>NW_022884373.1:3163881-3796657 GCF_011952205.1 Bombus bifarius
TTCAATTTTCTCTCCACCCCATCCCTCTGCGTCGCCCCATTCCACGGATAACGTCGTCTCTCCGGGTCGTTTTGTAACCTCCACGGTGAAAATCCGGCGAGCTGGATGCCGGTGACACGCGAGAGGAACGACGACGACCCACCGTTTCGCCGTGAAAACGACGCCGCGTGACAGTCGTGACCATTACGCGGCGTCGTCGACGTCGCGTCGACGAGAAACTACCATCGCTGCATTCTCATCTCCAAACCGCCACACCCCCTTCCTGCTATTACTCGCTGGTTGTCGCGCCTGTTGTTGTTGTTGTTGTTGGTTGGTTGGTTGGTTGGTTGGCTCGTCGAAATACACCAGCGCGTTATAGAGTTTGGGGAATGTGGACCTCGTCGAACGCGGGGTAAACTCTGAGAGACGAGCCGGTGGAAAGTGTCAGGGGAGCGAAGCGAGCACTTCGACTTTCCGGGGAATCTCTTCTGAGAACGGGCACAATTGATACTTCCGGGATATTGTGCCGCGTCTCCGCAGTCGCTAATGGCCCCGCTAGGGTGGAACGTGTCGAAGATCCGTGGCTCGAGGGGTAGTTCTTAGGAACCGGGCTGTTCGAGCTTTAATTGACTCCGTCGAAGGGTAGATTCGTATCTCGATTTGTGTAGAGTTTGCGGTGTCGTGGTCTTCGAAAGGACCACGATTAAAATTGATACTTTTATTTCAACTTGAACTTCCATCTTACGACTTTGTCTTCGTTCTTCTTATTTCTCCGAAGAAGGTTGTATCTCTATTTGCTGCAAGTGTTGTAACAATAAGATCGTAAAGCAACCTTTAGAAATAGCTTAGGCGATCGACGACCGTTTTAACGTTAAAGAAAACTTAAAGATGCAGACGTTTTTTTGGATTTGCGTACTTTTCTCTCCCTTCCCTGGAACTCAGCGCGCTTCGTCGTTTTATTAGCGAATTTTATTAGCCGGACATTCGATCGTGGAACGCGCTCATCTCAGCGTCTGTCGCTAGCCCAAGGTTTGCACCTTTCCATTTTCACAAGTCTCGTTCTTATCAGTGAATTCTGTACGTTCGTTCGTCGCGAGAAAATTGCAAATCGGACAATTCGAGTATCCAGCAGCAGTGGCGTGTGTAACGTAATGTATAGCGTACGTATATGCACAATGTAATCGAATTTCTTCAAGCAAACACGCACTCCTAACAGGTCTGTCTACCACACACGCCTATCTTGATATTTTCCCAACTACCTCCGGTGTTTCAAAAAGGGTCGACTGTGTTAATTCACAGTTTTAGTTAGCCAAGCGACAGCTCGCTCGAACCACAACTTATCCGTCGTACTGCAACACGAAGAATACCTTAGTTTTGATTCGACATCCAGAACCGTCCCTTCTTGCGCAACTAAAAGAAGAGAAAAAGTTTCTGTATCGCGGAGAAGTTTAAACGTACAACCAAGTTTAATCCTAACTTCTAGCGAACAATTTCGAAGACTAGAAAGAATAGACCAGCGGTGAACACGCGTTACGTGGGCGCTGGTTTGGGTGGAAACGCGACAAAGCCGAAAGATTATGCGCGTGAAGAGAGGGTTGGACGCGAGGCTGGTGACATTTATACCTGAGCTAATTATCCCGCGCCACGAGCGGATCTTTTCTTCTCCGAAACTCGACAATAGCTCGGAGGATCGTGAATACCGAGTTTCAGCCGCGTAACGACGCTTCCCTTCTCTCTTTCTCCTTCTGTATTCTATCTCGTCTGCCGCCGTTGCTCCGATACGATGAAACTGAACGCTGTCTCTCGCATTTACGTCGACGTTAGTGTTTTACCGTCCGAACAAAGCCGAGACAGACGACGACGTAGACTTGGTAGACGAGAGCGAGGAAGGACGATGACGACAGCACGCGCAAAAAGAACGAGGGGAATCGGATATGCCGTAATCGATACACCGGGGCCACCGAACGCTACGTGGCCGCAAGAACAGAGATGCGCGACGTCGATGAATTAACCGCGCTTTCCACGGAATCCATGGCGCCATTTCCTTCCGTTTCGAGGGTTGTCCATTCGAAACTGTTCCAAGGAATTTTCCAACGATTTTGTCTTCCAGGATGTACACTCCATGTTTTATAGAGAGAGAAGGAGAGATTGGGGTTGATTTTCAGCTGTTTACACGTTGCTTGTATGACAAGTATGCTTTTTAGTTCTTTCTTCCTTTTTTTTTTTTTTATACGCAGTAAAAGGTTCTGTCAAAGAAATTGTCAAAGAATTTTGCCTTGCAAGATAACTCGCCAAATATCTTATCGAGTTCCCATATAAAAATGTATTGGGTTATTTGCGTGTTGGTTAAATGGAGACATGACGTGCGTATTCCTTTCGATTCTGTGCAACGAAAGGTATCGTACTTTGGTGTTGAGATTATTATCGGCGTTGAAATTTCCGCAGCTGGAATTCATTTCGGATCGAAAAACCTTAATTACCTACAATTAAATTTTAATTGTAGCTGGCTAATAAAAAACGAATTACGTATTGCTACGTGAGAAGCTATTTCTTATTGGTCCTGCAACAACGAAATTCGCGGTTTCTCGACGTAATCGCGAGGCGTGGTCGTGGCCGGCCATTAAACGACGCGACTTGGTCGGCGCCGCTTTTAAAATTACATTCGCTTATCTTCCTACATACTTGGCCGCGCTGTAACTTTCATTCTTCATTACGTGACTGCGAAAGGACGCATGAAAAATTCACGGACCACGGGCAGAACGTCTGCGGTAGACCAGGGACAGCCGTAGGCCGGAATTAATTCTCTCTGTCGCGTATGTTCGCCTCCCTTTCGGCCACTTTCCACCTTTTAACGAGTCGTGCACCGTGGAAACACGCTTGCCTTCAAATTCTCAAAGACATCACGTAAATCGGTGATCGTCAGGACGTTTTCCGATATTTCCGTCATCGCACTTTCGAAAGTAACTTGGTTCGTTATTTGATTTTGATTTGATAGTTTCTTACGGTTCCATTGCTTGTCTTCGATTTATTAGAGCAGAAGTGAAACACGAAGTATATTACGCGTTTTATTAACTTTTTTTGGGTTCACAGTCTGGAAAAAGAACTTGGTTTATTTCTAACTCTCACTTATTCCCATATGAGCATCAGCTAAATATTTATTAGATTATCCCATAAGTAATGCAATCCTTTTTGATACCCGTAGCACTCACGAAAACAAACGATCGTTTACCATTAATTAACCATTGATATATCTCCCTTCATTTCCCGCAATCTTCTCGCCATGTTTCCATCGAGTCTTCCATTTTACTCTTCCACGTTTTGCCACAGTCCTATCGTATCTTATTTACACAAATTTGAAGCTAGAAATGCATCCGATAAATAGATAAATTCTATCTAAATAAAAGTCAATATTAATTCTGGCAAAAATTCTTACACATTTTCAGTAATAGTAAAAAAAAAAAGAAGGAAAATCTGAAATCCGTCATTTTGACGAGTTCGAGCGCTATGCTCTACTTTTTACTTGTAGTAACTGCATTACTTACCGGGTGACCTAATATTTTCCAAAACCAAAAACCAATCAATTATATAGCTGGACATATCGCGTTAAAAGCAACAATTTGTCCGAAAAATCCATCAATCCGCCGATATCGTTCAATATCGCCGATATCGACGCAGCTGGTGTCCCATCGCGAGATACAGAACCGCGATTAGACTTCAATTTGCATCGGTTCGTAATGGGTTGTACATAATGACAGGCTGTTGGTGGTGGAAAATCGGAGCCCATAAGGCTGCTTATTTCGGGACGATTTCCACGGAAGACCTTAATGCCTCGAAGCTGCTGGCCGAAGCGATTAGGCGAATTACTAAACACGATAAGGACCGTCCGGATAAGGTTTCTGTCCCGAGGCGTTGGTAATAGTTCCTGTCGTCTGGTCGGTGACGCCGAACCATCTCCTTGTCGTCGATCGCGATATATCGCAGCTCCGTACGCGTCTCGTTTTGTCCCGTAAACGTTCAGTGGAAAACTGTTTATGGAAATGATAACCGAAGATGAAACATCGCAGAATCGTAACGGCACATTGGAATTTCTATACTTTTGGTTTAAAATGAATATCACGAACAGAGAAACGAAACGAATATCGAAGAGAATAAGAGAATTAAACGGAGTATAGACGAAGCGATATTTCGAAATGGACATAAATTTCCAAGTATTATTTTTAGATGCAGGTTATTTCTAAATGATTTACAGTAGAATCTCGGTTCATCGAGCCAGCTTGGGAAACAAAGCAAGGCAATTTGGATAACCGAGCGGTTCCGATAATAGACGTTTTCTAGATAAAACTCTCCAGCTCTTGTCGCTGTTCGAAACATTTTCATTTTAAGATTAATTTCAACCGTGTCGCCTTTGACACGTACAATTTATCTTTCGAATAGAAACAAATAATTGTATATATCGGTATACTCGTAACAAGAATAAAGAAGCGTTTACACGTGTTACGAAATTATGCTCGATCGTAGTTCGGATAATAGAAGCTGAGCGTTAACTTGTTCAGATAAACGAGGTTCTACCGCGTTCGCCAAGTATTTGATTATTTCATATGACGGCAGAAAATGAAGGATAATAGACGATAGTTGGAACAACTCAATAACCAAGCATTCCATTCGAAATAATTATCAAACCATCGCATTATTCAAAATCCTGCAAATTCGTTCGTATCGAACAACTCGCTTCCAATTTCCCACGATCAAAGCAATATCTTCTAACGAGCTAATCAATTTCCCCGATTACGCACGATTTCTCTCGCTCTCTCCCCCTCACTCCAATCTCCTACCCCGTACAATCTCTTGGCCTGCAATAGGAAAGCACCGAGAAATGCAAAGAACGCGAATCGTCTCTGTGAAAGATGAAACGTAAATTTCTCATAACTAACATTTCAGTCTCCTTCGACGAACCGATACGTGAGACCAAAGTGATTATGCGTCAAAGCGAACCTCTTGAGGTACGGAGATATCGAATCGATATACGAACTCCGTTACCCTCCCCTTCGTAACCCGCCGCCCACCCTGGCGTGTTCCCCCTTTCCTGTGAAACGCTACGTGCCTGCCTTTGCTCTCCCCTGCCTCGCTAATCTCATGATTGCACTGATTAACCCCACCCTCCCCTCGCCCGGTCTCTGGCCCATCTGATCCCTCAATCGGCCAGACTCGATCATGATCCATCTAGTGAGAATCGACCTGGCAGCGGAACGATCCGAGCAGAGACAGCCCCGCCTGGGAACCAACGTGGAAACGCGTCTCGAATTGCCTCCAGACGCGCCAGCCCGATGAATGTTTTCGAGATGAACCGCCACGGTTATGCGGAATTGCCTAAGGAAAATTTGGCATCGCTCGCTATTGTATTTTATAGAGGCTTTACTGGTTTCATCGTTATCGTTGTTATTGGCGAATCGATGTTTCAGCGTTAAGAAACTTATATTCCAGAGGTTCGTGTTTTCAGAGTTTCGCGATCGAACCTCTCGAGCTTCGAAAGACGTTGACATCGATCGTTATGGCGTTTCTACAAGTTTTGCTCGTTCGATCGTTATTTCTATTATTGGCAATTATTAATTCGCAACGCTCGGTTAATTGGCGAAGATCGAATTTGGGATGGTCGCAAAAAGGATCGGTTTGAACAAATTTTGCTTCGGTTATTGCTCGATACCGTGTTCTCGATTGCTACTTAATCATCGCGACTGATTATTTGATCGAACGTAGATTAATAAAATTTTGTGTTTGCAAGTTCAAATATAATCGTTCGGAGATTGGATTTTCAGCAACGTTTTATTGCTGCATATTGCATTTTATCAGAGATTATTCGTTTAGTTGTTATTATCACTAGAGCTTGATGCTTGATAATTGTTGGAGTATTTGTATATTCGATTTGAAAAATTTGATGAAAACGCTTCGACAGAGAAATCAGAGAAAATTAATGGAACATTTAACTTCACTGAAAGTTTGTCAATTAAAGGAAGAAACCAGAAATTTTGAATGGGTTCTGCATTGAAATTCAAGCCATTGTTGTTATTAATGGTGTTGTTCGGCGTAATGCTGGAAGTTTAGCTTGCATAGCTGATAAGATATGGCGTTGCGCGAAGTGTAATGAAAATTAGGTAATTTCAGAATTAGGTGAAGGAGCATTTGTTATTGTTAATGGTGATTGAGGTAATTTTGAGGACAAGGTTGTACGGCGTAACAGTGCAACTTCAGACGTTCAAGTGATGGAATATGGTGTTGTAGGAAATGTAATGAGTACCTAAACTAGGAAATTTTGAACTTGCAAAACGATTATTTGTTCTGGTTGGCTGAAGTGCCTTTTGGAAATGGAATTGTTGCGCCGGAAGGGCAATGGTACAACTTCTGACGTAGAGGCGATAAGATATGGTGCTCTAGGAAAGTGTAATGAGAGGAAATTTTGGTGTTGCTAAAGGACACAGTTTCCTATTGTTATTAGTAAATGGCAGAGCTTTCAGAGGAACAGCTATTTCGCGCTAAATAAACTCTAAACTTTACGTATAACAAAAATTTACAGACGATACAATTTGCGAGAAGAGCTTAGGAAATTGTTGACTTGACTAACTTCCACATTTTTATTTATTTATTTATTCTTTTAATTATGGTTTTATTTTCATGTTAAACGTTAACATCAGATTTGTATACAAAGTGAAAAACCACCACACCTATGCGAATTTACGAGAATTTAGGATCCAATGAAATTACAGTTTTTTAAATTTATACATTTCTATTCCCTTTTGTATTGTATTCTCGTCCTAGTAATAAATCGTGCATCTGAGTGATAAATCTAAAGGCCAGAGGGAATTTTTACATGAATATCGAATTCGTAGTTCTACGCTTCGTTTTAATCTCCTTCTTCGATTAAAAATCGATCATATACTAAATGTCATTGGTTCAGCGCAGTTATGATAAATTTACACGCAGAAATCAAAAACTTATTAAGGTCATCTAGAAACAATTTCTGCGGCAATCTAGCGTCATTGCGGGCAGCGCAATATCCCCAACCGAAATCTCATCGTGCATACATTTTCTACTCGTCAGTCAAACAAGATTAAATTGACGAACATGTAGATTACTAGAGTCCGTGCGATTCGACGAACGCAAAACACCACCAGTGTAATATATCGTCTGAAACTTGGCAGCGCTAACAATAAATTCTCTTGCATTCAGAATTCTCGAAATACAGTGTCTATAGTTCATTCAGAATCGGAAGAATAAAGATTAAAAAGCAACGAAAGTTCCTGCCCTATCTTTATCATGAATATTTAACAAAAAGAAAGTTACAATTGTTATTTAAACGCTATCATATTCATGGCGCTATACGTCATTGTAGAATATATTAATCATATATGTATAGTAATCGCCGACTTTTATGCGTTTATGGGAGATCTGAAAGTGAAAAATTGTACGGAATGCAAGTAATACGAAACGATGCATAAAATATCGAAGATATAGTGCTTCCTGTGATGTCAGCTAGGTCGAACAATTTTCCACCGAGGTTCTACTTTTTTATTTCTATTCTTGAAACTATGAATTTGCATCGATATCTGCAGCCTAATAATTATACAGGGTGGTTGGTAACTGATGGTACAAGCGGAAAAGGGGCGATTCTACGTGAAAAAAGAAGTCGAAAATATAGAATAAAAATTTTTTTTTAATTTTTCCATCGAGACAACGATCTACAGTGAAATCCGTTATAACGAGACGTGATAAAGTGCACGCGTACCGAGCAAAAATTCAAAGTCGATTTTCTCGAAAACAAAGCCTCGAACGAGAAATTTTTATTCTATATTTTCGACTTCTTTTTTCGCGTAGAATCACCCCCTTTCTGCTTGTACCACTAGTTACCAACCACCCTGTATATCAAAATATATTAGGTCGTCCGAAAAGTTTCTTTCCTTTTATAAGGGAATAATAGATGCACAAGAATTTCCGTTTTATATTATTTTATCGAATTACGTATGGTCCATTTTGTTCTATCAAAATAAAGATCACAACGTTCGACAGATTATGTTTCATGTTTGTATAAAGATGTGTCGTTGTAATAGACGGGTATGTAAAAGAAAGACACTTTTCGAACAACCTAATACTATAACAATTATATATCGGAACACACTGTAATAATTATATACGTATTTCAATCATACGAATGACTAAAAAGTATAGCGATTAAAAATTTCCAAGAATCATCGCCCAAAAGTAGTAAACTTGTAACGTTTCTGGCAGACGCAAAAGTCGCCCACTCGATTCGAAACGAACGATTGGAAACGACAAGACGTACGAAAGCACAACGCGGTAAAAAGCGTGGAGTAAAAACGATGCGGGGGGAGAACAATGTGACATGACAAATGGATGATCAATAACAGGCAAATTACGTGTACGGATCATTGTTGACCGAATGAAGCACCGCGTGACAACGAGAGCAACGCGGACGATAATCGATGAGCGCGTTACAATTCTCCTTGCAGAATGGAAAGCCTTCGAAACGGGAACGCGATAAATCACCGACGTCTGGCTGTCTTAAAACATCGCTCTACGATGAAGTATCGTGTCCTATGTGTCTCGAGAACGGCGATGAACATTATAGTATGTAGAACCTTCGACGATCTACTTCAACACGTTTGTTATCGTTCATACTGGATTTTCTAGTCATTTCTAGAGCGTCGTTCGTGATACGTGTTACACATGTGCACTACCGTGCCGTGAGTATTTCGACACTTCCAAATTATTGCACATATACGAATACGAATTTAAACAAAGCTACTTTTTAATCTGATTTTTGTCTCTCATACTATCTCAGACGATCGTATACAGAAAGTAGATATCGATAAAAACAATAGTTGATATTGTAGAATAGAACCTCTGAAAAGTATGCTTGAGGAAATGAATGGACTGATCGGTTGCTATATTTTTCCCTATTTTTATCTCTCCTTTTCTTCTCTTTTATCGTCAAACAGTCGGTGAAGTAATTAATCACGCGATATAGAAAACGTCTTCAACACGTGTGCGACATTTTTTTACCTTTGTATCTTTGTTTCTTCTATTTGTTTATTTTTATTGTTGAAATAAGAATTATATATATATATAGTATTTTTTGGCACTTTTGTTGCATGCGTTGAGTTTTTATTCAGTGGAAACTAGGCCGCCAGAACAATGAGGAATTGTTAACGCTCGTTGAACGTTGTAATGTTGCAATGTTGTGAATTGTTTAAGGTGTTTGGATAACAATGTTCTGTTTGATGTAGAACCGATTGCGAAAAAGTTTCGATTGTTCTCGCGGATACTGGATAACAGATGATGTATTGTTTCGAATAATATTTGAAATGGATAGTCATGACAATTTACTGTTCCAGCGTTTCAAGCGCAAGAAAACGACACTTTAACACGACTACTTTTACCAGCTGTTTTCAATCTGTTTTTCCATTTATCAGCAAAGTCCTTTTGAGAACAATTCAAACTCTTTTCGAAACTACGATAAATCGAGTCTCTGAGAAGCCAAATTGATCAACTTCACTTTCGACATGGCTTTCGGGCGATTCTATTTTTGCCGGATTTATCCTAAACTTACAACATTGATATTCATTCGTCTAAACCTTCTTTAGCCCCTCTCTAATCCAAATCTTTCTCTCGTGTATAAAAAAATATACACGAACCGAAAGCAGCAGATATCAAGCTCCAAAGCTACATATGCGAGTTTGCAATTTTCGAAGATTTTCCTACGAATACGAATGAGTGACATTGGTGCCACGTTGGCTCCAAAAATGAAATTAGGCTAAAAGAATATCGATATATCAGCATGTGACTTTCAAGTTACACGACGTTATAGAGAGTTAGATTAAAAAAAATGAAGAAGAAAACGCATCGATCAGCCACAACCCCCCACCCCCGTGTGTTTCGTCCCATCGTATGAAACGTTGGCCAAATGAAAAATTAGAATCGATCGATCCACGTCGTCGTTCCACACGTCGACCTTTAATCACGACGAAAAACAGCGTCGAACGATTTCCAGAAGAATCCCTCTTGCTACCTTCGACGTCCATTCTCCGATCTGATCAACGCGTCGACACAAAACCCGTCGAGTCCTCGACAGAATTGCATGCTGATCGAATTGACATTCAATCCGGATCGAGAGCGGCGAACGGAGTTTACACTGGATTCGATCCAGCCCCGTGGATTCGGCTCGATTCGTCGCCATGCAAAACGTCCAGGGAACGCATCGATAACGACCGCGTTTCCCTCTGTCGCCTCCACCCTCTCCCCCCCTTTTCTTCCGGCATCGCTCACCCTTGTTTCTTCCAGACACTTTTCGCATTGTTCCATCGCGTCGATGTATTCGATTTCAGGATAATTTCGAAGATGAATGGTGCGAAGATTGAATGTCCTAAGATCTTATCGTTGTGTGAGTTGATCAAGAGTTATTATACGCGTAGCTTTTTTTTCTTTTCAATCAGGTTTACGATAATTGCATGGTAGGAAATGTTCTAAGAGTATAACATAGTAATTTAACGTTAGGTTAATTGATATTTCACGATTTAATTAAATTTATCATATAATTTAACAACCGATTTAACAGTAATATGCAGAAGACTCAGTCTTTCTTCTTTTCTTTGCTCGAAATATTTTGCATGACTTCCTGTCGGGTATCGGATTCTGTCGTGAAAATATAACACTGGGATATTTTCGTATTTCTGCAACGTTTCGAAAGCGCTGTCCGACTAAAGAGTGCTGCATCAATCTGAATAAGTGATAATCTGTCGGTGTCAAATTTGGAGAGTACGCCACGTGCGAAAAAGCTTCCCAGTCCAAGTTAAGGATAGCGATTCGAGCCACATGTGGTCTAGCTTTGTCGTCGCTCACCGTTATTTTGCGAGGTTATCATCACCAATCGATCATAAAGTTGACATCTCACACAGACCGATGCCAATCGAACAATTGTACAAACAGTCGGGAAATTATATCGGTTAAAAGTAATTAAACGCGAACGCTGGGGGAAAAGAGACTAAACATTTTGCATACACCCAATAGAACAAGCAGCAATAGGTAACTGATAATACGTAACTAATTCGTATGTCGCGTATAAAATATTTCAATCTCGCTCTTGCTTTACCAAATGAAAGAGATTTATAACGTTGAAATACTTTTTAACGTTAGAAGCACGTAATTGTATCGAAAATGACTGAAAGAACGCATAATATAAAATTGATCGTACTTGCCGCGATAAAGTATTATAATCATACACATATCGTTAAATATAATTTCATCCAATGTTATATATATTATATGTAACGCGTGACATATTAAAATCCATTGTTATCTGCTCTATTAAAATTGTATAATCTTCTCGTTCTAATCTTAGAACATCCTGAAAATTCTGACCCGAATCTCTTACATTCGCGCTTTTGAAAACCATTTTACAACCCATCGTGACAATTAAACCTCCAACGAAACCAACAATCTCCGAGAAGAAGAAGAAGAAAAAAAAACAGTTGGAAAAAGCAAGCAGGCGACTGGACTCGTAGCTAACCTCAACCAACCCGAAAGGAACCCTCCAGCCTGTTCATCTCGTCGACAATGTCCCCTTACCTCGAGGAATTAGGAAAACCGGTCCCTGGAAGTAGAAACAATCGATGGCAGCCGATTAAAGCAGAGGGAGCCGGATAGGATATCGGTTCGATTACGTGGCAATTCCCCCGGGATACGACTTGGGGACGACACGCGTTTACGGTTTCTGAGATGCATGACCGGAAAGAGAAAGTAACCGAGGAAGTCTACCCTGTAGAATTCTACTGAAAATTTCTACTCGTCTCTCGTTTCCTTCCTCTATATCGACGATCGATCATCCCTTGGTAATAATAGCGTAGACCAGCTTTAGAAAATTTAATCTTCCGATGGTGTATCGTGTTTTATTTATGAAGGATAATATATCAAATACACGCTATTTTTGCCATGGTGCACGCAGTCTTTTTAGGCAAGAAACCTCATCGACCAATTACGTTTCATATTGATGATCGATAGCGTTGTATTAATTTTCATTAATGCCGATTTGATACGAAGATCATCGAGTTTCTAAGTAATTACGCGTTCCTTGCTTTTCTTATTTACCGAGTTTGCTTCTCACCGACGATACGTTTATTCGAAATTTATTCCAACGTTTATTTATTTTCTCGATAATTGATTTATTCTGGCGATCGACGTAGCCGATGCTTGTATAGAAATAAATTTTAGTCTACTTTTATTCGTTTGTACATATGTTGGTAATTTAATCGTAGACCGTATTGTAACTGCGGCCACTTGAAAGAACCTCCGGGTACAAACCCTAGATTTGACCACAAATAATTGTTACGGCTGCGAGAGCGGACCTTGGGTCAAGCACGTGGTCTAGGTTTACGGATAAGCTGGGATTGTAGCGAAGGATCGGACGAACCAGTTGAGTGTATGGCTAACATCGAGAACCGAAGGATAGGCAAATGTGGACGAATCAGATCACCTGCAGCCACGAGGTGTGCTTCCGTGAGCGAACCGGTGTGTAGCCAACATCGAGTTCCACTAAGGAAAACGTGGACAATCCAGTGGCACAGGATCACTGGAAGCCACCGTGGATTAAGTATGGCGGATGTTGTAATCTACTATCGATCGAGATATCTCCAGTGACCAAAGTATGTAACCTTCGTGAAGTTTCGCTTAGATCAACTAGGAAAATATTTCAGGAAAATATTCGAATGTTTAAGAATATCCCGATTTTTGAAAAAATTGATAGACGGAACGATTTTTTAAGTTTCTAAGATTTCATACTTTTATCGGGATAATTTCAAAAATTGTTCCAAATTTTATAAAGAGCATTATACCTATTAAATATAGCATTCGCGGTCCGATTCTCAACTATTCGTGAACGACGTAATAGAATAAAATATTCGAACGCTTAACTGTAAATCACTCGTCCGTAAATAGAAATTGAATCTTGCTTTCGTCGCTAGGACCTACTAAAAATCTTTCTGTAACTGCAAAATCGAATTTGCAAGAAAGAGTAGAATGGACAGGGGCAGGTGAATCGAGACGGATATCGAGATAGAAACGAGAAGATCAGAGGGAAGGATAATCGATAGGGGAGGCGTTCGCAATTTGCCCGGGAGCAGATCAAATGGAAGTGGTCGCGGCTCATAATTAAGAGCCATCGGCCATTGACGTAATGCCATGCGGCCGTCACGTTGCCTCATTGTTGCCGGCTACTTGCAATTAGCCGTGCGAACGGCCAATTTACCCGCGGCATAACAATCCTCCACCAAACGGTATTCGAATCCCGTTTGATTTTCCCACCAATCGCTTCGATAACATGCAAGACACCGGGCGACCTCTGCGTTCCAATCAAGATAAGGGAGAGAATCTGGGACCAGTCGAGATCCAGGAACATCAATATCCCACGTATTAGGAATTTTGCCAGATCTCTTCTTCGCGAGATCTTCCTGTTCTTACTGACGATGAGTTGGAAAGGATGCACCGCTTCTGCTCAAATCTAATGACACGGCTTTGTTTTCTAATTTTACAAAATCTGCTCTGTCCGTACGATGGAACATTGTTGAAGTATCAAATGTCAAGTGTTTCTTGCGTTCGAAAATCGATATCGTTTAGATAGACAGAATGATCAATTATTTGTTAGGTAGGTTCATGATCGTTTTCCTTGGAAGTTTATCCGTCTTGAAATCTCGTCTTTCTTAATTTTGATATAGTAGAACTTGGTTCTGATAACATAGGGTCGCTAGATAGCTACCTTCTCTTCTCAGATAGCTGTCAGCTCTTCTTATTGGTTCAATAATTAGGATTTAAGTATTCAATTTCAGCTGCTCCTTCTTTGAGAAACGCATAGAATTTATTTGGAATAAAATCAAATATTAGTTACTTGGATATTCATTGTTTGAATATTAATACATATATATTCGTTATAAGAATACGCGTTGCTACGTGTACGCTCGACCATAGGATAACGAGGACTCGGCATTAACGTGTTCGTATAAACGAGGTTCTATCGTATTACACCGCGCTATTACTATTCAGCTGTTCAGGAAAGAAACGACTAACTCCGACGGAATTAATCTTCCAAGTAGTTCGTTTCATATAAACAACTTTTTACCAATCTAATCCAATCTCCAACAATTCATCACGCGTGAACTCTTCAATTCACCGCTATCATAAATTCAGCAAAAGTTATTCAGCGAAACTTCCACTCATCGATCACCAAGCAAACACCACAAACACCCTTTCTCTTTCCAAGCAAAATACTCCCAAAAAAAGACCAGGAATAAAATCCAATTGTCGTTATACTCCATTAAAGACGCAGTCAGGGAACCATTCAGCTTTTCCTATAGCCAGCCACAAGGTTGCCACCGAGAAAGTCGACGCCAAGAGACAAAGAGAGGGAAAGAAAGAGGGAAGAGGAAAAGAGAGAGAGTGAGAGAGCAAAACAATTCAGCCCCTAATTGCGCGAACCGACGTGAGAGTAAGCGGCACTGAAGGAAAAAGGCGTCGGGCGTCGGCGAAGGAAAGAGACGGAGCGACTGGTTTCGGCTGTGCTTGGTTCGCTCATTTTTGCCGGGCTTCAATCCTTTCAGAGGCTTCGTCGCCGCCGAAAACAACCGACGATATATCACCGCTAACGCGATTAACCCTCAAAATTTTGCTCCTAAAGGGATTAGAACGGGCACGGAGCGCGAGCTGGCTTCCGTTGCACGTGCCCACGCCATTTTCGCCAGGCTAACGACGCCAAAGTCAGTTCGGAAGAAACTTTTGCATATCGCCAAAACGAAACGACGACTCGGCCATTAAACGACCGTTTACCACCAACTTTCCCTTCGTCGTGTCAAACACGTACAAGCGGGTTGAAGACATCAACAAACCCTCGCAGCGTGTATCGCGAGGAAATTCGTGATAACAAGTTGACAAGAGTGGGTCGGCATGTGACAGGTGGTAAGCTCCGTTTCTTGAATGGTCTTGAGCTTAGAGAAAAGGCCGGTTTGACCCAGAGGTCTATCTGTCTGCTCATTTTCTCAACTACTGTTTTTTGTCATCGTCGTGCAATAAACGAGCTTGCGGAGATAAGGCTCGTTGATATCCTGAGAAGATTCGTTTCTCGAAAATCGTATAGATCGATCGTTCGAGCATTTAAGCGACGAACAAACTGTGGATATTTGTCCGTTTATTCGGAATTCCGAGATGGTAAAGTACACAGAATGCATATAGTGTACGAAAGTATACGACGTATCTATGGTAGAATACTCGTTATGATTTTTAGTAGGAAAAACGAATCTCTGTCTAACTTTTATTTTCTTAATCGTAGCCATAAATTTGCGTAACAATCCGTAGTTTTGTTGTGAAATTGAGGAATTGACAAAAAGTGGAATTGATCAATTTCGCTTTTGCGAGCTTCGAATATACGTTGATATAGTTAGTCGAAAGTATAAATGTAGTCGAAGTTTTACTTCAAAGAACATTCCTATACTCTGTATACACTGTATACACTGTATACACTGTATACTCGTATTATACACGTCAGCTAATAATATATTCAATGCACGGTTTCGAGCAGCCTGTTTGTTCGAAGCCCGTTTTGTGTTCGATTTCTGAACGACGAGAAGGCTGAATTCGATCCTGTCCACGCGTTTCCGCGAAAGGAGCTTCTATCATTCCCAGTGCTAATTTAGCTGCCGCTATTCCGCGCCTTATTAGCGTTATCTTCTCGGACAAACCACCGGCACGCAACGCGGTCGCAGTTCATTAACCCTTCGACCGTGCGATTGTTTTCTGCGGAGAGCGCGAATGCGTTTCGCGGTTTCTGCGTTTGAAATTGAACGCTGGATGAAGAGGTTTGTCGGAGGTGTTTAGCGTATGATCATCGGGGCGAATGATATTCCGCTTTGAGAGAGAAGATTCGTTTCACTCGAGCGAAGTATTTCGTAGTTGGCTATTTAGAATTGAAAGCTCTAAACTCAAACGCTGGTTCGTGGGAGCATCATCTTTTTACGGTTACTCTGAAATTCGAAACTTGAAATTGATTACGATTGGAATTACGTTCGAATTGAAAAACACCATCGCAATTCGTCCAGAATTCGTCACATCCTAATTTAACGCTTATCAACATTTCTATATCTAGATTCGGAACATGCAAATGTAGAGTTTACCGAGACTGCCATATCTTCGTTCACATCTAAATTTGAAATTCCTACATTTGAATCCGAAATATGCAACAATTTCAAATCTGATCAAATTTCTATGTAGTATCGTGAGTGCTTATAGGCTGTAGATGTCGTTTCTTCTCATGTTTGTATCGTGGAAGAAAAATCGGACTCCGGTCATCGGGATTCGAACCCGGGTTCCGAACGTTCGCAACCTAAGGCGCTAACCACTGCGCTGTCGTCGCTTTTGTTTTTTTTAATGATGTTTATTTAACCCAAGATACAATTTTAAATACATTTTGGTATTCACAATAAACTGTGAATTTTGGTAATGATGTGTTAGGCAAAGGTACCGATACGCGGCGGTACGACGTAGCCATACTATATTATGTGTCGGCGCTTTACATTTTTTGTGTTTAATACAATTTTTGGGTTTAAGCCGCTGGGGAGCGGAGCTTTTATATGATTTTGTTTTTTTTTTTTTTATTTTTTCTGTCCTGAAAACTTGGTCGCAAAACAGGACGCTTCGGTAGTCTGCTTTTTGGGTGCGCGCTGCCGTCGTCCGACGCTAGTTAGTGTCGAGTGGTGGTGATATTTGCTATCGAGTGTCGCCACAGGCCTTTTTTCCACGATACTACATCTATATCTCAAATGGAAATACGGAAATTTCAAAACTGATGTTTCTATCATCTCGATTCGAGACATCGAAACTTCTAATTTATCAAAATTTCTGTATCTCGATTGGAAACAGTCGAATCTCAAATTTAGCGAAATTTCTGTATCTCAGTCGAGAACCTCGAAATACCAATGTCGACAATTAGTTTCTCAGCGTTACATCACCGTACCCCGCCCTTCCGCAAACGATGCAAGTAGAGGTCCGACTGTAAGAATCGAGTGGAAAGGTCGCGTCTAATTTACGACAGCATATTTCAAGCATCGATTCCGTGGCTACACGATCCCTCGGGAGGTGGTTCGAGGAGAACCTCGTCGAAAGAAACGATGACCGGGAGTCGAAGTAGAAAAATAAGAAAAGGAAGAGGAAGAAGAAGAGGACGAAGGAAGGAGCGAAGAAAAGGATGGCGGCAAGTTTAAAACGTTCCCCTTCGTACGGTTTGGTCGGCTTATCGTCTCGATTCGATCTCTCGCGAGTTACATTCGCGGCGGTTCACAGATTGAAATCGGGCAAAATTCGATAGGAGGGCTGGATGTATCTTTCCATGGAAGCCAGAGTCATAAACTCCACAACCAGATAGAGGTTGGATGCTTGTTATTTTTACACTTGGGACGCGTTATTCCAGATTTATATCCAACATCGCGATACAGACCTGGATGCACTAGTTCTTTTACCTTTTGATCAGTTACCTGTTTTCGACGAGTATGCTCGTCACGAAGAAATGGCAATATTTTGTGCTACGACGACTTCTGTCAGTAATAAGATAAATAAATAAAACACTTGCTTTACTCTATAAAAAACTATTATTATAAAATTAAGTGTTTTAAAATTAGTTTTTAGTTAGTATTATTAGTTAACAAGGTAATCAAAATAAAGCAAATAAAACAATTATTTAGTAATAAAGGAATACGATTTTCGAAGTTAGAGTTTGCACGTGAATCGTTCGCGTATAGTTTAAACGTTCTATACTGTTCGAATAGCAACAACTATTGATCGTGATGTTACACGAATATATATTTGATTCCATTTCTTTATTTACTTATACCATGGGTCACTACATAATAGTTTCGTTGATTTGTCATCGAATATCATGCATGTTTATTTGTTTTATCGGTGGTTATTTGTTAAATGTAATATATCAAACACATTTACTGCTCGTGATACAGATACAATAATATGTTCGCGTAAATCAATATTGATTTTGCAGCAATAAAGAGAATATAGAATTCAAATGAAACGAATACGTTAACAGAGGAACAGGCAATTTCATTTATTCGACGTTAATCGAGAAAATCTGGCAAATAAAAATTTTTAAAATCTCATCGTCAATTTGCGTACTTTTTTCTTCTTTTTTTTTTCGTTTTATCGACGAATGAAAAAGATCGATCGAATGGAAAAAGAGATTGACGTTGGTCGATCGTAGAGGGAACGTGTCGTCGCGTGCAACTTTTTATCGGTCGGCCTGCAACTCCGTGGCCTGTCTTACGTAGCAGAACTTCATAAGCGGCGGAGAACGAGCCGGAAGTTTGCTAACGGGCTGACTCAGCCGGTCCCTCTCTCGTCTTCGGCAAATTCGCGGTAATACGCAACGACGATTCTTGCTGAGGGCTCGTAAAAATGTTCGACCTCTTCCACGTTCTCCTCCAGATCCCGTCAAACGTCGCGACCGAAGCAACTAGTAACGAACAGTGAGTTACGAATCGCGATCGAAAGACGGCAATTTGCGATTATGAATTTATTCTTCGAAGTACACTTAGATTTATTATATTCATTGTAAATCTACGAACGAATCCTTTTTTAATCGTTTCTTTTCTTACTTGCGAAAATATATGTATAGTACCCTCATATTGATTTTCTCATTATTACGTTTATTATTACGTTTAATATTGTTATATTTTATCCATATCTTTCTATTTGTGATTTCACAACGTAACTCCTGCAATAGAATTGTTCACTATTATTCTTGAATAAAAGAGTGCACGGGTCAGTTATATACCGTGAGAAAATTTGTATTTCCTCTTTGATATCAGACAGCCAGAAAGAAATAGAAAAGAATTTTCTTGCGGCGAAGGATAAGATAAATAATTATCGCAAAAGTCATATGCAAATAATGAGATTTCTCAAACAAAACGATACGTTGTTCGAATGATCGATCCATTCCAAATGAAACGATATCTTCGTACATTCTTGAATTCGTTTTCTTTTTCCACGTAAACGATAAACTTGGTTTCAAAATGAGAAGATCCAACGTCCTCTTGGTATTGCAAACACCGAGGACCATCGATCTAGGCGTTCTTAAACGAATGCACAGGGAAGCCTTAGCTAATTACAAAGTTAAATTAAATATTGATATGCGAGGATTCAACTTCCTCCGCGAAATAGCCTGTGCTTGGTAGAGAATTTTGCGCCAGTCTCTCGGATACGCGATCGCCCTGATCATCAGAGTGGCTAGTAAACAGACGATATTTAAATGAGCAGGGCAACTTTCGCGTAACCAGAAAGAAAGTTGCCAAGCTGTATCAGTGATATCTCTTGCGGGTCTCAACGGGGTTCAAAGATTGTTGTAAGACTCGTGATACTAATCGTTTCTCGATTCTAATGGCTTCAAAATCAAACCGAAGAATTGTAACTGTTAATTAACGACCAAACGCTAGCTAATTAACCGTTTCGAACTCTTCGAAACTAATTCATACTTGTTCACGATTAGTATGAATCTTGTTGTTTAAAAATGTTTCCAGCCAGGAAGTCCAGCGAATTTCGAAATATAATAAGTTTAGAATCTTTGAATTTTCTGTTTTAACGAAACTGCGTATAAATCGTAATTGTTTAATTTGAACGAATTTCAAAATATCGCAAGTTTCGAATTTTCTTATTATCTAATATGTAAATTGTAATTTCTTCTTTTATTTTTCTATAACGTTCAGCGTGTCGCAGGAAGCTGCGTTTCAAGATAAGATTTAAGGTTTCTCATTTCAAAGAAAATCCTTTTTCAAATAATTTTCAAGAGGATGTACAAATAATTACTTACCTACAGATCTAGAATTCTTCAATTTCTTGACACGAAAGGTCGCTCTAAAGAGATTTCATGTAAATCTAAAATTCCTAAAATTCTTTTCTTACATAGCTACACAATTTCAAGTTCGTATTAATTTTCCCAATATCTCGGAAAATTCCAATTCTAGCAGTCATTCTTATCTACCGATATCGAACTCGAAGCCGTGACATTGAAACCGTGGCGATGAGTCGCAACAGTTGACTCATAATTCGTGGATCGTTCCAATTTTACCCACAACCACGAACGATATTTATACGGACAAGCTTCGCTCGATCCAAGTTCTCCTAACGAGCTGACTCAGCTAACCTTGCTGCTTCATCGCTTTGGAAATCACGGAATTAGAAATCCCTGGCTTAAAATCGTTCCATGGGTGCAACGACCAAAGCGTTGTCCAACTTTATGTCGCTTTCACATGACCATGATCGCTATAATAATCTATCGATACGATACTGATATCGACGATTTTAAGGTTGTATTCTCCGAGGTTCCAATCTCCTATCTTCGTATACGTATTATTTTCATTCACGAAAAATTGTAACGATAATCACGATATAGAAAGCTCGCGGAACCCATAATCTGCGATGCTAACCACTCGTCCAAGTGCTAGAAATAGAACAAAGTGGCCATTTTTCTAATATTCCTTTTACGCTTCAAGATCCGCTATAATTTTAGACGAACTGCGAATAAAACGCTTATCTATCTTTAAAAATCTGAAACTTGCAAGTAACTCGAGCCTCGCAGAAGCGAAACCGATCAACTACAGTTTTAACGCATCTTTTAGTTTCATTGCAGAAGTACGCCACTAATATTCTGTTCTCGAGGAACGAACCATTTGCTTCCATAAGTTCGTTCGTCGCAAGAAGATGATACAAGTAATTGTGAATTCTTAAGTAAATTAAAAAATAGCGTCTGTAAGGTATATCGGTTTTCTGAATATTTCGATTTATACAGTTGATCAATGTGGCTCCTGGGCGGCCCGATCGTACTCGTTGCTAAAAATGATAGTTACACTGCGGATTTTTATGCATTTATGGGAAATTTGAAAGTGCGAAACTACGCGCAATGCACGTAACACGGAATGATATATACAGTGCTGTGAATAATTATAGACTCAAACACATCTTTTGCGTTATTTCTTCAATATTTCCAAGGGACCACCGGTCATGCCTGGATATGTTAAGAGAAATTGTTTTAGCAAAAGTCAAATTGAACGCTGTAGGATATGAGGAGATGTTACATAGCGAATAATCGACTCTCATAATCGAAATAGAGGACGAAAAGTCAATCTTTCAGCAAGACAATGCTTCTACTCAAACAGCCGCCACTATAAAAAAGTGGTTTCAAGATTTTGGAATAGAATTATTACCGTGGCCAGCGTTGAGTGTTGATCCGAATCCCATCGAGAACCTGTGAAGAATTTTAGTCAGAAAAGTTTACGATCAGGTGAGACCACGTATGAAAATGATCTTGGAACTTAGGAAAAGAATAAAATCCACGTGGGCGGATATTCAAAACGAAACTTCAAATGAGTTTAGCGGATAACGTAGCTAATAGATTAATAGAAGCAATCAGAGATAAAGGAGAATTCATTAAATATTTAATGAAAACGTAACAAAATTAACGTTGGCTTTATATTTTCTCACAGTGAGAAACACAATTTTAAGAGGAAATTTAATCTTTTCCAGACTACGAAAGAAGAAGATTTTTGTTTGTTGCATCTTCAGTTCTGTCGTATATTATAATATGAAATTATGTAAACGAGTTTGCTGATTTTTGTTTTAATATCATGAAAAATTTAAAAATAGGATTCAGTCTATAATTATTCAAGGCACTGCAGTGATTGATAAAAGGAAGTTTAAAATTGACACATCATGAAGTTTAGTAACTTTCGTACTAAAAATTGTTCACCATGTTGGTAACAGTCATCTGTTCCGTGCTATACAAATATTCCTTCTGCACACTGGGTCGTTTCCGATCGGTAATTTTAAGTAATTTTTCATTCGTTCCACTTCCATCTCTGTTTAAATTTCGCTTTGGCTAGAAAAACTAGGGTAACATGTAGCGACGAAAACTACTGGATCATATTTATGTGAAACTTGTGAAGAAACTCGAAAGTGTATCGAGGAATTTCGAGGGATTTTCAAAAACGCGAAAACGTGAGAAGAACCACACGAACTGGAACGATCCAGTATGCAGGCGACGTCGATAAAGATAAGGTTGTAAATGGAAGGTTAAATATAAATCCATTTCGTGAAAATTAAATTTTATACAAATTTCCTCCTCCGCTGTAAAATATCCAAAGTATAGCGCTTCCTATAATATTTCGAAAAACAATCTTCCACCGAGTTTCCACCTTTGTGAATTCTATTTTCAAACATAGGAATTTGCATAAAAATCCACAGTCTAATAACGACAATAACAATTTTAGTCAACAGCCAAGTGAAAATGACCGGATCCTCCTAGCGTGGAACATCGATTGATCATTTGAAAGAGTAAGCGATAGCATGCGATAGAGGTAAAGCAGCACTTACCGGACTCCGAGACAGAGGGACTGCCTGCAGATCTGTCGGAGTTCCTGGAGCTGGCCGTGGAGCTGGTCGACGAAGCTGTGCCGAGAGAACACTCGGAAACGCTGCGCCGTTTGGAGAGAAGAGCCGCGGCCGCGGCAGCTCCAGGACCGCAAGAGGAACCGGTTGGAGCGCTCGAGCTTAGCCCATGGAGGCCGTGGAGGCCGTGCAACACGTGCAGGCCTGTCTGGTTTGTCAGCTGCTCCAGCCGTCGCCTGAGGAACCTCTGCTCGCGAGACAGCTGTTCCTTGTGCACGGCGTGCTTGCGTTCACGCTCCTCCAGGCTCTGTAACCCAACGTTCATCCCCATTATGCATCATGCAACCTCGATTCAATCCCTTTAGGTTATATCATCGAGGCGTGTATCCCTAATATAGATATATTCGTTGATTATGATATTCGGTCGATATTAAGATGTTCAGGCAGTTGAATTGTCAGAAATTGCTGTATTTAAAAATTAGTGTCTAGATTTTTGGATGCGTGGAATTAATCTGGCGATCCTCGAGATTTGTGCCTTAATTTGGATTTTTGGTTTTAGTTGGGCAAGAGACTTTAGATATTTAAAGTATTTAACGTAGAATTGAGAGGAGAAATTTCACGCATATCGGTGAATATTCTTTTATATCTTTTCCTTTTTCTTCTTTCTTTTTTCTTCAAATTTAAGAGAACTTATAAAAGGCGAAAAAACACGATTAGGTCGAAAATGACTGTAAAACGCAGGAGGTATTATACGAAATTGAATCTAGAATTAATTTCGAAATCCATTATTATTTTTTACTCTATTTAATTCTATGATTATTCTATACTTGTTCCAGCAATGTCAGTATTCTCATTAGAAAATGTATTTTGCACTAAATTATGTTTCACCGCGTTTCTATCCCAATACTCTGTTCCTCCTTAACGTAATTCTAAAGCAAGCAGAAACAAAATAGCCCGAACGACGTAATATCATCCCCTGAAACTCTAATGTATTTCGATAAAACTTCCATAAGTCAACTAAACCATAAGACCCTAATAGAACGAACAGCTTCCAACAAAATCAATTTGCCACATGGTTTTTCGAAGAGAGAAAAAAAGCAACGAGGAGAAAAAAAGAGGGAGAATATCATAGACGTTTTAATCTTTCGAACGTTCGTCCCCTGATTTATCATGCTCCTGTAAAAAATTCCGCTACAGATAATCCCGTTGGACGTTAGTCCGGGATCGGAGTATTTTTTTAATGCGTTTACGGGAAACTGCGCGCAAAAGGATTTCAACGTTAACCGCGTTTCTGTTCATGGCGGAACTCGCGGCAATTGGCTTCTGCTTTTGTTCCATCTTCATTTCGAAGATTAATTCTGGTGAGCGGATACGAAACTGCTGAAAAATCGCGGAATTAATGGGCTGGAGAGGGGGATTGAAACACAGTTCGCTAAGCTCGCGAGGATTACAATAAAGCCGCAGCTAATTCGAGGGCTCTGACATGAGATTTAGATAATTTAAACTTCTCATTGGGAATGTTCGTTTCGTGTTAATGAACCGGGCATGGGATATTATTTTGCCTGGTCAAGGAATCGTTCAAAGAATTTCACGTTCTATTAATAACGAAGGGAACGTCCAAATGAACGACATTCTGTTAATTAAATCGGGAAACAAGAGCTCGGCTTCGATTCTTTAATCAGAGAATTTGTCGCACGAGTGGGAAATGTATTTCTGGTGTTTGTGACATCTGAGAAATCTGAAACGAATGCTTGTTCTTGAATTTGTATATCCCAGTTCTACTTTGATTTTAACAGGCACGAGTTAGCTTCAGTTAAGAAATATTTTAGCGCTACATTGCAGATAGACAATCGTGCGTATTTTCTTCCCAAACTTAGAGAATTCCTTGAGTATTAAAAGACACTATCGTTCGTTATCTAAAGCCTATCATTTATCATTTATCATTTATCATTTAATTCATAATCCGATCTGATATGATGCAAAAGAACGCAACGGGATTGAAAAATTTTTATCGAAATAAAAATTATGAAATCCTCTTATTTCCAAAGAAATATATCGAATAATCAAGTGAAATACGCCGTAGTAATAGAAATTTTCAGAATTGTTGATCCTTTCAAAGAAATATTCTTGTTATTAAATATTTAATAGTACGAAGGACACAGCTCTTAGGATACGAGAGCACGCTTTTCACGCGATAAAGGTAGAGGGAATAATTCCCAGCAATCGACTGCAACGAGCTTCAAGGTTCGTTGTCTGGGCTATATTAAAACACGATTTACACTCGCGGTCCAATTACGATCAAGATCCGGTCAACTACCACTCAGCACTTCTCGAACGCGCAGAAACACATGGACGTTCCATGGTCACGTTCCAACAATTTCGATAGCGTTTAGATAAATTTATCACCGTTGACCGCGATACTAAAGCTACGATACCGAACTACGCGATAACGATCGCAGAAAATATAATTAAGCTTAAACCGAAAATTTCGTTGAGTAGCCACGGTTAACCATAATGCCAGGTAAATACTCGGCAACGAATATGATCGGTCAAAGTACTAAAAAGATTAAGCGGTTCGAACGATGACAAAGAATAAAATGACAAGATCCGGAGAGGTTTGTACAAAAGCCCACGAGACAAAGGTTTTTCGAGTTGGACGAGACAAGGGAAGAACACCGGTGTATCAATACTTAATTTAACTTTATAATTAGGTAGACCGTCGGTTCGTTGAAGAACATCCGAAGCAATCGCTTTCGAACGAACAACAGTCGTTGGATTCCCATCGCAATAGGGGTTCGTCGCTACTGTTGAAGGAAAAGAAGCAACTTCCTGGCTGACCCAACGCGATTCTCTTTGACTTAAATGAAAAATGTTTCCTGCCTCGGCGATGCTCCTTTTAAGCGACTTCGATACTATCGGATCTCTCGGAAAATTAAACGAATGACGCGAAATAATACTACAGTTTCCCTTTGATCAAACGCGAGGAATTTCAAACTCGTTGCCGAAGAAAATATAATCACGTTGTGGGATTATTAATCCGTTAATTCGTCACAGAGATTACCAACTTTTCAAACGTGTAATTTTTCTTTGTTCCTAGAAGCCTATCCTCCTTTAAACGCATTATTACAATTATACTTTTAACGTTAAGATTAACATTAGAGCCTAACCGAGATAAACTAGTCGGCTGTTTAAATTTGTAATTCTATGTTCTATGTAGGAAAGTACATTCTTTGTTAGAGAGTTTTTAAATGCAACAATCTATAATCCCGTGGAAGCTAGCATTTCGAAAAGATAGATATAACACCGATAATTGTCGCTACTAATGATACGACACAAACGATAACTGTTGTTACCAACTAATGCTACTAGCTGCAATAGTAAACTGTTACTTTCGGATCGAGTGTCATTTTCTCCATACTGTCTGGAAATAAAAACGAATGTTGCTGAACCATTAATCTAGCTCTTTGAATTACCTCGACATCTGGGAATTCGACTTTTCTGTTTCCATTGGAAGATACAGCAAACTTCCATTTCATCGAAAACATCATACGCAATTTTGCTTGAGAACTGTCTTGTACGAACGAGAACGTATTACTATCTTTTCTATTACACGGAAAAAGGATACCAGACGGATTGTCGATACTGCTAAAGAACTATTACATAAGATCGAGCAGAACGATAACAACAACCAGCGTAAAAGCGTCATCGCGGAAGAACTAGTCGGGCTAGATTCAATTAAAGAAGACACGAGATATATATCTTGTGTTCGAGAAGAGACTGCTCCGAGTAATTAAGGCGACGTATCACGCGATCCGAAATTAACAGTTGGTTATTGATTTGTGCCCTTTTTCCCTGCTCTTTTTATACGTTCAAGATCAGATCGATCGAATATTCATCGAGTTTCATCTATTCGTGTCATCTTACGATTGTTATCCCCTCTCTGCGATCTTTCCTTTCTTTTCTTTTTTCTTTTTTTTTCACTGTATCGTCTTTATTAATTCATAACAACTAGAAACGAAAAAATATTAATTTATGACATTTGAAACTGTTTGCTAATATCGCTCGTTTCGTTTAGCATTTATATTCGTAATATGTTTCGCATAGATATAATTGAAAAGTTTAATAAATGTCGATAGACATCAGAGTGGAACGCGGTTGTGAATTTCGAGAATGCGCTTGTGAATGCGCCTGCGAAATGAAAATGTAGAATGTTTGATCGCGACAATGCGCGCACAGGTAAATGTGAAAATAATTGCGAATTGTGTGAAGGCGAATGTGAAAACAATTGCAAATCGCGTGAATGTCACTGTGAAAATAATTACGAATTGTGTAAGTGTAGACGCGAGAAGAACAGCAAATTGTGTGAATGTACAGGCGAAAACAATTGCAAATTGTGTGAATGTAAACGTGAAAATAATTACGAATTCCCTTAACAAACATTGTACAACTCTCTTGACCAAACTCTCAAATTTGACCAATGTAATCACGACGGTGTTGTGCTACGTTATAGTGCTAATCACAGTTCAGAATATTTTATATAACACAGCGACGCCGTACTGCACAAATATCGTATGTCGGCTTTTAGCGTTTTCGAGAAAAACAGTTTCAAAAATTCAATGATACTTGATAATTAAATAACTACTTTTATTTATCTTTATCGGCGATATTATAAAATTCACGATGCAAATTATGCGTCCTTTTTAGGAATACAAAATAACAAAGCTTGTTCGTGGTTCCAGAAAATATCTGCATAAATGCGCCGATACGGAAATATTCTTCTTGACGAATTTATTGCGAAATAGCATACAGATGTGATCATTATACGCCATAAAGAGACAATCGAAAACTATTTGAAAATTTCATGGAAAGTAGACGTACGATATTTGTGCAGTAAGTCATCGACGTACGATAATACGAAGATGAAAATGTTTTACGACAAGCGTTCGAATGCTTCCGCGAATCGGTGCATTTTCTAAAAGTCACAACTTCGTTATTCAACAAATGATATCCAATTCTCACATCCACCCATTTATCCGTCAAGATTCACCTCCCAGTGTTTACGCAACGCTCGCAGATAGAAAACTGTGGTCACTCGCGAGGAAGAGACCATCCGCTTCCGGTGTAAAAGGCGCAACGATCGGTGAACGCGATTGGACGGCTTCCCGTTGCATCAGCGACGCAGCAAGAAGCATCGATGTGCGTCGCTGTTTTCTTTTTTTTTTTTTTCCCTCCATCTCACCCCATCTTCTTCTTTTTTTCTTTTTGTCCGGTAATCGAGTCGAACGCGTTCAATTCGTTCGAAATACAATTAACGCGGACGACGACGACGCGACGTGTGAACGTCGAATACGTACGTATATTTGCGCTGGCAATCCGATTAACCGTTTCAAGGTGGGGACTTTTACGGGGCTTAAATCGATTCTACGTCGGAACTCCCGGAATTTCTCTCGTTTTTCTCTTCTTCCTTCTTCCCCTTTCTTTATCATTGCTAAAATCTCTCTTTTAACGTCTTTACGTTGTTACTTTGTATTTCAAAATTTCCACTTTCCACCTGTGCATCTAGCTTATACAGAAAATTCGAGGAGAATTCGTGATAGAAACACTGCGAATTTCTTGAACTATTTTACTATCGCTAGAGCGATAGAGTCTCTTGTTCGATACATTTTTCGATTTCTCTCGCAACGACCATTTTCCTCGTGCCCTTCTTTTTTATTTCTAAAGTTAGTTCCCCTTCGTCTTTGCACCGATCGCAGTGTTGAAATTTCCTTTTCACACGTCGTCAGCCACGTACGTATGATCGTTCCCTTGTGATGTTTTCCTCCATCGACGTCAAACTCACGATACTACAAACGCAGTGTCGCGGTGTATCGAGTCTGCAGGTTCTATGCGTCTAATTATTTTTTTTTATCTAAGAATTTTATTTATCTAAGAATTTTTGACGATTAAGAACACAGTACACCGATTCGCTTTAGCGGAGACTTTCTTTCTGTTACGGTACATCTCGCGGACTAAATTCGGTTGCGATGATTGTTGAGCTACTGGCTGGACCCGAACAGCCAATCGGGACTTGACAGAGGATAAACGAGCAGCTGTTACGATCGCAGCGGCTTACAATTACATATGGAATTACGGATATTGGTTTCTCGACTTAAATAAAACGTGTCTTACTTCGCCACGCGTCTCCATTCTCCTTCGCTTCTGAAATTCCTTCCTCGGAAGTCTAGGGATTTCTAGTTCGTAGAATTCACCTCGGAATACTCTCTGTCTTGATAGGATTGCTTGCCAGCACGTAGAAATTCTTCTAAGTCGCAATTTAATCACGGTAGAGTGTACCTCGGCAAGGTACTGCCGAAGGGAAGCCGGTAAGGTGATAGATTATCTCCCACCACTGATCCGGAATGGACACTGTCCACGAAAGTAGTTGGAATCGAAAGGGAACCACCAGAAACGTTCACGATAGTCGAGTAGTCGTCGGAAACGATTTTGGGTAAAGTGACCACTAGCAACCACCGAGTGACCACAGTGAACGCTGTCCACGGTGAGCAATCGAGCAAGGGTTGCTAGAGCAAAGTAGCTCCGAGCACCCTTCATTCGTGCGAATCGAGGACTATCCGGGAAAAATATTTATTTACCCATCTTGTAGTATTTGCTTGTTAGCGATTATATACTCGTAGTCGTTAGAGTCGATTATTTTTTGCATATAAATTAGAGTGGCTACGAGAAGCACATGGACATAGCCTCCTTTTTCAACGAAGATTTTTACCGACGTTCTGTACATTTCATTTTCGTGGTATCAAACTTTGGTAGCAATACGACGTTAATTCTTTCGCTGTTGAATATTTATTCTGCCGACAAGGTGCTCGAAAATGGATGAATTTTCCAACTGATTGATTATACCGTGTGGATCTATGCTACGTGGGATCCGTAAATTTACGACTTTAGCATGACGGATACGCATCTCACAGAATGTATTATGATGGTTAGAGCAGTGAAAGGGTTCATACCTACTTGGATTTAATTAATCGGTATATAGACACTACGATAGATGCAAGGGTGGGGCGAATATTTGTAGCCACCGTGCACTTAATACGTTCTTTATTTCCCGACACGTTCAGTTTTATTTTTCAAAGTGATTTTTGCCAGATCTTCGTCAAAATGATCGCTGAAGCGTAACCTTTAAAACGACATATATTTGCGAGCGTTAAAAAATGCCTACGCTGCACACAAGTGGAGAAAATGGAACGAACGTACATACGTATTATAGCGGTACGATTCTTTTGAGATTCGAGAGAAATCGATGAAGAATTGAGAACCGACGAGAGAGGAGAGTGCATTATCTGCTATTTACTAGGACGGTACGTATGAAATGTGGAACCTGAAAATGACCTCTCCGAGGTTCGACTACAAGAGGGCAATACCGTTCGTTAAAGTTTGTCGCCGGTATATCCTCGCTAACAGGTAAAAATGAGTCTGGCCATTTTTAAGAATTCGATACTTTCAATATCAACATCCCCACGAAATTAAACCTCCACGTAGATTTCCATTTCGCTCGTCCACCTACTGTTCGTCGAAACTCGCCCTTCCCTTTTTCCTAAGAAAATCCGCAACAACCCAGCGAAACAAAAGAAACAAAGGCCGGAAGAAATCGAAAGAGAAGCGAAAGAAGAAGGTAGCATGTAAATAAGCGCGAGGCAAGAGGAAAACGGCGCTGCATAGAGCGTGCGCGATCGAAGAGACGAACTGAGAGAGAGAGAGAGAGAGAGAGAGAGAGAGAGAGAGAGAGAAAGAGAGAGAGAGAGGGAAAAAGTGGGAGAAAAAGGGAGAGAAAGGAATTGAAGGAGTCGTCTGCGATTTATGACACCCTTCCAGAACACTACACGTTGCTCGGCTACCCTGTAATCACTTCTTCTCTGTTCGAAAGAGAAGAGAGGAACGCCTGGGAACAAGAGAGCCCCAGGAAAAAGCTAAGACGCGAGTCGACAGGGTGCAGAAGATACAAAGATAAGCAATTGGCGCGAGCCGTGGAATGGCAGGGAATAATGGCGAGGGTGGCGATTAGAAAGCGGGACAAAATTGTCTGCGACTTACCGAGGACCAACGGGACAAAGGAAACGTCCGGTCGGTCGCGTCGCTGATGAGAAAAAATGCTGGATAAGGGGGCGGAACAAAAGATACCGTTGGATACTGTGTTGCGACGTTGAAATTGTAGAGTTAATGCGTACGCTCGCAGGGGATAGTTTGGAAATTGGTGCGCGTCCGTTGCTCCGTTCTCTTTCATTTTGCTGCTGGTTTCTTGGGGATTAGGGTAACTTGTAAAGTTTCGAGAGCTCCAGTCTGATAAAGATTCGTTGGGTGACCGATTATGTCTCGAAAATTAACCGAGAGTTAATTACACCGGTTAAGAAAGTTTCTTAACCGTATTCCTATCCTTAACCGTAAATCTTATGTATTTTTCTACATCTACAGTTTTTACACGATGCTTAAATTTAAATTTAACTTACAATATTTAAATTTAATTTGACAGTATATGATACGACGTATAGTAGAGGATGAGTTTGAGCTTTAGCAGGAGTTTAGGGTGTAAAGTGTTTGATCGAATTATTCATTAAATATTTAAATCGTTCAATCAAGCAATTCGTCAAACGTTTGATCGTTGCAATTGTTCGATCGAACGATTTAAATATTTACAAAACGATCTATAAAAATCAGTCGAAAGCGTCAGTTACCATTTTGATTACGCGGATAATTTATCGTCGAGTGAATGAGCGTGGAAGAACGCGCGAGACGGTGGATAGAAAGCGGCGCGATTAGAGTTTCCCGGCACGAAACGGTGGAAGCCTCGCTTTTAAGCCGGCTTCCGCGCATTTTACGACAGTAGCCAGGGCTCGACCGCTTCGAAACCAACCTTATCTACGTTGTAAACTCATATCAAGCCGAAGGAAGAAGCACAGGACAGTACACACACGCGCGTATCGAACGATGTCTCTTATCTGCAATCCTGGTGACCTCACCCTTTCGATCCTTTTATAGCTGGCTTTTCTCAGGCCACAGAATGTCTTTCGGTAAGGATATTTCGAGCCAATTTTGAACTCTTTTTAATATGTAGATTATCGTGCGAAAGTGTTTAGATGCTCGTTCATTTTTCGCAGAATTTGGTTTCATTATGGAATTACATATAGATAGACAAAGGAAGATCTAAAAATTCTCTTACCAAGTTACTGTTGATGCGATGTTTCTGACGTTACAATATGTACAGCCTGCATGCTAAATTGATTAAAACAAACAACCGATTTTATATACTTTGAATACTACAAAGTTGATCCACTAACCTCGAAGATCAAGGAATTTCTTTTTCCCTTTAGAATTGTATCTCCTTCAACATGGGAGCAGTTGACTCGCTTTTCGATCCGAAAGAACCGTTCAAGAACTTCCAACTATCATACAAACACGCTGAAATCTGCCACAAGCCACAGAATACGATTCAACGAACAAATCCCGAAGAGATGAAATACCACATCGTTCCAAGACTAATTCCAAAATAGAAGAAATTAATCGCCTATTTCTTAATCCGAAAAAAGCCTCGAGAAGTGTCGAAAAAAGCCTCGAGAAGTTTCGAAAAATTATCCGAATACTTCAAAATGTCTCGCGACTCGCGGGAAGCTCGCGGACCCAAACAAAACAGATTCCGGGGGAAGGAACTTCCCAAAATCTCCGCGAATGCTTTTAGAAAATCAGGACTGGGAGATTAAAGTAATGCAGAGATAGCAGAGGCAGCAAATGTTGCGCGACGGCAAATCGAATCGACGTCGTGTCGAGCGAGAATCCGTAAAACGGGCCTGGAAAAGAAAGGGACACGTGGATTTTTCCTTTTCGGCCGCTTCCGCCACGAAGGAAAGTGAAATGGATCGCGTCGAGGCGTGCGTCTGCTCGATTTAAAGAAGTAATTTGCTTCGGTGAAATCAGCTCGCACCGACTCGTTGGACTTTCCTGCGACGAGCGAACATAAATTCTTCCTACGGCTCAACCGTATCCCCGAGCCGTTGCTATATATTTTCTCTCTTTCTCGTTTTCTCTCTGCCTCCTTCTTCGTTCGGGGGATATTTAATGTCCGGGAACGGACGCTGCCGCTTAGCGACAATTGTGTTTAATTGTCAGGAAAAAAGCATCTCTGCTTCTGCTCTCTTTTTCCTTCTGCTGGCCTCGCGTTTGTCGAGTCCCGGGCCTGTGTCAAAGGTTAGATAATTCGAATGGTCGAAGGGAATCGGTGGGAGAAGAGAGGAGACGAGGGAGACATCAGGACGTTCCTTAATTTTCCAACGACAAATTGGATCTTGTCGAAGTGTGAGTTCGCTCGAGGAACGTGTGTTTCGTCTGATTAGGTGGCTCGTTTTTTGGCTTCCTGCGAACAGATCGATGGATGCTCCGGGAGTTCGATTTTTCATTACCTGGACGAACGTGGCGACGTTTTGTAAAAGGAATTTTATGTTTGGAAAGAGGCGAAGGTTCTTGAGTATCTCGTTCGATAAGATCGAATAACCCTTCGCAGTGCGTAAGTATAAAACTGCAGATTTTCCTTCGATCGGATATATTCTTTCGGATGAAACATCTGCTAAATCCAATTAAATTTTACGCCTGAATTTCTGCGAGTTTTCAATCCGTATTTTCACGATTTTCACAGAAATCGGCGTTCAATGACTCGCGGTGCTGCCTTATTTAATTTAAAACCAGTAAAAGAGTGTTTTATAACTAGCTGCGCGTTCGCGATTTCATCCGCACAGTATTTTAATTTATGTTTATTACTCTCTGTTTAAACACCCTTCAGGAGTTAAATTTCGAAAAACGCGCAAACACCTGTTCGCTTATTTTTAATGAGAAATTCGTATACCGAATTTCACATTCTCCACTTTAGCAACTCGTGGCATATGTATCTTTTTTACTCTTCCAGGTTTTTTTATTCCCAACAATTTCTTTTTTATCCTACGCCTACATATCAAAAGGAGTATACTGCGAAAATTTCACGTTTCTAAGTACGGTGGCTTGTGCTAGGAGTTGATGAACAAATCAGTCACCTCTGCATCATATAACTTGTATTATATAACCTATACAAAACTTATAAATATATAGACTACTATGCAAATTTCTATGCAAATTTAGATTTTTGAGAATACGATTAAAAAAATAGAATTGCGGTAGAAAATTATTCTATCCGTCAAGTATTACAGAAAGCGCTATGATACGTTATATCTATCTCTATATTACATACAGAGTTTTATGCAAATTTAGATTTTCGAGAATACGATGAAAAAAGTACAGCTTGGATAGAAGATTATTCTTTACCCTTCGAGTATTATAAAAAGCGCCGTGATATTTGCATACTCTGTATCTTTCCCCGTATCATGAACAATCTGTACAATTTTATACCTTCGAAATTCCTGTAAATGCACGAAAGCCCGCGATCTACCGATATGAATCCTTCGACTTTTGAATTCAGAAGAATTTTCTACACAATTGCATAATCTGACAGTTCCCCTGCACAAAAAAGAACTCCAGCGTCCATCAACAACGCTAATATATTCGCTGCAAATCGATGGAGATTTTTCGAATTAATGGGCTGCGGCTGAACGAAGCCGGGGCGCGCGTAACGCGTAGAAACGGAATATTCATTACTTGATGCATCCACGGTCGTTCGTTTCTGGGTTGTGCAGTTCGCTGCAATATGCATGTGCGTGTCCACATTGGTCAGCCTGCAGTGTAGGCAGGGACAGAGAATGCACATGACGCACACGTGCGATAGCACAATCAGTTTTAAACAATGCCATGGCCGAGAGAAACATGCTTTCGATATGGGAACCGCGATAGGCCCTCGAACGATTCAGAGAGTTTATCTTTCAATTAGCAAGTCGAGGTGACGATCGAGTGACTCAAATATCAGAAACTTTGCGTTAGTGTCGGGTATGTGGAACGTTTAGGCACGTGACACGGGTCTTCGTGTTATGGAAATGCATGTTGTTCTGCGTAATATGGTGGGAAACTACGCTGAATTGGACAAATTTTATCGAAATTATAGATTATCTGAAATAAGGAATAAAAATAACGCTTTCAGCCAATTAATCGTTTCGACCATGTTATTATCTTTACTTTAGAAAAAAGACACAGTAAAAGAAGGTAATTTATTTTTAAAGTAAAGTAAAGTAAAAACTTCGATGTTCAATATTTCAATTGGATCAATCACTCAATATTAGGAAATAAAAGGAAAACGAGATTATCTGGAAAAATATGTAGCCTATGTCCAACCATCAGATATCCAACGCTAGATATCAAGGTAAGGCTGCTATCACAAATATTGCGGTTTTGTTTTCCTGTGTTTCAACAGCAACGCACCGTGTGTATTAACAGAAACATCTTAACAACAACTTAAAGCATCAAACAACTTAAAAGACAGATATTTGTAATAAAAGAAAGATGTGTAATTTCAGAGGTGAGATAATATCTTTGACCTAATGTAATTATTTAATCTTGTTTAGGAGGCGAATCGATTTTAAACATCAGGTATTTAAACATTAACAGAATTAGCGAAGAAAGTTAGATAAAAACGACAATAGCAGGCCAATGACTCCCATGGAAGTATCATGATGATTCTGGTTGGTGCGAAAGCGTTTCCTGCAATTATCTCAAGACACTAATACGGTGAAACGCGTATCCGTATGGTGGTTGAATAATGTAGATAAAATGCTGACACACAGGCATTATGCGATAGTGCGTGCGTATTCTTCGATCGAATAACGCCAGTTTATATTCCACGTAGTGTTGCATCCTGCCTTGACGCAAGGTGGAACCTACGTATATGTCCCACTGGCCAATAAAGCCTGATACGACGTACGCTCGCGACGTGCCACGCGGAATACGAATCACAGCATGCAGCTGCCACGTTAAATTTCACTGTTTATTATGTCACCGAGCCATCGCGATACCCTGACGGATTGCCCTCTGGTTTTCCAATAATTTTGATGCGATTTCTAGCCGAATTTTATACATATGGTAAACCGAGGATAGGTTGAAAGAAAGATTCTATATTAATATCGTAATAATAAAATAAAAATTCCATGCGCGTCGAATATCTTTTATATTGATCGATAACTTACTTTATTTTTCGTTTCACACTGTCTTAGATGGTAATCCGAAGCTACCGAAGAATACCATAAAAGAGGTTCCAAACGTTTCGAAGTAACCTTTGCGATGCAAAGAGTAATGAAAAATTAGAAATAAAATATCAGATAATTTATAACGTTGTTTTTTGCGTACCAAACGTCGCAGCAATCTACAAATTGTCTGAGACAATTTGTGTATTTGGAAACTAAGCGTTCGAGCCGCCTACGCGAAACAAAGAAGATAAGGAGAATCGGACAGTCAATGATCAGACGCGTCTTGATATTCCCTTTATTCGAAGCTGTTTCAAGCGACAATTGTTCAGAGAAGTATGAACGTTTAAAATATGTAATTTTGCAATATTTCAGATACTAATTTACAAGCATTCTAACATAATATAAGAACCAATATTAGGCCGTGATAGTGAAATAAAAATGAAAAAACATCTCTTGGAGGGGAATGCTTTTTTTTTTAAAGATTCACTTCCGATCTTATGAACGTGAAAAATATGTTAAACAAAATCTATTCGTTTAGCCTATAACCATGTATTGTTAATTTACTAAGAGAGTGACGCAACCAAGGAAGATAAATTTTTTAATAAATCACCGTGACATAGGAAATTGTTAACTATTCGATATTTGAGGTCACATCATCTAACGATTATTCGACTAATTATCTTTCGAATTATAATTGTTTCAAAGTATATGACTTCCTATCGTTCGTAGAGTTGAAACAGCGTTTCAAGAACGGCTGAGTCGTTGTCACCTCTATTACAGAGGCTCGCGATATTATTCGTGAAACGGAAGCCAACCATTGTCGTGTTCCTTAACGCAATCGCAGTCCCACTTTTCTTCTTCCGCGAGCTTCGGTGCGTTGCACCGGTGCATCGTACTCATTGCAGCTGTATCGTGCTGGTTACGCGTCACAAGGAATATTTATCATCTTATTATTCCATTTCGCTCAGTACTCTACAAACGTAAAACACAGAAATATACAACGTACAAACGTAGAAACATGCAAACACACGCAGAGAGAGAGAGAGAGAGAAATAATACAACACTAATTATTTAAACAAAAAAAAAAAAGAAAAAAATTAAGAATTGGAAAGTACGGGAAACAAACAGAAAATAAATTCTCTTCACAGAGAATGAAAGAATTTCACAGGAAATAAAGAATAAAGAAACATTGAATCGAGACGCGAGAATGGAGAAGATCTTTTTTCGCGATGGAATATTGCCCTAAATAAAAGAGAGCGGAAGTGACACGGGAAGGAAGATAAGAGGAGAAAGATAAATAGTTGGAAGATGAAAGAGGGTGAAAGGTGAGGATACGGTGGATGCGATAGGGCGAGGTTTAATCTTTCTTAGCGAAGAAAATAATAAAGAAGAACAGGAAGACGGCGAGAGGGGGTCGGTTAGAGACAAAGACGGAGGGGGAAAAATATTCGCGGGAGAAGGATAGAATGGAAACAGGTGGTACGCTGTTCGCTGCAGGATTTTTCCAATTATTTAATGAAAAGTGCAGAGTTCGTACCGTTTTGAATATCATAGAACCTGGATCTTTATCTATTCGCTGTATTCCCATACAGATCTGAAGGCACGACCAGACATATTCAGTCTGAAGACAGTCTCGTCTAAAGTCTTGCTTTCGTTCATTCTACTTCACAATACAAATTTTTCCCAGAAACATATTTAACTCGATCTCGAATCTCTCAACTCTCGGTTTACTTAAACCTGCCGATAAGAAACGGTTCGTCATACAACTACAATTCACCAATTCTCCTTGCTATTATTTCTCCTTCGCATAATAGAACTTCGCATTCGGATCAGTAGATTCAGTCGATACGAGTTCAATCAGTCGGACACTAACCGAACTGCCGTGTTCATGCACGTGGTGTTCTCTGCCTTCGCGCAATGCAACTTCACATCCAAATAAGTGCAAATTCACTCGGTACATTTAACCAAACCATAGTTTCGATAAATGGAATTGCAACGTAAACGCTAATAACGCATCGATCGAAGCAACCAGAAAATCCAACAGAAAACTAATGCGAACAGACGCAACGAGAACTTTCGCGGGTCGAGAGGAGCCAAAAGAGAAACCAAGACATTCCCCTTGAGGTTTACGAGGAAGGTTGGCTAAGGTGTCGCGGCGAGGAGAGAGTGGCGACGGACAATGGATGCGTAGTTAGTAAATTACAGGCTGGCCAGCACAATGGCGTGCAGCGTGGCGTGCGTGCGTGCATCGCCTATGACTATGCACGCGTGTTTGTCTATGTTCCCTGGTCTCCCGTCTGCCCGCGCAACCGCTGTCGCTCCGTTTCTCTCTGCAGGCCACGGTTTACACAGAGAACAGCGTGCAACGGCGCGTATCCACCGTTCGCCCATGCATACAGAGTCCGCGTGGGAGATTCTCGGTATACATCAATCCAAGCCGCTGCAGGTACCTGTACATTACGCGGCCGTGCATTAGATATCCGCGCCAAGATTTCACTCTGTCCTCCATTGCTATTGCACTCGCTTCTCTGTTCGCGTCGATCCACGTCCCCGGATCTCCTTCATCTAGAACGATCCACGGTAATGCGTACGACTTGTCCATTTTTTCTTTGTGCTTTTGCGCAAATATTCCACCCACGTGGAACCTTTGTTTCGAGTGGAATATTTGCGTTAACGTTGACCTGGCTTAATTAACTGGTTGAGTAATATCACAGAATTAACCTGCAGTACGATCCTCAAATATTTATTTTAATTATTTCGATCTTGATCTCGTTTCAATAAACGGGAAATGTGCGTAATGTTTTAACAATGTTCAATATGAAATTTGTAAATATAGGAATTATACGAATCAACTGGAATTTTTGCACATTTTCTTCGGATTTAAAATATTCTTTCAGGCAATGTGTCGAAAATGAGCGAAAGAATACGGTAGCATTGAACAAGTTCTTGAAACCTAGGGAATTTAGAAAATCGTTCAAAATATAGTAAAATATGTTCATTCGATATATTTCTTTAGTTCATCCTTGGTTTTACCTTATCTTCGGTTGATTTATAGCTATAATTTGTGTCGGTGATATGAGACACCTTGTATATTTTAAAATTAATATCAGTGGAACGCGTGTCCCTGATGTATCGTATAGACTCTTGAATTGCACCAAGCAGTTCCTATCAACTTTCTTACGCAAAGTACAGGAGATATCTTGCTTCAATAAAATATATCAATTATTAAAACCCCACTGTCTCCAGTCCCACGATCAACGATTGTAGCTTCCCATGCTATCGATTACGTCTCACGGCAGACCTATACACGTTCACCAACCAAAAGAGCCTTCCCTGCTAGTTGGTATAAACCTGACATATCACGAAACCCGGATCGCGTACACATTAAAATCCGACCTATCGAAAGCTGCAACAAACCTATAGGTACCTACATATATATATATAGCGTTCAAACGGTGAGATTTACTAATTAGCGATCTAAGGCCAGTCGCTCGTTAACGCCGCGATTTATCGTCGAGCCAGCAACGAAGGAAAGAGACAAAACCAAGTCAGCTATCGACTAAATTGATATCAAACAAAGAAGAAGTCAAACTCCAAGAACGAAGAATAAAATCAAAGAAAAGGAGGAAAGAGGGAGGAAAAAGATGGATCGTGGAGCAAGATAAGAGTAGACGAAAAAACGAAGAGTGTCGAGGGCAGAGAACGAAGGAAAGGGAAGGGATTGAAGAGTGAAACTGGAAAGAGCAAAGAAATCAAACGTGAAAACTAAAGTGAAAGGAAGGAAGGAGAATCTAAGAGCAGAAAATAGTCGAAGAAACGAACAAAAATTGAAGGGGCAAAAACTGCAAAAAGCGAAGAAACCAAAGACAAAGAGTAAAATCGTAGAAACGAGGAGTCGAAGAGACGAAAGAGAGGAAACGAAGAACAGGCTGGTTTCTAACGATGGAAAAAGACCGAACACCTGAGGGTAAGGCAAAAGGGGCGCATCTCGTTCGTATTTCGTAGAGACTAGACGACCGGTGTAATACTTTATTTGTCCGCCCCTGGACTTCTTTCAGTCTATCTCTCTTCTTTATCGACCGTGCTCGACCGCGATTCTTTTCACACTCGGCCATCTTTTCCGCCATCTTTCTTGCTAATTACCCGACCCCCTTTCCACCCAGAAATCTCTCCTCCCTTCCCATCCCCCCCATACCCACTTTCTTGTCTTCCCTCCTTTCTTTTTACTTGGCTTTTTTCTCTTTCTTTTCGACTAGTGTGTAGGCGAAGATGCATAGATACAGCGGAGAAGCAGCTTGATGTTTTCCGTAAGTGCTTCTTGCTCGTTGATTCTCGCGAACCGCGGCTTCTTCGCGGAACACCGCATGAAATATTCAAACCACCCGTACCCCGCCTCCCGCACAGTTTTATGGGCAATTTTGGTGTATTTGTTTGCACGAACTTGCTTCGCGGAGATTAGGTAGAGGCGGAAGATCGTCGGGAAGAACAATGCGTTTCATTGACGAGGATTTCGCGGTCGAGCGGAAAAGCGTCGTGCGATGCGGAGAGATTCGAATGACTTTAGTGTTCAACTAGCGTGATCAACGATTATCGAGACATTTTGTGATTTGGAAGTTGAAGCAATTGAGCTTTTGGGGCGGAAACGACGCGAGAATGTGTTCTTTTAAGAAATCGATCTGATCTGCCGCGATTTGGGAGAATGTACAGGTTGTAAAATGTGTGCAATGATCGATTTAACAGCATAAATGGTAAAATGTTTGAAACTATTGATTTAAAAGTAGTAAATCGTAAAATGTGTAAATAAAATGAACCTTCGTTTTTGACGGTACGAATTACGATAATAAATTCGCAGTGTTACCTTGATAAAACGCTTGGCCTTGGTCAAGAGACCCAACGTGGTGTGTCTTGAGGTTTCAGGACCTAACGGAACCAACACCTTCAACTTTTCGAGGCAATTTCTGAGGTGTGCCCTCCTGCAACAAAAATCCAATTAAACATTTAATATACCGTGTACAACGATTTCTCTGATTTTGATTTATAAAAAATAACATTCTTAAATTTTCACAACTCGTACAGGATTTACGTAAATTTCATTTCTGCGAAACTATTATAGGAAATATAATTTTAATACGATCCTAATATAACAATCTGTAATCTCGAGCCACGTTATACGTTTGATGGTCGAATTATAGCGAACACTTAATCTTAATTAGAGATCTTAATATCCAGACTTTATTAATTTACTTATTATAGTAATTTTCTTTCGATCCTTAAAATTTCCCATACTTTAAACCATCCATAGAAGCAGCGAATATAGATGAAAAAAATTTAATTCTCTTACACATGAATAATATATATTTTATAAGAAGATTATAGTCCATTAATAATCAATTAATACGTCCGTAGTAATTTTTCACTTTTATCGCACAGCACGAAGTGAAATTTGTTACGGCTCTCCAATAAATGTAACGAGTGTACGTCTTTATACTACTTATGGCTGATGGTATATACCCTAATCTCCTACCATTGTCCCTCTGAGTCTCGCTCCTATTTCATTCGGGTCGTATATACCTTGTAATGTGAAATACTGAATAACACAGAATTTGTTAGCATTTTCCAATAAATGTAACGAGTGTACGTCCTTATTCTATCTTATGGCTAATAGAATATATTATAATTTTCTACTACTGTTCCTCTAATGATGTCCCCCTCGTATTTCATTCGCATTGTATGTGCCTTATAATATAAAATACCAAATAAAACAGAATTTTCTAGCGTTTTCTAATAAATGTAACAAATAAATGCCCTGATACTTACGTCTAGGGTACAAGTTTCTGCGAAAGTTCATACTTCTATAAATACAATTCGAGAAAAAGATCTTCTAAATCTCATAAAGGACGCTCTGCTATTTCGTATACTTTTGCGTATTATGTGCTATGTGCATATCTGCACGTCTTCGAATTTCCCATAAATGCATAAAAATCCATAGCCTATTTATGGATTCACCATGACGGAGTACATTATAAATAACATTGAAGTCAGTTACGCGAACTAATTAGCAATATTTATCTGCCACGTAAATAAATAGATGCAACTGTGCCACCAATTACACGGTACCGTTAAACCCACCCTCGCGGAATCAAGCAGCCAACCCATCTTACGTTATCTCTCGAAACTCCGACAGTAAAGCTATGGTAGTCTGACCAACGCGGAGCAATTTCACGCGGCCTCGATTCGTCTTGTCCGGAGGTTTTCGAATTACCCACGGGCCACGGGAAAACCGCGGGGTGGCATTCGTTTTTCGCGTCACGTAGACCGGCCAGCGACGAATGGAGCGGAATCCAGCCGGCAAACAGACGGCGAAATTGAACGGGGGAATCCCCATGGCGCGTCCCCACGGCACGCCGACCTCGTGCAGAGAGTCGCTCGCCGCGAAAGTGTCCGGAAGAAACCGATAAGATGCCGATTATCGCGGCCATCATGGCCCATTAGCCAAACGAATCGCGCGATAAACATACAGCCGGAATACCAAAGCGGGCAATTATTTCCATTCGGCCCGAGAATGGCTTGCACCGAGCCAGGTGGAAAAGGGCTGATCCTTTTCTCTTTTTTTTTTCCACTCTTGCAGAGATCTCGTACGGCGAAAAGATATCGGTCGACTGATTCGATTATCGGCGCAGTTTGAATTCTTTCCCCGCAAGGGTTTAAGGTTGCAAGCGTTTTATATATCGACGAGCAAGTTTTGAGATTAAATCCTGCTGCGTCCTTTTAGGCATTTTCGACGCAACGCAGCGTTTTTCAACGCTTTTCGAAAAGTGTGCCACGTTTCAGGAAAATACGAAAGAATTGCCATCGACGCGCGCGATTTCTCTTCGCGATTTTACGTTGGAAGTATTCTTATTCGTAAGAACCAGAGCGAGATTGCGATATACAAATTCGAGAACCGTAGCAGGGTTAGGATGAATTTGCTTGAATTTGTAAGTAGAAATTTTGCATTTGCGAGTTTCTTATCTCGTATCTTAGTGCCGCTGTTCTCGCTTTGTATTCACGTTTTTATCTCTTCGAGTGTTTTCCCGTTTCGGAATTAATTGATTCATAAAAAACGTTGGAATACGCGAGAGGCAATAAAATTAAAATAACTATGAAATCCAAATCAACGTTAAAACATAAAGATACGCCATCGGCCAGAAGATACTGCCCTCAAGTTCCACGGAAAGGAACTACGAAGATGTATTGAACGGTCGGAGACGCGAAGATTTATTTCGAGCGTCCGACAATAATAAGTTGGAGGCGCGTCACGTGTGGCAAACACGCGCCATTACAGCCATTTAATTATAAGTTTATGCCCGGTTTATTGTTCCGCCGAGGAAAATGGAGACGCCGCCGACGTCGGGGTTCTCAGGACAGCGACGTTGTTCGCCATCGGGCGACGAAACGGGCCAGGCAAAGACGTCTGGAGACGCGCACAACCGCGTTTGCACGTACGTTTTACGAGAAACAATAAGCTGGCTCCGGCTTAATGACGTCATCAAACGGTATTATGTCTCGCGGGCCGCGGAGTGGACGGTTTCCGGGCTTGGATGGATGCATTCTGGACGCGAAACGCGTTATGCACGGCCATTTAGGAGAAGGGCTTCTGCGTTTAAGCGACGACGACGCGCCAACGAAAGCTAGTTTCGCCACCAGTTCCGGAACCTGGTTCAACGTTCTTGCGTTTTAGTAATGGCAGTACTGTGATTTACGTATAATTATTATGGTTGTAATATGATGCTCCTTTCGTTTTGTTTGAAATAAAGTTCGCTGTTTTTTTTTTTTTTTTTTTAATCTTTGACAGTTAAAACTGTTGCGTTGGAGAGTACGAGATGGAGACTTGCAATTTAAATATAATCATTGTGAATGTAATTTCTTGTTTCGTTTTAAGTAGAGTTTTGCATTTTTTGGAATTTGAGATATTTACAGCGGACGTTGAAACGGAGTATTGTAATTTACGTGTAATTTACAAATTAGATTACGTCCTGGGACATTTGTCATCTCGCTGAAAGGATATTTTCTAAAGCTAAAGTTCATCTTATATTAAGCCTTCTTTAAAAATATTAACCGTCACATCGAAGTTGTGAGAATGCAATTTTTATTCTCCTGATAAAGTCGCGAGACACGAAATCTTTCCTACTCTCATTAACTAACTTCCACAAAGTATGTTCCCTTGTGAACGTCCAACAGGAATTATCTTCTAGTTACATCTTATTTTGCAATTTGGTGAAACTTTACTTAAATTGTCGAACGAAGACGAACTCGAAGCGAGCAAAAATTTTTCATTGAATAGCAGGCCGAACTCGTAATCATCGCCTTACTCGATTCTCCGATAGACCATAAATTCATTTCGTCGGAATTTTCCGCTCTCGCAAAACGGTCGAAATGCTTGATTAAATTTTTTTATTCCCAGACGAAGACACTGTCCGTCGAAGGTACTGCGAGTTTCGGACGCGTCAACCGGTTATCGATCCAGCCGTAAGATATTCAATTTCCAGAGATGTGGCCATCGGATTTTCTCAGACGAACGTTGACCAAACCGCTTTTGCACCGATCAATAGTTTCCACGATGGACTTCCTGATTTTTCCTTAACTCCTTTTAAATAATTTAAATAATTAACGTGGATGATAAATAAATTTCTAAATATACCAGCCAAAGTAACGATGCATAGAGTAACGAAAAGTTTAAAATAAAATATTAGGTAATTTAGTGCATCATTTTCGGTATGTCAAATATCGTAACGATGTACGTCGTAATACGATTTATCGAGAAAATAATCGTTTCGGTCAGCTTCGAAGCAAAGCAGCTAAGGGAAATCAGACAATCAATGGTCAGACACGCTTCAGTAGAAGTTATATTTCCTTTTTGAAATTGCATCGAAAAACAATTGCTTAGAGCAATGTGAACTTCTAAAATATTTAACTTTACAACGTTTTAGACATTAATTTGCAAGTATTTTAAAATGATATAAAAAATCAATCAAAGTAATGATCGTAACAATCTAATGAATATCGTATCAGCCTGATTCTAAACCAATCCTTTTTCTCGGAAATCTCATCGAAACGAAGACAAAGAAGTGCGATCAAAAACTCGCCAATAACAGCGCACAGTAATTACGATTAATTGCAATTAGTTTTACAGCTCGGCCAGCCACAGTCACCGGAGGCCACTAAATCACACGGTAACAACGGCCGAAATTAATTATGTACAAGCATCGAGTCGTATCGCGTAAACTCGCGACAAGCACTCGATTCCAGGCACTCGATTATCCGACACGACAGTGGTTCTTTCGTCCGTAAAAATCGAGTAAAAACCATTAAACTTTCCTTGAGGAAGTGAGATAAAAGCTATCGTACATTGCCTATATGGTAACGATCCTACGATTCAACGACATTAGTCCAATATAAAAAAAATGCCGTCGAGAAAAAGAAGACGTGGAAACTGTGTAACTGAGTGAATTCTTATTCATTTACTCGAGAAAGAAAATAAAACATTTAATTTGTTCACGTTCCGTAACAAAAAGATAAAAAAGACGTTGACCTTGTGATCCAGGCATACTTTCAGAAATTCTAAAGGCTTCAAGAGGAATTTAATTAAACTGAAAATTAATTTACTCTTACGTAAAACTAAACCAAGGATTCTTTTTATTCTACCATCTTTTCACTACAGAATAATTGTCCGTGCCAAGCTTACCTAAATTAAGCATTTAAAAAAAAAAGATACTTAAATTCTTTCATACCAAGTATTTGAAAATAATGGGATTGTTTGCCCGAAGAAAAATCCTTTTCTGTAATGGAAAGTTGCGTAAATTACAACGAATGGAAAATTAGCGATCGCGTAAAAATAGTGACATACAGAGAGAGAGAGGGGGGAGGAGAGAAAGAGAAAGAGAAAGAGAGAGAGAGAGAGAGAGAGAGAAGCAAACTCGGACGTGGATGTGCATCAGAGGCGAAAGTGTAAGCGGCTTAAAGGCGCAGCAGCCGGCTTGAAAACCGAACGCTCCGGCGCGGCGTCCCGTAATCCTCCTCTAACTAGGTCCACGCGCTGTTGCCATGAGAAGGAACGTGTAATCGGTTCGTTTGAATTATTAAAAGAGGCCGGCCGCCCTTATACGCGGCCCGTTCGCCAGAATTCACCCCCGTTCGCTGTTTTTCCACGCTTTTCCCAGCCTTTATTTTTACCTGTTCCTCTTCTCGAGAGCGTCACGCTCCAACAACTCGTGTACGCGCGCGAATACCCGCTCGATTACCTCTAAACTGTTCGCCACCGTATATTGAAAGTGATCGTTCGGTCTAATATCGTGGCCGTATCACGAAACTTCAGACAAGAAAGGAATCGATAGTTTTTAGTCGCTTGTACGTAATTCCAAATAAGCTGAAGAATGTTTAAGGTAGCTTCAGGATCAATCAAAGTTTTATGATCGATGGCATAAAGATGGTCTAAAAGTCATATAAGGATATGCAAAGTCGTTTGAGGATAATTGGAGAACCGTATGGTAGTACTCAAATTGGCGTTAGAAGGTCTTGCAAACTCATATCCATGATTCTGACAAGAACGATGTAGTCAGCTGCATCGAACGCCAAGTTTTCTGAAGATTCTTCGAAAGTTACTTCAAGACTACCATAACTTATGAAACAATCCGATAGTTAACCAACTATCTACACGTATGCAACGTTTCATCAAGATACAAAACCGTCTTATTATTAGATTGTCTTGAATATTTCCTCACTATCATCGACACACACCGATATCCATAAACATTTAGACAGAAACGTTCTTCGATTTCGAAAATATTTAGCGTGCGTGCACATTAATCGCACGAATCAAAATTTATAACCAACAAGACCTCTCGTCTCTCGATATTTATACAAACTTAAAGTGATCCTAACGTAAAACATACAATTAAGCAAAAGATCCTCCAAATAAGAATCCACAGATTCGAACAAAAGCAGCGATCTACCTTCATCGGACACGAGGAAAATACGAGGAGCACGATAATCCCTCTCTTTCTCTCTCTCTCTCTCTGTTCTATCTGGAACAGCCAGCAGCCACGTCAGAAATTCTCGTCGTTCCCATGCTATCAACCTCATCATTCTTTGACATCCTTTCTCGACGGAGCAGCTCGATGCAACATTTTTGCCGCGGGCCGAGAGTCCGGGAAGCACGGGTCGGCCCTCCAATCGATACGACCGTGTGACACCGGCATTATGAAATTCCTGTCCCGCCTGTTAGGCGTACCAGAGCCTGATGAATAAATACTTCGCGCGGAATTCTCGTGTCGAAGTCAGCGGGTGTGCTTCGTGAAGACCAAGTCGAGAGTACCTGGCTGTGTGTTCAAAGGGCTCAGGTTAGAGTCTAGGTCCTAGACGAAGGTAGGAGACGCGACGCGTGGTTATCATTAACGTTTTCACCGTCGATTATTAATTCGCGATGCTTGCCTCCGACTGGCGAACATCCAGAGAATAGCGAAGATCGTTCGAATGGTCTGATGGAATATTCGACGTCGAATCCACGTGGTTTCGCTTTGTGCTTCGTATCTTCGGGTTTTGCCTCTTTGAGAATTTATTAAATCGTTTAAGATTCCACGTATTCTCGTTGGAAGTTTCACATGAAAAGTATCATGAATTCAATCGTCAATTTATTTCACAGACTAATCTCTGTATTCCTATGTCGCGATTTAGAATTCTAGGTAAGAATTTCCGTCTCGGAACTTATCTCAAACATTATCTTCGATATATTCTAACGTCTAGTATTCGAGGATAGAAAGATTAACGAAGATGTTAATAAACGTTGATGAATTAACGTTTCCAGCTAGCAACATATGTCGCAAACGTTTCCGACTTGGAGAAATAAAATTATAACACCAAACACCGACACTATCGAAAATCTAAAAAAAAATAATATTCAACGATTCTACATAGAAAATGACAGATACGTCACAAATTTTATCGTAAGAAGATATTAACAAATATCCCATATTAATCCTTTCGTTTCTACGACTAATATAACATACGTATACGTATTTATGCACTGCTGTTGACCTCAAAGGCATTTCGAAAATAGACTCTATGCACTCTAGTCGACCATAAAATTGTTTAAATGAGATCGTTAAATATTCAATGAACTATACATGCGTTCAGTTACTACTTTACCGACACAGGCTACGCATATATGCATCTCTTTCTTTCATTTTTGTACATCGTTCAGATGCGAAGTACCAGCAATTTGCATATTTAGTCATACTTCGTAACAGCCGTTTAGGAAATATAGCTGTCGCGGAAAAACGAAAGGAAAAAGGAAAGAGGAAAAGAATTAATTTTGAGACGAACTGTATCGGGCAACATGCGAACGCCGTCGCCGCGGTTGCAGCGAGTGCATTGGCCGGCCATGAGTTAGATCGGTTTAACAGCCGCCTGTAAACAGCCTCGTAACTTCTCCGCCCCTTCTCTCCTATCTGCATCAACCCCTTCCCGACTATTCTATCGCACATTCATCTCCTCGTCCCTGTTGCATATTCCTTTCTCCATCTATTGCCTCCTTTCTATCACTGTGCTTCTGTTTTCCATTTCGTCTCTATTCGATCTGACCAAGAACGTTACCGGCAAGCAAAATAATTTAAAGACGAGGAAGTGGAACGGTTGTTAAGCGAAAACTCGGTTGCAACTCAATGAAAACTTGTTTTACAACTCGTATGACCCAGAAAACAAATTTCACTTTGGTATTTATAAAGTAGAATCGATTGAAAAACAAAGTCGTTGGATAATGAGAAAATTTATTTTAATAAAGGCAATTAATTTCCACGCTTCACAGTTTAGAACGTTGTTACATTCCAGGTGATACAGTCAGCAACGAAAGTAAGAGGACAGATAGTGGTGGAAGAATCTTTACACGACGATCTAATTATTTCGAATTATTCGTTAAATAATACATGAACTACGGGAACGTGTAATAAATAAAACTTCGATACTCATGTAACGTGTTAATTCGACGAAATTTCGTCGATTCTATGTTTCCTCTACCTGTCCGCTCACTTTTATCCCCGACTGTACACGTTTTCTTCCACGTTTTTCTTACAAATCAATTCCACTTCACCTACACATATCCACGTTGCACTCGCGAAGAAAGAAAATCCAAGAAAACGTATTCCCAATGAACAACCAATGTCGAACACTTTGCTCGCTACGTATCGCGCACAATACAATCCGTACAACGACGAAAGTCGATTAGAATTTCAACGATGGCACGCGCAATAGGAACGCGAAAACACGGGCATTTGTTCGGTTGTTATGTTCCGTACGCTCTCGAACGTAGATAATTCGATCGGATAAAAGAAATCGCCGGAGCAAGACAAACAAGCAATGTGTCGTATGGTCTGGTCTGGTCTGGCCGAGGCACTCTGGTTCGTTCACCCTTGTAAGTGACATTATCCGCCTGTGTTACCGTAACGCTTCAGCTTTTATGTACTAATTATCGGCTTCTACGTTTTCTCGTAGTCGGCTGGCATAAGTCGTTCGGCGGCATTCCAGGCCGCGCTACTTCCGTGGGAACGGTCTTTGTTCGTTAACTTCGACGTTTTCCCGGGGACTGTAAGTCTTCGTTCGACGAAACGACATTCATACATCGCGTCTCAAGATTCTCGGCGTTTAACAGTATCGCGATTGTACCGTTGATTGCAAGATACGAGAGCTAAGTGTATCGTCCATATCGCGTTTGTTTATTACATTTGTTGCGAGTGGTAAGGAAAATAAAACGAAATTAGTAATACAATTGTTTCGTGTCTTAGCTGTTTTAAACTTCTTACCAAATCTTGCCAAATAATTACGCGCTATTACGTTCGTATACGATAATTAAAACGTTTAACTTTTACTTTGCTGATCGTAGTTACATTCCGCTACTGTATGAGAAATCGATTGGAAGCAGTAAAATTTAATATAATATAATATGTAGTATTCTATATCGAATATAATATATCGTAATTACTCGAGTTTGTTAAAGAAGCAATTACTGCCTGTGTAATAAGGAAGGCATTTAATTCTATCTACTGTGATACTGAAATTCCTCTCACTGTACAGGCTGTCTCCGAAATCATGGTACAAGCGATCGGGTAGTGATTCTACGTGCAAAAGTAAGTCGAGAAACGCGACAACATTTTCATATTTATGTTTCCGATGCCTCGTTCCGCAGACAAATGAAAAATGAAATTTCGAATTATGTTCTGTGTTCTGTATTTTGTATTATGTATAATGTATTATTAAATATGGCCCGTGTCACGAATCGTTTCCTGTTATCGTCGTTATCTTATATCTCCGCGGTATCAGTTGTTACTTTCCCTTATTTCGTATTTAATTTGAGTGATTCCACGAATAAAGATAAGATTAGTAGTATTTTTTTAATCATTTTGTTAATCAGGAAGCAAACTAACAACTCGAGCCTGTTACCATTTCAAGAAATAAAGTCCCACACTTATAATAATTAAAACGTCTAATTGTCAAACGTTCTGCCCCAACTACAGTCCAACTCTTCAGCCACATAGAGCGTCAATTAAAAGCTCAAATTCATCTCGATTGAACAAAACATTCTCAGAAAACAATATATTCGTCCCGCTTTAAATTCCCAAATCAATTTACTCTATCGAATTTAGGATTTCGGTTGGTTCCCTGGTGACGATTGGTCCCACGAGTGTAACACGATATATTTCACTGGAATCTCTCCGATTTTCCTTTGACCTGCGCTCCGTTTCCCGCGTCGCGTAATCGAATCCATCAGCGAGCTTTCCGAGACAGTGTGCCGGTCACGCGAGTGCGTGTCGTAGCGTTATCGCGAGGAAGTTGGGCGCGTGCGAGCGTGCGCCCCGGCCAATAAATCGTCGCCTGATATTTTCGTGCCATTTTTCGCGATTTATAATTTCGATTTAACACGTCCCCGCGGTGAGATAAAGCATCACGCGAGTCTATGCCGGTGGTGTATTGCTTCTGGTATCGGGCTCGAGAAAAGGGAAAATTATTCTGTGCGATTACGCGGCGCAGGATGGCCGGGAAAACGGTTTAATAATTCATGAAGGCACGCGGTGATTTTTCATGGAATCTTGATCCCCGCGTTTCTTCCTTCTTCCCGCGTTTCTTCCTTCTTCCCGCGTTTCCGCGACGCTCCTCAGTTTATTCCGATCGCTTCCTTGTTTCTTTCCTTAAAGAATCGAATTACCGCCGTATTTTTTACGCCTCGAGAAGCTTCTCCCTCGTTGAATTAATAGCAAGATGGTGTAAGACCTTGGTTAGATTTAATTGTTTAGTAAGAAACGATCTTGTTTGACAAGTAGAACAGAAAGATGAAACGAAACATTTCAAACTATATCGACGATATTATTCGGTGTAATATTATTATATAATATTGTAATATTATTCGATAATATTCGATTAAACGAGACTGCACTGTACAATGTAATAAAAATGACTGTAACGAATGACATGGCTCGATACTGATAAACTGTTGCTTCCCTTACCACGCTAGTCCCATTGGGCCTGCAGATCAATAAGACTTCCAACAATTTCTTTATTGTAAAAAAAAGACATAATATATTTATTTTTCTGCAGCGTCGACTATCATAGCAACATCACAAATGTGCCCCGTAAAACTTCGCTCTCGTTGATGCAATTTATATCGACCAGCAACATTTACCAACCCTTTATCATTTCTTCGCCTCATCTTTTCTATCATATCATTCGATACCATATCAATTCACCCTTCGTTCACACTCTGCCCACCTAATCTTCCCCCCAAAAACCAGCCACAACCGAGACTTTCTTATCCAAACATCGTGGAAACCTTCGTTCACCCCGAGCATCCCTTAGTTCCATTCATCCCTCTCGGAAGATGAAGATGGAATCCGCGTCAACGACGTTCACGAAGTGGAAGGGAAAATCGATTAATAAGCCGTAGAAGCGACTGGTCGTGATAATTATTGGCGATCAAAGGGCGGCAATCAATCGGGCTCGCTTAAAATCCCAGTCCAGCCTCGCCATCCCCTTCGAACAGCGGCCGCGCCACCCGAAATTAACATCCCCTGATTAATTGGACGTTTCGCAGAGTGGCTTGCCGGAGCTACGGCTTAGCAATTTATTACGACGGATACTCGAGTCGCTGAGGCCAACTTGTACGAACTTACGCCTCGCTTAAACTTGCCCATTCGTAAAGCGAGCTCGCAAAACGGGTTGTAAAGGGGGTTGCAGGCGAAAGGGGTGGGAAGAGGCGAAAGGACGTGGAAGAGAGGCGCGGCGCTTTCGCGCGGTTCCGGTCACGAATAGAGGTTCCTCCTCTTCGTGGCTCTGTACACGACCAGCTACACGAGTCGGCCGGAGAATTTCGTTTTATCTTAATTAAACGGCGTTCACTCGGTCAAGACGGCCGAGCCGCCACCGACATTGCCCGAGCTGACTTGCAATCTTTTGGCAAACGCTCGCCTCTACGTTTCGAAAGTGACGGAGCGTGCGACGAATTTGATTTTGGTAGTGCCGGGAAAAGTTTCGGAGAAAGATGTCGATTTAAGGCTAAGGAGTTACTAGAGTGTGGGATGTTGGGAATTTTTGGAAGATTTTTTGGTGTACGAAAAGTATTTCAGCTTGGAATTTTGTTATCTTAGAAGATTCTTTGATGAGAAAGTTAGCTTATGGACTTAAACTGATAATAGAGTTGGCAGGAAATTCAGTAAAGATACAAATAAAGAAACGAGCCGAAATTTTTGTACGAAGTTTCTTTAACTTGCAACAATAAAAGCCTAAACCATGCGAAATTAGCGGACGTCGTAGTTCGTTAAGAGAATCTAAGCTCCTAACACCTCGCCGCTTCGAAATCTCATTAACGAAGCTACATCACGCTAAATCTCATTACCCAGATACCAACTTCTCACACACATAATTTATTCATTCGTTTTTAATCGTATGTGTATATATATCCGTTTAAATGCGACAGAAGTCACGAGTGTAATTGCACAGCTAGAAATATTTAGGTTAAATATGACCGACCAATGAAACTTTCACAGTTCGAGTGAAACAAAATTCTTGTTTGTAAAAAGTTCCTAGCCGAGAATTAAGAGCCAAGAGTCGAGGATGAAGAATCACAGATCGAAGATCGACACCCAAGAATCGAGGATCGTGAATGGTCGAGAATTAAAAATCGCCGACTAGGTACCAAGAGTCTACGATCGAGAATAGACGTTTAAGAGTCGAGAACCAAGCAAAATCAAGAATCACTAATTGAAAAATCGAACGTTCAAGCTTGAAAATCAAAAGTCGTCGATGAAGAATCGTGTCAAGGATCAAGAACGAAGAAGATCACGATCGAGAATCGACGATTCACAGCCTACGACTGGAACCTTGAAACGCACAGTTCAAAGTCCGTAACGTAAGACGGAAAATCTCGAATCGAATCTCCGGTAGCTTAGAGACCAGATTCTCGAAAATCTGGAATGCAGAGTGAGTAGCGATATCTGAGTGCAGACGTTGAGCGTTTAAGGGGTGTATTTAAACTCGCGACGGTGCACGGGTGAGCGCGCCGCGACGCCACGACGGAGCCGTGTGCAGCTGCCGCCTGCAGTAGAAGTGTACACGGGTTGCGTGGGTGTTCACCGACACGTGTACATACACACGGCCGGCGTAACGCTCTGGTTTCGCTTAATTAAACTGTGTCTAGCTGGTCCAAAGGGGCGACGTGTCGCGCGGTCGACAAAGGAGGCTGGCTGGCCCGGCCAGCGCGCAACGTATGTACCAGCACGTGCCTTCATTAGGATCTCCAGACCTCCACACATCCTGCGTAATCCAAAATAAAGGGCCAACCATCCACTTCCTTCTGCCGCTCTCCTGAAACCTCCTCCTTCCTCGAGTTTCTTCAAAAAATATCTAGTTTTCTTCGAGAACATCGTATCGATCGAATAGTGTGATTTTAACGAATCGAGGATTTTCGACGACGACGATGTTGAAGAGTTCTATTCGAATGTTCCTCTAAGGAGAAGATACGTTTTTTTTTCTTTTGGAAATGAAAGAGATGGAACGATTTGTGTAGGAAATATTAATAATAATAATAAATAATGACATAAGCAATGTTAAGAAGAAAATTAATAAGAACAGGAATTTGTATCGACGGAAGGTGTAGTTTGAGGAATGGAGATTTTTGAGAAAGATATCGAAGTTTTCTTTGAGGTTATCGATTCTGTCGATTGAATTTTAGTTGAGCGTATTTCTAGAGACTTGTATTTTTAGAATAATGCGATCTATGTACGTAATACTATAGAAACAGAAATTTGGTGTTAATTATGATCGTCTGATTACCATTATAATTTTGCTTTCAACACACGATGCTAATTTTTGCATTGTTTAATGTTTGGTTTATAAAAACGTGTCGCGTAGGTATAACTTGAAATATAAGTTCGAATTATTTTTTAACGAAGTATCCTGGTCTCTCGGTGTAACTTAATGTAATTCCATTCGGAAGTAAAAGAGGCGTTCGATTTTGTGAAAATAAATTCGACGACAGGAAAACTAAAAATCTTCGTACTTTCTCTACGTTAGTTTGGAAGCTTTCAGATAATGCTTAATACCATTCTTTTTATTTTTCCTCTTTTTCTTCTCTTCAATTTTTAAAAAAATTATATGTGAAGTATTATCACGAAAATGTTTCTCGAAAATATTTTCCTCGTTACACGACGTTTACCATTTGTCGTTTCGCGTTGCCTATAAAAACGGACAAACTCTTTAAAAACGTCATTGCTCGATATTGTACGGTTATGAAGATGTCCCCGATGCTTATGGGTCGATTCATCTATAATCCACGCTTGAAAAATTTTCGTCGGAAACCCCGGCGCTATAAATTTGTCACTCTTGTTGCGCTGTTTTCCTCGTACATCATTCTTGTTTCGTTAGCTGGAATCTCGCGTGGTGTTTGCGGAATTCTGGAAAAATATCGCGGATACTTATCGCATCTTCCTCTACGAGGCTTATTTATGTATCTCAAGGGTGAAGCAATTTGTAAATTTAAAAGTGTCCAACTTTTGATATATTTTCTACGAGGCGAAATAACAATTTGCGAGATAAATTTCTCTAGAATTAAGTGGAAGAAACGTAGACCAGAACTATGGAGGTGGAAACCAAAGGAGAAGTCAACAAGTTTGTAATTCTTCATCGGGCGTCTTCCATTATTGGAACGTCTCTTTATTTATCTATGTATTTGTCGTTTCATCGATAAATTGCGATTTTTATATTCGATCTGGAACCTGATTAAAGCTCACTCTTTGTACTCCACCGAGGGAATAATTCGTCATCTATATTTTCCATAAATCTAATTCTCCAAAGAGTGAGTACTCTTAGTTAACTTGTTAATAGAATTTCTTATTAATTCCTCCATACTTTTCACACTTTTCTACGAAGAATCGAATTTAATTAATTCTTCAAAAAATGTAATTTGTTGCCGAGGAATTGTTAAAGAATGCGTTCCCTCGAAATAGACACGATCGTTTCCGAGACGACAGTATCTGGTTGTTGGTCTCGGTGATCGCGTTAGAAACATAAAAATTTTATAGTTGCACGTGCACGTGTCCACCGGTTCGCACCTGCGTCGAGTTCTTTCGAGACACGAAAGGCTCTGGCCTGTTTCGGATTCCTCGTGAGTTCCCTTGCGATCGACCGTCCGCTTTTATTTTTCGCCTTTTGTCGACGATGATAAGATACGTGCAGCTGCTTTCCGTTCCGTGCCTTGGCAACGGAAGATACAAGCATTCTCTTCCTTTGACGTACATGCCATACTCTCGAAAATCATTTTTTTCCTTCGTCGTAGGCAACAGGTGATTGCATCGAAAATTTGAAAATGTTTCGCGCAAAGCACACGATATATTCGTAAGAAATTTTTACAGTAAACGTTTCGATATTTCTACGATTGCTCCTCCTTTGTTCAACGAGTGTCTTCCCAAATATCTTTCGCATTCCTTAGATTCGTACGAACGTGTTCGTGTTCTCTGTCCATCCTTTGACGTCAATGTTCGAACGATGTGTACTGAATAATAGTGGCTTATCGATCACTGTTACGAACGTATAGGCAAGAACTGAAGCGAACGCTTGTTGTTTCATCGATGACAATCGGTAAAATTTTCTGTGTCCCGTATGGAACGAGATTTATTTACGAACTGTATTACGCTAAAAACCTTTTACATTCGTTAAACTTATTTCCGTACTACGTTAGGTAGCGAACGAAAATATTGGAACATTTATCACAGGAAGCTTTCATGACCGTGCTGTATACCAAATTTCGTCCACATGTATTATACAAAAATGCTAATGAAATTTCAGAATGTTTCCTATGACACGCGTAATATATTGATAAAACATGTCTACGAGTTGTCCAATATTATTCCATGACTTTCAGTACGTCGTACTAAAAAAAAGCCTTCGGAAATTCTAAAAATACTGAAGGGCCGAAGAAGTTGTAACGGAAAATGTCGATAAGATTCGATCGCAGGGATGAAGGTCCGCCAGCGCCATAACGGTCGGCAAGAATCGATCGAGGCGGACGAGTGGTGCTTAATTACGATTAAGCGAGAAGTGGTAGCGTCCTCTCTTTGTGCCGATATTTGTACGTGCGTCATTGTCCGGATTAGAAGATTAATGCACGGCCGCGACGCGTTCCCTTTGATAAATACATTTACCCTAATTGGAGAATTCGCGGTGACTTGGCTGCTCGATCGGGCGAATTTAATTGCGTTTAGGTGTCGCCCCATCTCCTTCGGCCCGAGTATCTAACAGGGCATGAGGAAAATTAGGGGTGGAACTTAAAAGGCGAATTATTCTTGGATCCAGGATATACATACGTAAAACTGTCCACGTCCACGTACAGAAAGTTCAACGGCGTAGCATAATTTATGCCAACGTTTTTATCGATTAAGTGTAGAAGCGAGGACACGAATTCCGAAACAGCATAAGTCTGTAACTTTTCAATTTTATATATAGAACATCGGTCTGCCTTCTATTCAGGTCTCGCACACTTGGATATTTAGCAATACTTAAAATATTTATAAATACGAGAAACAAATATGAAACATCGTAATTTCATACGATTTATTTTTTCACGATCTTCGATATGTCTTTGATCCTTTGGAAATATTCGTCAGAAATATTATATTCGTAGAAAAGTTAGATAATTTACTACATTAATCCCTTAACCTACGATTTACGTTCGAGAATTTTAGGCCGAAAACGTAAACAAGTTATTATATATTATATTATACAGGGTGGTTGGTAACTGGTGGTACAAGCGGAAAGGGGATGATTCTACGCGAAAAAAGAAGTCGAAAATATAGAATACAAATTTTTCGTTTGAGGCTTTGTTTTCCAGAAAATCGACTTTGAATTTTCGCTCGGTACGCGTGCACTTTATCATGTCTCGTTATAACGGATCTCACTGTAGATCGTTGTCTCGATGGAAAAATTAAAAAAAAATTTTTTTTTAATTTTTATTCTATATTTTAGACTTCTTTTTTCGTGTAGAATCACCTTCTTTCCGCTTGTACCACCAGTTACCAACCACCCTGTATATTATATTTGGCCCGATCGTCGTACTACGGCCTATGCCCGTAATATTTACGTTTGGTTCGATCATCGTACTACGGGCTATGTCCGTAGTTGTAGATTAAGTGAATGTGTTTCATTTCGAGATTGCAAACATTCGAAATACCAAAAGATACTTGAATTTTGCATACTTGGAGATTAAGGGATCGAATAGTCGACGGATATTCGATATAAAAGACGCTAAAATTGAAGCAAAAAAAATTAGATAAAGATAAAAAATCCCAGTGCGAAATTGTTTGCGATCAATTTTTAGAAAATCTTTTATTCTCCTTTCCCTTGTAATTTTATCGATAAATTGTCTAAACCCTGAAGAAAAGAAAAAGTAATCTGTTGGTTGTTGACGCGTAGAATCGGTCGAATAATTACGAGCACCGGTTTAAGCCTGTGACAATTTCCTTCGATTAACCAATGACGTAACTCGGCGGTTTCTTCGCTTGGAAAACTTGTTAACCGAATATTACGTCTTTCATAAGCTAATGCCGTGGACTTTTAACGGAGTTATTGCGTCTTTTGTCGCGAGACTCAGAATACAACGCCAACCGCTTCGACCAACAAACGTTGCATCGAAATCAGTGCTGCTGAAAAGTCTGTTACGTTCCCTTTTATTTTTTTACTGCTTCGCGGACTCATTCAGCGATAAGGTTGTACTTCGACTTCGAATATTAGGTGGTGTACCTCTTACGAGGCACTGGAAACCGTGTTTGCCGCTGAAATTGTCAGGTTTATTTCAGCCTTTGGAACACGTGCTTAACAGATGCCAAGGGAGGTCGTAAGCGCGCGGGTTTCGAAGTTTCGTTTGATGTAACACGGAGAAAATAATTCTGAGAAGACGTTTCATTTCTGGAGAAGCGTTCGGAAGAAAGATTTGTCGATTTAAGGAAAGAAAATTTCAAAAATATATCTCGTATTTGTCCTCTTGTATCGTTCTTTCTTTCGAACGAATGACATGCGAAAATAATCGTAATTAATTCTACTTAATGACCAATTTTCATTCAAGGTAGGTGATAACTGTTATACCACGCGTTTATCGCTAAACAATTAGCGTATATGTAGAAGCAATTAGAATCACTTTTAGTGGTCGGATCTACCGCAGGAACGTTACGTAAGAACGATAACTATAGTCACATGTAGTCACTAACAAACAGCTATCTGCAGAAAATGACTATATAGTCGTTCGTGACCATTCACCGTCTAAAGAGGTAGACGCTATGAAGTAAAAGTATAATTATGGATCATTCGCTAAAACATATACTTTCTTGCCTTCGATTGCTCGAAAGTTTGTTTAAAAGCGGATAATTCTACTTTAAAAAGTGGATACAGTGTACACTGTTCGTAGATATTACAGCTCTATAAATGAAAAATGAAATACGTAGACGCGAAAGGTCGTTAAAAATTATTAAAAACTTTCAAGAGATATCGCGTATCCTGTGTGTAAGCTTCGTAAGGAATACCGTGTGTTTAAAATTATAATAAAAATTCGTATTGTTGCACGCTTAAATTTTGTAACCGAGTCTTTATGTCTTTGGTTGCAACGCTTCGTCACGACGATTTCTGTGGATTTCAGCATAATGCCTGTCATATAATACGCTACAAATCACGTACTCGTGTAACAAAGAATTATCCCGATAATTCGGATGAACAAATTCGTCGAAAGCAAAGACTCGAATAATTCTAGGAACGAGAAAGATCCCGAAGAGACTAACGACGAAATTAATAAATTCTGTAAATACAGCTACACGAGTCACTCGAACGATATTAATCACAGGTGGCTAACGTAACGTAGTTCATTTCGTGGAGAAAAGGCAAATGAAACCTCTCTTCGATCATATCCCCGCGAAACGTTCCGCGTATTCTTCGTTAAATTTCATCGATACCGACGCAACGAGGCGTTTTAAACTCGTACGTCGATTCACAACTCGTTCTCGTCGTTCGTAAAAATATCCGAACAAACAACCTCTCGCGTACAAATATTCGAAACTCCTCTCGATTCCCCGTAATTTTCATTAATTCCTATTTTCCGCGATGAAACGCGCCATTCGAAACTCGGTGAACGTAATAATTTAGGAAAGATTCGTCCACGTGAAAATTATTTGAAATATAGACGAACGTCAAATTTGTATCTCGATTTTTGAGAGAAAGATTATTGCATCGAAGACAACGAGTCCTGGAAAAATATATAAACATTAAGTAAGAAACGCTTGTGATAAATTTATGAGAAACATACAGAACACATTTATAAGACGTAAAAGAGAGTTATCCATCTTTTCTTTCATCCTTGAACGCTATGGTGAAGCAAGTACGTTTTCTAGCGACATAGTACGATTTCTTAGAAATCGATTCACGTGGATCCAAACGAAAATGACGATGATCCGTCATTGTAGCGACGTTGGTTTTCGACTTTAACCTTTGGACCGATGTTTTAACAAAGAAGCGAGCTCTCCTCAGCGAACGAACGAACGTACGAGAACCGCTTTGGTTCACTTTCACCTACACGGGTTCGATGCACTCGAGAGCGTAATTGCAACGGCACGGTGTACACATCGATACAGGTCGACAGTGGCGTAGTCGTTGGATTACACGGTGTCCAATTTCTTCTAAATTGAAAAAAAATAATAACGATAATAAGATAAAAAGGAAGAAGGAAAGAAGATTAAAATGTAAATTCTCCTGGGAAGATTTTAACGCCAGAGTTATAATTACGCTTCTTTAATCGAAATGCAAAGATTTTAGCAGAAACAAACGATCACGTTCACGTAGCGATATTTAGTATCAGAGAAAGGAAAATGATTGCGAAAGTATAAAGTCAATGGAAAAAATTCGGTATTCGGTTCAGCTATTTTTCTAGAATTTTATTCGCCGTTTTTACCTTCCTTCTCTATTTAATTTGTTATTTCATCTACTCAATGTAAGATAAAAATAATTGCATGAATAGCAGCTATATCTTTGAACTTTAAAACGATGAATCGGTTGAAACGATTTTAACGTCAGAATTATAATTAAACTTCGATACGTCACGATTCTGATATAAATGTTGCGATGCGTTAAAAGAAGAGAAGATATCCCTCAAAAAATAAATGATCGCGTCTATGAAAGGATTTTTAATTCCAGAGAAATAAAAACGACTGCCAAAGTATAAAATTACGAAAGAAAATTCGATATTTGCTTCTATATTATTCTTGCGAAGTTCTGTCCATTATCTTGTACCTCCTTCGTTTATTTAATGCAAGATAAGAAGAATTTCGCGGCTCGTAGATATATCTTCGAACAATGAGTCGTAATCGATCGTATATCTATTGTAATCAATTGGAATATTCTAGGAAGCGGAGTCATACAATGATACGCATAAAATAGCCTGGTTCCGTTATGAGAAAGGTTAATTCATTGTGGAATTAATTTCCTCTGGAAGGTGATTCGAAGAATCGTCGAGAAAGTTTTTTCTTAGGAATGATCCAGGGAAAAACGGGCGAGTGGGAATGTATTGGTGGAAATGCGTGTTTAAGCGTCATTAATTCTGCGTTCTTTCGAGGCTCGCTCGGAAAACTTTGTACTCGCGTTTCGATACAACGTTTTATGACTCATAAAAGCTGCTGCGCCGTTACCTGGCTGACTCACGTTGCGGCGAAAAATTAATACTTGTTCCACTTTTACGCGCGACTCGCGCGGCTTACCGATGTTGTTTATCAAGAAAGTAGAAAGTTCATTGCCACAGCCTCTATCGAACAGCTTTTCAAATCTTTTTTTTTCCCCTCTTTTTCTCCTTGTAATTAAAAGACTGACGTATAGTCTCTCAACAACGAATCAGACAAAGGACATTCTTTCTAAGGCGTAAAACGACTACCGACGTCGATTCGAACAGCGATATTTAATATGAACGATTGCATCGACGAATTCGATGTATATTCGTATTTGTGAGTATACGATCGAAGAAGCAGAACCTCGGTGGAGAATTGTTTTACCTACCAAGTATTACACGAAGCATTGCATTTTGGACATTTCACGTATCTCTTTCGTATTACGTGCATCCTGCGCAATTTTATACCTTCAAATTTCTTATAAACGTATAAAAATTCGTAATCTACTCGTTGAGTAAGCTTTTAACGAGTAATTCGAGTTTTGAAAGTTCGCTAAGACCGTGAGACTCGCGTAAAAGAGGATAATCTTCATAAACGTGAAGGAAACTCGTGAGCAATAAATATTTCTTACAGATATCGATAGTAAAACACACGTACGTACAGTTTGGTGTTTCAGAATGACCCCAGCTTGGTATTAACGAGTAAAAATTACAAGATCTTCAGATCGTCTGTACGCGTGTCGAAGAAAAGCTGATAAGACGTCCGAGCGCGTCAAAGGCTTCGATAAGCAAGGGAAAAAGGGTGGAAAAACTAAAGATAGGGGTGGAAAAAGAGGAAGATCGAAGGGGTACGGAGCAAATAATATTATTTCCCAGCCACGTAGAGAAGCGGATAATAGCGTGGCGAGGCAAAACAGCTCCTCGTGATTGCCGATCGGCTTACGAGGACGAGACTTAAAAGCTCGAACGGGAATCAATTGCATAAGCCTGTAAGGCGTTAGAGGAGTCAGCCGAGCGTGCGCACGGCACGTGATGTTGTCGAGAGAGTGTTACCACATGCCTACGATCGCCTATCGGACGTTTCAACTTTGTTTCCCCACTACGTTCTTCTACTTTCATGTTAACGTTAATCATTCTTGCAACAGATTATTAGTTGCATCATTTCGAATATTACGAGGTTAAATATGAAACGTCGCTTTTCTCAAATACTACTTTATCTTCCTCTTTTGTTACGCATTATTTTTTCCAACGATTCGTTAATTTGATTACACTCTCGAACAGTTTGATGATTTCTTAATGCGATCTAGCGTTACGTTCATTCTTCGTTTCATTTTTCTTTTCGCCTATTTCTATATAATTTAATAAAATAAACGCAACCTTTCGTTGGTCCAAATACGATTTGCCGTGGGTTACTTTTGATATTTTATTGATCTACGCGTTGAAGCGAATCCATTGATATACGATATATCGTTCTCTTTCTACGAAACGTGGCTTTGTTAACGATATACCAAATTGAATGTCTAATAATATGGAAGATGTAGAATATTTATACACAGCAAATATGGTTTATTTATACGTTCCACTATTTTTTTTTTTTATCCCTGCCTCTGTAACTAAAAATAGCATCGCCACTCATTTAAGATACATTTTATTCGTCGCATCTGTACGATAAATGTTAATTAAATAGAGGAACTTTATTCTGGTGGAGTGGAACGGCCACGTTCTACGGAGATCCGTGCGTTCGCACCGGTTGCAAAAACCTAGGCGTAAAAAGGCAATCGATATCGATCGTACGTAACCTCTCTCCTGGAGCTGGTCGACGATTGAAACGCGAATAGGCTGGTCGGCTCGATTCTCAACGTTACCCGTTTGCCTCTCGTAGCAAGAGCAGACACGATCGCTTTTTGCCGTTATAACGTCGACGCGAACGACACTTCGCGGTCCCGTGACCGACGTCCGAGCCAATTATACGGGAAACGTCGTAGGAAAAAGCGAACGGCGTGTCTCGACTCTGTTCCCCGTCGCCTGGTAACACTCGACCAACGACAGATCGATGGATCGAGCGGCTTTTTCTTTTTGCTTCGTTCCTCTGGACAAGAATCGCTTTGGCTTCGGAGAAAATTAATGTGGTATTGTGGTATCGACAGTTTGTTGCTGTTAGAGGAAGACATAGGGCTGGGAAGAGCATTTTGTAAATTGTTAGGGAGTTCTCTGTTTGCGAAGAATCAATTAGGTGTACGTAGACGTAGCACCGATTGCACCGGGTATTGAAAATCATCGATACGTACAGGCTCACGAAGGTATTCCAGCGCTCGTAGCTTTGTTTTATCTACGTATTATTGTATTATGTATTAATAGTTAATAATTTTGACGAAACCCAGACGATGAATTTTTGTTTCCTTTTCTTTTCTTTTTTTTTTTCTTTTTATGATAATGAAGTTATGGTAAGGTTCAGAACACTTGGAAAAATTTGGAACTTTGGTTAAATATTGGACGCCAATAAGCAATATTTCCCTGTGCAAACTTTACTCAGCACGATATATACAAGTATTTTATTTTCATCCTACCATTTTAGTTACAATTATTTTAAATACGGTAGAAGTTCGTTTATCCGAACATGTCGTTGTCGACGAAACAGCTCGGATAACCGAACAGTTCTTATAATAGACGTTCGCACGTGTAATCATTACAACGATAAATGTTTATATGTGCGTTACGAAATTACGGTCGATCATAGTTGGGATAATAGAGGCTTGGTATTAATTTGTTCTACTTCTATCGTATTGGATATTTAAGTATACATTAGAAATTGATTGTTCTGTGGTTATAGAACGATAAGAATATTCTCAACGGAAGACAAATTGTCTGTTAATCGCATACCAGAAACGCCGTTCCATTTTCAATCAACTCCGGTACCAATACAAATATCACACTGTACTTCGCCGACTAAAATAAAAATTAACTATACGTATAGCGGTTAAAGGGTGAAACTAACCGACGAAGAAGCTCATCTTCTTTTTTGTTCTCGCGTTATTATCTAACCGCGACATTTTAAAACTTCTTATCGTTCATTTTGTTAGCCGAACTCGCGAGTAAAAAAGCATTTACTCTCGTCCCTTGCGGTTCGTTTCACGCTGTTCTAGGTCGAACTAGCTCGAAACGAGAAAACAGCACATAAACGTAGATAAATATGCTACTTTGCCGCGACGAACCGGCGTTTCGCTGGCAGAAATTCGATTTAATCGATTACGCATCGGCGTTGATCGTTGCGTCACTCGTGAACGAAAGATTGGCATTTCGTTTTCTTCTGAATTCTACGCACGTCGTTTCTCTTTCTCGAATTAAGCACGAAACGAGAGAGATTTTAGGCAGAACTTCTTTTAACTTCTTTTTACCGCAATTTGAATTATTCTCCTAACTGTACCTTCGTCGAAATTAGAATGCGATAGATTCGTTTAATTAATTAATTTTCGTTCCCTGAAAAATCGCGAGAACGTACAGTCGAAAGGAAGATAAAAAAATATCTGTAAATTATATCGTAGAACAGCTTGGCTAGAATTTCATGACGTAACAGGAGCGTGATTTTTCAAAAGTGAAGTTTATGGTGATCTTCAAAATGCTTTCGCTTCATCTTAAGACATCAACCTGTAAATGTTCGTGTTTTACAGGCATTAGGAGGACAAAGTTTCCCTATAGACCGTGATGAAGAATTCATGGCGGCTATAAACGAAGAAACGATCGCGACAAGTTCCCCGCCAGAAGGGGTCGCATCTCGAGCAATTATCGAGCGATTTCTATCACGTGAATTTGCAACGAAACGCGTCGAGGGTGAATTATGAGGTAATCGTAATTTGCATCGGATCTAAACAGCGCCGATCGTAAATTGTCCACGCGTTCTACGCTAATGCACCCGACCGCATAAAACGCTCCGTTGATTCGGCTCTGTTGCCTCGATTCGCTACTATTTCATCCACTTCTTTCCTATTTTTATTATCGTCTCTCTTTAGTAGAACACGGTTTATAGTTTGCCAATGATAAAAATTAGCTTACAGCTGTCGAGAATTTCGAAATGTGCGACCTCGCTCGATCGAAACGCTAAGATGACTCAAAATAAAATGTCGTGGAATCTCATTCGTTGCGACACTGTTCGGTTGAAGAAATTAAAAAATGGGAATATGACAAAATCGACGATCGTTTTATCGGAGTTGAAATCGTCTAAATTTCGAGAAGAAATATCGAAAGACTTCACCTTGGTGAATTCACTTGGCGCGATAGAAAAATAAAAACCGTCATTTGAAAAATATAAACCGATGGCTACATATGTATCGGGACTTTCAAGTCACGTAGCGTTGTAAAGAGCTAAATCGAAAACACACCGCAAACAATATAAATTGTCTTTCCACATAAAAGACCAACTTCTTCTTTCTGAACAGTTGAGAGAAAAGCGATTTAGAGGATCAACCGATCAAACTTAAGTAAAGGCATGCCTTCCAGCATCCGTACCGAACGCGAAACTTATCTAAAGATACGATCCAAACCGAAAAGTCAATTTTCTTGAGCCAGTAAGTCTTTCGGAGCGACAGTAGCTTGTCTTTCTTCGGTCAACAGCAAAGATATACTATTGATCGATTTTCCTACTGTTGAACAGAAGCGAGTCGGCCCCCATCCCTTCGAGATAATATCGTCGTTTACGAAGCTCCCGTGCACTTCTCCCGGATCCAGGAAGCACATGATCTGGCAAACTTCCGCATCAACGCCGCCGGAAGAGTGGAACTGAACGATGTAACGGATATGACCGAGGAAATCGAAGATCTTGCGGTATTGTTAAGGAAAATTAACCAGTTGACTGAGGAAAGAGTCGTGAACACGTTCCGTGTCGCGCGTGATAATCGGGATAAGGATGAAAGATGAATTTTATTACTGTATCGAAGAGTAAAGTGTGTAAAACTTTCAGAGTTAAGTTAATACAGGATGCATTTAAATTGATAAGAAATAGAACGTGAATTCTCGTGCGTTTATGGGAAATTTGAAAGTGCGAAATTGCACAGAATGCGTACGATACCAGAAAACGTATAAAATATCCAAAGTATATGCGGTGCTTTCTATAACACTTGATTAAACAACTTTCTACCGATATTCTACCTTTTTTTATTCTACTACTACAAATATGAATTTGCATGAAAATCAGTTGCACGAAAGTCGGTGGAAAAGTAGTTTAATAAATAATAAAAAAATATCGACAGAAGATGGACAAAGTTGTAAAATTTTGTTTTAAGAAATTCAACGTGCTCCTCCGTGGAATATCTACAGTCCAATGGACGATAACGTTGCTCCAATTACTATAATCGATATCATGGAAATCTGAATTGCCTAAATTTTCAAATAAATTCGATTATATTAGACAATTTTTAATTGCTAGCAAATATGATAAATTTCCAGAATTTTGTCTTAAAAAAACACTCGTGTGCCACCCTCATCGCACACCCTTGTGCACCTATCCTTTCCAGCAATTTTTCTCCATCTAAAGCCCGTTAAATATTCCTCGAAGAAGAACGGGAAATCGAAAAGAGACTGTACGACAATCCGAAACAACGTCCTTATTTCCTATCTTTCTCGTCCGCATCTACTTGCGAATTTTTCTCGGTCTTGCCCCCTATGGAATATTCCTTGGGGGAGAGGAAAACGAGAAACTAAAAAGGAGGGGGGAAAAAAGAAAGGAAGGAAGAGAAAAAAGTGGACTGGGTCATCCATCACGGCTCTCATCAGCCGCTGTTAACTGATCCACTTCAAAAGGTACACCAATACCGACGCCCGATTGTGCAACTATGCGCGCCGCTGAAGAGAAGCAAACGAGCGGTCATGACAAGATTGATGTGCATTTTCGGTGCACCGACGAATAATTGATTTTCGAGTCGACCAACGATCTCGATCATCCTGCCAGTCGGGAGATGGACGTGCCTCGCGATCTGCATCGTATATTATCACCGGGGTCACCGAGGGGGTTGGGCGACAAGGGGGTGGAAAAAACGACTTCATATTTGCTCACTACCGTTTCCTTTTTTTTTTCAATTTCATCGTATTTTATTATATGTATCGTCTATTTTTTCTTTTTTTATTTCATGACATTTTACGTAGGTATTAACGATTCCAGTATCGTTGATCGTAAATTGATATTTTGGAAAGCGTTCGAGGTGATCGTAACGTTGCGCGAAGTTTAAACTTCAAATTTTCACCGATGCAGTTCAAAATAGGATATAAAACGAAAAACCATAAATTCTTCGATAATGAACTTTTGCTGACATCTCTAACGACAAATTATTTTGTAAAGTCGTAATATAATCGACACACTAAACGCAAGATGAATCCCTAAGTTTGTCAATAATTTCTTATTCGTCCAATTTATCCGAGCTCTCTTGCGAATAATTTTCCTTTGTTATATATCCCGCTAGTCACGATCTGCTTCTCACTTCGTTAACAAGATTCAAATTATTATTTTCGAAACGTAACGCAACGCGGGACTCGCAGAAAGATCGAGAAGATCGTAACGTAACGGTTCACGTGGCTCGCAACATCGTAACATGAGAGATGGAGGAACGTTAGAAAAGCGAAAACGGTGGAAAGTCGTAGAAATCAACAATTTCCTGGGGACGTATCCGTGAAACGCAGTTTCCCCTTGGTTACAACGACAGGAAGTCGAGAATACCTGATAAACCGTCCCCGATAACCGCGCTGCAACTCTCGCGCGTTACGCGGACCTCCGCGCTCGCATTCATATTTAAATTCAATTTCGTCTAGACGCGCCGGCTCCGAATAAAGGCCGGCCAAGTGTCGCTGCCCGGGGAGAAATTTGACGAATGAACAACGCTGCGTCGAGGAATTTCCCCCTTTTTATGAATTAGCCAGCTGGAGGAGTAGTACCGTCATGGAAATCGCTGAAATCCTCGATCGTTCGAGCGTGACAGTCTCAAGAAGCAAGTCGAGTTATGCAAATGATGAAAAAAGAACGAACCGGCAGCGTTGCCTCTTACAGAACAGAATTTTCTGAGTTTATTCGAGATTTTTGGATCGCCGGATATATTAAGATACGTAAGAATTTTTTAAGAATAAAACGGTGCTCTATATATATATATATATAAATCGGAATTTTTGAAGGACTTCTAGCTTGAAAATGATAAGCTTCGTAACCGTTGGAGATTCGAGCTGATAGGAAAGAAGAAGTTGGAGAAGAAATCTTTCTCGTGCCTTAATACAGTGGATGATGGCAAAATTCCGAGGCGAGCGGTATATTTCAGACTATAAGAATTCCATAGGGCCGTAATACCGTGAATTATAAAGCTCCTATAACTCATAGAGGGCTGAGAGAGGGAAACGTGGCCGTGCCAATTGGATTGGGTCTTATCTGGCGAATGAAAAATGGAATGGAGACAGACGGACCAGAGCCTGGAAATTTTGGCCAAACAAGAACTAAATAAATCATCGGCGTTTCCTTCCTTAACGTTCGATTCGATATTCCTGTCGTACTTTAACATCCTAACAGTGGATCCGATGGGGCGCTTGTTTTAAGATTTCTGTAGTTTTCGGCATGATCTGTGTCACGGTTTGTTAAGTGACACGGACATATTAATGGTTGCGATGGGAAGTTTAGTTCGCAAGAAACACTGTGTTCCTGATTCATTAATCTTGGTCGAGATGGTTAGTCTTGTCATAAAGTGGTTTTGAATAAATTGCGACCAATTTAAGAACAGAGCGTTCGATTTCTGCTGCAAGATCAAATTATTCTATTTATGTTCGGCGTGGACTTCGATTCCATGAATTCTTGGAAAACGGAGAAGAACAAATTTATCTTTTCGAAGTACACAATCGTTCGCGTGTACACGATTATAAAATATTTGGAAAAATTCCAGGATACTTACGTGTTCCTTCGTTGAGTCAGAGTCTTGCATCGAGTTAAAGTCGAAGGTGAAATTTCATTTCAGCTGTCGACCATCTGACGTTGTTCGATATTAAGCGACGACAAATAGTATTTACAGCAAGAACAATGGGCTATCGGTTCACGTGCAATATGTACGCGGTAACAAGCAACAAACTAGTTTCTTGTAACAAAGGAATAGATTAGTACGTCAGCATCGAGCTCGAGGCGAAACTATGGAAAAAGCAGACGCAAGTATTGGAGGCCATCGAGCAAGATGTCCCCGCGATGTCGGAAACGGAAGATCATACCGGACAACATCTGTTTCCGACGTTGTTCCTGCTCGCCTCGTCGTACGTTTGACGATAATCGATGCCTTCTATTCCGTCTAAGTATCTACCGACAAAAAAGTCTGACTGAGTTTGTCGAAAAATATGACACGAGATCGTTTTAATATCAGAAAGATATTAAGAGAAGTTCGAAACTGATTAAAATTTTCAGCCTGTTCCGAGTATCTCGAGTAATAAAGCAAGCGAAAGATAAAATTCTATTCGTTCGAACTAATTGCACTCTAAATCATCAGTTTCTATATTTATATTGCATTGTTCCTTGTTCTTTACAAACAGTCGTTGAAAAAACATTTCTTTTATGAGGCAGATCGCGATAAACCGAACGAGTAGAAGTTTAGGGAGGATGTGTAGTTTCGTTCAGACCCCCAACCTCGCCGATCCGAAGAACCATTAAAACTAATTTCTGTTTTTCCCCCAGGGAAACGCCTAGTTTTACGACACGCTCGCCAATAAAAACAACAGCACGGCAACGAAAATTCTAAACTCTAAACAACGAGCCTTAAACTCTTCCAACTAGGATGCCACGCTTCTGTCCAACACATGCCAATCGTAAAAAGTAAATCCTCCAAATAAACCAGAGTAGCTAGGAATTCTAATAGTTATTACCGTTACGAATCTCCGAGTTCTCCTCTTTCGTTTTCTGAGAATTTTACTTGCCCGCGTCTTTCGATCTCCCATAAATACCTAAACGTTCACCGTACGCTCAACAAATTAATTAACCTTCGATTCCCAACATTGGTAATTAGAATCTTCAAGTTAGAAATTTAAAAATCAAAAATAAAAAATACAAGAGAAACTATTTGACGTGATCTCAACTATTTCCAAGAAAACTATATTAAGCAACGTTATTTCAAATAATATTATCTTAGGCAATCAAGTTTCCGAGAGAAACGAAAAGATGACTCGTAGACCAAACAATTGATAGCATTTTGTCCCGTGCGAAACCTCGACTTCCGGAAAAGGAGGATCATTCTCCTGGACGAGACACGTGGAATTCCAGCTGGAAATTCCAAAGAACACACGGCGGCGGGCGTATTTTAAGCGTAAAGTACAGCTTCCTCCGTTCGCCTATTCTATCGATCGCGCAATTACACGAAACCATTATGGTATCGTGAATACGTAACTAGAATCGATTTGGAAAACGAGTGTGGCGCGTGGGACACACGCCATTTTGAACGGTGCACTGCCTTCGATAAAATTATGCTATCCGTACGCGACCAAATACGATTCACTCGCGATGTTCACCGTACGATTTCTCCGTGGGTCCTATCCTGATGAAAATCTGAATCTATTCCGACAACTCGGTAACGTAATCTTGTCTTTCAGTGAGCGTATCTCGTTAGAATCCTCCGGAGACGAAGAGGGAATTTTCGTGGACCAGAAGAACGACTAACTAGATTGATCTGTTGATTTATGCAATTCCCTGACATTTGTTGCTGGTTTACCTAACCCTTCGTCGTTTCTTTAGTAAAAATCCCTTGGTTTCGTTACCAGACCTTAAATTATGCAATTACGCGTATAAAAACGAAATTATGTGCTGATATCTCTAACGATATTAGTTTATTTATACAAGTGGGCCCATGGATCTGCTGTGCGATCATTTATCAGTTAATAACATTAGTACAATGTACGGTTCGTAAACTTCTCCTTTATAATCTCACAACTTTCTGTCAAGCAGGATAACTAAAACGGATAATTTGTGATTTTTTAAATTCACTCGTGAACGTTTATTACCAATCTCGTTTTCCTGATCTCGTGCAAGGGTAATTAGTAATTCTGTAAATAAATAAAACGTCTAACTTGTGAGACAAAATTTCACTGATATTTAGTAATACTAATTCGATCGTGCAAGAACATCCGGAAAATAAATTCGAAAATGACGAACGACGAACAGTGATCGGTGATCGAAGGTAAATTTAGAGTAGACGTTCTTGGGGGAAAAAAGGATCGTCGTTCTTCGTCTTTCCGGCGAAACTCAACACGAGCGAAAAACGGGAAATATGAAAATGGAGAAGTGGCGGACAAGGGAAGAAAGAGGGAAGAAGTCGCGAGGCCGAAGCACGAGGAAAATGACGAAGTTTCGCCAGCTTTTTCTCGTTAGCGTTCGCGCAATTAACGCTTTTTCCAGGAGCGTGGTGCAAATCGGGACCGATGCTCCCCACCGGCTGTTTACACGCTTTATTGCATTCGCAGTGAAAAATCGTGTTGTGATCTGAATTAATTTGGTCGAACGTTCTCGTTGTTCCTTACTTCTGAATCTGGGATCGTCGCTTCCGAATTCGAAACGCGGATAAACGCGGATCGAGTCAACTTTGGTGCGATGGAATCGCGTGCGAATTTCAGACGACGCGCAAGTGCGTTTGCTGCGATTATATTGGACCGTAGGTAACGGTTGGACGTGCTGTAGCGAGTAACTGTACCGGAGCGAGGAGGAGAGGCCAGCTACGTGCCCGCCAAGAGGTTACGTGCGCTTAGCCGGGGACACGTACGCGTACGTGCGAAACACGCGAGAAGCCCGCAAGACACACGCCGCGAGAATTACGCGTCCGGATGCCACCGTTCCTTCGCGTCTTTTGCCCGTTGCCGGCCTAGAAATTACGCTGAAACGGCTGCCACGGAATTTTAATATGCTAGTTCGATCTGCAAATGTACTCCGCCTTCTTCTACTCTTGTACCAAGAGAGCCGTGATTTCCAATTCATTTTAGTGCAGCTTTTACGAAGCGAGACATTTAGTACTCGCCATTGTATTTATTATAACATTCGCGTACTAATTAATCAAGCGCAAGTGTATTAAATTTTGCATCATTCTATAGTACCTTTGAGCATTAGAAAAATCTGACACCATGAAAATTAAATATTAAACCTCGTAAGAAACACTTCGGCGAGGAACGAAGGTACGTGAAAATACTTCTTGCAGCTACTGTATACGCATTTCTGATTACCATTTGTGCGTCTACCAATGGATAATAAAACATAGAAAATTCTTCGTTTCCCTAATACAATCTGCTCGAAACCTTCCTTTATTTCGTATCACCGTATCATTGTAATCCCTCGTTCTCGAACGTAGTTACAACGATCCTAACAACGTTGTACCGTGTCTCAATTTCCAAGCAACCAGAAGAGATAGGATTCTCGTCGCGAGAACAATTCTGCAATAAACTGGAGCAATCGCAATGTGTAATTTTAACAGTTTCTAATAAACGGTTGAAGGGTTTGACTGAAAGGGTTAGAAATGGATGAGCGTACAAAGCCCTTAAAAAGACGGGCTCGGGCGTGGGAAGTAGAAACGCGACAGCGATTTCCGTCGCGCGGTCTTGTTTGGGGAGCGTGTCTGGCCGTCTGCCAACGGTGGTATCGTGCCAGTTTATTTTAATTTGCGAAACGAACGCCGCCTCGTAACACGTCGCGCGCCCGTGCTGCCTCTCGCAATTGGCTTAAGCGGTTCTTCCGTGGTTCCGCAAAGGAAAACGACCGTGGCCAGCGAACCAAACGATACAGACCAACGAGAGAGGAACCACGGAACATCGTCCGTCAACATTTCAACTGGACAAAATGATTTGTTTGTTTGTTTGCATAGGGACGAGTGGCTTAGCGCCCACGCGGGAATGTTTGTTAAGGATTATGGGCTGAAATTTATGTACACGAATTGCTCCAGATTCGTAGAGCACATGAGGAGACAGAGCGGCGTTCTTTCTACGAGAATCTGCAGTTCACTTCCTCCTCTCCTTTCTTTTCTTCTTTGCTCTGTTTGTACGTGTTTCCTTTATGGATTTGCGCGAACACCAGGCGCGGCGCTTAAATTGGAAGTTAGAGGAGTACGAAGAAGGGTGAGAGGGTCTTTCGTTGTCTTGGAGTTTTAGGTAGATAGTCTTCTTTATTTCGGCAAACGCGGAGGTGAAAATTGAAAAACACCGCCAGATTATGCCAGGTACGCGAGTGTATCTTGCGAAAACGATCTTTAGGTAAGACAAATTATGGTAATTTTTGGTAATTACGGTATTATAATAATTTCTTTGTTTATGAATCCCCTATTCGTTAACGCGCGCTTCCGTTTTTGTTAACAGCACCTTATGTCGTATTTATATTTCCGAGAATCAAAATCCATCCCATTGAAATTAAGTTATTTGTATTAACTTTTAATTTCGCGATCGTAGAAGTTTCTGCTTGAGATCGACGGATCGCAGCATCGTACGAGGGACGGTAAAATTCGAGAACACCTGAATTAATAGTTGGCAACGATCGTAACGAAATGGTTAAGTAAGAACGATGGAAAGAGACGACGAGTGAGAAGCGAAAGGCGCGGTCGAGGCACCGAAATTTCCTAATTGTACGCCAGAGAGTTCGTGATCGGTGCTGCTTTCACGAACACGCGCGATTCGAACGTACCTTCGCGTCCAAAGGAAAGACGAAACGCCCGTACATTCCCGGCGATAGGCAAACGGTGCAATAATCCTAATTACTCGTATCATTCGCACGCCACGTGTACTTTCCGACCGCGATGAATTCGTCAAGGGGTGAAGAGTTTCTCGTACGAATGATCAACGTGCTCGTAATTCGGCTCTGCTCCGTTTCAACCGACGAAAATAAAAATTCTGTCGCTGATCAGTATCGATACTATTCGAATTATTTTCTATGTATCAAACGAATGAAATTTTATAATCCGGTAACAAGTGGTAATAGTTGAGATCCTGTTTGATTTGTCGTCTGAATTAATGATTAGAACCGTTTAAATATGGATAGCGACGAGGTGATCGATGTTACAAAAGTATCGATGGCAATTTGTCGAAAATACGAACAGTCGACGAAAATATACTCGCTAGAAACTTGTGAAAAATAGCTGCTTTTCTTTGATACGTGAGTGATCCTCGATCGATCAGTTGTACATGAAAAATAAACAATTTTTGTAATTATAAGATCGTACTTGGTGTTCCGTATGCTATGTGCGTTACATACTACGTATAGAACGTTAGGAACACGCAGTGGATTTTGCTGAGAAGTTAGATCTATTCGAAGACAAAAGCAAGAACGAAAGTATTGTAGGTATCGATTTTTCAAGAGGTTTTACAATGAATGGAAGAAATTCAAAGAATTGTAAAATAAAATAAAAAGCATTTATCATTTCCTTGTTAAACGTTATCTTATCGCAAATTATTAATTACGTGGCCCGCGAAAAGATAATGGAACGTAACAATAGCGTTTAAGGTGCATACACGAAGCAGGATTTCCATTAATTCTGTATATTTAAAATTTACATTGGAAGTTCGTTAATTAAAATCAATTATTTATTTTAATTTCAGCATTCATTCAATTTAAATGTGTAACTTGTAATTATAGAATTGTATAAAAAACGATGTATTACTATCGTAACTCACTTATATTTATTTAAATATTTAATCACTGATTTTAATGAAAATCATTTGATTCGATTCTCTTACGTAACGAGGGGAATTTGTATGTAACAAATATTGATCAAAGATAGCACAACGTACCAAATATCGCACACTTAATTAACAAACCGTTTCGTTTCCCCATTTCGTCGATTAAAAATTCCATCGAATACAATTTGTCAATCTGTTTCCTTCGTATATTATACGTTAATTTTATACCACAACATAATCAGGACTGAAGAATTCGGGACAAAGAAAGATCGGTTCATTTCGTAAACCGAACGTATTATTCAACTGGATTTTACGAGAACCAGGAGCAGAACTGTTCTTTCCTGCTCGTAAACTTTTCGATCTGTCGGTAGTTTTTGGGATAAAAGCCAAGATGCCCCGGCTCGACTTCTCCATTGTTCCAAACGTCTCTGCCTGGGAAGTAAATGAAAAGTGTATACTTTATGTACCCAGGGTCGACCACCCTCTGCTCGATACCGTATTAAAAGTTGATCGCAACGAAACGGAGCCACTTCGTCCATTTTACAAGTCAATTCCTGACCTGCAACCCCTTTGTTTCGCATGGAAACCGGTGGATCTCGTTTCTATCGAGTATCAGATTTTCCTAGAAACGATTTCCTACGTTTTCGAGATGCTTCGATGTTTAGTCCAAGGGTATCGAACCTTTATTTATGCATCGGCAACTTCCTTCTCGACCTTCCTTCACTCACTTATCGAATCACACTGTTTCCTTACCTCGAACGCCGATCGTGGTTCTATGAAAGCTTCGTTTCACCTTCGAACCCGGTCTCAGCTCGTGAAGTTGAGAATCGTCGAATGTAAATCACAGAGTGGAAATGAAAGATCGTATCGCGTAGACAACTACTTTATCTAACGCGTATAATCGCGGGCTATAGATATCGGGAAAAATTGTTGGTTACGTTTATTAAAAAATGTATCGGTAAACTCTGCTCGAATAAGTATTTTACGTTAAAAAGGCAGGCACGATACGTATGAAGTAACGGATTTACGACAAAGAAGATTAATCAGAGGATAAAAGCGATGAAAAGCGTATACAATTTTTATTGAATGTCGTATCAAATGTCTGATACTTATGGCCGACAGTGTACGTAGGAGTTTTGTAAGATTTCACGAGTTTCAACCGTAAGTGCCAGGAACTAAAGTTTTACGTCATACGGCATACAATATAATTACCAAACAGCAAGGCTGTGTATTTAAGAAATAATATAAAGAAATTTATACGGTTCGAGGTATGGAATGAACGAGCTGCGGAAACAGCGAGGAAGGAAATAGAAATTCACGCGCGAAACCACGGCGAGAAACTGACGCAATTTCTAAACGTGAAAAACGTACGGACGGTTGGTCGTGGTCGTACGTCATCTGGGAAGATGGGCAAAAATCGATGAACCCGGCCGACGTTCAGATTGCAAAAAGAAATATTCCCTTGGTTCTTCCTTCCGCCCTTTTTCCGCTGGTTAGATGGCCGCCCGGTATACAGGGTGTCCTTTTCATCGGGGCGACACGCGATGCCGGTTCGCCGAATCGTTCCATGGCTATAAAATTAATCTTGCGTGCAAAACGGAGATGGGACCGGTGGAAAAGGAGTAGAAACAGATGGAGAATGGGAGGAACGAGGGAGGAAGAGAAGCGAAGGGGTAGAAGAAAAGAAAGAGGGTGAACCACGCCTCGAGTCACCTCGACGATTCTTCTTACACCCTCGTCGTTCCCTTTTGACCATCCAACGTTTTTTTCCTACGCCTTTTACACACACGTGCATTCGTCCACGTATATAGGCACGTTCGAACGTTTCGTCCTTTCTCTCCGCTTTATTCGTCTCATGGACCTTCAACTTCCTTTTCTTTTTCCTTTCGTTTCCTTGGCGAACGCGCGAATTTGATGCTCGGCGCCTGCTGCCCTAGAGATACCGTAATTTATAGCCCATGTCTTCGCCTTCTTCCTTACCTGGCCACAACTGTTTCGGGGCACACCATATGAACATCCAGCGCTATTTAAATCCCATGAAACATGACATATGGCGAATTGATAGGGCCGCGAGTACGTTCTGTGGATCTGTCTGGGCATATTTCGTCGACGAATACGAGTGACGCGTTCTATCGAGTTATTCCGTTACGTTAATTGCAAAGTATATTTTCGCGTTTGGATCTTCAACTTACTACGATCCTTATCCTTCCTCGTGCCGTGTCTTACGATTTTTCACAATATCCATTCGCAGAATTGATATTGTGAAACTTTGATAGTCGATGAAACCTGTAAACTATTGGGTTGATTATATTGAGATTATCATTACTACCTAATGATAAAATCCGCAATCACTTAGTTGTCAACCGAATACCATAAACGACGTTGAATCTTGTAACTTCAACGGAAACGTAAAATTACAATCGAACTTTATATGAAACGAAACTTGTATCTTTTACATTCGATCCGTAATTCGGTAAATTAAATAACAAAGCGATCAAGACAACAGTCTGGCACGATTCTAATACCCAAACTCAAGTATTCGACAATTTCTTGCCCGCTCCTTCGATCTAACCCACTTTCCCGGGAGAACTCGTCGCCCATGCCATTCACCCATCCCCTAGACAAATCTGTGAACGGAGCACGGCGCAAACACCGGCATCCCAAGCCCCAGAGAACAAGTATCAATACCTCGAACGTAATCGGGATCCCGAGGCAATGGAAGCTATCGCGGAATTTGAAATGCAAACAGTCGGGCATCGTGAAGACGAGCAGTCGACTCGTCGAGGCAACGATCTCGCCTCCTTTTCGAACCAACCCCCTGCTCACCGAATACCAGAAATACGATTGCTCCAGGAAATCACCGATCAGGGAGCGAAAACAATTTCACAAAATTCCAGTCGATCGTTACGAGTGTTACAATTTTGCCAGCAAATTAATTGTTTCCAAAGATTATTGCGGCAATGGGAATTTTGAAGGATTATTTACTACAAGCGATCGGACTTTGGGCGGATTTACGTATAACAAGCGATTAAATTTCGAACGATACGTACAAACGGATGGATTAAGATTAAAATGACAGAGAAAGAATGCGTTCGACGTTTAAAGCTGCGTAGATCGCGCGAAAGAGATTGTGAAATATTCTTAGTGAAGAATACTGGAATAAAAAATCTCTATCTTACTGATATTCCTGCTCGATCGATGATTTCAATCGAATCGTTGATAACTTGTTATACAGTCGCGAACAGAGGAAAGTGTCAAGAGGAAAGATACTATAATTTTACGAAATTGAAATATAATTGATAAGAACGATAAATAAAGAAGTAGGTTAAGTGATAAGTAATAAGTAATAATAAAGTGATAAAGATATATATATATGTTACAATGAACGATTGACATTATCGCGATAAGAAACGTCTAATACAGAAGTTAGTAACATTCGCGTGCACGAGTATCAATGTTAAACTTTCCTTCGTCAGCCACTGTAGTTTCCAACCTACAGATATTTTATGGTAAGCAATCTCGAAAGGATACTTTAATTTTAAATAATTGACTTCAATTGGGATAAACACGACGCCATACTGCAATCTTCAGGCTTGTAATATGAATTACGAAAAGAAGGGAAGGCAGAACAAGCAGGTAAAGCGAGGGGAGGGAAGGGGTGGAAAGGAAAGAGAGAAGGAAATAAGAAAGCAAGAGGATCCTCCAGCGTTCAGAACGAGTCGCCATTGTGTCTCTAACCTCCGGTAAAATTCGTGACGGTGTAACCAGCCCGGCGTGCAACTCGGTAATCGTGACTCGTGACCGTCGTGCACTTTTGCCCCTCTTTCCGGTTCTGAGTCGCGAAACCGGCCAAGAAAATCATCCGTCCAGCGAGAAAGAAGCTGGCCCAGGCTCGTTCACGACTGGATAACCGCCGGAAATAAAACGCGCTTCAACGAACTCTTTCCTCTATTCTCTTCAAGGAGCTTCTTCTTCTTCATTCTCCTCACTTTTTCTTTTCCTTCTTTTTCTTTTTTTTCTTTTTCTTGCTGCGTTCGTTTCAGCCTGTGTTGCTTTATAGAAAACGAGGAGACGACCATCGTCGAATGAAACAACGTTTCCCCGGTCCGTTATCGTTTCACGTATAAACTCGACGGTAAAACGATGCGACCGATTTTCTACGTCGTTGAATCAAACGTCTTCGTCCTGTTTTTCGTTTGGTCGCGCGTTAACACGCTCCGTGGAACGCACAGATGAACTTCGCCTAACGGATTTGTATTTTCGTAGGAACATTGATGGGAATATCGGTATATAATTCACTGTGATTTGTTGTAACAGATTCAGGATTTCTTCACGTATATTTTTACTACCGATAGAAATTTTGATATCACAAAATCGAAGAGCACTTGTAAAGAAACACTGTAAGTGTCAGGAAACAAGTTTTAAACTTAAAAGGAAACTTACGCGTTAATGTAGTCCAAACTCATGGGAAAGAAGAGTGTTTCCATAGAAAAGCCTGTACGTGTCGTCTCCTAGTTACGAAGAAAACTGAATGTCCCGTTCGTTTAAAATAGATGGCACAGATAAAAGCCAAGAAACGATTATCTTATGATTATTGGCGCTTGCGTCTTTCCTATAGAGACGACATCGTGGAAAACTTCACTTGCAAAACTGCACTTAAATTCTACACTGTGGTATTCTCATTGGTACGTAGAACATTACAAAAAAATCGAACTTCTCCGACTTTAGCTATCTACGGTAGCTTCTACCGTACACTCTTTCATTCTAAATCGATTTCCTTCAAATTCTTGAACTCTGTCAAGATCATTTAATAGATCACGGGTATAAAATAAGATTCCGGAAATTTATCTAGACATCGCTGGATCCTTAACCAGCTCTTGACACGTATTTCCAATCGTGATCCGTACGTTAGACGAAAAGCGACACAGTGCAAACTATTCGAGGACGATCGAAGTCGACTGAAAAAGAAACGACGTTCGCGCGCGAGTACAAGATGCAAGACGCGACCGAGCCATATTGCAAGGAGGCGAGTTTCCTTGCTCTTCAAGGACCGATACCCGATTCACCTCGTCTGTGTACCTTTTCCGCTCGTCATAACTGACGCTAATAGTGTCTTCGAGCGGCTCGGCACCGCTACAAATTGGTCTTTCAATTCGACAACGCTCGCCTCCGCCTCTTATTATTTCTCTTTCCTCCGGCAATGTCCTTATCTTTTCACCCAAATTGCTTCGACATCCGCGAACCTCTTCACGTAGTCGTCGGTCTGTCGATTTTTTGAGTCCAATTAAAGTCGAGCCTCGCCCGACTGATTCTCTTCCTCTTTTTACCAACCGTTCCTCTATTCATCTTCCATTCGGTCTTTCTGTCTCGTTTCGTCGTTTTTATTTGCCTGTGTCGTCCTCCAGGATCGTCACAGTCGACTACGTCTCGATTGATTTCATCGCGATCGACAATGCGTCTCGCGGATACGCTAACGTGACATTGCCGTTGAAGAAGATATCGCGAAATCTTTGATTAGACTTCAGTGTGCACCTCCTGGATATACTATACACGAATTATTATTACACGCGAATGATCGCAATTGGATCGATGCGACGTATAAAGACACGCTTTTAGCTCGATAAAGGCTGACATTCGAAAGCGGCTGTACGTTTCCAGTAGATGCGAGAACTAAACACCTGCAGTTTTATGAAGTTCCTTGCCTGTCGGGTCTAAGTAAGAGCCGATAATATGAAAATTTCGACGATTGAATCCAATCTTTAATCTCTCTCAGGCTTCCTGATCCGAATTTAAAATGCCAATTAAAAATGCAAATTATTGGATGTACGATCGTTCAATATAGTGCGCGACGTATCGCAAAGGCTAGCGCAAAACAGTTCGAACCAGTCAACGGTGAGAAATAATTTCGAAAGAGAAAATCCTGGAAAAGGCCAGGCTTCTGGAAATCTCATCGGAGCGCGAAGACGAGGAGCAACGGAACGAAAGGTAGCCAGAGAAAATTTCATTTTTTAGCGGGAAATAGCCGCGAGATACAAATCGTGTTGACGTCTGAAGACAGTGGTTGCGGTGAAGAACGCAGACTCACCCCTGGAATAGAAAGGGGGTATTTTCCTCGTTCCCGCGGCACCGACGCGACGTATTGCCTACGTATCTTGGCCAGGGATCAACGAATACATGCATCCTTAATGCACGCTGCAGCATCCTTCTACCGCGGCGAGAGAGACGCAAAAATTGAAGGAGGAAGTGGTTAGAGGCAGAGAGGCCATCCACGGTGATGAATCGTATTTGGCGTTGAGCGATGGAACACTGGGACGAGAAAAATGTTGGTAATTCGAGGGCCAAGGAAAACGAGCCCGCGAGTAAGATAAATACGCGTGTTGCGTTTAAGGTTTAGAGATTTAGAAACTTGATATTTCGTGCGCTTTATTTTTCGTTCTTTGTATCTTTGATATATATTGCCGTTTAGGGCGAATGTTATCGAGTTTGGGGATGAGCAAAGGGATTTTTTGTAGGAATAGATCTTTGTCTCGGAGGTACGTAAAACGCGGTTTAGGCTCATATATCCGTCACAAAAGCAAAGGTCTTTACGTTCAAAAGCGCATAAGCGAGGAATATAAATATAAATCGAATACTTTTGTTTTTCATCGGTTTTACGATATAATTTCAACCCCGTTAACCAGCGTAAAATATCAAAGTGCAAACCGAAGGAACTGGGACGGTATTAATATCAGAGAGAAATAAAACCATGGCATAAATCTCGTAAAGTAAGCTTCATAAAGCACGAACGTTGTAGATCGATCCTATGAAATCTATAAAATACGACGTATGTAAGTACATACTTTGTTACGAATCACTTAAGTCCAATTTTGATACCTCCGTTTGTCCGATCGTTCAAGCTTCGATTAAATAAAGACGATTGACTTTGCCAAATACCTCAGATTCTCTGTCGCGATATACGAAACTTCGTACGTTGCAAAAGCAAAAATACGAAACATTCCGCTAATTATCGATATAAGCGATCGATTTTCCGAATAACGTTGAAAATTTGAAAGATCTGGACGTCTTTGTTATCGGAATCTCGGCGAAGTTTTTTCATTTATATCGAGCTAACGCGATGCTCGTATTTTTAGAGCGTTAAATAAATGCACTTTCCAGCAAGAAAAGCGGAATCGAATGAATTTACGAAGAAAACTCGCTCGAACCAGCGCAGCGACGTAACGCGATGATTGATCGCCATTACTCGGTTGCTTGCTTGACCTTTAGATGAAAGCATATTATCTAGCACCTCGAGAGTTATTTTTAAACAGAAGTTGGTAAACTGCGTTCAGAAGAGGATTAGCCGCTTTACGACTGAAACCAAGTTGAGAAGTCGTATTTATGGAAATGCGCCAAAACGATATTATGTTTCTGATTCGATCTCAACTTATATAAAACGAGAAAAATAATACCGAGAAACTGTCTCGTAATTACCTTCTCCTTCTGTACTTTCGAACAAATAATTGTGTAATTTTCCTGGCTTACGAATAACTACATTTTTAATTGAAATCTTTCTTTGGAAACAGCTTTACGACATTGCTTCGAGAATAAAACCCTAAGTCAATTTGTTAGGAAGCTACAAAAGGGGAAGACGATCAAAGGGACAGTAACATAGCCCTTACACACAGTGTTGAGAAATTTCTGGAGAATGTCAACATCTTTGGAGAATAAATTCTATTCGTCAAAATCGTCACGAAAATTGATAACAAATGGACAAAATGCCGGTCGCGTAGCCAGCTAAATTTCTGTCGCTGTATTTCAACACGCGTATAAAGAAGATTCTTTATAAATTTCCACGCGATGACGATCCAAAGAACGGGAACCGCAAACAGATCATTCTGTATCTTCGTTAAGAAATGAAAGAATCGTTGACAGACTATCGTTGAGAGAGACTTTTGAAAAAGTCCAAACGTAAAAAAATACCTACCACATATACGAAGAAATACCATACATATCGTAGGAATAAAGAAACAAGCGCTTGTACAGGCTCTTATACTCTATTTTACGAGACGATCGCTCAAATACCGCAAAATGTATCGTTGCGTATCCATAAAAGTTTCTGTAAAAAAATGACTTGCAGATTAGCCGATTCGACCAGCAAATAATAATATTCGACGAAAAGCGAAGGTGTGCTTCGTAATGCCATGGTTGGGCCGTTAAATCGTTGGACACGCGGAATGAACCCCGTGGCGTGGATTTTGCAAGTCAGCGGCGGGAATTCGTCCTCGCTGGTTGGTTGTGTTTTGCCGCGGCTTACGAGGGGCCGAGGATAAAGCGCCGGCCCAGATCGCATAATAGTCGTGTACATCAGCTGATACACGAGTTTTACAGCCAGCGGCCGAGACGACACGGACTGGTGTGTTTTTTGTCAACCGGGATTCCAGGCTGTTAATCGGACAAAGAGCGGCCCGGGATCCTGGCCAATTTATGGCTGGCCCGGCATTTGCATGCTTAAACAGCCAGCGAGCACGCGTCTACCCTTAACTTTGGCTTTCTCCAGCGGAGAAAACACCGGAAGAAGGAACCTCGCTGGTCCGATTCGTCCGCGCGATACAACCTACCCGCGTTAAGATATCGGAGATTCGATAAGGAAAAGAGTTGGAAGGAAAAGTCCCGGACTTTAAGTGGCCTTTGTACCACGAAGCTTGTCGACGTGTTTGAACGATCGTATCAGATTGGAAAATTCTGTTGGTCGGTTTGTTAGATATCACCGATTCTTAGATATTCGGGGAAAGTAAGTCTAAGAATGAACTACAAATTTCATTGCTCTGCTCCTCTGAGCGGTCTGACCGGCGAGGAAGATGCAAGAAGAAGAATAGCAGCGTTGATAGGAAGCGATATATGTACACAAAGAATATTCCGTTAGTTACCAAAGTAAGAACTTGGTAATTAGAAAAGAATGAAATTCTTAATATCGCAAAAATTGGAAAGTTTAAAGACTCGTTTCTATGGAAAGTATCTCTCGTAACTAACGAGCCTAGAAACTGCTACGATTCGTTGCCTATTCCAATAATCCCAATACTTTCGATTCTTTCTCGATTCTCGTAGCTCGTTACTTAGATACAAAAAAAAAAAAAAAAAAAAAATACCGAACAGAACATCGCATAACATAAATTCCAACGAAAATTTAAATCGCGCTCCCCCATGGCACAGCCATTTCTCTCTGGACGATTCGCAGACTAGATTCTCAAAAATTCGCTATCGCCGGATCCCGTGGCTCACGGGATGGTTCAAGGGATGAATAATAAGCGGGCAGGAAATTCGAGGCACGCGAGACTCGCATCAGTTAGGGGGTTAAAAACGCCACGGTCTGGAACGCGCACGACCGCGAATTAAGAGGTAGGTCCGAGGCCTCTGAAATCCGCTGCGAGATTTCTAGGTCGCGATTGCGACGCGCGCGGAATATCTATCTCTCGTCGAGAGGGAAACGGTGAAATTTTATCCCGGCTCGTTGATCACGGCCAACTTCACAACTTTTGTCTTCAACGCGAATCGTGAGACTGGCCGTGCTTCGACCAACTTCCGCGAACCGATGATTTCTGGCGGTGCCTTCGGGCTAAGAGAAGTCGAGTAGGAACGAGGACGCACGTCCTGTCGGCTATGCGAACACACCGAAATCTGGATGATCATGTCCGTAACCGAGACAAGAGTCTAAACGTTAGATGGATGCAAAACACGTATTTTTAGAAACGTTGATAAAGAAAGTTCGATTTAAAAACATACGTTTCGCCTTCTAACGTGTGTGCATCTTACTCTTGACGGCTTATAAATCTTTTTCACTTTAATAGATTTTTGCGTACTTACGTTCCCCGGAAACGCATAAACTTCCGTGGTCCAACGATGACAGATGAAGATTTTGATATCTTGTGAGAATCTTGAGATTGTTTGGAGATAGAAGGGAGATGGCGAGAAGTTGTTAAGGTGTTTGAGATTTTTTTTCAGAAAAGGGGAGAATTTATGGAAGTTTCGATGGCTCGACGATCGGGGAAGAAATATATGACAATGGTCGTAAGATAAAGAAGATTTCAGGTCTTTTAAATTCCTCTTCGGTTTCTTCGTAATTTCATCAATCGGAAATTATTTTATCTCAGAACCGTGTAATATTTCTCACGAAAGAAGGTACATTTTGAGGAAAAAATATATACGATGGCACTGTTACACCGGGTAATAATTCTCCTCCCAGGAACTGTGAAATTACAGGTGCTTCGAGCAATGGAGCCTGAAGAAACACAATTTTCACGCTTGCACGAACTATTAAACGGAGGCGTGGATATTTCTCCGTCTACTTTTCATTGAAACTCGATATCAATTCGTTCGATTGAAAATTTCAAATTTGTCTCCGCGATTAATGTATATTTGCTAGGGTGCTTGCTCGTTCGGACGCAATCTAGATGATAATTTTAAATTTCCCTCTTTCCAATTCGTAAAAATCGATTTCATTACGTTGGAACGTATCGCGACGCGTAGCTGCCAGAAATCAAACAACTGCCATCTCTTTTCTTTGGAAATTCCTAATTAATTTTACCCGGCGAACGCGCAACCGTAATAGCAAAAAGAGATAAATCCATTGTAAGTTATTTTATTTGTAATTTTCTAATTAAATTTCATCCAACGATACGTAGCTGTATTAATAACAAACAATAAACTCATTACGTTTCTCAGCAACAAAAGTCCTTTCATCTGCGTCGTTTTAATGAAATTACAGCTCGTCAAACATTGGTTATACACGTAATTATTCATCAAATACAAAGATTCATGATCCGTTAAAATTCGTTAAAGAAGCGACATTGCCCAACAAAATGGCAACCAACGATGCCAGTACGTGCAGATATTTTCACGCGAATTGTCACACGCATTTAAGCTTTCGGTTAAAGTAAATTAACTCGCAGTTAATCTTTCTAAAACGTTGCCAAAGAAAAGAAAATACAAAGAAGGAGGAAACGTTTATCTACGGACGGACAAATTGCCACAATTGGACACACGACGCGATACGTTTCTTATTACATATTTAATTTCCTAATGCCATCCGCAAGAAATTTCTTCGAATTACGATGTTTTCCTGGACAAAACGCGAACCTTTGCCCCTGCGAGTTACATTCCCCTCGGTTTTCGCCGCGGAAATTTTTCCCCGCGGCCATTAGTCGATCCCTTGGCGATCTTCGCACGGAGAAAAATAAAAAAGCAGATCCTTTCTTGTTTCCTTCGAGCAATAAACTAACCGTAAAAGCGGGTTAAGTGATTGCAACCGCGTCCAGGGAACCGCTTTCCGTTCCCTTCTGCTTTTCCTCTATCCAACCCTCCACCCATCCTTCTGGTTACTCGTGTTTTTCCCTCAACCATCGATTCCACGTAAGATATCGAACGACGGGCCGATTTATCGATTCGTGGTAAAACCGCCAAGATTGGTGTCGTCGGTACGCCGTTTTACGCGCTGCGATCAGCACCCAAAGAGAGCCTGGATCTGTTTACGACGGGACACGGACCGTGACCGTGAGGAACCGATGGAAATTTTCGAGAAATCCATCTAGAAGAGACAGATTTTTACCTCTTGCAAGGTTTTTCGGTAAAGCGAAGAGGAAGATGTAGCTTTTTTATGTTTTCCACGATTTTTATAGCTTATCTTGTATTTGTTTTTTTTTTTTTTTTTTTTTTGAACGTATTATCTTAGATTCATCTGTTAGTAACTTGTATTGTACTTGTACGATATTTGTCTGTATCTGGGCCGTAACTTGTTGCAATCGAAATTTACTTGCAATTTGCATGTCAATGGTATTAGGTAGTCCGAAAAGTTTCTTTCGTTTTATAAGGAAATCGCAGACGCACAATATTTTTTGTTTTATATTAGTCTATTGAATTATGCGCGAACATAATAATAGAAATATGACGAAATGGATCATACCTAATTGAATAAAATAATATAAAACAGAAATTGCTGTTCGTCTATTATCACCTTATGAAACGAAAGAAACTCTTCGCACAACCTGATAGCTCGTGCGCGTCTTTACAGGTCGGCGTTTCATACAAAAAGGAAGAACATAGATTTCTTGAGCGTCACACACGCTTCGCGCACCACACGGTACAGCAGTCACTGTTATGTGATCAATCGTAACAGATTACGATCAATCGTAACAGACAGTCGCGATTACGATCTACATCGATCGTGTTCCGATATATATAAAAAAATATTTCTCCCATGTGTTTGTAATTGGAATGTATAGCTCGGATTGCTTAATAGTAAACCTCAAAAAAAAAAATGCGAAACATATTCCTATTGAGTTTCTTCGTGCGAATGATCACAGAAACGATTTATGAGAAATCTGTGGATTTCTTGTGTATTCGTAAAAAAAAATTGAGAAAGGAACGTTTAAGGAAACATAGAGGGAAAATAGTACTCGTACGATATTCACTGACTGAAAGTAAACCATTCTTTACGATCTGTTTCTTTAGTCGTAACTGTACAAAAATGAAGATACGAATCTAAAATGTAGCGGATAGGAACAAGATTTTGTGCGTCGATGGTTAACAGGCTAATTCAGACGCGTGGCGCGCGACAGTGCCCCATTTACGAGCCGCGAAAGTGCAATACTCGCGCAACGACACCGTCGTTGCTCGCCGGTGCAGTGGGGAGCCGAAACACTTGTGTCATCGTCGTGAATGGTACGCTGAAAGTTTGTTGAACCCTCTCGCGGTCCGCTTGCTCGCTTGCCCGTTCGCACAGTTTTCTGCTCGCGATAAAATCACTTCCACGTTGCGCTAAAACTTCGGTGACTTTAGATGTTTCGACATTTCGTCGACTGTGACGCCCGTTAACGGTTCACGCACGCTTCGTTCCTTTCGTTCCAATTCTTTTTACAGTTTTTTTCCGGCACCAGAAATAGTAGCCACTTTTTACAATTTTTTTTAAGACGTGGTCAATTCTGACCTTACAATAGAAGACTCGATATTTTAGATTTTTAACTTTTACGATGATTAGACGATATATTCGCGTTCATTGCAGTTACCAGTACGTTGCACTTTCTCGCGACTCGACGTTTCGCGAACGTTTCAGTCCTTTTCTTAAGGCCACACCCGGGAAAGATGACGTTCAAATTTATGCTCCTTTGGCCAGCCAAAATTCGGATAAGTTGCCAGTCTATAAATCCTGAGGTTGTAGTAACGCGAAAGTTGTAAAAAAATGTGCGGCGGAAAACGAATTAGGAATTTCCAACTTCAAATGGTCATAACTTGGAAATGAATGCATGGAATGGCAAAATTCGGACGCTATTTTACGAAGGAAAGTCGATGTCTACGTGTTACGTAACAAGATATCGTCGAAATTCTTAATTAATAACGATAAAGCGCGACAAATTAGGATGAGTTATACGATGCAAGCATTCCACGAAGTATGTTGCTAATTGCTAACTACCAGACTGCGAATTTCTACGCATTTACAGGAAATATAAAGTTACAAAAATGCACAGGACGCACATAGCACGTAGAAATGTACACAATTTTCAAGAAACTGTATCCTTTACAAAATTCAATAAATAAAACAATTTTCTATCCAAGTTCCATTTTGTATTAATTATATTTACCGAAATACGAATTCGTGTAAATATCCCTAGTCTACTCATTACATTTGTATTTACATTACAACTTATAGAACGACGCGTTATTAGAATCTTAGGTGTCCAAAGTGTTACAAGTTTGCTCATTTCTTCACGACTCTCCTTTTACGTTTATTTCAATCAAAAGACACGATATGTTGCCGGTATCGGAAACGAAGAGTTTCTCACAATCAGCGAACAAAATATTTCATTAATTTCTTTAAGGTCCGAAACATGGTGCTTTGAAAGGAGAATACCAAATCCTGTGAAATCAAAGTTGATCAAATTCATAGCGTTAGTCAATTTTATTGTTGGAGTTTTTCGCAGCGATACGGGCCGTTGCACTCGTCCAGTTGGATACAGGATCTTTTTTGGATGAGGACCGGGAAAGGGAGAGGTGCGTGGAGCGTATGAAATTTACATGAAACGAATCGCGCTGATGCGATCGGACGCACAATGAGCGTCACGCTCGCCGCCGCATTGTCCGCGCTCGTTCGCAGAACGAACAGGATGCACGGGGCACGCTCCACTTGCGTCGACAGCAAAATCCACGCCAAAAAATCGCCACCCGTCCACGGAACATTTTTTTGCAAGTTGTTTCAACACCATTCACCGATGCTGCACGAGCTCATTTACGCTACCGCTGCCAAGCATCGGGAGATTTCGATCGTTTTCCAGCAACGGTAACACGTATGACGCTGGGCCACGTTGCTAGACTAAATTAACGCCTCCTCTAAATTTTAGAAAACCAAGCAACCTGGTATTTCTATGAAATGATCAGCGTGTTCGGTATTCGTTACAATGGCAAAATTTTGTCTTCAAGACGAACGTTTGTCGATGATATTGCATTTTCGTGGATTATTGCTTTCAAAGTCGTTAATATTTTTCGAAAGAGGGATGAATCACTATGAATTTTCACTATGAAATCACTATGAATGACTATGAATTTTTCTAGCAAAGTTGAAGGCGTTAAAGCGTTCGCAATATCAAAAAATATATGTAAAGTAAAGTACTCGTCGTACTAAGTGTTTTGTTGGTGAAACGAACGTGTGCACGGCATAGGTTCGAGATAGGAATTTGCATAAACGTCCGCAATCAATGTAGATATACCAAAAGAAAGTTTTCTCGATTCCGAGACCAACGTGATATTTAATAATAATTTTGTATATCACATTGATTACAGTTACAGGAATAGTGTCGCGACGATAAAGAATCGACAACGACGCTCATGACAGACTTTATCGCACAGTTTAGTCGTACCATCCGGTCATATGATTGACTATCTTGTCTTTGTTCGAATTTTTCATACGAATAAGAAATGAGTAAGTCTCTTGGAACGAAGGATTGATAACGGACGCCGAAACGATGAATCAGGAACGACCGTGTCGTATGTCTGGCCGTCGTGGAAATTCCAAACACGAAACTATTTTATAGAAACGAGAAACAGATAATAGAAATCTGTAGTCCATTAAGTGCACGGAATGGAAGATTAACGATGACCAGTGAACCGAATGACGCTATAAACGACATCATTTATAATAGCATTCTACAAATAAACCGAGCCGAGTCGTTCGAAACTCTAATTTCATTCTATCTTCCTTCGCCGATAAATATTTGTAATTCCAAGCGAAGATGTTGAAAAATATCGACGATATAGAAAATAATAGAGAAAATCAAAACTAAAATGTTCCCCGTTTTAATATGAAAAGATACCAGATACTGTGAGATATCCAAAATAGAATATATTATTTAGCAAATGAAACAAATTTACGTACCATTTATTTCGTTATGTTCGTAAAGATATAAAAATGCGTAAATTCTCGCAGTCAATGGATATATCAGGTTGTCTCAAAAGTTTCTTTACTTTTATAAGGAAATAATGGCATGCATAACATTTTTTGTTTCATCATATATGATCCATTTCGTTCCATTGGAATATAAAACAAAAAATGTTACGCATCCATTATTTCCTTATAAAACGAAAGAAACTTTTGGGACAACCTAATATAAAATGTATATATATATATATATATATATATATATATATATATATAATAGAAACATCGGTGATTATTTGACCAGCTAATTGAAATTCGATCGAAATCAGGAATTCAGAGAAAAGTGGCAAGGAACATTGACAAAATGCCCTTCCATCTTATGCGATATTTCGATCGTTTTAAATCGATTTCCATTTCGAAATAACGAGATAGTAGGAAATGAGAAACAGATTAATTCGACAAAATTCCGCGTCGTTTCCATTCGACGTGGCGAAAAAATTGAATTTCACCGCCGCGCCAGAACCAAAGATCATTTATTTGGTCCGCCGGTGGAATAAATACGGCGTCAGTCCAGTCGCATATTAGATTAATTTTTCACGGATGCGACCGCTAATTGGCCGACCGCGTACCCGAGGTTTTCGTTATTCCATTAAGGAGAATTCGCTCCGTGGAAAATTATCACGGCGTTTTATCAGGCCTGTCCGGATGTCTTTCAGGTCAAGTCCGAATTAATTCGCAATTAATGCCCCGACGTCCCTAATCCGCCGCGCTTAAACTCGCGTTACGACGAGCTGCGTGGAATTTTAACGCCGACCAGCAATCACGTCCGCCAAGATCGCCGTTTCTCTCGAAGAATGCTGTCCGCCGCGGTGGAAATGTCGTTCGAGCGAAAGAAACGGAATTTCTGTAAAATCACCGCTTCAATTATCACGCGATGATCTAAATTTCTCAATTCGGATTTGCCCTTTTTTGTAACGTTCCGCTGTATCGTTGCTTCGATCGGAATTTTTAAATCGATTCGTGGGCGAGGCGTGCGTTCTTCTTCTTTCATGCAAACGATTTCTTTTCAGAATTCAGAAGAAACATAAACAGCGCCGATTATACTTCATCAACCTATTCGAACGTTGTTCCATCGTTTTTCTTCTCCTAACGCTTCCAAGGTTTTCCCACGAACCGCGACTACGCTCACCTTTCTCCGTCTCTTCCACAGAAGCGCGTGTATACGACTGCACAATACACATCTTCGTTCGTTCACCGTGCACGTAGATTCTTGCATCACAACCGTGAAACCGCTTAACACGTTCACCGTTCACGTACGATCTCATCTTCTGGCAAGCTGGTCGCATTCGACATTAAAATCTCATTTCTTCGTAAATCGTGTGCGTTACCGCTCGTAATTATTCCAGCGATATGGATAATCGACGAAAAGTTATTCAACAGTTGATATTTCAGTCACGTGCGATTTCTAACCAATAATGCAATGTCAAATCGGCGTCCGCTTGAAGCATCGTGTGCGTTGGTAATAGCAAGCGACGCTCGGTTACCTTTTATAGCGGAAACGAAGCGCGAAAGACGTATCGTCCGAATAATTGCCAACGGTATACCTACTTTAAGCTAAGGCAGTGCTTAAAACTCAGCTTTACGTTCTGGAATAATCGAGCTTCTTGAAATCATTTTTCATATACTCCTGTATATGCATATTAATCTTTGATATAACTAAAAACCAAAAAAAGAAAAACGTGTACTTTAGGTACAGAGAAAATATGAAAAAGGACAAAACGAACACAAAATTACTCCATACGTTCTCGTATATATTAGCTGTTAGTATAATAATATAATAACACGGAATACGAAAATATTCTGTACTTTAGACGAAGAAAAAACATGAAACAGGACGAAGCGATTTAAATACCTCCACTTTAACCTATGTTTGATCGTCTCTAACGTTCGCTAAAGATATTCGTAGGATATAAAAGTGTGGAATAATCGCGTGTTCGTCGTTATATTTCCCTCGTATGCGAATAAGATGCTAGAGGGAATTAATGGAATCGGTTTCGTTCGATCTTCGAGCAAGAACGTTCGACGAGCACGGAATCAGCTTCGGTCCGGTAAAAGCGACGAGCAAAACGAAGGCTAAATATCAGAAAGATAGGCGATCCCAGGTTCTCCAGCGATATCGTACGACAAGGACCACCGAGTACGTACGAGGGCGTAAATTAAAGCGGAGTGGCGTTTCATGAATAATTGATAGGTCCGGTCGTTCGATGCTCGTGCGTGTACGGTCGCGCGAGTTAGACGCGAATGTTCGACGTGGTCATTTTAGAGACGCCTCGCAAACTGAAACCACCGTCGTCTCTGCGTTCGAAATGCAACGTAGTTTTTCCAAAACTATATTTTTTCTGCACTCTTTTGGTCGCCAGAGAAAGGAGTCATTCTCTTGGAAAGACAAATTCATTGTTCAAACAAACAGAAATTTTGTTCTTTTTTTTCCTTTTTTTCTATGAAAAAAAAGATAAATGTTTCAGGAACTTGCTCTTTTTATTTTATCGTCAAAAGGGGAATTATCTTTTTGGAAGCATGAATCTATTGTTTAAACGAGAGAAATTTTTGTTATCTTTTTTTTTCAGGCAAGAAAGTGTTTATTTGGAACCTCTTTTTTTATATGGAAAAGGTGTTATCTTTTTGCGTGGAGGAATGTTGTCGTTAACAAGCGAATGTTTGTGTTACCTCGCGAGCAAAATTGCTGTTTTTTAGCTTCCCAGCAAACTCTCTTTGCCGTAAAAAGGCCAGATCGATCTTTCGAAAGGGCGAGCCCGTTGTTAAAGCAGGCAAATTATTGCTCTCGCGCAAGCAACGTTCCATCGCTTCGATTGCTTCGCGATAGTTCTTACCAAGTTGCTAAATATTCGCGTGGCAAATTAACGATGCTAGAAAAAGACGACAGCGAAACATCACGCGCTTCTTTCTCTACACTACCTTTCAATTTTCCCCGGAAGTTCGCTTCGTTTCCTCTATAAACGCAACAATTTCGCCCTCTATTATTCACAAACGTCGATTACGTTAAAATGGAAAACTCTAGCGTGTGATCGTAATACGTATAATTAATAGACCAGTTTCACTAAACGAATACCACAACAGGCAGGTAACATACTTTGCGAACTTTCCATATTTTCGCGTACCAAGCGCATTCCGCGTATCCTTAGATCTCCCACGAATGCGTAAAATTCCCGGTCTAATAATTAAAGCACGCTCACAGAACATTGACCTAACAGAAAAGCAAGTTCGACGTTTCCGTCTCGACCTATCCTTACACGAATCCACGTCCTACCCCAAGGATCTAAAAAGATTCTCTTCGTGGTAATTTGCAGAAAAGTGTGTTTCCGCGGCGCATAATATTCCGTCGTGTTTTCGATTTATCGAACGAAGACGAAGAAGAAAGCAAAAGTGGGCTTGCGTCTCGATATACGTAATATACATAATGAAATTCACGGGGTGGGTCGGGGAGGGAAGATTGCCGCGTGAACCGCAGCCGGGCGAATCGAAAATACACGGAAGAAATATAGCCGGGATTCCGGTGAACCAGCCGGGAGGCGGCGTTTCTAGATTTTACATATTGCCGGGGGAGACGAGGGAGGAGCTCGGGAGAAGAATTCGCGCGTCTCGGCGAGCCGTCTGCGCTCAAACAAAGATGCAAATTATTGTTTGGCGCGAGCGCGCCGGAAACGATCTTCCGCCGCCGCGCCGCCCAAATCCGGAAGAGAGTTTACTTTCGGCATGTGGAGCGAGCTAAAACGAATATGTACCTACGGGGTGTTCTATAACCGAAAGTACTATGGCCGCTTTGGAGAATGGGGATCTAGGCGAAAAAGTAAGTCAAATACAGGTGCTGACGGAATTATTCAAACATTCGCAGGAACCTTTTACGAATATATTACACGCTGTGTGTCTTGTATGAAACATTTTGAAACTTGGTCAACATCGTAACGAGATTGTTGTAACAGACGTTGCGATTTTGCTTCGGCGTGTCTCGAAAAAGTAACTTGGAAGAAAGCCGAGAACGCAATGCATAATGTATTGGAACGAACGTAGTGCTTGGAACGAAAATATTTCTGGTGCAGAAAAATGCGTGATTCCTGGAACGATATAGCGATGTTTCTAATACGGTTCAACCTTATCAAAAGGAAATGTATTAACCTCGTAGCGAGGGAAATATCAGTACGTACGTTATGGGCGAAAGAATGTAACGAAAGTTGATTTAATTTTCCTTAATTTCTAATTCCATGATTATAGAAGCTTCTGATCAAAGATCACGCGATAGATCGATTTACTACAGACTCCGAGTGGCAATTCTACGGAAAGTCGAGCCCTTAAATTTTCGCTAAAAACTCTACGGTTTTCTGGTCGAAACAAGAGAAGAAAAGAAATGAAAAATAACGCGGGAACAGAAAAATTCGAAAGCTAGCCAGAAATAGAAAGCGGCAACCCCTGTGAAAAGAAAGGAACAAACGCTGGCGAACGTGCGTGTTTCTCTCGCTCCCTTCCTCGAGTTGCAACGCTGCTCGACGAGCTTAAAGGCTCTTTGATTTTCAATGGAACTCTCTTCCTTTGAGGACGCTACGCCAAGACAAAATATTGTTACGCGGGCTTCACTAAACCTTGCTCCAATATTCACTTCACAAAGGACACGCTTTTATTCGTGAATACCGTGGCTGCTCCATCTAAAACACTGCATTGAAATGGAGCTACAATGTAAACTCTCCGTACCGGTAAGAGTCGATAAACGAAGAGTTTCATCTGGAATGCTCACGATCACGAATCACGAATCGTCCCAAGCATCGAGTAGTCCACTAGATGCTAGTTCGACCGTTCGATCGTCTTTGATCGCGTTTCCTTTGGTGTTCCGACAGATATCGCACGATCTGTTATTAACGCTGCAACTATCAACGTACACGAAATTAACATTTCATACTTATTCGTGTAAATTTTAAAAGTTTGCTCTTTGGAATTTCACTGATTTTTAGCCAATCGTTTGCAAAGCGAACTGAAGATGAATCGCGGAGACTGATTTCTGTAAAAAAAGATACAATACACTTAAATTTAATTAATTAATTTCGTTGTTCTTGCTAAAGTTTGTAAACCGATGTTAACAAGATTCTAACATGAAATTAGTGGGTTAAGAACGAGGTACGTAATATCTAAACTAGCGAATTTGCACACGCGATTAAAGGAATAGAAGCTGATCAAAGATATTACAACGAGTTTCATACGCCTTTAAATTTCTCAGAAATCAGCGATGTAATAATTAGGTTTCTCTCGATCATAGAATCTTTCCATAAAATACCATGAAAATGTATCGCGCTTTCCTCTGTCGATTCGACGGAGAAGAATAATCGAACGAACTGGCTATTGCTGCGAGTTCCTCAGGAAGGATGCAAGTTTTCCGCGTCAAGTTCCATCGATCCGAGTTCGGATCGACTCGTGCGGCAACGAACTAACCGAAATTACAGGCTACGTATATTTTCGTTCGTTGGAACCGTCCACCGATCGTCCAGGCTCATTTTTTGTGTAGAAGCCGCGGAACCAACGTTCGAGGAAGAACCAAAGAGGAAACCGAGAGTCGAGCTTCCGCGTAATCGTAAAAGTAAATCGGCGTTCGCATGAATCTCTGAAACGCTGTAGCAACTTCGAACGAAACTTTCGTTTCACCGAATGAATCTTTCCTGCGGTCGCTAGATTTCGTTTCTGCTACTTGCGTTGGTTTTCGTGAAGTAAAAAGCGAAGTGAAACGAAGTAAATTCCATTTTAACGTAATGAGCTTTCATAAACTGTGAGTTGTCCCCTAACATAAAGCGCTGCGAATAATTACAGGCTCAAACACATTCTATTATTTCTTTAATATTTTCTAGAAGACACTGTCTGTATATGTTAAGAGAAATTGTTTTTGCTACTTCGAACTAGAATGCGAGGAAGCGTTACGTGGTAAATTATTGTCTTTCATAGCCGAAACAAAAGACAAGAAGATGATTCTTCAGCAAAGACGATGATCCTATTCATACGACCACCGCATCAAAAAACTGGTTTCGAGATTTTGGAATAGAATTATTAGCATAGCCAGCATCGAATCCTGATCTGAACCTGGTCGAGAACCTGTGAGGAATTTTAATACGAAAATTTAGATGATCAGGAGATGTCATCTATAGGAAATATCGTACTGTTTGTAAAATGAATAAAATCCGCGTGGGTGGATTTTCGAAACGAAATTTTAGATAATTTGATGGTTTCTGTATCTAGCAGATTAACAGAAGTGATACAAGCTAAAGGAAAATCTATTAAACACTGAATGAAAAGATAACAAAATTAACGTTTGGTTTATATGTTTTCACAGCGAAAAGCACAATTTTAAGAGAAAATGTAATTTTTTTTCACACTTCGAAAGAAGAGAATCTTTGCTTGTTGTATTTTCAGTTTTGTTTCGCGTTACCGCATGAAATTATACAAACGATTTTGTCGATCTTTGTTTGGATACCATGAAAAATCTAAAAATACGGTTCGGTTTATAATTATTCGCGACACTGTACTTTTAAATACAACTTACTGCAATAGCGTTTCGATAGACTTCTGTCTACTTATCGTTTAAAACAGTCGATACATTTAATGGTTAGCAGAGCAAAGAACAAAATTTCTACATCTTATTATAGTAAAATTGCTTGTTATCGTATTCAACATTTCTCGAGGATGACTTAAAAAGATACATTTCATAGAAACATTTTTATATTTTCTTAAATTATCTTGTATAGATCCTGAAACAGTCTGTACTGGAAGAATTCGTCGTTGAAGAATGACAAAATCAAGCTCGATTTAATTATGACTAAATATACTGCACTTGATCAACCTTTGCGGTTGAAAATTTGGAAAAATTTCTTATCTCGTTAAAATAAAGAATTTCATAGAGATCGGTTATAATCCGTGTGTTAGGGTGGCGATTAAGTCGCGCGCATGCAAATAAGGGCGAAGATGAAACGTAAGCGGTGTGTATATACGCGACGCGGAAACAAGCGGAGCAGCGATAACGAGCGAGTGTTCGCATGTTCAGCAAGTTTGGATTAAGTAAACGTAATTCGCCGAAACCGTACAGAGTCGGCCGATACGTGATAGAAGCCTTACAGGATGGTATTAACACGCTTCGTCCCTACTACCAAGTGACACCTTTAAAACGTAGAAAACTCGAGCTCGACGCGACTCCTCTTGTCTTGGAAGAATTCGACGAATCGCGTTGCGTAAAGTATATGGGCTATTCACGGAGTTACGATGGAACGGGAGGATAAAAATACAAATAAGAAGCGTAGAAGCGTACAAAAAAAGAAAGAAGAAATATATTGATATTAAAATTCCTACTGTCTACTCTCGTGACACGAATCTACAAGTGGAATTAATTAAAGCGTAGACGAATGATACGTTGAATTTTTATTCAAATAATCGCTTGCTTCTATAGGAAGAGGAACGTCCGGTAGATCGAATTGTACGCGTATTTCTTGAAAATAGCGGATAGCTGGAATTGTTCGGAAACACGTACAGCAGAAGCGAAACTGGTATTTCGTAGATTAGTTTCTTTGCGGAAATCCGTAAACTTAACTCTGAAAGTCCTCAAAGCTGGAAATCAGACTCGATCAAAAATACTTTGCAGGTCGACGACCTGAAAACCAAACTTGAAATCGGACAAAAAAGGAACAGACTGTTTGTCTAAAAGAAGATTTCGTAGAAGATCTATAATTAATTTACGGTATCGCGTTCCGATCTGTATCTCCGAATGCCACTTATTACGTTTATTTATCAGCGTTTCACTCGATGGCAAGCAATCGATCTGCACGAACGTTTACGGATAACGCGGAAATATTTGTCGAATTAAGTCGGGGAACGTCGAAACGCCGCTTTCGCGAGACCGTTCCACGGATCGTACCATTTAATTGAACGCAAACCGGGATATACCGTGCAAATAACGCGGCTCGCAACATTTGCCTTCGTTACGCGGTGAATTAACGAGCCGTCGCTGATAGAAAATGATGATCATTCGCCAGATTCAATCGAGAATCGGCCCAGGCATTAACATTCAACTATGCTAATACTCGTCCAAGTCAGAAATTTCCTGCCACGGAAAATAAAACGGCAGAAATCCGTCAATAATAGCTAACTAGTACACAAAATATTTAGAAAAGCGACTGTTCTCTTTAATTAATACCGTTACACGAGGAATTGTCGATAATAATAATCGATTCGTAACCAACGTGGCTTCGAAAATGACTCTCGCGAGATCGGTAAAAGCGTAGACTGGCGACGTCGGCCACTCGAGGATCGGTATTTCTGTCGTGATAAAGGTGAAAAAGCGAAAAAAAGCGGTAGAAAAGGAGAAGGTGGAGGACGATGTCTGACTGGTTAGCCTGAGGCGTCGTCGCTGATTGTCGACCACGTCGCATCGTTCTGGAGGAAAGAAAACGCGAAGAAAACCGGCCGGGACCTCCCCTCACGGCCGCCAGAAATCCAAAGAATCTTTCCAAAGACAACGAACCAGCGGGACGACGCGATTTCCCCGATGGGCAAACGCGAAAAAAATTTTATGAGCCGACTAGGGAAATCGCAAGAAGAGACGAAGGATGGAAAAATGTTTCGAGAAACTTGCTGATGGGGTTGGTAGGTATTTACGCGATGATTTTTGTTGGCAAGTTTCACGACGTAGCAACATTTTGTATACGAGTACAAACAGGTACGATGTGATCTTGACGAAATTTTAATAGTTAACTATTCGCTCTTTATAATCCTTTTCGATAGTAGATCCAAGCCTTGTACAAACTTGTAGCTAATTGATCGTGAAAGCGACGAACGAAGAATCGTTTGGAAACGGAGGAAATAAAAATTGAGAAAATCGTATTTAAACTTCTAACGAGGCTTCTAAATAGGCTGATACTTTTAGCGCTGTAATTCCAATCTTTTACGCTTCTTGCCTCTACTTTGAAGATATTCGCAATGTGCAAATTGCTATACGATCTTCCTTCATTCATATAAATAGAAGAAGCAAGAGGAGTAGTCGCTGTAAAATAGATTTCTAAATGTTCATAAACTTTGCTGTTTCGGAAAGCTAAAATTTAAGTTTCCAGAAGCTTCACCGCAAAGAAGATACTAAGAGCTGCTATTCCGTTATATTAAACATTTCATAGAATAACAAAGCGCCGATTCGAAGAAGAGAAATTTTCAGAAAATAATAATCTTCCATCTGCCAGTCGTGAGAACGCACGCGTAATCCATTGATGAAAATACAAAGGAAAATACGCAATGGTTCGCGAAACCTAAAAGTAAGGTAAAATCAAAGTGAGGTAGAGGGGAAGGACGAATGTTATACTGGCCGCAGTTTCGAGGGATTTCTTTCGAATGCAAAGACGTCACCGACCACCGTCAGTGGGGATTTTCAAAATTCCAATATCCTCGCGGACGAACATCGTCGTCCGCCGAGAAATCCGGCTGGATTTGCGCGCGGAGAGGATCTTTCGTCTTGTTAAAACGATCGAGGGACGAGCGAAAAGGGAAAGAAGGAGAAGAAAGTGTAACCGTAACGTCGTCGGGCAAAAGAAGAATCGTTTTCTGAAGGAAAGTCGCGACTGACGAATTCGAACAGCGATTTTTACGGGGACCAAAAAGCTCGGTTTCCTCTTCGTCCATACACCGACATGGTTCCGAAGGAAATCCGTTTTGAGAGACACGCTGGATGAATGCACGGTGATGTTTGACGAACGGATGCAACGTTCGATGCTGAGTCGCAAGAAGAGAATGCTGGTTTTATGGATGAAGCTGAGGAAAATGAAAATTTCTTAGCTTCGAATTAGATGCGCAAGTTGCTTGAACGAATTTTCGTTTCACCAGAAGTTTGCGTTATTGCTTAAAACAGATGTCGTTTGTTTGAATCTCAACACGTTCACTATCGCGCGAATTTCGTAGATTTTATCGTGGGCGGATATCGTTACAAGATCGAAACGTTGCTACGCCATAAGGTTTAATTTTTAGAATTATAATATCGTGTTTCTACAATTTTTTCGAACGATACTCTTTAAATCATTCGCGTCGTTGAAATTTCTTCGTTAATATTACGTCATATTTGTACAGGTTTTTCTGACAATGTTATCTAAATTCATCGTCGTAAATTCCAATCGATCCAAGAAGTTTATCTTCATTTAACTGTTCTGGAATAGAAAAACGCGAGTTACCTATGACCATCGCACCAGTCGATTAATACGTGTTAAAACACCAGGAAAATATTTTTCCTCCGGTTTCCTGTGATCGATATTTGTTTAAAACAAATAAGTTACCAGATTCATAGATCTAAACGACGTATTTCGCGCAAAAAATTCGAGAGCTACTTCCCATTCGTAGCCACTTTGATAAGCTTTGATTAATGAAATATTTGCGCGAACGACTCGACGACAAGTATATCAAACTTTCTCGTTCGATCCGAACCGAGTGGCGAAATTAATATTCATCGACGTACCGGAACGGTTATCGATGGGAGAAAATATGAGAGAATAAAGAAACCATACCTCGACCCAGGGGTTCTTTATCAGTTTCTCGATCGTGAAAAGTTGAATGAAACACACTCACCTGAAACAGAAAAGGAACACGTGGTTATGTAAAGATCGGAGTATTTTAAGCGTAGTAGACGTTAATGAGAATAATAACAATTTAGATTGTGATGATAGCCTGTGATAAGACCGAGGGTGTTTCTAATGTAAACATCGTGAAAGAATAAGGGCCGAATTAACGTAAAAGACACGACGTTAAGACTAGAGGATAACAACACGAAGATTTTTACAATAAAGACTTTCTTTTAAAAGTCTATGTAAAGCTAATCCTCTGTAACTTCGTTTCAAATATACTAATTACGATTGTTCCTTTAATCTTTATAATCTCAAAGATTTATTTCCTCGTTTAATCTTCTATGAGTTCCCTATACCCAGAGCCAATTTTCTCCGGTATAATTTACTGTTGCAGTTTTAATATATCGTGACTCGCGTTTAACATTTTCGAATATTATCTACATCGTAAAGGTACGAGTCGCGTTTAGATGATAATGATATACCGATGGTACCAACGTAAGACACGAGTTATTTAGATAAAAATGATAGAAAATAATTGTATAGTATAGCTATGTATAGTTCGAGCTGTATTAGGTCGTCCGGAAAGTATCTTTCGTTTTATAAGGAAATAATGGACGCACGACATTTTTCGTTTCATATTATTTTATCGAATTATTTATGATCCATTTTGTTCTATCAAAATAAAGATCACAGCGTTCGACAGATTGGTTTTCATGTTGCTATAAAGATGCGTCGTTGTAAAAGACGCGTCTGTAAAAGAAAGACACTTTTCGGACAACCTAATATTATTCAGAGTCCATTGTGACCATCGATATGAATTAGCTTTTTCATCGTTGTATCATTTAAATAAAAGTACGGGGCGTACCAAGATTCTTGCGTTATTTCCGTACAACAGATCGCTATATTTTTGCTTTTAAAAGTTTCTCGCAAAATCCGCTTGACAGCGCGTTAACTTTACAGATATGGTTTAAAATCTTACGGGCATTCGAAGACCGTTGGGTCCGAATCGATCGAAAAAATGAGGCAAATCGTCGTAAAAAGGAGACGAGAAACGTAGCCAGGAAATGGCAGTGAGTTGAAAACGTTCACGCGCGGATTCGTACTTGAAATATTGAAATTTTACGACTGTAATAGAACCACGAGGACGCCGACACGTCGATGATCACTGTAATAATCGTAGTAACAAACGTCGACGTTATAAAACGCAGGTCAGTCATACCGGTTCGGATTCGGACGATTGTAAATACAAACGGATTCCGTGCCGATTTAATGCGACATTTCGATATTCTGATATTTCACAGGATTCGCGTGCAGGAATGTTTCCAACATCGATGATGGGAATTTTGTTTTTATCATTGAAATACTGAAAATTGGAAATATTATGTATTATGCAAATATTCCAGCAATCTGCAATTCGTTTGATGTTTCAGAAGTGATAATTTATAATTGATCCAAGTTAGGTTATTTTAATTGAAACGTCATTATAATTTGAAATCAAATAATTTGGCAAATCTGAACTTGATTAATTACTTACGAGATTCATTTATACAGCTGCACTCCGTAGAAAATACAACTTTTTACTTTCAAAGTAACACGAAGTTTCATATTCAAATTAAGATTCATCCTATACGTATATTATGATTCAGCTTTCCTCTTCTTTTCTTTCTTTTTTTTTTTTTTTTTTTTTTTTGAACATTTCAATCTCTTTTTTAAGGAATCACGCTCCAATTTCTTTCTTTAATTCCCAGGAAGGAAAATTGAAATTAACACTCCGACCAAGCCTCGAATACTAATCACGAGCAAGACTCGAATCCAATGATCGCCCCAAGCAATTTCACACGTAGGTACATCAAACACGAGAACCTGCCTGTAACCAATCGAGTTGGCCAAAATCCCTGAAACGAATCCCACGAAAGCACCGGCAAAGTGTTCTTAGCCAAAGAACCTTCTATATCGGACGGATTAACGATTTCTCCTTAATTGATTGATTCGTGCAAATAAACAGCGGCCTTGACCGTGAGCTAAAACTAGCCACGACACACGCAAATGTACGCCAACGCTGAAATACGAACGTTCCAAAGACTTACGCACACGAGTCAAGGTTACACGGTAGAATTCCATTTGTCTGTATCTATAAGGGGACAAATGGCTCGTGTAACTGTAAGGCGTGTACACGTATTAGTCACCAAGGGACATGTTCGCGAGCGATGTTCGTAGATACTCGCAAACGTTCAACGATTTTCTTGCGAATATTGCTCGCAACGAAACTCGCTGACGTTTCTTCGGAAAGTACGTGAAATTCACTCAAATAATTTATATTCCTGTTACGCAGTGTTTATGTTTTTCCACGAGCTTCGCTATAAACCGTTCGAAGTTATTCTCGTAAACATCGATGGAAACACGCCGATTCTCGCTGATTCTCGGTGAAAAGAAAAAAAAATTATTCCGAACGAGACTGGCGATTAGTCGATACGAAATCTTCAACGCGATACAGAGAGGCAGAGAATTGAAGCCATTTGGATGTACGAACGCGTTGATGGAGAGACGGCTGACGTTGACATCATCTGCCCGTTACGAAATATATCGCGCAGCGTGGCTGTACGTAATAAAGAAATTGATTCGATATTTCCTATTACGTGTCCGCCCGCTATTCTCGAAGCTCGCTTCGTGGACGGAAGCGTGAAGCCGATTTTTCGCGTGATCCCGGGCTATTTCGTGGAACAGGGTACGGTGAGCCGGTTGTAATAACGGAGCCGCTCGAACCGGTGATCGTGCCTCGTCGAGTGCCACGCGTTCTCGTTATCGCGGGAAATAGATCGAAACCCTGTGCCGTGCCGTCACCGTTAGACGATACGGCTGGATCTGTTATCCGCTACACGCTCGTGTTTAGCTTCGACCACTTGCCACGGACTTTCCAATTTTCAGCGACGTTAAGACGAAACGGTGAATTCTGCACGCTTCAGATCGAATTTCAGATCGACAACGATGTAAAGAGCAAAGAATAATCGTCGACGTATACTCTGATATTTTGAGAAACTCTTGCTATTTTAAATTCGCCGTAGAATTCGCACGAATGATGGCCTTTCCGAACAATTTGCGCGCTTCCAATTGAATCTTGCATCTGTTACAGTAGGAGAGAGACTGGAACGATAAAATACAAACTTTCTTTTTTATGTTACTAAGAATTTATAAAATACGGTATAGAAAACTTAGGTAGACGAAAGTAAGTCGTGACACGACTTACAATTAGATTCTTCGTACTCCTCTTCGTCGCATCTATAATTATGTTAGACAAGAAACAAAGAAACTTTATAACACACTTTCAGCTTGCTTTTGAATAACGAATCGGACACGTTCGTGTAGTCGCATAGTAGAGGGTTGTCTATAATATAATCTGTTTTACAAACTTCCTAACGCACACATTCAGCCATCCCATCATCGATACAACTAAAAAAAATACGCAAGTATTCTCACGCGTTCCATATCGATCTACGATCTGTCGGCTACCCGAATATCTCGAGACTGCAAGTAATTTCTATTCCAAAGTTACAAAGGAAATGTGAAATATAACATCGACGAAGATGGGAGTACCACAAAGATCGAAGCCACTGATCTTCAATTGCGATTATACAGATGAAGCCAAAATTCTTTTTTTTTTTTATTTGGATGAATTTTGCAATCAATTCTCATTGAGAATTATAAGTAAATAAGCCAACCAAAATTCTATCGTTATTAACTCTACCATTATAAACATCACCCTGTTTCTGTCATCAAATCCAACGTCGACGAAAAACTATCTACGAACATCTCGTTTATGTTACATGATGCAATTATTTTGTAAAAATTAAACTCGCGTCTTCAACGTGATTTGATAGTTGTCAGAACATAATTTAGTGGGTGGTATTGATCTAGTTGAAACTTTGGAGAAACGACATTTCATATGCGCAAATCTAATATCGTTAGAACTAGAAAGTTCATCCGTAAAGACGGCACAAGTGGTTCGACGTCACGTTCTCGCCGTGGAACGAAACCAGACGCGATAAATTATAACGTCGTTGAAGCTCCGTCGAAGGAAGACCGCAAGAAGCTCACCCTTTGACCGCCCTCTCAAAGCGCTATCGAATCGATTTCCGTGGGATCAGGACCTTCAAAGCGGCCAATTGTTCAGCCGGTCACCGAACGATTCGGTTCGATGGAAGATTTAATGAGTCGGATTCCAACTTTATTCCACGTTACGCTGACAGGCTTAACTTCGCTGCAAACACAGAGATCAGTTTCCTCTTATATTTTGAGCATCGGCAGCGAAGAGACTGCACTTTCTCTGCCATTTTCTGCCTTATCTCGAAGATAAGGCAGATATAACGTGAATCGAGCGTAGCGCTATCGCCGAGATAAAGCTTCGCTCTTTCTTTTTTCGCGAGATTCGCTACTGGTCGTGGTTGTTAGTTGGGAAAGGAAAATTCCGTTTGATTATATCGCAGTTTTGAATATTCATGTATCGATTCATCGTTTCAGAAAGCTTTCTGCGTTGATTACGACTTATCTATTTTTCGTTTCACGAATGAAACCGAAAAAGAATCGCGTCAGAGAATTTTTTACCAGAGAATCTACGATATCGTTTCCTACGGCGCGCATTCCGTGTTTCAGTTTTCATTCCCCATTTCATCACACCTTTTGCATAATTAACGCGGAAGTAAAAGTACAGACGCGAATACGACCATCCAGCTGGATACAAAAATTTACATTTGCGTAATGACGGGGCGAAATCAAATTCTCTGAATTTAAAACGCTATTTGAACTGTAAAAAAAAAAAAAGAAGGAAAAGTTATGAAAAACGAACCAAAATATTAAGAGAATATCACGGTGTGTGTGTTCCAAAAATTTTAAGCGGAGGAAAAAGTTCCAGAGAAACTATAAAGGAAAAAAAGGGGCCATATCTTGGAATTACAGAAATTATTTCAAGATTAAACACGGCTACCGTAAAAGTCGCAGAAAGGAAAATAATTGCACCAGAGGATTAAGAAAATAAGGAGGAACTGTTTTTTCAAGAGCGTAAAAAATCGGAGAAGCCAACGGAAGTGTCTCCGGAAACTAGGAGAAAAAGGGGAGCCTAATCTGGAGAATTAGACGAAGGAGGAGGGGATCGTTCTTTAGAATGAAACAAGTTAGAGAAACCAGAAGGGAATGTGTTTTTTCGAGAATTAGAGGAACGAGAAGATGCGTTAGACGGTGGTTTTATTAGGCCATATGGAACTCTTCTCGGAGCAGAAATAAAAATCAATGGCGAGAAATTCCGGGAGAAAATAGTGGTCCGGCGCTTAATGCTGGTAGTCGTAGATAAAATTAGAATCATTTGTAGTCATAAAGCTCTCCTTCTCACATTGATCGAGCGAAACGCTACCGGAGACTAATAAACATTCTGCACCCAAACGTGAAGAGCATTATTCGGCAAAATGCTTTATAATTCTTCCCCTGCTGAACGATACTAATCGTTAAAAAGTACCCTCATGTTGCGCTTTGTGGTGGGACGAAACATTACGAAGTAGCCTCTAAATTCACCTACGAATTTATTCACATCTACTCAAACGCTCCAAAGTCTTCTCATTCGACCACTGATTTTCATCAAACAATACAATTAATGGCAAACATGATTTCGCTACATATCGTAGCTTATTAATATAGTAAATAACGAACAGTTCTAATGAACATTTCGTAATTTTTGTTGATAGAACGGCGATACGAATATTTTCGCGAGCAATGTGCTTAATCGATATGATCTCTGACTGGACTCAGTTATCCTAAACCCACAAATACTTTCAAACATCCAGGCAAAAGAAATTAGTTAAAACGCCTAGAAGAGAACGCTGGAAACCACATCCGCCATACCTCAAATTCCTTTATTTTCGCGAAGAATCGCGAATTCCCATCGGACGGAGGACTGGGAGGCTATCGAGATCGTTAGACCGGAAACGGTGGACGATGGCGCGCGGCTCATCGACACGAACACACGCTTGTCGAAATTCCGTCGTTAAACGACGCTCGACCGACTGGTCTTAATATAACGGATACGTTTCTCGTTTGCTTCGATGACCCATTCGTAAACGAGACTTTAAAGCACGCTGAAAATTTTATCAGGAAGCATGTCGAGCGGATACGTACGGATACTTATGACTTGCTTCTATACCAAGGAGACTCGAAGCTTTACGAGACGCGCACGGTTTATCTTGCCGTCACGAAAAATCGAAACGGTTCGGGCGCCAATGGCCGCGTCCTTTCTCGATTTAGAAAGTGCAATGGATGCCGGTGGACGTCGAACCGCAGACGACGCGAATTCACAGAATTCACGGAAACTACCGACGACGTTATTTACAACGACTTGCTCGATACATCTCGCGCGTTGGTTAAAACCGCGCGAAGGATTTTACGACGAAACGAAGAAGCGCGTATCGTTGGAAACTTGGTTAATATAACGTGAATTACCGTCTTTCGAAGTTGTTAATCCTCGTTCTCAGGTGTTACGACGTTAATCAAAAATTGTCAGGTGTTTGGAAGAGAATCACCAGCGGAAACCTTGGAACGTAAATTAATAAAAATCCTACGGTATGATTATATTTATTACTATATCGAATCGTATTTTCATGTCACGCCATTCGGCGGGTTTTTGCTTAGGAGAATGGAGAGACTGGATTTTCGTAATTTCTTTAGAATTATGGAAAGGTATAACTAGGAAGGCTAAGTGAAAACTCTGGTACTTTCGGCATTAAAGTATAAGTTAGTTGGCAAAACTCTGCGAAGAATTGAAGGCACAAGTTGATGGTTCTGGAAATAAAAAGTACTCCGACGTTCGACTATGGCAGATCTCTTCTACCCATATATTTTACGTTGAAACATTAAGACGGATTAATTACGATTTATACGTAATTCTTCGCCGATGATCCTTCGCCGAATTGTTACACAAGAAAATACAATTTTACATTTTTACAGCCAACATATGCATCGTTGTTACAGGCAATTTCAATATTTCCAGACACGAGTCTCGCGGATGCGAATCTGATTAACCGACTTTTTATTCATTTTTTACGTCCGAAAAATTAGAAGACCGAATCAGTCAGCAAATGAAATTGCAGAACATAATTCGACCTAGCTATATTCAGCAGCAAACAATTCGTAATAAAAGCGGAAGCGCTTATCACGGTGGTAACAACCCTTGTTCGACTTAAAATATCCAGTTGTCGATCATAAAACGACAAGGTTCGTCGAATCGGCCTGTGTAAACGGAGAAAACACTGAAATAGGCGAATCGTCTCCATTGTGAACACGTAGAAAACGTGGCAATCTCGTTTTCTGGGCAATCAGTGCGCGATAGCGCCATAAACAAACGATAAAATCAACATGAAAAATGCATACACCTATTCTACTCCGAGTTGGTGAGAAGAAGGAACGCTTGTTTACGTAACGGACGCGGTAATTTCACGTACGAACCGGAGATACGCTTCCACGTCATTAGACAGTGGAAAAATAAGCGTGTAGAGATTCGGTTGTCGTTGAATGCGGGTCGTTTGGTGCGAGAAGAGGCAACCACTCGGTCGTTAATCGGGGGAAGAGGGTTACGGAGAGAAGAAAACCAGAGGAAGAACGTGGTGGACTGAGATTCAGGACAATAAACGGGTGATTACGGTGATGGAACGAGGTATTTCAAAAACGCTTCGACGAGTCCGCGTATTTGGTTACCGTCGGCGACGCAAACTCCGACCGTGTAATAAATTCTACTTCTGCATGTAGGTTTCACGGTTAAAATTTTCATTTACTACGCTATAGACGTATAACGTTCCAGAGCTGCACCTTAACTTCCGTCCAAATATTCCAGCTTGATCATAAACGTTGTAGGACGCGTCTATCGCTACGATAAATCTTAAACTTTTATGCATTTATGGGGAATTTAAAGATGGTAAAATGGACATAAGTAATACACAGAAACATATATATATATAATTTCTAAAATTGACAAGCAATTGACAATACTATTCGTAAGAAAAGTCGGTAGATGAAAGAAATCTGTGCTCGGGTCTCGCTTCTCCCATCGCACGTATAAAGACAGGAATTTGGATAAATACGCGGAATCGGATCGTTACAGCCCGCGTGTATACTTCGACCGTAGAACCGAACCGAAAACAGCTAGAAGCGTGTCGGTAGGCGCCTCGCGTCGGGATCTAAGAATTCTGAAACGGGACAAAAGGAAGAGTTGGAAGGGGTCTGGTGGAACGAGGCGTGGAAAGAAGAAGAAAAGCGGCCTGGGCGCAATCACATACGGGTTCGAAAGGTCAAGTTCAAGCTGGCAAGAGATGCCATCTACAGCCACGAATAGAAACGGCGCGTTGAAACGGGGATACCAACGATAGGGGAGAGATAGTGGGTGAGAGGCGAGCAGAGGCAGAGGCAGAAAGGCATTCCTGACTGCTCTTCTCTCGCTCGGCTATACAGACAGAGAGAAAGACAGAGATACAGACAGAGAGTATGTGTGTGTGTATGTGAGAAAGAGAGAGAGAAACGGCTACCAAAATAAAATGGCACCGTGCCAATGCACGTGTGTGCACCGACCAGCAGATTCACGATTTTCGCGAACATCGCCTCGAAATTGCGATCTCTAACTCCTATCCGCTTTGTCCTCTTCCCCGTGTCTTCGCTCCTATCCTTTTCCCTCCTTTCTCTATCGCCACCCTCCGCTGATACGGATTGATGAAAACAAAGATAAACCGATAGAAAGGGGGATGCTAGAGATGGATACACGCGATAATCGACGGGGCCGTTTGTTCTCCGGCGGACTACTTGTTGAAGAGCTGGCTCCTTGATAGACGGTGGTCGGCAGTTCCGGCCGCTGGGGCTTGCGGTGGCTTTGTGATGGGCGTTGCTCGTGAAGAATGGTATAACGTGTCGAGCGTTGTGTATGATATATGACGATTCAGGTATATTACGTTCCATTTTCTCTTCTTCTCTTCTTTCTGGTTTGCTTTTTTGTTTGATCTTGTTCGTCTCGCCGTTGATATTTTCAGTGCGTTTCGCGACGCTGATTTTCGCAGATGAGACTCTCGATCGTCGGTTCGATGTTGTTGTACATTTTCTACGTTTTATAAATCTTTATATCAGGAAAAAGAGAACCGTAGAACTCGAAGAGACGAGTACGATTCCTGGCTGAACACCAAATGTAATAAGCAAAGGAATTTGGGATTGGTAGATAAAAGAGGATTTTCCAAGAAGATAACGACGATCACGACGTACGAACGTAAAACGGACAAAATATTTTGCATTTTGTCTAGAATCCTCGATCCCAACCGATTCATTCGTTGGCTACAATAATATCATCCAAAGAATTCATCGATGAAAAGGAATAATCTCTTGGAGAAGAAAAATGAAGTATCAACGATACATTTGCCACGTCGCGATAATCGACCCTTGTTCCATCATCGATTATCAATCGCATCTTTCATCAACCGAAAAACTTTCCTTATTTCTCCCGATTTATCCCATGGAAAACTATCGCGGGAGAAAAACTCGATGCGAAAGAATTCGACGAGAATCTTTTTCTCTGTGAAAGACTGCTAAATAAATAAAAGAGAAAGAGAAACTCAGGAGTATATCGGTGGTAAAAACGAAACAATACAGATAGGACACGCGGAATGGAAAAGGTCGTGGTCCTTTAGGTGCTTTCGTAAATCGTTTCCAAGTGGATCGTCGGCATTCAAGAAGGTGCCAGCCAGTCTCATTTCTTAGTTTCTTCCATTTTCTTCGTGTATACGTGTAGCACCGTTCGTATCCGGCGAAAGGTTACGTTCGATAGGTCGTGCCAACTGGTACCCGAGCAGAAACGTCGTCGTCGACGTGTTCCTCGTCCCTGTCGACCAGGAAGAGAAGAAAGCAGATCGCGCGACGTTCGTGACGTTTCTAGCCTTCTCTTCCTTCCACGGTCTTCGCCTTTTTCGTTCCGCTATCTCGAACGATTTAAACGGTAGAGATTCTACGAAACCTTCGAAAAATCCCTGTCGTGCCTGTTTCAGTGTCTTTTGGTTTGGATTTTCAAGAATCTTCTCGAAAGTCTGAAATATTTTGACGGTATTTTAAGCTCCGTTAAAAATACGATTCTTTCTCGAAAAAATGTATAGGAAATGATATTCTAGATAATTTTCCAGAGTTCTCTATATTCGCTCTGAAACATCGTATAGCTCAGAAAAATAATTGCAAAGGAATGCAACAATTAAGAGAAAATGTCAGACCGAGCTCTGTAATTTTATTCCATTTCGAATTTTATGTACATATATATTTCTAACATTCTTTCGCAAAAAATTTAATAACATTGTGTCTTAAAAAAACCACGCTGCACACTATGCTTGTACAACGAGCTGTTACTTTTATAAAACTTGTTATCTCAACGGTAGAACGATACCATCGTGCAAGCAGACTTTGGCCACTATACGCGTGTAGCGGTCGAGACTACTGTTATTAAACATAAACCACGCTGAACGTCGCTTTTAATAAATGTCGTTGCACGTCTTCCACCTGTCCTCTTTCTGTCTTTTCCTTTTTAAATGTAATACGAGAACGTCGATAATCATAAAGGGAAGAGGAAATCAATTTTCGGAAAACTCACGAGCGACGAATCTTGTGGAATCGTCAGTTTCTTTTCGGTTGTCGATTGCGAATTTTCGTTTGGTCCTGCGAAATCTCGTTTGAGGGGCTTCCGCCCTTTTAATTGTTTGCTTTGTCTAATTGACCGTTACTTATGACGACGGCCTAGCAAATATTGATTTTCGAAGCGAACTACGTCGATAATAGCACGAGAGCTATCTGGCACCGATCTCGAGGAGAGATCGACCAAGCTTAGGTGACTTTCCGTCCCGATACCTTGAATATAGCTGGTGCGAAATTAGGCTCGCCTCGAGCTTCCTCCAGCTGGTACCTCCCACCACAACCTTCAGCCTTCTTATGGTCGTTCTTTTCTACTTGGACATATTATGCTTCTACGACTTGACTTCAAATTTAAATTACACGATGACCGTGTAAATTCGTTGTTTCTTCTTACAAAATATTATTTCGTTTAAATTATAACATACGCTATACAGGTGAAACGTTTGTAATCGAATGTTCCATGAATCCTAAGAATTAGAAAAGAAACCAGCATTTTTCTTATCTCTTATTATAGATCTCTATTATTATTATTATTATTATTATTATTATTATTATTATTATTATTATTATTATTATTATTATTATTATTATAGATCTCTAGTGAAAAATCTATGTAGAAATCATAGAAGCGTAAAAAATTATATAATTAAAAAGTTAGTGAAACACGTGTGCTTTAAGGATTTTACATAATAACCTGTGTTTAGAAGGTAATGAGGAAATTACTACGACGAATGTTAATGGTGCTTTATCGTATATTTGGCAAATATCGACTCACTGTGTCAATGAATGACTCTGTCATATCGTGAATGAAAACACCTTCAATATTGACACCGATTTATCTTCTCATTAGTAACTTTTCTGGTACATCGACATGTGTATCTATTATAGGCGTGACTGTTTGCTATCTGCATATCATCCCACACCCTGGAGACGCAAAAAAGAAAAAAGAATTATCTTCGCACTTTATCTATATTACAAACATCTTTGATATTTTTTTCAAACGCAACATTTTTATACGAGCATATTTTTAGTTTCTATTTTGACGGGACGCATGGCTGGAAAAGAGATCTTTGTATCGCTCTTGACGATAAGAATGACGCACATAAACATTGAAAAACATTTTGAAGGAGGCATTTAAAAAGTTGAGCAATCGCTGAAATTAAGAAAGACGAATATCTCGAACAGACGTACAGTATGTATTTCGTTATCGACATATTACTAAGAAAATAACGTTACGTTTCTTACGTTTCGTAGGGGACTCGAGAGATACTCGATGAACAACATTCTGCAACGCTTGCAAAATTGCAATTAACTTGTGGCAAAATTCGCGACTCTATCTTTTCTTCCAAAGTGATTTGTCCGAACAAGTTAGAAGTAAATAGTTGCTATCCTCGAAACGAGTAATTTTGCGATTGATCGCAAGAAACATTTCTGCTTCGATTGGTTTCGAAGCTTGTTTATCGGTTGGATGGGTAGAAAATACGTGGTTTAAGAGGTTAAAGTGAAAAATTAAAATATCACAGCTACGGCCGACTGTTGAAAAAGAAGAAGAAGAAGAAAACAGAAAACGAAAGAAGTTAAGAATCGAAGACGATACTTGGAATTTCAGATCAGAAGCCTCTTAAGCCTCTTAAAATTGAAACACGTGCAAGTTTGTTTCAGAGAATAACGAAGTCGAGTACAGGCGAACCGCTATGACGGTCGTATAATCCTTCATGGTCGAGGGTCGGGATTATGATCCTATAAAAAAGCGGTCTACGTAAAAAATATGAAGAAATTTCGTTTCCATGAGATATTATGCCAACATCCGCACAGTGGCGACAAACTCTCGTTGATCTTATGCGACCCGATGTAATTCCGACAACGGGAATCTTGTTCGCCAGACGAGATAAGTCGTCGAAATAACATTTAAATGGCAAACAAAAAGTATGTCACACACACACACACATACACGCGCGTACACGCAATGATCATGTAGATATCCTTGAGGAACGTTATCAGTCGTTTCAGATTAGATCAACGATTAATCGTCGCATCGGATTACGGATCTGCGTCTATTAAATTAACGATGTATGAAACTCGAGTCGTCCAAGTTTTAGAGCTCTGCCTGGAAGACTGTTTTCCTACTAACATTATACGCAGCTGAATCTTTCAAAAGGTTGTTCAAAGTTTTAAGGTTGAAGCTTTAAGACTCGACTCTTCAACCTCTTGAGATTCAAGCAAAGAAATAATTAACGGTAATTCTGTGTGATACGCAACAAGAAGCATCTGTACACTTCTTATTTCTCGAGGAGCGTTCTTTATCCGACTCTACGCTTCTATTTCATAGTGTCAAGTTTGTTCAATCACACGAAAATACTATCAAACGATACGAAAGATATATTGGAACACAAATCGAGTAGCACGTTGTCACTGTACGCTACTTTGCAAACATTACAACCACGGATTCCAGTGCATACGTATTTCCCATCACCGACGTTCCAAACGCTTCGATAACGTACGAAATGAAAGGACACGCCCGCATCTCGGACTATTTCTCTATTTCTGCTAGTCGCACGAGCGACTAAGTCGCAAAATCCCACCTAAAACAGCCAAACGACCTCACCCTGAACCAAGATTCCAAGAACTCTACCCGAGAACCTCTAAAATCCAGAGGCGTACTAGGAATCCGGTGGAATCTGCTAGTCAGAGAGGGTGGATTATGAGCGACGCGACGATTCGGTGCCCGTTAACGCTTCATCCCTCGTCCGCTAATAAAACTCTCAGGAGACGCTGGGGCTTTAGGGTTGGGAGAAAGGACGGGCCAGGGTAGCCGGGTATTAACGTATCCGGTCGCGAACGAGAGGAAAGATCGAATCTCTTTCACAGGTCAGCAGCCAATTCGACGGTAAGTGGATATGCCCGAGAATATCCGGGGCTGAGAAGCGATCGAATCGCGCGCACGCTGGCCTGGCTCTGGTTTTTTACCAGGCGAGCAGGCCGGCTCACGCCAATTCGACTAGCCTGCGCGTCGATCGGGCCGAGTCAGCGAAAGCTTGCGCAATACCTGACCTATTGTGCTCGTTAGGGACATTCGGGTCCGAGGCTATTGGACCGATGCTTCTTCCCTATAACCAGCCACCGCCGCCACTTTCTCCCGCATCCCTCTTCCCTTTCCTTCTCCTTCATCCCGCGACTTATCCACCATCTAGTCCTTATCATCCAACTTGCTTCCTTCCTCTTCATCCTTCTCACGCTCGCTCGCTCTTCGGTATCTTCGTCGTATTCTGGCACAGTCTGCCCTGATCCGACTTTCCGCCGAGGACGAACCATCCACCTTGTGTCCTCTGGGGTATTCTCCGATCGGTGAAAGGAATTGGACCTTCAGGAAGGAAACCCTCCTCTCTTTCGTGGCCTCTTGCAGTATCCGTCCGCGCGAGGAACGACCAGCTTCTCCTAATTCCAACGGAGTGGGAAAAGGGGACCCGGAGGATTTAGAGCTGCTGCTGCACTTCGGGGATTCCCCCTCTGATTCTCAGTTTCTCCGAGCTTCTGACTTCCTTAACGGCCGCACGTATACGATGGTCCATGGAAGTAGCACTGTGAAAGCGATATTTTCGCGAATATTAATTATCATTGCATCGAGACGTTTATACAAGCGAAGGCTATCAGAGAACGACGCTGTCGTTCTTTTCCTGTTAGAAAAATTCTGAAAATTGGACAAGGTATTCCGGGAATTCCCATCGGGAATTTCCCAGAATATTGTTTTTCGTTGATCGACGAATGAAATAAGTACATTAGTGCATTCCGCGATACAGGAAACAGCGTTGTACGGACCGCGTGTATTATACGAGCCGTTTAATGCAGGACTACTGTAAGTCAAACAAGTTGATTACACCGGATAACGAGAAATGAAGTAAAAAGTCCAGAATGGGTCGAGTGGGCGATTCTCACTTATTCCGTTATCCACCGAGAAACTAACGAAGACGTACTTACACGATCTCGCGCGCAGGAGCGCGAAACGAAGCTTACGCTTTCGAGATGTGCTGTTCAACCAAATATGCAAAAAAATTGACTTGCAGCAGCTTTGCATTAAACGGCTCATACATGAAACACGAGTGTGACGTTATACGAATCCGCGTTACACACGAACTCGTTACACGAAGGCGCGCCATGTTACGCTTTAGCAATTCGTAATAATCACGATTCCGTCAGACGTATGCTGAAACAGGAACTAAAAAATCGCGAAGTAACGATGAGAATCTGGACACAGAGATTTGGAACGATAGCTCCATAAAACGTACCTGAAGGAAGAAGTAGCGTAGCGGAAAATAGTAGACGAATCCTGTTATTCATTTTCTAAATGTACATTCCATCTATCCAAAGTTTTATACAAAGACAAAAGACAAACGCACGACGTCTACCATCTCGTGTCGCAGACTATAGTGCAGCTCGTACTCTGCTGATATCGCGCTCTGGTCGTCATGGTCGACGTACATAGCTCGCTCGTTATATCCACGCACAGCTATGGTCCGCTAGCATCTTGCGGGTGAACCGGTCCGGAGGACTTATTGATTTTCCCGTGGAAAAAAAAAATGTTTTCCGGCTGACACGCGCGCACCACGGGATGCCGGGATATTGCTTTAAATTCGAGGGTTATGGAAACGGCAACCGGTCGACGGGGGTGGCTTTTTCGGATGGTAGGTATAGTGGCTGGAGGGTGCTGGGATTACGTGGTTCTTCCCGGAATTTTCTGGATGATTGGTTTCGCGTCGGTGGTTATTTCTTGGGTGATGAACTGTTTTTTAATGGTGCAGGGATTGGATATGGTTTCGAAGCTTCTTTTTCGTTCAAGCTATTCGTCATTCGTTCAACGAGTTCTAACCTTTTGCTTTCTAATTATTTTCTTTGGTTCTTGTTGCTCAATTCTGTTTTATTTTCCCTGATTTCGATGTCTTATTTTCGACGGAGGGCAATACGCTCGTGGATAACCAAAGTGCGGGTATTTATTAAACTGTTAAGGGCTAGTAAATATAAAATAACAAACGACGGAAATCTTTATAAGTTCCACGAGTCTTCGCAACGTTTTAATTTATTACAGTTGTTAAAACGCAATATCGAAGAGTATAAATGGAGTGGAAAAAAATTGCCAATGCGGAGTCAAATAGACTTTGCAGGCCCCTGAATCCATCGCTGCATAAACGGAAATAATATTTGCGATAACAATATTATCGAAATGCACGTCGAATTTACAATTGTCAGTATAAAAGCAGAAAAATAGCAGCGTAGGATTAAAAAATCCATGGAACAAAACGTTTACACCGACAGCGACTGCGAGCGTGAACAAATTAGAGGAAATTCAAATTCCGATATTCAGAAATGAACTGCAAAAGCGGGAACAAAGGTGCGCAATTTTATCGGGGGATGAAAATTCGCTCGAATGAAATTCATTCGCTCTTTTAACCCGTTTCGAATCGAGTAAAGAGACTCACGAAAATTTTGATAAAGCGGCAAAGAATTCAATACAGAGCTTATTAAATACCGCGTGCACGTACGAAGGCTGCAGGTGAAAAACCGGATAAGCTATATTTCCCCTCTGTTATAGCACGATTTCAAAATTTAATATATCGCATTATAACCAACTTTCCGCTTAGTTTCGGCAAAGTTACTTTTAACATATTTTTCCATACAACGAAAAATCTCCATTTTTTGCTCCATAATTACCGATGAAAAAATAGCCCGAGAACTAGCTATTGTTAGGAGCCTTAGGGCGGTGCAGCCCCTTAAACAAACCATCAAACAGACGAGAAAGGAAAGGAATAACATCTCCGTCGGAGGCTAGAGTCAGAAAAATGAGAGAAAATAACGAGAACAAAGGGGTGGATGGTGTAGCCGGATGGTTACAACGTGGAAAACCATATCAGTTATTTTTAGATGGTACGCGTGTACCGAATACCTACGACGGATTGCTTCGAGCTAACGAAAAATGAGAAAAATATCTTTCTGCTTCTGTTTTTTATACTTTCTCTCTTCTCTTTTTCCCCCTTTTTTCTTTTTTTTTTCGGTGATTTCGAAACGCGGGCAGGTTGCAAAGACCGTGTGCGCGCAATTTGCGCGCACAGCTGCGTCGACTGCCGCGAAATACTCGCGAAGTATAGATTACCAAAGAGAGGGAAGCGTCGTTTCAACCCTCGACCCATCCCCGTCGAGCTTCCAGCAACCCCCAACGATGGAGTATGGGCGACGAGTGATAAGAACAGCTGAGGAATTAGCGACAGCGCGATAACGATAACTCTCGTCTCTGTACGACGTAATATAAACGTCAGTACGGACCAATTACCTCGGCCAGCTGCATTTAATTTTCAGCCACGCGTGTGAGCGCGTGTAGGTGCGTGTGCTCGACGCCTGGTACACACCGGAGAGACGGGAAATGTTCAATTTTCAATTAATCCAGAGGTTAATTACGGTCGATCCATCAAGGGGTCGCGGCAGCTTTCATTTTCTCCCCATCGGTGTATTCTCTATTTTTCTTCCTCCTTCTCTCTCTCTCTCTCTCTCTCTCTCTCTCTCTCTCCCTCTCTCTCGTGCGCGCTCTCTCCCCCTTCTCTCGCGCTCCTTTTTTTTATGGATTTTTAGGGTGGGTTTTGCGAACGGGTGAACCGGCAGTGTTTGGAGAGGCAGAACTGTTGGATTTAGTTTGCCGGATGTTTCGGGTACGTGATGTGTAATATCCTGATTTTTTCGAGCGGCTGTTTTATTCATAGGAGCCGAGTCGCTTCTTAATAAGACATTTCCTCTTTGCTTTCAGAGAGAATAATTAACTCTCTGGTAATGTAATAAAGGAAATTTAGAATGTACGAGTTGGCAAATAATCAATTGAAACTGATGTTAATTATTTCTTATTCAGCCCGTGTTTCCTAGCGTTTTTTAATTCTCCGCGTTCTCTTCGTATCTTTCTCGTAGTAATCTTTTTACAGTGTTGGAAAGTTTTCTCCCTGTATAATGCAAATAATTAGAACGAAGAACAAGATAAAATGCTAAAACGTTTTCTGACAGAAAATAGAACTATTCAAGAAGCATTCCGAGATAAGTTAATCATTTCTTTATATACAGTGCTAATTTGATGGAGCAATTTGACTTAATTACCAACGTATTCGCTTCTCTTGTTCGTAATAAAGCATCGTTTTTGACATTATCTGATATCTTGGCTGCAATAGCTTCCTATACTGTCCGGGGAGATTCGTTTTAATCTGTTAATGCGAATGATTATTAACGGCTCAACAAAGAGGCACGGATATCGCAAAAAAAAAGAAAAAGACGAAAAATAGGAATTTATCTGCAACGGGATTAAGCATTCTGACATTTTTACAGACAACTCGATTCGAACGTCACGTCGCTTCAAAAAAGCCAAAGGAGTCCCGACTCTCGTTACAGAATGATGAATAGCTTGATTTTAACGAGACTGACAGGCAACATAACTGACGACATAATACACACAGTTCCAGCCTGCATCACCAAATAAATTTTCTGAATCCCGAACTCGCTTGGTTGAGTGTTCGTTTTCCACGAAACGTCCGCGATCTTCCACTTTATTTATTTTATCGTACGGAACGTATTAAAGTATAAGAAATATCAAAAAAAGGTAATATGAAAAAGCATAAAATCGTAAACAACATACATATATGGAATACACGTGAAAAATATAAGAATATATAATGTAAAAAGAAAAGACAAGAGCAACGCGAATTAATATGAAAATTACCGCAATTATCCCACAGTAACTTGCAATTTGCAACGATTGAAAACTAAAGAGAGGAGGAAAGGAAGAGGGAACGTAATTCTAATTAAACCATTTCGACGCATCTATTCCATCCTTTAACGAGAAAAATTCAATCGACGCCTGCAATCTCCGCCATATATTCCTCTCATTTTTTTCTCATACCATCCACCTTTCTCTCTCCGTCTTCCCGTCAAATTTTTCGCAAATCGAGAAATTGAAATTCTCGAACGAACACGACGAATTTACGCGGTGCTCGCCACGGGATAACGAACTGTACGTCTAGAATGTTCGATTTCCCTTCATCGCGTCCTCACTTCCGGATGGAAATGGAAGCGAGGTCGATCGAACTGGCTCTCTCTCCCGAGGAGGGTCTGCAACCAGTCCGGAACCGAGATGGGGACGCTCCGACGACCTCCACCTTGAAATCGTGGTCGGACACACATACACCTATATACGCAAACCCGTATCTATATCTGATTGAACTCGATAAATGCCAGATTATCGCTGGATCTCGCGCGACAAAATCGACAAATAATCTTCCGTTCGATGAGGCGTTCGCCTTTTTCTCGATATCGTCGAGAATCCGATTCCAATGCTTGCCTCTGACGATTGCTAAATTTGAAAATTGCAAATTGGCAGAATTCGACGAAACTCGTGTTTAATCGTTGGATAGTGTCCGACTAAAGCTTATATCGATAAAGCAGATGTTAGAATGTTTCTATGACGGTATTAACATTAATACGATTTAAAATGTGCAATTAGAGAAAATTATCGTTACGATAGCGATAACACGGCTGATTAGAATTGCAAAAGTCATCTAATTCTCTTCGACTACATCGATATCACTGTGTAAAGTGTGCTTGCAAAAGGAATGCACGAAAAAATGAATCAATTGCCTGTGTTAGCTACTGCAAAATAGAATTTCATTCGACATACTAATAAAATTGTGATCAAAGTTGGAATTTGAATTTTAATTTTGTCAATTTCGCGTTCAAAATTGAGGCACACAGACCGACTAAAAATTGTTTCGCTGAAACGATTTACGAGGTGCTACGTAGTTTACGTTTTCTATGGTGTTTGTTCCCATTCAGAGGCAACTACGTTACATTTTCTGGAAAATTCTCTGTTAAAAGCGGCAGTTTAAAACGATAAAGTTAGTTCCTCGTGAAGTTTCGAAACAACCCGGTGAAAGATTCCGGACGAACTTCCGCGTTTCGCGCCAACTTTTGAATAATCTTTTGTTTAATACATGTTCCGTTGTTCTCACGCAGAGGAACCTCGCGAAAAAATTCCAAAAGTCTGCATTCTCCTCTAACATTTTTCCATACCATTGTAGTTTATTCATATTTTAAAACTTAACTAACCTAGGGGAGTAAAAAATGATTAACTTCCAACGGAAATTCTTTGCGAATCACCTTGGTGTTCAACTTAATTCTACGCTTCTATGCTTTTCAGAAATTTCTCACCGATCTGTAAATTCTAAAAATCCAGTTACCAACTTCTTCCACGAAATTCGGGTCAAAGTTTGGCGAGACGATATGTAAAAAAATCGCACTTCTGTTTCTACGGTCGCGTTTTAACGCGTGCATATTTGCAAAATTAACGACATATCTTTCGGCAACACGTTTTCCAGAATTAATGTAACCTCGGCTTGCGACGCAAAATACACCAAAAATTTCGAATATCTGTTATTCTTTTATCTTTATTTCAGGTATTACACGCGTATTTCAGTGCACACCGCGTTAAATGGTATTGTTTAGCTGGCCACGAGTCGCGTTTCATTGTGAAATTATTTTCCTACAGGAAATAAAGCAGACACGGCCACGGATACTAAATTTCGGCGATTTTAACGTATCGTGTTGCATGCACCGCTATACTTTCGCGTTATATACGTTCGCATTAGGTGGAGAATATTCCACGACATTACGATCCTACTTTTCATCGCGATTGTTTCAAATGCAAATGTTGCCGTGCATCTATGTATCACTATCGTTTCTCTGTTTCGTTCCAATTACCACAAATCCTCCTTCTCTCTCTAATTTAGTTCTCAACTATAAATCGGTTGTCTCTGGCAGGAATCTAGATTTCTGTTTCATTACTACGATCCATCGTACGTAATTAGTTTACGATTTGTTTATACGTTACGCGTACCTTTTCATTCTGACAACCAATCTTTCTTTCTAATAAGAAAAACGAAAAGGACGATCGTCTTTTCTATTTATACATGAAACGATGTTTTTAGAATGTTCGAGAAAACCTGTGTCAAAGAAGTCGAAATAAAAGAGCCACGTGATGCAAGAAGGAGATCTGTCGTAGAGATCATTTAAATTTTCACGAAATATTACAAACTCTTTTACCATTTTAGTAAATCTAGCGTTAAATGGGTAACAAACAACGTTTAATCGGCACGCGAAACACGACGAAAAATCGAACGAGGACCCGATCCGCTATAAATCATCGGGCACAATAGATGAGCGTTTTAAGAGCGATTACAGGAAGAACGTTTTCCGGTAACACCGAAGAGCCTTCTTGCAACGTCTTCTACCAAGCAGATTTATATCTAACGTCTGCCCACTCTCACCCTTATGATTAATGCACCGAAGCGTTCTTGCTCCCGCGTTCCAACGCTGTTTGCTACCGATCTTACGAACCGGTCCATTGGCTTTTTTGCCACGGTTGCAGAATATTAGCCGAGCCCGCGAGGCGATCCCACCTCCCGATTAATTTTAATTGTCGGCAAATCCGCGAGCCGACCTTGGCAAAAGGAGGATGATAGTTGATAAATGAATGGGCGATAAAAGGGGAACGGGCAGGAAACCGGAGAAACCGAGACGCGCCAGCTTAAACGAAAATGGCGATCAAAAGACGGATCGATATCCTTCTTGACGGTTTTGTTTTAGCTGGGTGCTGGATTTCCAAGTGATCCTTAGCTTTATCGAGATATATTAGAGCGAACGATTCTGTCACTCGGCTGATGCCAACTTTAATTATTTTAAAATGTATTTTGTTCATTGAAGCTTCGTATATATATGTCGAATTATAAAGTAACGTTTAACTTTATCGAGATAAGCTAAGATGGAGGGTGAGTTTTTATCAGCCAGATTATAAGGAATTCTTGGTTTTACAAATGCTCGTTCACAGGAAATTTCTATGTTCCTTAACAATGTTCATGGCGAACTTCTATCCGCGTTGAGATTAAAACAAGAGATCGTGGTAACACCGATTCTTCCGTATCTCTGCTACGCCTTACGAGAAACTTCTTAACGGCCAAAGAAAGAAAAACGCACGCAACGTGGAACGAGCCGAAGAATGTTCAGAGCTAATTCAACTTGCATCGTTGTAAAAGACCGTTTGCCTAACCGTGGATCGCGAACCATCGCTCCGATATGATCTAACCTGTTGAAGCGTCAGAAACCCGGTGCAGGGTTGAAACAGACCCAACCGAGGCCAACGAGGAAGGCAGCAGAGGCCGCGTAACCCGAAACAGAGAGACCCAGAAGGGAGTGTACACACAATAGAACCCGTAGGGTAGCGATGGACCAGAGGTAGGCGGTATTTTCGACTGGCTGACTGGTTTCCCGTAATTTTCGAAGGGCCGGGTTATATCGACGGTTTCGACGGTGATTGGAGATCGGTTTGTGGCGTACCAGGGGCGACAGAGGCGGGTGAAAGGTACGGCACTGTAGGGTGGTGGGCAACGGGCGAAATAGGAGGATAACAACGCCACGTTAATTATGCGTTAACAGCCTCCAATTAGAGACCGCATCGAGCATGCCCCTCAACCCACCCCTCTGTCGCTCTCTCTCTCTCTCTCTCACTCTCTCTCTCTCACTCTCTCTCTCTCTCTTTCCGCAGCCGTCGTCCGCTTGTTTCGTTCTATTTCATGCTCACTGGCACTAACCTTTGTAGCGGATCTCCGTGCAAGCTCGAATCGCATGCGTTCACGTGTAGGCGGTCGTCGAGAGAGCAGCGATCGATACGCGTGGCACACGGGCCTTTTTCAAAAGAGCTCTCTTTCTCTCTCTTTCTCTTCTCTCTTTTTCCTGCTATTCGGTGGCTGTTTCTCCGGAGAGGGAAAGAAGAGCGCGCAAAAATACGTACGAGCCAGGTGGAAGCTTGGTTACGCGACAAATGCTGTTTTGTTTCGTCGTGATCGCGAGACGAGATCGGTGATACGGGGTGTTTTACGAGCCTCGCGATCCTCGGATGAATTATGATCGTGACTCACGATTCTTTCAAATAGAGCGTACACAGCGTACGTATGACTTGCTCGCGTTGCATGACGCATACTTGGTTGAACCGGGTAGAATTGAAAGAAAAATGGTCTTGAAAGAGTCTGCGAAGTTTTTAACGGTGAAAGTTTTTAAGTCACCAATCTCGATCGTGTAACTTTGATTTTAACGATTTTTTGTAAAATGAGAAAGATATTTACTCGAGTTTCTTAGTACGTTCAGATACTGTACCTCGTCGATGCGTTTCATTGCTAACGGCTCGGACTCGTGCAATTTCTATGATAATTCATTTTTATCTTGTTTACGATGCTTGTAAATAAGATAGTAGCAGTAAAAAGAATTACTCGCAGTCGAGAGGAAATTCATCGACGATCTATTGTTTCCAGCGAATATCCCCGAACGAAGAGTCGCGTCGATTCATTGACGATCGGCCGCGGGATTCCGCGCGATCTGCGCCGCGAGGTGACGAGGTATTTAAAATTAAATTCACTCTTGTAATGTAGAACAAATGGCAAGCTGCCACGACCAGCTAGTCAGTCTACTCTTCCCTCTACTCTTGTCAACGCGATTCATCGTTCGAATAACAAAAAAGTCGAGAACATGTCGCAGAAAGAATGACAAAAAAAGAACCAAATAAAGAAAGAGAAATAGTTCTTAATAAAAGTTTCATACCTTCTACTCCTGTCGTGTTTGTCTTTAAACTACGTATCATCACAAGCCTCTTTTTAAATTACAGATTTTTTAATTAGAAACAATGCGTTTTCCATTCTGTTACGTATTATAGCGCTAAGAACAAGCGACGACACTATCGTCACAAACTCAAGAGGCAAGTAAGAGGTAAACAACGATCGGTCGTTTCTCATTGATTGAAACAGAACGGAATATAAACGTCAGCGAAGGAATTATAGCTTGTATTAAAAAAAAAAAGAGCCGATAAGCGGCATCAATAACATCGTTATTGTCGCTATCGCCTCTTTTCACTGCGCAGTAAAAGTAATCGCAACGGTGCGTTGCCCGACAGAGCAAACCCGCGAATAAAGGCGAAAGTGAAAGGTGGGGTGCCGAAAATAGTGGTTACGCGGCTGATACCGATGAAACTTTTCCAGAGTTGATACCCCCGCCCTTTTTGTGTCCCGAGCCGCATTAACCGATCCCCCATCCGGATTACATAATCGAATTATCGCGGAAACACGCGAACAACGACGCTTCTCCGCGACGACCACGTGACTCGTTGAAACTCCACCGGAAACCGAAACTTTCATTCGGCGATGATAATTCTCGGGGGCTGTTGCTTTGGTGCTCGTGTCAATCCTCGTTTCCTCGAGTCGAAGCCCGAGTCGAGCCAATTTCGCCAGCGAATTCACGAAAACCGTGTCCTATTACGTTACTTTATTACTATGTCGAATTGATAATGTGATTGGTTTTAACCCATTTAACCCAATTAAGTATTTAATGTTTATACGTCGTATTTATCGTAATAAATTCAATTCATATTCCAAGATCGTTCAATCATCTTTCGGATTCGAAGGGATGGCTGGAACGAGAAGGCAGCGCTATTTTCCAATAATTTGACTAATCCAATAAAAATCGATTAATATCAACTCACTTACGAACATACTACAACTTTCTAATTAACTAATATCCGTAGTAGTAAACTTCTGTACTTAGAAATGTGAAAGCTACACCCTTCTTTCTCTTCCAGTAAATAAAATGTAAATATCGAAGCGGCCTCCCTGTTGCTATGACCCGTCAGTTTTGAAATGTTCTTGTTTTCCAAGATCCAAGGAATCAGACTACGTTAACGCGATCTGTGATAGAAGACGGAGTATCAAATTAGTTATCAAGCTTAAAATCGCCACGGGGAAGCGAAAGAGCCAATAAATCCACAACGACCATCTATATACCCATACATTCTGCAGCAACATAAAAACAAAACCCACATACTCGACGACCAACGCAGAAAAGAAACCACTCAGTCGTCGAACCTAACCTTGATCTAAAACTCTCGTTTCCTCCGCCACCATCATCATTCGTCACCTATCAGCCAGTACTTCGATCCCGGAGTTTCGAACATCATCCTGAACCATCCTGGCCCGCATAGGAAGCTGCTAAAAACGTCTCTAGAACCGTCGAAAAAAAAAAAGAAAAGAAAGAAACAAAAAAATCAAGAAGAAGAAAAGAACAACAGACAGAAGGAAGGATCGGATGAGCGTGTTTCTTCTAGAGCACGTTTCCTCTGCGGGTTAACTGCAAAAACCGCGAGAGCAGCGACTACGTCGAGTCGTGGTGTGGCGCAGAGCGAATTTAAAAGTCTGCCACGTGTTCTTCGGTGCGGGGGAGGGATGGCCACGGTAAGAAGCGGCGGAGGCGGAGGACGTTGGAAAAAGAGGAGAACACCGCGTATCGTTTTCAGACCGGCCGAAAGCCGATACTCGAACCGAGGCCTGCTGCGCGCTCTCGTTTTAATTACCATTTTTCTTCCTCTCCGATTTCTTCGCCACCTCCACCTCTACCTCCACCGTCGCCGTCGCCGCCGTCGTGTTCCTCCCCTTTTCTCCCGCCGCTCCTTTTTTCACTGTGGGAATTAAGGATATCGGTTTCCTACCAGGCTACCACGAGTCGCGAGAAGATCGGTCGAAAACATTGAATTTCGTGGTAGAAAACGTCGTGGAAGGTTGATGAAACGAGCACCGTAGATCTCTTTGAATTATCTATACAACATTTTTATCTCTCTATAACAGGCAATTTATGAATCGCCGTATCCATGTAGCCGCCATTCGAGAACCATTAAATGCTAATATCTTACGAGACCGCCACCTACCGGATAATTCTACTGCCGGCGACTCTAGTCAGACATTGTCATCGCTTTCTACTTACACAAGTAGAATCGTCAACTGAATATTCAAAGCACGTTTTCATTTCTAGAAATCAATTTCTAATGTCACCGTATGCCCAAAGAAATTTATACTGTCCCTTTGTTTTTATGTACGTTCACGTTCCAATTTGAATAATACAATTATTTCGCTACAATTAGAACAATTAGAGTGATACTTCTACTTCTAGCGATGCCTCCATGAGGACGTCCACTCCTTCAGCCCAAACGTTCTCTACTAATCGTGACTAACTTGTGACTCGAGTAACGCTGTAGATACAAGACAAGCCTACGCTGTTCCAGAATTTTCTCACGCTTTTCACGCGACCCTTCTCCGCTAAGTAGAATGAGCAAAGTTCCAGTTTTACGAAAACGCTTGCTGTCTACTGTCTCTAGTGACTTGCCGGTTCAAAATGTCGTTACCAATTTGTCGTTGATTGATAAATGTTTTCCACGTGAAAACATCGATCATCGGAGAAGGGAACGGAGACTAGTCTGACGGTCGGGCTTTCTGCATACGCCGTTTGGCTTGGCAACGTGCGTGACCTAGGCTACCGTCTTACGTAAGCGGCCGCGCGCTACGCGCTCCCCGATATTATCTGGCCGTGTCTAAACCGTGTAAAAAGCTAATCTCTCTTCGTCTCGTCGCCAACTGACGCTACGAGGGCGCGCGAATCGGAGGAACGCTCGACTATGTAGAAACGAGAGGCAAAGAAGTTGAGAATCACTGACGACGAAGCTCAAGGTGAACGAGATTCAAAGTGGCAATGGTGAGCTGCGCGAGCACGAGGGAGAGACTACGAGGGTCCAACGTCCCTAATGCCTGCGCTTTCGTTGCACACGCTAGATATACAAGAGCCTCGTTCCGTCTTCGTCCCGTTTCAATCCCTTCGTTCGGTCGTTCCCTTTTCTACTGGGTGTCTCGAATTGCAACGAGCCTACCGCGAGCCTACTGCAGTCAGACAAGACGATCGAGCGTAACTCTGCTTTCGCTCTTCATACTTCGATGATATTTCGGCAGATTAAACCACACACCGTGGCCTTCGACTTGTACCGATATGAATAACACGAAGTAACGAAGTGCTTACACATTTACTTGGCAAAGTATAGAATATCTGATATTTTTACTTTGTCGGATGTTTCTGGTGATTTGAATCGGAATTTTAACGGCAAGTTTTGGCAGTTGAGACGTCTTATTTACGACCGGTACAAATACGTTGATCCAGTACGAAATGGAAATTATTTAACGTACGACTGTTTAATAGAGGCGAGTTAAGAGAGTTAGAACTGTTGCGAGAAGTGGATAAATGTCAGCAGGTGATTGTGACGAAACTTGTTGATGACAATATCGTATTACGAGCGTGGGAAGAGACATATAGAAATATTTAATTTTTGCTCGGTACAGAAGCAGTTTGATACGCAGAAACTTTTTCGACACTGGGTACACGTAGTTCATCCTGGACGAAATATAAGACAATGCTTGCTCAGATCTTTCACGTAATTATGACCGACCAAGTATCGACGAAACATAAAATGTATACTTGGCTGTCGTAACTATTCTACATCGTCTAAATGTCTAAAACTCGCATCACTATATTCCATTTTATTGAATTCGTTGCAAAATGATCACCTTCGGTTCTCATTTTCGCAACTGCTCCTGAGAACCTTTCCTCGACTTTCGAACAATGCTCGGATCATATAACAGCCACATCTCTAGAGACATTACGTAAGTCAGTCGTTTTCCATCAGTCATTCGGAAGAACACACGAAAAATATGTTTTGTTCGTTGAGAAATACAAAACCCGCGTCTTCGATTTCGCAATGCTTTCCTTTTTCTCTTCTCGACGTCGTTGTTTTTTCTTTTCTTTTTCTTCTTTTTTCGCGCGTTTCACGCGTACACTCACTCACAGGGGAAACAGGCTCCCGGCGCACGGATTATTTTCTCCACTCGCGCCTTACGTAAAATCGAGTTTACGCAGGTCGGGATCCATGCGAGCACGCATGACCATTCGAGCATTTTCTCGAACGTATTCCAGAGTAGTTCGAGCAATTGCGTTCGATGTTCGAGCGAGAAAAGAAGTTGCGCTTATTTTATTGCAATGGATATCGGCTGAAAATCGTATTTGTCGATCCTTTCGAGAACATAGAAATACATTTAACTTCGTCCTCGTTAAAATATTTTTAATGGAAGAACGAGTTTTCAGATTCAGAGGATCGTTTCATATTAGATATTAAATTTTAATATCGCGTTCGAAAACTTGAAAAGATATTTAATGGCAAAATACTAAGACCGAACGATCGTGTAACTTCTCAGCTTATGATTAAATAAAGAATAAAAAGTAACCTTGATAAAATATCTATCTGTTAATACTGTTCGAGTAGGTACTAACGGTTAATTAATCTTTGGCAAAGGGTTCTTAATATTCTTACGTCATTTATCTATTCGAGCGTAAAATACAAAATATCCGATTTTAAGGTATAATATTCCGCACAGAGTTCTGGTAATAGTCATGTACTCTGATATATTCGCACGGTACTCGAGCAATAATCCAGTACTCTACATTCTCGAGTAGGTAGAATTCTCGTAGTAATCGCGTAATACTCGCAAACAGCACGTATATACACGATAATGACGCAGTAGTCACGATGTAGTAATCACATACGTAACACGTGCATAGCGCTCAAAATAAACAGAAAAATGTTGGTAAATAAAAATCAACGTTCGACCGCTTTCGATTAACGATAAGATATCCCTATTGCATCTTTTCCATTGTAAAATGTATACTAATCAACGATCCACTCGTATCGTCTAATCTTATCTCCTCGCACAATTGGCTCGCAAATTGGATTACGCTGCAACACTTTTCATTCTTTTTCTTTTTTTTTTTTTTTGCAAGAAATTGAGCAAATCGTTGACTTTATATTAAATTATATCCGAAACTCGGAAAAGATAGCGAAGGAACACGATGATCATTCTAAATATTTCTCGTAATACAAACGACCAAAGTCCATTCTTGAACGTACCCTGAATATATACCAAGCACTCGAGGGACCTTGAAATCGATTTAAAAAAGAGATACTCGTATCAAAACTCGCGCGAAGGTCGTATTGTTTTAACTCGTTAAATTCCTCTCGACGTCAGTAGCATCGATTTCCCGAAAACACGTTAAAATCAAAGATCTAACATATCATCCGACGAAGTTAAATCACACATCCTCTATAATCTTTCTAACAATTCCTACAGCTTCATTTATTTTCCATCCGCAAGATATACACACAAACTACCTTCCGATCCGTGAACGAAGAAGCTTCTCGGAAATTTGGAAAACAGAGTATCGACGTTTCGTAAATTAAAAACCTCTTCTACATAATATTAGGAGAACCGGTCGAGTTATTTTGGCAAATCGTTGATAACTATTATTTTTTTGCTGGAAAATATAGCTACTCGTAAATCTTTGACTTTTATAAGAAGACACGCGCTTTCCTATATTTCGTTTAGGATAATAGTAGATTGTTTTTAAGATTTAAACAAGTTTATTCATCCGACGGATGAAAACGACGGAATCGTTCAACGAAGGATCATTTTCTTGTTCAAACTAACCGGGGTAAATTATTTCAAAACGGCTACGGATAAGACGATACGTTATTCTTGGAATATTTTATTCAAATAATCCAAGTCTGGCAATAAAACTGTCTGGAAACCTCACATTTAGATCATACGGAGAGGAGCTGAGAAATAAAGTTCCTACAAAATTATCAGGAACACGTCATGGAAGGATCAGCGGAAGCGAACAGGTTCGCTTCAACTCCAAAAATAAAGCGCGCAATAAATTTCCGTGCGCAGCGAAATCAAACTGCGAGGGAACAACGTCGAGAAAATCGATCGCAAGACCTTCGTGGCCCGTGAAAAGCTCGCTGTTTCCAACCAACTATTCGCTTTTCTCCCGTGCGGCGACATCTATTTTTAAATATTCGCGCCTGCGAGCACGCGAATCGAATCGATGTTTTCCTTTTCCTTCCAGCAATAACGTAACGCACCCGATCGAAGTTTTAAAACACAGTTTACAGCCTTGGTGGGTTCTCCTTCTCGCCTCTCCTCGACCAACATTCCGGTTCGTCTTCGATAAAAATAATTATTACGAACGACCACGGCAGCATCGCGATTCCGATCGGTGACCATTAACGTTACGGTTTATCACGATGGACAAGCTGTTGACGCGTTTAACCAACACCATCTACGAGAGATGTTGGCCTCTTCGTTCCCTTTCTGTTCGAGGCATTCGTCGAAACATCGTACAACTGTCCGCGATCGAGCATAAATTAGCATATACCCCGTGTGATCGATGTCTTCCTGAGAGATACTAGAATTTTAAGAGAAACGAGATTTGCATCGTAACATTGCACTGGAACGTTTATTGAGATATCTAATCGTGGAAAATTTTGACGCACAGACCGAACTACTGGCTACTGGCAGATTTAAACATCCCAAGAGTAAAGAGATAAAACGTGAAAGACGAATTACTGGAAAGGGAAGAAGATGAGAAGAGGGAAAAGGCAAGGCGACACGAGGCAAAGTCGCGTTCAATTTCTATTTCTGCTTTGCTTCCGTGGAAGCAAACAGCTAGAAGAATCAAGGATTCTTTCAGGCCCGACACAATGCCCTGCGCTTTGTGCTCGTAAGCCACGGATTGTTTCCATCGATTGCTTAATGCTGAAACATTCGTTACTGTCCATAAATATAAACGTAATTTATCACGAATCGCTACTGCCAACGTCTCCGGCTGATTTCCAAAGTGCTCTGTGGATCGTAACAACACCGACAGAGAACGGTAGGAAGTATGTTATTTTTATTCTCGGGACCAAGGATTCTTGGAAACTTTTCATCGAAACGTTTCTTTCCTTTCTTTCCTCTTCGTCGACCGTTTCCAGAGCACGTTCCGCTGAAAGTGATCGTTACGAACGCGATATCATTTACTAATACGATTCGAGAATAAGACTTGGCTGGAATGTGGCTGCTCCTTTTAGAAGAGTCAATATGTAGAACGCTTTCTCGAGGCTCGAACTTTCGATAGGAGGTTAGAATTTGATCTCTAGCGGTCACGTAGAAATTCGGCCAGATCTTACTGTTCTTCGATCTTTCGATTTCTAGCGATTGTATCGTACAGACTCGTCGAAGTGTCCGAACGCTTGTAGACGCCTTTTATGAATATTACAATGTGTTTTTAAGGGATAACTTTCTTCAAATTCCTCGTATCACTTTCAACTTGCGATTTGTCTTCAAAGAAAGATACAACTGTATTTTAAAAGAGGCTCTACTTCAACGAAATAAAAATAATCGTCTTCTCGAACTGCTTGCTCAAACGTGTTCTTCGAATCGCGACCAAAAATGGAATACAACTTCCCTATCCTATAAATATAGAATACCGTGTACGATAGCAATAAATTATACCGATAAAGAAGATGTCGCTAGGACTCGAGCGAACTATCTTCTTCCGAGCGAAAGAACGTTGCTGCCCTGGAATCGCAAGGCGAAATTCGCGAGAGAGCGCATAAGCCGTAAATAATGCAGAAGACGCGCAAAGGAAGGCCAAGGGGGCACCGGTTGCTCGTTTATTCGTATCTACAGGTTGCAGATTTCGCTATGGTATTCTGGAACGGTTCCAGCCACGGAACGTGGAAAAAAACGGGGCTGCCTCGTCGACCGTGGTCGAGCCGATAGAGAAACAAATTAGAATTCGACTCGACGTAGAGGCGGCAGCGGGACGACCCTTCAAACTGCAGTTACAGCGGCCAATTTGCTCCAGGGCCGTGCCACAGGAAATTGTAATTTATAGCGTAACCGTTCGACCTTATAAATTTCGATGCAACAACCGGCTGGCAACGCCGCGGAAAATAAATTCGACAGCGTGTCCGGCTACGATCTTCGCGGGATCGACCGCGAACCACAGACTCCAGAGAAGACAGGAGCGTTAATGATACAGGATATGTGCGAGAAGAGGAGTAAGGGTAAGGAAAAACTCGTGATACTGGTGAGAATGGATGACGGTGACTCTTTCAGCATCGAGTTTTTCGGACATTGTGAAAAATATCTTTTTCGTTCCGGGTAGAATGAGATTACTAGTAATAATAGCGTCATTTTGTAATGTTTTTTTTATAGAGAAGAAACAAAATGCGGTAGAATACGGGCGAAATTTAACGGAAAGTATTCTATCGTTCGAAACTGTCCTAAATATTTTCGTCGCCCATTTTCTAAATTTCTATAAATCTCCACAACTCTGCAAATGAAATTGCTGCGCAGCTCAACAACTCGAATTATCCTAAAACAGTCGAAACAAAGCAACGCGTCGACTACTCGAAAAATACCGCATGACGGAAAACAACGAAACGAGAACGAAACTATTCGATGGAATGGGATCGTACGCGTCCAAGCCAGACAATGCGAGACACGAGCAGCTGAAACCGTATTATAAAGATCGAGTATTGGAATAACCGAGCCAGCGAGGGCGAGAGTGAACAAAACGATAGAGAAAGGGAGAAAAGAGAGGGAGGGAAGGAGGAAGGGAGAGAGGAAGAGTATGGGTAAAAGGGGAGACGGAAGGCGACCAGGATGAAAGAAAGGGATGGAGAGGAAATGGCAGCACGCAAGCGCAGAGCGTATCCTTCGCGAAATGCACGAGGCAGGATGCAGCTCGGCTTCAGGGTCAAGGACGATTCGACGGGACGTGCACCCTGCGCCTCCTTTCCTCCGACAACGTTCCAGACTGAAGGATACTTGGCGCTGCAGCCACGAACCCTGCACTCTGACCTCAAAATGGCGGTGAAAGTTTCACGCGTCACGCGTCCAGGCGCTCCATTTTTGAAAATTGATAAATCAACATTTTACACGGTGAAACGAATCTTACGTAAATGAATATCGAGAATTGTCGATGAAAATCAGATTCTGATTCGAACGCTTCGCTTTGCCTGTTACTCGCTCGCCTGTTTACACGTATCTAGCCGATGCATGATACTGTTTCTCGAATGCGCGAGCTACGGGTGAGCAAAAGTTCCGTCGTAGCATTGAAAATTCCGTAAGTGTCGCAGTAGACCGTAATTTGGATATTAGAGGAACTTCGAGTAAAGTACAATTCCGTTTAAGCCAATGAAAGTTTCGTTAAGCAGGTAGATTACAGAGTTGTCAGAATGCTTGCTTCCTAAGTACATCGAAATTCGAACCAATGTGCGAACTCCGACTATCGTGTTTGAGAACGTGCATTTAAAACGTTTCAACGTCGTCGGAGAATTTTTTTCGTACATTTAATTTTGGAGTACGCCAAGATCCGAATTACCGACGTAATTTCTCATCGAAGCGAACTTTATATATCCATTGGAATTCGTGTTCTGACTATCGCTAATAACTAGAATTGTATACTTTGATGCAACACTGAAACTCATCGAATTAAAAAAGATCAGAAGACTCGTAGATCAGCGTCTAACTGCACGCTTCAGCCAACACACGCGTAAACCTGCACTCTGTCATACGTGAAAACATAGGTTAAAACGCGAACGCCTGGCAGCCGTGTATTTCGAACACGAATTAAATGAGAATGTCAATCGCGATTAAACTCACGCATGTACGCACGAGGTACGCGTCAGACGATAATCGACGATAGAATTCACCAGCACACGTACACACCCGCAATTTCGGAATCAATGAACAATCGAAGGCAGTGTCTCTCAACTTTGTCGAATTTTTCCAGCTACGACTACTTTTAATAACCAAACCGCCGTCGTTTTTCCAATCTTACATTCTTACGAACACGACCGAAGAAACAGATTCATTAAATGTAACGATAACTGCTCTACTTTACATATTTTATATATCTTTACGTGTTTTCCGCGTTTTGTAAATATTTAAAGCCTTAGATTTCCCAAAAATGTGCAAACGTTCGAAGTCTAACGATAACTAAATAACTTTATGACTTTATGACTTCGAATAATTTCGTTACGAATAAGATTGAAATTTGTATAAAGGGAAATTTGTGGATTAAAGCGACGAAAACAGATTAAAATTACGACTCGTGGAACACCGCGTTCGCTACTTTTTTATCCACCGGCGAGGATCTTTATCGATCCGTGAAATCGATTAGCAGGCCGATACGCGGTTTATGCAAAATTCTTGCATCGTATTCTTTAACGCGGCACGGCTATTTTGGCATGGTTACGTGGCCCCACCATTACGCTGCGAAAGTAACGAGCATCCGGCTACTTTTGTATTACGGCTGCATGCAAAAGCGCTTTTATCGAGCTTGCGTAATTACTACGTTGCTTTTTACAAGCGTAGAAGATTTCACGACGCTCAAGGATACTTCTAGAGGTGCGTTTCTGCCTAGAAATTTTTTACCATACGTATCCCTTTACCTTCCTCCCTCTATCAGCACAAAAAGCCTCGTTGCACAAAGTTAAGCTTTTCGATAACGTTTCTTGATCGAAAGACGATAGTAAACTTACTCGACGCAGATTGTAGCCACTTTGAAATTGTAGAAAAATAAGAAGCGCTAGAGAGATAAGTGAGCGAAAGGTGAGAAAGGAGTCAGAAAATGAGATACCGATTAAACGAGAGACAATGAACGTTAAACGCGTCATGTTGTTTTTGAAAGAATTATTGAACGCCGAGAATTTACAATAACGTGATGATCACGTGGGTAACAATAGCGTGATAAGATAGGCGGTAAAATATGAGAACGTTAGATAAAGAAGCGCATGTGCATCGTGTACGAATATAACGCAACGGCAGAGAGAGAAGATTCGATCGAAATTGACTTTCGCCGCTTGTTTACCGACCGGCAACGACTCGCGATTACGTTTTTGATAGCCTTTTAACACAATACAAAAAGAAACATTCAGCCACGTGTGTGGACGATAAAAATAACGCTCAGGTCTAAGGAAAAGAATGAAAGGAAGAGAGTACGTTATATACAGAAACTACGTCTCACGCAGACCGTGCAATTAGCATTTTCGATTCTTTTCTATCGCTATATTTAAAACGAGATATAAATCGTGATAATTATACCTATCTTATGCCTGAGCAATACCAGTCTAATCAAGATCGAAGAAACAATAGTAATGTTTAAAACTAATCAGAATTACGAAAAATCTAGAGATGTTGGTTTCTAGGAGTTATTGTTCCGTTCGGTATGGAATTAATTATACATTTCCAGATAGATGATACGGCATCTTGTTGAATAAAGGACAAGTTTCCTGTCTAATTACAGATATGCTTCGTTGTCTGTATGTAATTATTCCAACGATGGAAAGAACAAGTGTTGGACAGATATTTTCAATGGATATACAAGTCTCGTCGTTGCTTGTCTAAAACCAGCGAAAATAATTCTATGTCAAAATAATATCGAAAATATGCAGCTGTGCAGCAGCAAACAAGATTCGAACCTTGGTACTTTATCGAAATTTCTACTTTACCGAACAGCAAAGAGAACAAAGTCCAGCAGAGAGAACGTGAACACAGACGAATTGATCGCATGCCACGCGGTGTCTCTTAGCTGAATATTCGTTTGGTAATTTTCACGAAACGGAACGCAATATCCGACGCTGTTGCACATGCGCTTATGCATGCACGCGATAACGCAAGCGTGTACGCGCGCAAGTATCGCGTGTGGCAAATAATTAATTTAACATCGGGCCAATCGCGCAAATAACATCGATCGTTTATTCTTGACCATATGCTACATAGCCGAAGCGGTGCATTTACACTGCTTCATCAGCGCGCTCCACCTAAGTACATGCATTTATCAGATTTAAAGGATGTGTGCACTTATATATGTATGCAGCGTGCATTCGCTATTAATGCATGCACGGTACACAACTATATCTACGGCCACGAATCTAAATTTATTGACTGCGCGTACACATGCGGCGCGGACCGACTCGCGCCATTTTTCCATTCTCCTCTCTTCCGCCGCTTTCTTTCCCTTTACCCCGCTATATTATCTTTCTTTCTGATTCACTTCGACAGCCTCTATATTTCTTTTCTTCTATTCTTCGAAATAAACGAAGACAAAACCGAGGACACTTGTTAAGTCTCGAATTTTTCAAAGTTGCAGCTTCGTACGGTTCGAAGTACGGTTTCGATCGGCAATTTTCCAAGGTTCGAATTATTTCAGCTGGTAAACTCTCTCGGAGTCAGAATCGTTCGAAATTTTTATCTCTGAGAATTTTCTTGATTTTGCGAAGGGAAGTTAACTATCGAGCCATCGGCGTTACAGCTTTTCCGAGTCAACTATGTTTTTCGTATTTTCGACATTCTCGCGTGATAAGTTACACGCGATAAGTTACAACGATCAATTTCTCGTTTTTCAGCAACGATATTTCACATTCCAGAAAATCGTGAAAAAACCTATTACGTTTCCCGATTTCGAACGTTGCAAAGGTTGTAAATAAACGTTACAGATATCGCTAATAACGTACACCGTTATTTATGAAGTAATTTATTAGTTTTTTTTTGCCACTTAAACGGAGGTATGAAAGGAAGATTAATCGTACAGTGGAAAACTGTTGAATCTATAAACGCAATGCGAAGTTATCGCGAAATTGAACACAAGGTACTAGACCAAAACACCGCTGCAAATTTTCCAAGTATCGTAATTACGCTAACGATATAATAACGCATCGCGAGCTCAATATATATGATAGTTGTTGCAATGGCAATTAGCGTGTTGCGATGAATTATCGCTTTCTTTGTTCGTTCGGGTATGTCATCGTGGCACTTCATAGTTTACAGCGGTTTATTCAATTAAATCCGCTGTTACGATGAAAGAAACATGAGCAAACTTGGTCCAGTAACCGGTATACATACATAAAAGGTAGCCACTTCAAAAACAAAAGGCTTTTCTAATTTTTCCTTCGGACACATTTTCCATCGAGACAGGCGAAATTAGTTGTAACAAAAACCTCTGAATCGAATCGCGTTATCGTGACTGGCATAAATTCGAGTTCCTCGAAATTAAATATTTTCTAATTTTCAGAGTTTATTCAGATCTACTAAATGAAACTTTTAGAGTCTCCAATTCTTTGATACTTAAAGTTTCGAATTTCCAAACTTGTCCGCTTTCGAATCGTCAAATTTCCAAAATTTCGATTCTCGACTTTCAAAATGTTCAAACGCTGAAACCTTCAAATATACAAACTTCTCGAATTAAATCAATAACATCGGATCTCCGTGTTCAATTTCAACGAACAAGTGTTCGAAAGCTCGGAAACTATTTCGTTTGCACGCTAGTTGGTCCGCTTCGGTGCGACTAATTCCATTTAAGGCGGACTTGCTTCCTACTTCGTTAAAAAGCGAATAAAGAAAAATCGTTTTAGCCCCGTCTTAAGAGCGAATAAGCGAAGGAGCTTCGATAATTTCCTCTATCGGTGTTCACGATGCACGGAGCAAAGGTTTCCGCCCGATAAATCTTCCACTTCTTCGATATCAATTCAAACGAGTCGCTCGGCAAGATGGTGCAACTTTTCGACGGTTGATTAAAATGTACATACACACAGGGAGACGTAGCGCCAGGAATAATCGTGTTTCGACGGAACGACTATTATCTTTGACAGGCAGGCTTTCTTTTTCAACGACGAGAAATTACGTCGCGGTCGATGGGCCGAGCCTAACCGGAAGTTGCTTCTAACGCGCTACCACGGCACAAAGGGCGTCGCTTAAAAATTCAATGCATTTCAAATTGCTCAGGAATCGTCCCGTGTTCCCCGCGGGACGGTTCGTGGCTTAATTTTCGCCGGCGCTGCTATTTTTTCAAGCTTTCAGCGTTCGCCGGAATATCGTTTTCCTTCGTCATCGAAAATTTAAACGTTCGTTTTCGGCGAATCTCGAAAGAATATAGCAGGTGGAACGATCGTCGTCGTCGTTGTCGTCGTTACGATCGTTCATTCGTTTATACGTAATTTCGTTAAGAAGACTTCGCGACAATGACGTTTTTCAATCTTCCTGTACTCCACTGTACTTTACGTAGTACCATCGTCGATTTTGCTGATCGACTTCGGTCGATACTTTCCCTTTTTCTTTTCTTCTTGCTTTTTAAACTTTTCTTCCTTTTTTTGTAATTTTTCATCGTTTACAAAGTTTCTTGAACGTTGACGCAAATTTCGCTTCACTCGTTGATAACTTGGAAATTTTATGAATTTTTCGATGCATACCGAGAGCAGAAAATAAAATTTTACTTCTTGTAAATTGTCTATCGATTTTAATCTCCGCATGCCATAAACTTTCAATTGCGAAATCATGTGATTTAAGAATAAAATCGCTATATTCGCGATAGGGAATGACGGATTGAAGCGGTAATAAAGGAACACACGTGAATCAACAACCGAAATGCACCGATAACGAGGATCCTTCTGTGTCGGACGGGTAATAAGCCAGTATTAGGTGTCGGTTAGCTACAATTACGGACGTTAGTGACTGTTTATCGTTATGCAACCACCGTGTCGACGCAGCAGGTAGACATTAAATTTATTAACAACCGTTGTTCCTTTCGATGCGTGGTCATTGCGTGAACAATGCGGTCTTCGATTAGGTACATGGGTTTCGCGTTATATGTAGTACCGCGTACTGTGCTGTATTTATACAAACTCAACCATCGTGCAAACAACGTACTATTCAAATCGATCTTTCGTATCTATCGTCCGATATTCTTTCGATCAGAACCAATTCGCTCTCTATCTTTATTTTACGATCGACGAAGATCGTATCAAAATTCAAGCTGCATAATCACGTTCGAAGATGACTCTCGCAATACTAGACGACCGATTCTCGATCGAAGATGGTGTTGGTTCAAGGTAAAGACGACCATAACGAAACAAGGTCCAGATATTCGAAAACAGACATGGTCGCTTATTTCGGTTGATCAGAAGCCGCGGCGATCGAGAACGTCCATGGGAACGGTCGATTAATAAATCACTGGGTTCCCGTGGAAAGTTCGACCGCGGATTTATTTTAGACGCGTTGCAGCGCAGCGGATTTAGGACAACGTGTCATCGTCCCCGACGTTTGCACGATTGCCGCGCGTATTGCATACATATGCACCTGTGACGGCCCACTTTCACGGTGTCCTCGGCATACGGGCGAAATCAATCGCACATGAAAAGAAAACATAACGCTGCACGTCCTTAGAATAGCGCGATGATGATGATGACCAATCGACTTCGCCGTGATTTCCGAGCACCGACCTTCGCGGTGCAACGAGCTTGTTCGAAGCTTGCGTGCTTGATCGCCCGAGCGACACAGCTAATTAAATAGAAGTTTCAAGAAATAAGTATCGGAAAAAATATGTACATAAAAATCCGCCATCTACTTATAAGACGTTTTTTAACAACGAGTCCCAAAACTTCGTCACGATGAAATATATTGCACGAAGATATCTATCAGTCTAAGAATGTAATTGGTACAGAAAGGCAATCCACGGTCGAATAGTAGACAGAAACAATTTTGGAGGATGAGTCACTAACGACCACTGACTGACCAAGCAATGGGCGTCGTCTACGACAGGTAATCGACCAATAAGACAGGTGATAGGTAGTTTAGAGAGATTCGAATATTTCGACGCTTATGGAAATCACAGACGCTTAAGATTAACTGGGATCGCTGGTAAAAATGCTCGTATATATCTATTTTAGTTGCTTCCTCGTATATTCTCGATTATACGATGGAATAGCACCTGCTTGTCGACAAGTTCTCCAGAAGCATTTTCACACACAAGTCGACCATTGTTTAATAGATTATATAAGTGTGTGTAGTATTTAGAATCTTTATTCTCTTCCAGAACTTGCATCGCGTGCATAATGTAATCAGTAGCGATAATTTACCAATAATTTAAGGTAATTTGCGGAAGATCTGTTAATTTTAAATCAAGTATCTATCGAAGTAGATTTCTGATAATATTTCCGGAGTGTAGTATTTATAACAATGACTTACATAAGTTAACAATGTCGAAATCCAGATCTCTGTACTAAGAATATGGGATACTTTTAAGTTTAGCAAGTAAATGACTATAGATGAATTTTGTACGTTTACTTTTATCGTGTTAAATAACAAAATAAAATTCATCTTGCAATCTACTTCACGAACGTTGTTGGGTAACTACCTACGTGTATTACATAATAGAACGAACAAATGTTTAAATGTTTGAGTATAAATTAGTTTCTCTGTTACTATTGGAATAAAATTTCATCCAGTTTGATATTGAAATGACGTTGGAATGTATTCACGATGTTAAGAGTACGTGAAACTTTTAATTAGAACTAGCTGAAGTTGCCGACTTTCCGTCCAGCCAACCCTTCTCTCATTTTTTTTTTTTTTCACTATTCCCTAACAAAAATATTTAAACGAAGTAAATCAACCTTACCTAGTTTCGAGAAACCAATGATTGTGAATTTAATAGTTAAATGGAGCGTGTACTATTATAAATAAAAAAATTGTTAATCTATTTAAGGATCATTAAACAGCTGTTAATTATAGTAATCAAGTTCCAACTCATAAATATTCAACCATATAAATTCGTATCTTTCGGAACGTCGATCGTTTCATCAAAGAATAAAAATATTCAGCCAAACGACCGTGTAATTGCTCTGCACGTCGTGTTCCGAGTTAACCAATTAAAAACACATTGCCAATTGCACAAGTTGCACTTGATTAATCATTCTTGACGAGATTTCTAAAGAACTACACGCTACGAGGACGGCCAAAACGATTTCTAAATCTTCCAACGATAATCCACGATTTATATCGTCGAATCGTATTAGGCTGTTTGGAAAATTCATAGCAAAAATTAAGAAAGCTTCAACTGCGATTAAACTTTCCCAATATTCGCTTGAAAAATTGCTCCTTTGTGCTCGAAAAACCCTTTCCGATAAAGAGTTCCTTCGCACTGTTTTTACGGCTTTTTGAAATATTTAATCACTCGCCTATGTATTTTTGATAAGTTTTTTACACATCGAAATAAATGCTACGAATGAGACGGACAGAGTTGAACATATCAATTGAGATACAACGTTTCTTGCTTGTTTTTCGTAGATACGAGATTTAATATTGTCACGCTAAAAATAGCAGAAATTATTTTATTAACGAATATCCGATATTTCTTCTTAATCAACGTCTTATTACATGATAGAGATTCCGTTATAATTAATTTTAGAATCACTTAATATCGATTTAGTTACTGAGCTTTTTTTATCTCTGATACCGCGTTTAAATCGAGCTGCTTTTCGCGCGCCGCCACATCTTGGCTATATCGATTCGTCCCGTGGACAGGCGTCATTAAAATTTCACCATTTCCGAATTGCGTTCCGGACGCTCGTCCAAATGGTTTCAGCGTCGTCGTAAATAGCAACAGTTGGGAAATTAACATCTGCGGGCCGAAGCGAATTCGCGCGCGCACGCGTGATAGTCGATCTTGAAAAGCGTACTCTCCAACGGACTGTTGTGTAGGATTATAAATCGTTAGGAAACGAAATACGCCGATAACGATAATACTTTTGATAATAATGGTCTTTTTCCGGGAATTTTCGATAATACATGTTCGTTCATATTATTTATCTGTTTACTTCCCTTTCTCTTTCCTATACTACGTGGAATATATTTGGCTTGGTTGGAAAATTCTATCGTTAAATTTACTATTTTATTTATCGTTAAATAAGATATGGCTTGGAATACGCAGTTACATCTTATATATATATAGAATCATGTATTTTAATTAAATATATAATTCACCTACCAAAATAGTAGCAAAGTACCGGAAAATAATTATTTTATAAATTGTACAAGTAAAAAGAGCATTGGGTGCATTAGAATATTCGCGATGGAGCAGATAAAGAAAATAATTTTAAATCTATCTACTGATTATAAGTAACAAAATTTGAATCAACATCATCGTTATGAACTCTCAACTATATATATTAACGAGGACACGTGTAAAATCGAATTCTTGGCTGTTTGAACTACGCTGCAGAATTTCCTCTTGAACTTGACGTTTTTAACCGTGATATAAAAGACTCCTATTAAATCTAGGAACCGGGTTCCTCTACCGTATTTAAGAGATTCCTGCTACAGGAGGAACACAAGACGCGAATATACAAGGTGCGTCGCTCAAGAAACGAGAAAATAAAGCTACTTAAATTTCATTCGACTGCCACACGACAAACAATCCCCGTTCATATCGTTTCGTTAACATGCAGACATTGTGTTGCGATTCCGTATCAACCTTTCCCACCGGAAGCGAGTCTTGGCTTAACGAGATATCTGCATGGAGAACTCGTTCTCGGTACTCGAACTTCGATCTTCGCTTCCAAGCGATCGTACGAATTATTATTGTATTATTACAAATTATCGTGGAAATATCAATTAAAAGATACCAGATTCGGAAAATGCGTGGAGTACAAAGTTGAATTTTTACACGCGTAATATTACAGGCGTAATTTGAAGAAACTGATCGATCACTGTAAAGGAATATCGTATTGCAATAAATTTACTGACGCGAGAATCAAACGATAAATCAACGGTGTATTAAGAGCGAATAGAGTAGAGGTTGAAGAGGTATCGCGAGAGCATCGTTTATCGTTGGAGAATCGTCGGAAAATTTCCATTTCGTTCCAGCTCTCGGCTACTTCCGGCCGACAGATCGCCGCGCTCGCCGTAAAGCAACGAGAGAATCGTTCGCGATCCGTTGGCGAAAACAAATGCAAATTCACTGTCCGCGTGGTGGACACGGCGCGTAGTTATTATAGCAATTAATTAAAATTCCTGTCATTATACGTTCTGGCGCAGTCCTGAAACCATGCGTGAACCGCGACGCTCGGTCACTCTGCATGCACCCTCGGTAAGACCCTCTGTTCGTGTTTCTGATGACATACTATTGCGATTCGAAATTACCGTGCATACACGTACGGTAATACCGAGCATGCTTTCGAGACACGCTTTGGAAACACGCTTTTTGAAACGAAAAACGAAACCATTGTCTCTGGTAACACAGCAGATAGCGTTTATGAAATGTTTTAGCGAACACGTTAAGCGCCATATATATAATTTATGTACCTTACTCTTTAATCTTTATTATTTTTATATAATTTTTGATTAACAAACAAAGAGAAAAGCGATATACATATAATTTGAAACCTGTTTACGTTTTCATTTATTATTTTTCTTTTAATAAAAAATAATTTGATAGATTACCGATCCTACTTTTATTACATTTCGAGGCACTTAGAAGGAGAAACGAACGTGATCAATAACGGAATGAAATCTGTAAATCTCGAAACGGTATTAATCTGGTTCTTGAAACGTCGTGGATCGTGGAACGGAACCGTTATCTCTGATCGAAATGGATCGTGGTTGTGGTTAACAGAGAATCGAAGAGAGTAGGAGCCGTCGAATATTTCATAGCTCGCGACACGGTCGCGTATCGAGAGTCGCAGTGAATGCGGATCAGTTTTCCAGAGCGTGATTATTCGACCCATTTTGCTTGTAATTCTATCGAGTATAAAGACTGCTTCTATTTGAGATTTAAAGAAACGTAAATCAAGAGCCGCGGTGAATGCGGATCAGTTTTCTAGGGTATGATTATCCGACCTGTTTTTGCATCGTAATTCCGTGAAGCGCCAGGATCTCCTTGCAATCCAATTTTTTATGTCGTCGAATGAAATACATATTAATATCGATCGACCGAAGAGATGTTAAATCTTTTGAAACTATTAACTCGCACAGGTTTGCCACGAAATATTACAAGTCACGAGATAATTATATTATACGTAATGGAGCGCTGAAAAGCCTCGATCTCTCTACAAGTAATGCTACTTTTATTAAAAGAATGTCTGGCACGAAAGTTGTATAATTTCGAATATTTCCTTGGAAGCTAGTATCCGAGGGTGAAAAAATTAATGAGCGTACGTATCGAATCGAATTAGAAGTAAAAGAGATATAACAATTACGAAGTTTCTCGTTACATACGGTTCTCTCATTCCCGCGACTCTTCAAGAGTAAATGTAATATAAATTTCAAGGAAGTTTTTACCGTTGGTATCCTCGGTGAAAATTACTTTGAAATTCTGTCATGTTAATTCAAACGCCGTGGGATTTGATGAATCCCAAGTAAAATTATTCAAATTCGGGCACGGCGAACCAAAGTAGCATAGCGCATTTCGTAGAATAAAAGTCACGATTCGGATATTATATTCGCTCTAAGATTCTGTGGTAACTGTCTGTAATAAACTTCGCCCTGGCCAACCTTATAATTACCTTAATTCAAATCGAATCGACTTACGAGTTTATAGCAGCGCGCGAATATTAGATTTTTTCTCTCAATCTCCAAGCACCTCTTTGACAGCCACTATTTCCAAACGAAAGAAAGTAGAGAAAAGTGCAAAAGCACGAGATTAAGATTATACGTTTATGATTTTACGACACGTACAGTGTCTCGCAAGAGTATTCGTCTTACACTTACCGTAAGAAACTTTTACGTGTGCGTGTTATTTAAAACATTTTCAAATTTCAAAGACAAATTTCATGATTATCGTAAGACGGGACTGTCCTAATTATATTGACAACATTTTATTGCAATCCGAAGATATACATACAAGTTACAAGATATTTATTGCGAACAAAATTATTGCAAACTAAGGGGGTGATGCCACTGAACATTGAGAATTATTAATATCGTGAACGACCAGGTATTTAAATACTCTTGTGATCTCTGCAAAACGCACGCTTGCGATAAATATCTTGAAACTTCTGTAGTTTCAAAATTGTCTAAAACGTGACGAATACGATGTTTAACGAATACAATTTTTAGAATATAAACCTGATACGAGTAGGATGTTATTACAATGCGACAGAAATATCGAAATGTTTCATACAGCAGACGTAATATGTTCGTCAAAATTGTCGACGAGTATAGCAATACTTTGGCGAGCTACTCTAACTTAAAATATTCCAGACAAATTTAAAATATTCCAATTCACGTGGAAAGCTGATGCATCTGAGGGTTAATATCATGAATACGAAAACCGTATTTCGCGCGACACGATTCAAGAATAAACGGAACCAGTGGATCAAACGACGCTGGAAGACCAAAAGCTTCGTGTGCCACGGATTCCATGAATGTCTCGTGGCTGCGTTGCGTTATGTAACGTAACTACGTGGTGTAACGGGGTGGTTGGCGGTGTGGGCTTTTACATTGTCCGTTTCTGTGCCACGCACCACCTACCCCCTTCACCCTCCTGTGGTGCTTTCGTCGCTTGGGGACAAAAAAAATCGATAGCCTCTCTCCCCACAATTCTTTCTCTCCCTCTGGCTATCTCTGTCTGCACTTCTGTCTTCCTTTTTCCCACCATATATAGCATATATGCCATCATCCCCTAGCATTTGTGTCTCCGGGTTGTGCGCGCCCCGTGTGTGCCCGGGTACACACGGTACACCGTGTGTACCGAGTTCTCTGGCTGTTCCTAGCGTGTGGCAAAAAGGTGTACAAGCGAATAACAAAGCCCTCGGTTTTTTTACGTTTATGCACATTTCCGCCCCTCCGCCCCTCCGCCCTTCCGTCAGCCCTGCCACCACAGTGACGAAACACGCGTCGCCTCAAGAGCTTCGAACTCGTCCGAATGGTCCGACTCTGTGTCTTGTGGAAAAATCAATTCGTCGATTTGACAAGATTTTTGGGTTACGATCGATGGATAAATCGTAGGATGTTTTACGCAGTTTATTTATAGAAGAAATCGTCGACGAGTCTTTTACTCGGTTGTAACATAAATAAGTTCGGTCAAATAAAGAAAAATATGTATTGAGTTTAACCGAACTTACTTATGTTACAACCCAATGTATCCATCTCGCTGGTTTACAGTTGAGATTTAACTGTTAGACCTGTGATTTTCAATCGATGCGGTGTGCCGCAACAGCTTCTAACGCTACAACTACCGGTCTTTGCCACGTATCTAAATGTTCTACACGTATAAATCAGTGTAATTCAACAGATATTAGTTAAAACAAATAGATCGATATAATCGAGCCTCTGTCTAACTAAAAACCAATATTCATTTTCACAAAAACACCTGTGTACTTTTAATAATTGTAGAAAAAGAAAATTTGGAATCTATCATTTTGACAAGTTTGATAGGGTCCTAGCGTTAAAACGTGCGATACCCGATTACATAGTCAGCAGCACTAATCTCATTTACCTCGGATTATCAAATAAAAGTAACAGCAGCCACCCGGTGTGAACGTCTTATCTTGAACCAAATATAATATACCTTTTGCGTCCCAGAATATTAGTAATTACCTCGTTTATGCGTGCCATGAAGCGAAACAGATTGAAAATCGCTGCCGTAGACTACGGAGATTGAGTCAATTCTAACAATTTGTTCAACCGCTGTGATGCTCTTACCTAACCACCCTCGTCAATGAGAGAGTGACAAATCAAAAGTTCCACTGACTCGTCGAGCTGACGATCTAGCGAACCGTTTCGCTTTCATACATTCCACAGGAGAGGCGCAAGAACGAGGAGCAAGAGCAAGAGAACGGGTCCGCGACTTATAAATCACGTCGACAATCGGGGTTAGTGCAGGCAGCACCCTTGGAAACCTGTTCCACTAAGCGTCTCGTCGGCCATTGTTCCGCTCCATTTCGAACTTTCCTGACCCGCTGTATATAAAAGGGTCGCATCTAATCGCACGTATCACGCATGTTAATTAACAGGCCCAGCCCTTTGTACGTCGCGAACAACGACGCGAGATAACCGTAAATTGCTTTCAATTTAACACACGACCAGGGACGATCATTTGTCGTGGGATCGCCAACTGTTCACCCTCCTCTCATCACCGTCCTCCGATAATTCTTCTTTTCTTTTTTTTCTCCTGACGTCACGATGAACAAAGATATTGTTATATTAATTCCCGTAATTCCCTTTCGAGGATTAGAATCGACGATACGAAATTTAAATAAATTATCTCTTACGTTCTTCGAATGGAGACTGTACGAAGACTAATGGATTAATCTTAAACCATTAACCACTTTCTTTTAATTTGCTATTAGCACTATGGATGGAATTTTATGCGATTGTTTCGATACTTGAAAATTACGTATAAGATTAACTAGGCTCGTTGTCGCAAGAATTGACGATTTAGAGATCAATGGACATGGCATGTAAGATGCTTTAAAAATTGAAATCTCTTTGAACCGGACCTATCGAAATAGACGAAGAGATTGCGTTAAATAGAACGTAAAAGACCTACTTTTTTTCGTTTTTTCTCGGTGAATAGTGGCGGGTTTGCCCAGTCTTGGTAGGTTATGCTCTCTCATTATACGAGCAAAACAAAACGAGAGGTTGGAATAGGATTAAGTTAATGAGATAAATGAAGTACTCACCTATTTTTCTCGAGCTCGTTATGAGTTGTCCTGCAACGGAAAAGAACGTTCTTGTTAGACTTCAAAGCGGTGAAATCGTTTGCTTTGCGATAGGAAGAAAAAAAGAAAGAAGGAAGGGAAAACGTCGGCGTTTCAAGTACCAACGAAATTTTAAATTTTCCACGAGGTAAACGTTCCATTATGCGTGGACATTACATTTTCTAGTAAGCTAAACATAATATGGACATTTTTCATTCTGTCGAATATTACAAATTTATATGACCAAATAACTAAATATGTAATGAAGCAAGGAAAAGAGAGAAAGACAACTGCTTCGTGAATATAACAATTAATACGATAGTGTAAGCGATATTTATGCGATAAATGATTTGATTCTTGAAAGAAATTAATGTAAATAAAATTCTACAAAAAAAAACGAAAGGAATATAATTTCTATATCTTCAATAACATTAAAATTTCAAGGATTTGATGTTTAAAAATTTGAGAATTTGCATGTGTTTAAAACGAATTCAAAGTTCAGCGTTCTAATATCTCAAATCTTATTATGTGCTATTATTTCGATCGTGTTTTTGATCGACGACCATTCTTCAAACGAGTTGAATGGTCTAATCGCGCGATCATTTAAGATTCAAACGTAGGATGAAACCGCTTTAAAACACGTTCTGTATCAACGCCATTCGGAACAAATGTAGCGGCCTTCAACGTACTGATAAGATATATTTTCAGCGATGTTGTGTTACGATTATGCCCGATTAACCTTGCATGATAAATCGTTGAACTCATTCTTGGAAAAAACAAACGATATTTTGTATACCACTTGAAATACTGTGGACTACATTGAACAATAAATTTCTCCACGCTTACAGGTTTTCAGAATTTACAAAATTTTCTAAAATTATCAGACCTACTTTCAAACTCGTAAAAATTTCTTAACAATCAAGTGGTCACTAGACTGTGAATACTCGTGCAAATTCGTATGTTCACGAATTTAAGCAAATGGATAGAAAATTGCTCTAAATTATTAAACATTCTAACGAGTGCTATACTTTGCATTTTCGCACGTTTATATTTGCCATAAATACATAAAAATCCGCAGTCTAGTAATCACGGAACGAAGATTACTATTATTCCGTACAACGAAATCAGATCGCTTCCTCCCGAGAGGGAAAACAAGAAAAAGAGCAAAGAGTAAAAATAAAAAAGAAACATCAGATACGTGAAGCTGGACTGAGAAACGAGTAAAAACTGAAAAGCTACGTCGTTGACGTGTTCGCCAGGATACCAACCTGCTGCCTTGGGATTTTTTCGTCTTTGGCCTTTTTGTGACCGTCCGCATATCATCGGGCATCGGCATCGTCGAAGCGTAGCCATGTTCAGCTTCTGCAATGACAAACCAATCGGTCGGTGAGTTCTGCCGATCCGTTCGCATCGCGCGAATTCCAAAAGATACCGCGCGCCATAGGAAAAAAGCGCGCGCTCGCTCGCGGCAAACACGACTCGTTAAAGCGCACGGACACACGGCCGTGCCGGAATAAAGTCACGTTCCCTCTTTCCAACATAACTTACTGCGGCATTAAAGCTTCACCTGGACACGGAGCGATTCTTGCTCCACCTATAAAGCGAGAGAAAGAGAAAAAGAGAGAGAAAGAGAGAGAAAGAGAGAGAGAGAGAGACCGGACTGGAGACGCGGAGCGTTCGAAAAGCGCGGAATTTATGTTACGATTTCAGTTAACGCACACCGCGTGTTCCATGGAACCAGTCTCGCCGAACGTCGCACGCCGTTGACCTCGAATAAATTCGAAAATGTAACAATGCGAGAACGAGAACGATCGTCGAACCGGCCACCAGCCGATTTACGTGCTATCGCTGGTTACCAATCGCCTCGATGGAGACTTAGAGCAAAGGAATCGACCGATGGAGATTGTTTATAGGTGAAGAGGTGAAGGATCTTGGACATTGAAAGTAGTATCGTAAGTGGGAATTTTTCATGCTTTTTTGGTGTTATAGGCAATGTGAGATGTGAGATATCGGAGTATTTTAAAAATTATTTCTACCTCTGATTACAAAGATTTCTGGTCTTGGGGATTGGGAAATCCTGGTGCGAGTGACAATTTTTATATGTATTTTTCTGGCGTTTTAAAGGATAAGAGATTTGCTGATTGTTTGAGATAAACGTGTACAATATTGGAATGTCTTAAAAATTATTCCAATCGTTTCAAATAACGAAGAATGGAAAGTTCGACAATTATTTTTTATATTCGATAATTAACTTACGACAGATGCATCTCGCATTCAGTAAAATAGAAAATTTTTATTTTATCTTGTTTTTTTTTTTGAGATTTTTGGAAGAAAGAAGTGATGTGACGTACGAAAGAGAACAAAATGTTTGGTCCAGAAATTCGTTGAAAAAGGATAAGCATATAGGAAACACACTTAAAAAGAAATTACGTATAAACTCTATAAATATAAATTTCTAAAATCCTTCGGGTACCACTCTACAACCTATAGAGCCAAGAAGAAAGAAGGCCCACTTTTTAAAGCACTTTACGATACACCATCCATAAATCTAAGAGACTTTCTCAAAAATCAGTATTTTTTCAGTAACTTAAAGAATTTTCAACATGTAGGAGGAATGTAAAAAGCTATCTGTTGAGAAAAGTGAAATCAACGCCAGAATACTCGGACAAAGCGTACACGACACTTCACATGCTCGGTGGTTCTTTAACATTCCTCTAGAAAATTTGTTCGTCGTGCGACAAAACAACGTTTCAAAAATAGCCAGCACTGTAATTTATCACGAAAATTGCGCTCAGGATGGCGGGAGCTAAGCACAAACAGGTCTCATCGGGTCGAGAAATTGATATTATGTAAGGGGACAGTCAGACAGCAAGAGGACAGCGAGGTAAGGACACGATGTGCAAAAACTCGACGAAACGACTGTAACGACTAGCGATGGGATCAAGTTCGGTATTTACTCGCGGATTCAAGTCAATTCTAATAGAAAAGTTTCATTTGGTGACATTCGATTGGTATTCGTATCTTTCATGATTCTATATTTATAAAGTATTGGCATAATACAAGTTTGTTTCGAATTCCAGAACAAACACATGTGGAATTTAAGCGTTACTCAAGATCGAATTAGAATGGAATGGAATTAGATAGTCGAATACATAAAATTTCGTAAAATTCAATATTGTAAATAAAGATTTGACATATTTTTACAGAAGACAAAGCTTCTAATGTCTTGTAATTTGGAAGTTACTAATCTATGTTTCGTAAATGTTATTTCATTTGTTTATCGATGTTATAATAATTACGATCGTCGTCTTTCGCAAGCGGATAAGTCACAAGAAATTAAAATTCTACTCCTGTCATTTCTCGATATTCGAGCCCGTCCGAGTTTGAATCTACTTAAAAGTCTGTTTCACTTCTTCAAAGTTAGATTCTTACAATATGCTTGATCCCATCGCTAGAGATGTGTAGTCACCATAACGACTGGTGTAAATTATAAAGGCCTCCTCTTGCCGTGTCTCTGGGTCCGATCCTCATCATCATCATCGTACAACAGCCTTAATGGCAGCCTGGTGAAAAAGAACGCACGCTCGCGCGAGTACACCCGCGACACATCGACCATCTGTCCTCGTGAAAGAAGAAAAGCGTCTCGTTCGCATGCCATGACCATAAGGCTGGCTCATGCAAAAGAGAAATTCGCCTGCTGAATAGCATGTTACGCGCGTTCATAGAGAGAAAGAGAGGGGGTAAAAGAGAAGAGAGAAGAAGAGAGAGAAAGGGACCTTATAAAACGAGTTTGCCAATTCATAGAGAGAGGGTTGAACAGCCACTCGTTTCCAAAAATTCGAACAAAACTACAATCCTGGTATTTTGCGTGGGAACCTTTGAACAAAGCTTCTCGGGAAGAATGGCAGGAGATTTTGTTTTTATTTTCTTTTTTTTTTTTATTTTTCCTTTTCTTTTCCCTTTGGGTTTTGTTTGCTGTTTTAGCTTAGCGTGCCTGTTGAAAGCTGTCCATGGAGCTGTTCAAGTTGCCATTGAATTTGATTTATTATATTTTATATTGGTCGTAATAGAAATTTCTTCCAGATATTACAATCCGTATATTCAAAACGACTACATTCGTTCTATATACAATATATTCGTCATCTCTACAAAATATAATACGTTTGTAGTAAATGTCTTTTGAATTTGTTTCAAATTTTACCAACATTACCATGATAATAAAGTTTCTAACGAAGACTAATGAAGTTTCAAAAAGTTTCGTATAACACGCATAATAATTCATAAGAGGTTTTTAAGGTGAGTGTTCGAAAACTTTCGTGAGTCACCGTACACCTTTACTTGCATCGATCTATGTACATTTTCAAGGTAACTTTTACAGACGTAAATTCCACCTCCCCTTACTCCACACCGGGTACATGTCCGTTGTAGTATATTAGTAGTATAGTACCTTGTACCCAAAGCGATCCTTCACCCAGTGAATCCAAAACCCGCGAAATTCGCTCGTTTTACCACGACTAAACATGGAAGGGAAGAAGCAAAACTCAGCGAGTCAAGGGAATTCTATAGTTCTCTGGTATTTCGACCAAGCTCGATCCCTGGCGATACAAGAGTCGACATCGAGCAATGAATTAACAAAACGTCTCTCTGTCCCTTTGGTGCGCGTGTTAACGGCATGGAAACGCGGGAGTAAAAGTGCACGACCGAATATCCTGGATGCTGTGGCGTGTGTACATCGAGCATCGTTAGCGGTCACGAACATTTCACACGGCCGCTCGTCCCTTTATTAAACCACGTTTCAACCACGGAATCGGCCAAGAAATACTATGTATAGCCCCGCTCAAACATCCTAAGATACAAAATGTGCGATTAATCAAATTTTAGTTTGGCAGTATCGTGAACATTATGAGATCAAGAAACAGCAAGAATTATCGCATTAAACGATATCAATGTCGAATCTTTGAAATCATACGAAAGTACTATTAATTAATACGAAATTCATTGGTACGTAAATGCTACAATAAATAGAATGGTGTGCAAATATCTTTTCTAAAAAGAACTGTGACAAATAATTGTCGAAACTCGACGCAAAATATTCGATTACTATTATAAATATTCGACTTTCCCGGTCCTATTATTTATTAAATGTTATTCGTTCCAAGTGATTCATGTTGTTTCAATCTTTTATAAATGAAACCCACGTGTTATTCGCAAGAGCTGGGTACGTTTAAGAAATGTTCTTTCATATCTTCGAATGGTAATGTAATTTTTACCAGAGTCGGAGCTAACGTAACAATTGTCCCGAGACTATAGATAGAATGGGGCTGTGCATACGAGGAAGAGAAAAAAGCCATCGGCGATGCGACGTTGAAATAAAAATTTACACTCTGCTACGCTCCTCTCGGTCTCTATCTTATTCGTTCGTTAACCCGTTCTTCTCTCTTTTGCTACTCCTTTCTCTCAACTCTCCACTCCCTCCCGCCCCTCCTACCTCTATCAGCTCACAATCCAATCCTTTTATTTCTCCTCATCTTTCTCGCGACATCTACTTCCTCCATCTTTATCTGTAATACCTCGTCTCCTTTCTTCTCCTTTTTATAGAAACGACAGAAGAATCGGAAACGCGTCGCTGGAATCGTCAACGGAGCAATTCAACGCAAACTGTACTCCGCGGACGAGAGCGGAATTCCTCTCTCGAATCTGCAACAATTTAATTTACCATTCGTTCGTTTGACGCAGGGCGTAACTCTGCCAGCGGAATACATATATTAATACCGAGCGCGATATTAGTTTAACGCTCGTTGAATACGCGGAAATCACAGAAGCCGATTAACGGCAGCTCCGAGCGCAACCTCGCCGAATACTCGAATATTTGGAATAAGCCGAGGTCTCGAAAGAATGGACTGGTCCACGCGGCTTACGCTAAACCTAGACCCGTGCGAAATTAATCGACCGCTCAAGGCAGGTGGACAGCGAACCCAGTACAGGGTTTATGTAGCCTGTATTATATCAAAATGAAGCAACTTTAAGTTTACTTCAAGAAATTCTAGTTCTTCATTTACAATTTACACGAATATTATGCTTTAGGTGACGTTTCGATTTCAAGATTGGAGGTTATGATCGAACGAAGATTTTATTGACTCTTTCTGGTATGTTTCGAATATTATAAAACTCCTTCGTTCCTGTAAAGTGCAAAATATAATACACAAACCTGTAATACGAAAACCGTGTATTAAAAGTCTGAAACATTTAGTAAACATCGAGTAATCTTCAACGTCACGACCCGTATAGAAAGACAGATGTCACTTATGAGGTATACGTATATATTTCGCGGTCATGGAAGCGGCCTTGGGCGCGCAATTACTTTCGGACAAAGCGTAACGACAATAACTCTCGATCGGTCGCGTTGTACTCGAACGTTTTTCAGAGAAATCGTGCCAAATAGACCGATTAAAATAACGTAACAGCCTTATCTCGCGTACCCTCGAGCAATAATAGTTAATGCTCGATCGACGATCCGACGTGATTCCCCCTTGTTCTTCTCTCTCGCTTGACGAGAGCGCGGCCAATAAACCGAAAGCTCTTTCTGGGGCTCGACTGCTGGTGTGCTGCTGCTACTCGTGAGCGGCCGTAGTGCGCACACGAAAACGTCCCTCTCTTGCTCGCGTGATGCGAGCTTAAACCACGAGAGATCGATGCACGGCAACAGGGGCAGAGAGAGAAGAGAGAAACAAAGAAGCCGTTCTTTCGGGGTGTTCGCAAACGTGTGTGAACGTGACTATACATGGCTCGTTGTGTATGTATATGTATATCTGTGTACGTCACGCTCGCTCCATACCACACGGATCTTAAAAGAAACAGGAAAGAATTACGACACCGTAAATCCCGACCAACTATTCGAAAGCGAAACGTAGCGTCGCGGAAAAATGCAAGGCGACAACCGTTTATTGTGATCTGTGTATTTTGGTTATTTACGTCACACATGGCTTTCGCCCTGGCGAAAACAGGCTTGTAACGTTGGCAGCAGTGGCTATTAGTATCGGTTACGTTTGCGAGTCACGTGACTCGGAGAATTTAAAAGAAACGGATAAAAGAGAAAAAAAGTCGAACGAAATGCTTAAGTCGAGGCTTGTTTATGAAGAAAAACGCATGCCCTATGAATCATCGACAACCAGAGTACTCAACAAGATATATGTACATATTTATGCAAATGTGTCTAATAATTTTGCGTCGATAGCGCGTTCTCCATTAAAGCGACATTAACCGACGAATATTTCTAGAAAAAGCGACGATGAGATATTTGTTCCGATCTTGGATCTTTGGATCGATTTAATTAACTGCTAATTTAATCAATCAATGATCAATAAAAGATACTCGTATTTTGCTGATCTCAGTTTTCACGAAGAAAGAAAGGACTGAAATATACAAATTGAACAACATCGATTTAATTAACTGCAAATTTAATTATAATCGATGCATACGTGTCACATTTCTAAAAATGTAAATAGGTAGAATATTTAATTAGAAAAATAAAATATCAACTGGAAAGGATAAATTTCATAAAATGGATAGTGGGTTAGTGAAATGCAAGAGTAAAGAGAAGGAAGGAGATATCACGGGAATTCAGCACACACACGCGAGCAAACGTAGCATCGGATACGTCACAGCGGTATTATAAGTGGAATGATAAAATGAGATCATCGTTACCGCTTCTCCGCGCACTCTGACGCATACGTGTACACTGCGGACGCGACCTACACGACACAACGACAGTCACACACAGTGTACTGTGAAAAAAACACAAGGCACGTATATATACGTGCGTACATCTACATACATATCTATCTATATATCTACATATCTACATATATATACATATATATTTACTGATAGTGTTTACCGCCGGTTGGCCGAAAAACGAACGTGCACCGCGACACGATTACAGCGTACGCTGCACGTTGCATCACAAGAGCGTACACCGGTGAAGGTCACGCGCTCCAAAACTCACGGTTACGGAGTACAAAAACATCTAGGCTGAATATAGCTCGTCAGAGTCCGGTTCGATATCGGAAAGCTTATCTGTACCTACCTATTCATAATTCGATTAATATATTCTGTACCGCGTAAGCTATCGATGACTGATGACCCACGCTGAAACTTCCATTTCATCTCAAATACGATATTTTAACTGTAGAAAGTAAGACAATTCTAAAATATTTCCTGGTCACAATTATTGAAATATATTGGAATATTTTATATATTAGGCATGTTTCCTCGCGATTATATAATTTTTGTAATAGTTACGAAACGCAATTTACACGTGGCTTGGATGGCAAATCACGTAAAATTAACAGATATGGAATGTGTTAAAACTAGAAGAGATAAATATGGACTAAAGAAAAACTTTTGTAGCCGGGGCTTTGATTCCATCGGATAATCGCGATATTGATAAAAAAAGTGCCGCGAACGAAAAAAACAGAAATGAAGATAGGCGTAATAATAAAGGTCGCGTTCTGAGATCCAACGACGGTAAGTACACGCGCGTTCGTTGCCATGTGCCAATGACACGGTACACACGTACGAGACACACAGGCGCAACCACGATGAAACTTGCCGGCGCGCGGTGCTCGCGAAGAAGAAAGGAAAAGAACACAGATGCGTAGATGTACGCGTGGTCTAGGCAGCAGAGCAGTACTCACCTCTTTCTCTTCGTTCAATATACTCGGCGGCCTGTAGTAGGGCAGCAATGCTCATATTTCCCCGATTTGGCGTAATTTTGGCGACTTCGGTTCACTACTTCTTTCCCTGTAATCCCGGCACACACACCGATGACCACCGCCGCGCGCGCGACACACAACGCAATAACCGTTTAGAGACGCACACGACGAGCACCAGCCCCGTATACACCGCGCGGCCGATCTGTTGTTGTTGTTGATGTTGATGTTGGCTGGCGCTGGTGTTGCCGCTTCTCGAACTTTTCTCTCCGCCCGCCTGTTCAACCGCCGCTCCTTCTCCTCCCCCTCTTCTACGACCGCCACCTCTTCCTCCTTTTCTCGTCCGTCCGCGCGCCTCGCTGGCTGCGTTCGCTTAGGTGCACGTAACACACAAGCGCGCGCGCGTGACTACCGAGACTAGCCCGATTTCAAACGCGCACTAGATTCGCGGACGGCAAATCGATGGCCAGGCCTTTCCAACCGCGATACGCATCAAGAACTGTCTTTTTTTTCCTCTCTCTACCACGGTATATATTCCGTCGACTATTTCGCGATATACGTTTCCCTTTGTAGCCTGTTTGCACCAACCGTTCGACGACTTTCAGTCTACCTCGTCCGTGTCTGTCTATCTTACTTCCAATTCCACTTGCCCTTTTATTTAAAATGCTAGTTTTCTTTTCCCTTGTTCTATACGTTTTTTTTCTCCCCCTTTTCTACTCGGTGGCGTTTCACTTTAACTCCGTACAGCTTGTATAATATTCTCCTTTTCCTATCTTTATGTTTTCTGCCTGACTTCGTCGGTTCTCTTCTTCTTTCTTCACCTTCGTTTCACAACATTCACTACGATCACACCAAATCACGTGAAAATGGCAAAAAAGAAAAGAAAAGAAAAATCAACGACCGATAGGATATACGCGAGGCAAGAGAATACGACGCACCGCTGCTCCACACTTCCAACGCGAAGTCGCGTGCGAGCGAACCGACAAATCGTGTTTTACGAATACGTGACAAAGACGGAAGAGACAGACAGAGAGCTCACGCGAGCAAGCAAGTAAGCGCGAACGGTACAATTGGAAAGAAGCACACTATAGTACAGTCACTAGGCGAGTCGAAAGGGTCGAGATTACGCGTGTCGCCGGTAATTTATCGCGGACGCGAGCGACCGATCAACCAAGCGAGCGAACCAACGAATGCGAAAGAACCTGACCTCGATCAGCGGCCGGTTCGACTTGTGCGCGCTCGACCAACTATTATTTTTGGTCAGGAAACGAGTATCGCGTACTGTGCACAGCGTGCATGTGCATGCGACCACTTTACGTGCCGGCTACTTGTTTTGTGCAGCGACCTTGAACGCGTAGATCTTACTGGGAGCCATGCACAAAGTGGCCTGGGAGCATGGATCTAGATGTTGCAATATTTCCAACGTATAACGCCAATGTACTCGTACATATATCGTGGTTACCGAAACAAAGTAAAAAACACGTTCGAGAACTTGAAAATGAAATGTAGGACCACAAAATTTTCGCAAAGAGTAAATCGTTCGTTCCGGACGACGAATCTATCGCCGTTTTTCTTGATTCACGCACGTAACTCGGTCAACTTGGTCGTGAGGTCAACGATTCCCATGAAACTCACGCAATACGCAGTTTGCGGTAGCAGACGGACACACACGTACACACACGCAACCAATGTCGAGCGGTGTGCCAATAAAACCGCAATTTACTCGTCAGAGAAAACGTACGTTGTCACGCGCAAAACACAGAGGCAAATCTTCTAGAAACTCGCATGATACGCGACCGATCACGGTAATGCTCGTACTGGTTTTCCGTTCACGATGAGCACGTAGAAAGGCGCTCCCTTGATTCCGTTCTCGACTGGATTGCAAGCGACTTTTAGTACACATGCACGTTACACCGCACAAACATGCCTATGCACACGCACGTAATGCGAGTGAAAATATGTGTGTACATGTGTGATCCGTAATAAGTGTGGTTCCCATACAAGAAACAACGGTAACACGATGGGTGCATACACACGTTCGCGGTATATGGAGAAAATGTGTGCGAATACAGAGCGCGAATAAAACCGATACGCAATATACACGGAGCCGGCCTAAGGATCACGCGAATGTATATTGCGTATCGGACGATACATTAACGGCTCGTTTCTGACAATGATCATTTCTAACGCAAATGTGCTACCTCTCCGACCTGTATACATACAGCAAAAACGCGTGCGTACGTATGACGTTGAGGATCGAATGTATTTCGACCCTATCGTCCACCTAGTGACATTTGGCACGCCGGATACGTTCGCTCACACACGAAAGTAGGTGCAGCTGAGCGACGACGTAAAGAAAGACGGTCACTGTGTGGATCGGCACTGCCTAACACTACTTCTACTGCACAGGTTTTCGCGGGTACAGAGTGGGGGGGCTAGTCAGGACAAAGAAAAGGAGGCTCGAAACTGACCGACGACGACGAGCCCACGAGCCCCCGACGACGACGACGACTACGACAAGCCGACGACGAGCGAGCGACAGCCTGATACCTCCGCACTTCGCGAGCACTCTCACGCATTTATCGATGTCAAACGTCTCTGCACCGTAGAAGCACCAGGCGTCGTTTCTTACGGTGTCGCTGATTGGCCGAGCGGTGCGCCAGTGCACTGCCTCGGCCAATCAACGTTGACAATACGACCCTGCCGTACGAGCCGCCACCAGCACCGGTCGTGTCACGTGAATCTCATGCCCGAAAACAAAACAAACAGCTGGCTGTGTTCCTTGCCTCGCTCTCTTGCACGCTATCGTGCGTGTACTTTTCATGTACGATATTCCTCCAGTAGGGAAGACACTCCCCTTTTTCATCTAGAATGTACTAAAACTGAGAAATAATATATTAGAAAGTAACGCGTTGATCGATCACACTGGTACCGATTACATCGAGAATTAACTTATTATAACACACGATGTATTTTTAAATAATTCAAATCCCACTTATTTGTTTCGTTATAATCTATTCAATCCTCCTGTAAGAAACAATTTTTATTCTTTGTTATATAATTTAAATATAACAACTCTAAAATTTCGCTTGGTACTTCCTTACATTATGAAATTTAAGATAAGTGCATTTGAAAATTCATATAATCGCGCCATCTTTTGTATCCCATTTAGCGTCACTCATACTTTTTCAAATTGGTACTTCTGAAGATCTGAGTCTCGCGAGATCTATAGCGTTCGGTATAGTATTTGAATATATATAAATTTATAGTTCGATTCAACAAAATTCGATCATTTTGTACTTTATAATAGCGATAAATATGTGTGAGGGAAAGATAAAATACAGTAATTTACCGATTTCTGTGATTATCCTCAAAGGTTAGAAGAATTTCTTCGAAAAAAGTGATAATCAATTGGTAAGTTACACAAAATCAATAATTTCTATATAGATCGTATTTAATTTAAAAAATGAGAAATGACATTTGGAAGAATGCACACGTAGATGTACAGTTATATACATTATAACGATTTCTGTCGTTTCACGCATCGTTATTTACGAGTGCAATTGTTATTTTCATTTGTTGTGCTGTGACAAAGAATTATACTCGTATGTATGTTTCATTGTGATATATTTAAAATCAATACAATTGCGACATGACAAATCTAATTAATTCAACAATTATTAGAAAATATTATTGGAACTACAAATTATAAATATAGCTTTATTGCATTTTTTAGTAAATAACTGCTTAACCCAATGCATTTTCAACTAATTTAAAAGTAACAATAGATTTATAAAGATTTCTTATGAAAATAATAATTTTTCAAAATTACATTATTTTTCCATACTTTTATTATAAGGCAAAAATTAAAATATATTTAAGTTGAAAAACTTAGAAACTTGTGAAGCACAATTTAAAATATTACTTTGTTTAGTTGATAATTCACTTTTTATTTTTCTTTTGAAAAATACATAATTCCTTATAATTTGTACAATTTTGTAAATTGATTTCTATTATATTGAGATATATCATTTTGATTAAAAAAATTTGTATGATTAAATTACATGCGAGATACAGGAGCGATATCTAGTAAAGCAAGTGCATTTTGAAGCACAATTTGCAATGCATGTAGCATATATAATCTGGCAGTCATTGTTGGAATCAAATGGTCATATGCTTCCTATAACGAAACAATAATATGTAAATAATAAATTATTAATCATGCAATAAGGTCTATAATTCAATCATTAACATTAGTCAGTAATAAAACTTACAGTTAAAATTCTAATTCTATGATAGTAGATGCTAAATTTTTGGCACAGTTTAGACAAAAATATACAAATAAATTGTGTATTTGTTTGGAAGACAGGATCATATCGTAAACAATCCTTTATCATTTGTTGATATCCAATAACAAAATTATATATAAGTTCCCATTCTTCCTAGAAATTATAAAGTTTCTGAGTCATTGTTTGTTCTCTTTCATAAATTGGAGACGTTGATAATTCAGTATCTTTTGAATAAAATACCTCTTGATTTAGTAAAGAAAAATCTGTATCATTGACACATGGTAAATTAGGATATTCTCCTCTTAAACTTTTATCATTATACTTTTCAATGATAGCTGTTATTCTTGCTGTATTATATAATATAAAACATCCACCTAAAAACTAATAATGGTAGAAATTGTTCCTTTAATAATTCTAAGAAATTCATGCAAAATTCAGAGATGGAAGAACCTTTTGTGTTCGTGGTACTTTTATCGGTAGCAACATTGCATCCAATAAAAACAGGACGGCTTGGTTTTACAGATAATAATTCAAATGTAACTGTTGCTTTTGCAAGATTTTCAAGGAAACATTCTTCTGTTTCTACATTGAATTCTCGTGCTTCAAAATATTTATGTTCATTTAATGCTTTTAATTCTATAATTTTATTGTTAACATATTCTTTATACGTTAGTTTTGTCTCTTTACAGTTTGTTTCTGTATTTTTTACCACACCACATATATACCTCTCATAATTTTCTCTGACATTTCCTTGTGACTTAGTGGTAAATACAAATCTGTAATCAGAGTGCTCATCTGATAGTTTAGACCCATGTAGAGTCAAAATGTTTTCAGTGACACGCTGTATTAAGTGTAATCTTCTAGTTGTGAGTTCTGATTCGTTATCTTGGAGCGATATGAAACTAAAGATCTTGTTAACTGAAAAAGTTTTTCCAAAGTCATTCTTAAATGCTATAACTGATTTGATCGAGCTCTCTATAAGAGGGGTACGTTGTAAAAATAAACAAACTCTTTCTCTCTCTAAAAGATACTTATGTAATTTTATAGACCAATTACTACTCGATGATATTAACAACTGTAAAACCTGCAAAGATATCTTTTAGTTCAGTAGCTAGGTTATGTTTCTTTCCTTTATGATGATATTTTTTATTATATTTTACCTGATTTGCAATGTCTGCATCAGTATTGTTATTTGTTCCACCACCTCGAACATATAGAAAATGTTGCAAAATTGTTGTACACTTTTCTTCACATTTATCTGTGTCTTTCAACAAGTTTTTCCATACTTTAAGGCTAGGTATAAAATATAATTCACCATTTATTGCTAACTTCTCATTATTTACCTTGACAACTGAGGTATTTTTGCAATTATTACCACTTAAATATGACGTTATATTATTTATAAGCAACTGTATGCAAATGGATGATGTGTTTTCCATTTGTGACTCCATGTGTCAGTTACTCCAATATGAAGTAACTTTAACAACTTACTCCAATATGAAGCATATGATTCTGAAATTAGTTTCACTTATAAGACATGTAACATTCTTAACTTACGTTTTTTATTTCAATTATTAAAATTACTTGCAAACTATATAGTCCTATGATATACTCAAATCTAAATATGTTTTATAATTGATATGTGGTAATTAGAGGTTGTTGAAACTACAAATATTATAGACAACTAAATTAGAAAAATTTGTAACAATTTTTGAAGCAAAATAATTAAAACGAACGTGACTTTTCAGTAGTTTCTTTATTACAGTCACAAGTCGAATTGTGCAAATAAGTGATTGTAAACATTAACATTAATATAATACTAGCTATACTTAACATAAGGTATGTACGTATATTTTACAAATTCATCACAAAAAACAATTTTCTATTTAAGCGTATCTAGACTGACGATCGATCATTAAGTAAATTTACTCATCCATAGTACTGTAATTAAATTCTATAATTTACATCGCTCTCTTTGATAACAATTATCACATAGAATGATGATATTTTACGTATGCTATCGCAGCCAGTTCCTTGCAAAATTCTTCTGTCACGATCACGCTTTCGAACAAGATATTCTCCTTCTCTCTAAAAATCACGAAACATTTAATCTTCCGAAATTATCAAACAACGAACGATATAATTAATCATTCTTATTCGTATTTACCCTTCGTGTGAACAATCTTCGAGTAATCGTTCTCGTGTCTCTGTCAGCATTTGCTTGTGATCCGGCGTCTTTGGTACCTCGTTCACCAGCTGTTTGACAACTTTTTGCAAGCAAGTGAACAAGTTCTTCGTGCCGGGTGCTACTGGTAGCAACGGATTCAGTAAAAATTCATGCAGGTACGGATGAGGTAAAAGCGCAAGCCTCGAGATCACCACCGTCAGTTGCAGGTTGACCTCGTACTTTTGCCTTGGAATACTCGCCACTTTCTCAAAAAGCATCGTCATAAACGGCCCCATGTAAAATCTTATGGAACAATGGTCTGCTTCCGGCCTGGAATCGGAACTCGCAGAATCATCCACGGTTACTGCCTCTAGCGGCCAGGCCATTAGCGAGCAGTCTGTCAGCACAGTAGAATACTGCCTTTCCAAGTCAGCCATATACCGTTCGTAATTGTTCACGTCCGTGTCTGTTTGTAGATAACGAGGAATCAGGGACAGGAAACTGAAACGGAGGTTGATACGAAGCTAAAAATTCTATACCTTTACACTATTTCATTTGCATATGTAAGTATTGTTGCGCGAGGGAAAGTGTTCGAAGTTCTTTAGTACATACGCTGAGAAAACATATTCAGTTGGTGACGTATCGAAATGATTGATTGAGACTTTCTGTTGATTAAGCTTTCTCACTTTGTGTCACGCTTGTCAAGTACTATAAGCGTGTACATTATTGAATTATTACTTTTTTTTTAATATTCTATTTATTCGAGTGACAAGGAATGTCTCCGTCATAAAACGTTCTTTTGATGAAAGTTTTTCTTTTTCTTTTTTTTTCTATGTACGGTGGTGAGAGTTTCTGTAAGATTCTTACCAATTTACAATTCTATGAATATTACTAGGTGCTAATGTTCGACTATGACTTTGCTCGTAGGAGAGGTCTAGCGAACCCTTCTTCTTTTCTCTTTCTCTTTCGTCTTCCTCGTCGCTCCAGGATGCAATTGCACTATCCGCCGCGGTGTTGTCGTAATAGCCTCGTGTTGACAAATATACTAATACGAGACAGTGCAGTATATGTTCATTTCGTTTCTCTATCATCTCCTCGAACAGCTTTAATGTTTCCAGCGTTAAATCGTCACTGTCCGTGAAGCAGTTGTCTATCAGCCTGTGTAGTACAGGTGACGTCCATACGTTTGGTATCTCTGGGCCTCTGTCGTGACCCACGAGCCAGTAACTTATTTCTGAAAAAAGAAATTATTAATATCGTTTGAATTAATTTTGAAATATTGTCAAGGGTCAAAGAGCAATCTTTCTTCGTCTCCTACTATTTAAAGGAGAAAGTAAACGAACTCTATCAATGCTCCAAAAATTCCAAGCAAAACAAAATTGTTAATTCTCCATATTTTAACATAAATTATATACAAACCTGTACATAAGGCGCTAGATGTTAATTCCTTCAAACATTTCGTAATCAATGCCGTGATAAGAACAACATGATGTTCAGCTAGGGCTGGTGTCACAATTTTCTCTAAGAAATTCACTTTAATGTTCTTCGCCAACGCGTTTGCCACGTCTGGATGCGCTTCCCTTATCAATTGATTGCAGTAATCAAACCACATGAAAAACGCAGCGACCTGTCTGCAGCCAGAAAATTTTTTATCCTTCGTCCACATTGGCGAATCTAAACCCCAAGTAACATCCACGCCGTCGATCTCTGCTGGATCGACATGCGCTGGGATGGCGTTGAACAGGTTCTCTAATCTATTTGGTATCAGGGTTACTAAGTCACTGTTTGCTACCATTTGTGCGAACGATGGATCCTCCAAGGATGCAAGGACCATTATTCCTTCGCAGGCTCTTATCCTCACGGTATTATCCTGAAAGAGGAAACATTTTTGTTTAAGAATTTGTTGTCTGATTGACTGTTCTTTGTATATTAGGATTTGGAATATTTAACCCATAGCTTTTATTAATATTGATATTGCAGAATAGTCCGCAAAGTATGGATAACACAACATAAGGAGCTATTATGATAGTTTACTTTCATTACTTAAAATTCGTGCCTTACCGCGCTATTTATGTAACTCAACAAGGCATCTAATAGAAGGCATTTTGATTTCTGTGGCGTTTCCGGTCTCAGAAGATTCTGATCCCCTTCTGCGCAATTAGACTCCTCGAAAGCAGCTCCGTACTCAACGTCCAATCGTAAATCCTGGAGATTCTGCAAATGTGTATCTATCTCGTTCATTAGAACGACGTTTTCGCCTTTTTGAGAGATGTCGCAGTCCTGAGAGTCAGAAGATTGTACCGTGACACCCGAATTCTCATCGCAAATCGGTTTCTCGATTACCGGACTAGAAGATTGCGAGGCATTCTCCACTTCCCTGGAAGATATCGAATCGTTCGATTGACTAGATGATCCCCTCGTTCCATTCTTACTGGGCGGTCTGTTAGTCTCCACAGACCGTCTCCTACCATTTTCCGAGCTAAACAAATCGGGATTTATCAACGTAACCGCCTGAGTGTCCAGTGGTTCGAATAAGGGATTAAAGTTATTTTTTCTTCTGTTTGGGACGTAGGTAACTTTTTCCACTTCCATCCTTTCGGAATTCCTTCTGGTAGAGGCGTTATGCCTCTGAACAGTCGGTGCATCGTTTATTATGTTGGTCACGTGAGGATACTTGCAAACTAGAAAGCAAAGCGTGAGAAGGAACTGGACCTCCTCAGCTTCCATAGGCGATGGTGGGTTCCCATTGCACAGAGCGATCAATCGTTGCACTGGTCCATAAATCGACGTGTGATGCAGCAGTGGGTACTTAGATCTACCCAGCAATTTTCTTAAAAAAGACAGGCAAATGGTTCTCATACCGGGTGGAGTTTCCGCGCTGGCGAGCGTAGCCAGCAGGTCCAGTAGCTTGTGTTGCAACAGGTATTCGAGACATGGTCCTGGTTCGTTTTCGTCCTTCTCCTCTTCCAGCAATATTTCCAGTAATCTGTCTAAATGTCGTGGTATGCCCGTGGACTGTATGGGCACCTTGCAATCTGTCAGGTGGTTCACATAAAAGTTCATAAGCTGTTTCCAATGGTAGGTGAAATCTTGCAGCGGCGTGGCAGGCGGTGCTATCTGCAAACGATAAAAATTCATAAGTACAGCGCCTCGTTTAAAGCAAAAAAACTGATGACGACTAAAACGTCGACCAGGAATCGTACTACGTCGTTTGAGTCGTTGTTGAGGAAAACCAAGTAGGATACAAAACACGGTAGATTATTAAACGTGCACATGTTAATGAGCTACGGTTGGTTCGCCCGTAGGTGCAACTTGAAATAATTACATAAGCCGCTAAATATAACGACGTACATCTTGCAACGATTAGACAACGCGCAAATACGCGTGTCGATCGAGATGGGTAGATTTTGCGTATTACCGGCATGGTATTGGCCGGCCGAAAGTTGGCTACGCCGCACCGTTGTGTTTGTTTGGATTTTTTTATGGGCGCCAAACGAGCGCGATTTAAATCGATCCGGGCGCGCACGAAGGACGAGAAGAAAAAATTCGTAAGAGTAGACAGTAGCGTATCGACTATAGCGAAAGGCACAACACACAGATCGATACACGCAGAACGTAAATAAATACAATGGCACATGTAACAGCGCGCGGTGGTCGAACGAAGGGAAATCGTCGTTTACGTAAAACATATAATGCCGCACTACGATCGATGGATACCGCCTTAAAATCTCTCTTACACTGTTTACAATGCTCTGCAAACAAAGGAAAAATATAAATGAAAATGTGCGTGTCTTTTTTTCTCGGACAAATGAATGGAGAACATTGTACGCAGTCGCGTGGTCGAAAACAGAACCGACGACGAAACTGCGGAATTTATCAGGGTTATCACTCACCACATCAATGGCATTCTTCAGCGCGATTTGAATGCCACTAATCATCTTAACGCACCGTCCGATCCTGGTCCACGATTATTTCTCGCTATGCACGCGCCTTGTGGCCGTTTCTCGTGTAATCACCCGTTTCTGCATAATTTCTCATTGTTCGTTCCCGTATCACGGTGCTATACCTCACTGTCGCTGCGACAGCGAAACTTTGCTGCTTTGACGTGTTTTGTTTCCTGTCAGCTACCGCCAGGTGGTGTTGTTATCGCCAAGCATGTATGTATCATATATATACATATTGTTATGGAGTTAGGTACGACGATTGAGAAGAGAGATTGGGGGAACGGTACAGATTACATTGCGCGTAGACTTGCATTTGTTAGTTTCGTCAAATAATAGATTTATTTTGAGAGAAATTTTATATGGATATTTTAAATGATTTTTCGCTGGAAAAAGTAAATCGATTTGTAAAGATAAACGTAGTTCGTAGCCATCTAGTGGCGTGCAGAGAAGATGTCGATGTAGTAAATACATTTCGATTAGGCTTGCCAAAGGTCGAAAAATTAAGTGAAACCAAATTTATAGATTTGAATTGTGATTTCTTCGGTACGGAAAGATTATACTAAATATTTTAATATCCTTTCGCGGATTATTCACTCGAATTTATATCAGAGTTGAATGCAGAGTTCTTCCGTTATCTTCAGTATTTTTCCTATTATATATCACTCATTTTCTAATTAAGGTTGATCGATATAATCGCTGATAAGATTCTGAAATACCTGTCTAAATGTGCTAATAAAACGTCTAACTATCGAGAATATTTACTCGTGTTTACCGTGATCAAACATTCAAGAAATTAAATAAATCTCGTGCCATTTCAATTTAAAAAACTCCAAAATTTTCCTACAAAACCTTCGCGCAATAATTATCGTTGCAAATGCTCTATCTCTCTAAATAGCCAGCTTATCTTTATTGTTCCCCTTCCGTTCACGAGGGAAACTTTTATTATTTTTAACTTTTAGTATTTCTTAGAATTGCAAACTCAGTCTTATCAAAAGGTCTTATCATTATATTAATATATCAGATGTATACTAACGTAATAAAAACTGAAAAAAATATTTAAATTATATTTATTAAATACATAAATTAGATATATATATATATAATATATTTATATGTTAAAAACACTGATCGAGCACCAAAATGTTCTCAACTCTTTTCAAACGCGGCATGGTAATGGCACATCGATCGTGAGCAACAAGATTTACGATGACTTTTATTTTGCACCTTTAACGTGTACACATCTCAACAACATTAACCAGTTTGTGAATATAAAAAAAGTCGTGACAAAAATCGTGAAAGCGGTTCAGACTCCGCCGATATAATCGATTCGCTGTCTTCGACGATCTTTCGATTCTACTCGCTCCTTCGAATCGATCGATTCATTCACGATTAACCAAGGAAAACAACTTTGTCTCTCACTAAACATCCTACCAAATTTCTTATCGGACACTCGACACTTTTACAAATACGCTGTCGCGATCTAAATCGATGAACAGTACAGTTAGATCACGCGCCTCATGTAGCCGCTAATTTTTCTTACGCAGCCTAGAATACAGTAATTCGATGCTCGATCACGAGAATTCCTCGCATTGTAGGAATCCGAACGTGTACTCGCACTTGTACTCGTACTTTGCCGCTTTTTTTCTGTCACATTAATTATCTTTAGATCTGTACAGACGCATGACACAATATCGTTGGAATTTCGCACCAGTGGCGCTTTACTACTTTATTTTTCTTTAAAGCTGACAATTCGAACGGAAGAACTTTATTTCTCGTTTATATATAGAATTTAGTTATACAATTGGCTATAGTTGTACTATCCTTCTTGAGACACCTTTATCGATCCACAATTCCAATAATTTTTTAGTACCATTTTCCGATGCTTCAACAATCTCTGATACCAATTTCCGATGCATCGTCAACAATCTAAAACTACGGGATACGGAATCACACAGCGTCACTATCAACCAAATCACAACGAAATAGCGTCGTTGGTGTGCATGGTATCTTACAATAATAATCGGTAGAATACGCGACGACACGTTTCGTGCTCGTGTCGACATCGCACGTTAATTCGAACGTTACGCTCACGTGGATCCGCGTGATCGCGCTAAGTATACCGCGGCAGAGCTACTCACCACCTTTAGTTTCAACAGTCGCCGCAACATCGATGACGAGAGACCAGCAAGCGATCGGAGACGAACGTTCGATTCGGCTCGGTTCGAGGAAACGGGACGAAGCAGAGAGAATCTTCTTCGCGTGAAACGACGATCACAAAAGAATTCTCTTTCTCTCTCTCTTCGTCGATAGATCGACCGTCCACGCGAATTTTATCGGTACACACCGCGAAGTCTTATCGAAATGACGACGAAAATAAATACAGAATATATAGCAACAATTCCTCGTTCTGGCCAAGCTTTTGACCGACACTTCTCTTCCCGCCACTGTTTCGTAATCGGAGAACACGAACCGAATGACAATCGAGCCCAGATCCGGAAAGTACGGGGCGATCCTCATCGCGTTTTCGAGTCGCGTACGAAACAATAGGAGGAAAACTTTGGAGTAAAGATAGAGGAGCGATGATTCTTCTTTCTTCAGGTCGCTAGGATCTGTTCGATCCGTATCGTGCTTCTTATGTTCAAACCACGAATGTACGAATTTTCTACTATTTTTGATAAAGTTCCTCAAACCGGGCTGAATGTTTTTTTTTTAATTATATAAATCGAGACGATCAGTTCGATACGATTGACTTCAAAAATATCTGATTACTTTATATTTAATTATAAATTTGTATGATCTATCGAATCGTGATATCGATATTAATGATATAAGGAGAATATAATGGCATAAGGAGGACAATATCAGGTCATAAGATTCTTCTGAGACCTGAGTTTGATATAATAGAATTCGTTACGACCGTCAATTTTTTAAAGTTGTACTAGTAGCCGAATAAAAAACATATTAGCTCGACTAATTACTAGTTGCAAAAAATTGAGAGTAATACCTAGATACACATACATATGGCAAAATTTTGTTTATCCCAGGAATAAAAACAGCTGCGATAATTATAATGAAATGGTTCTGGAAGTACAAGTTTGTTCGCTAATTATTCCCTTTCAGAAAACTGAAGTCGAGCGAGTTTGTACGTTTTGTCTCATTGTAAGCTGATACATAATTTGATGCAACTGTTTCTTCTTTAACATGGGTGCAATTTATACCGAACACTATCCAGTGTTCCTGTCTCCTCGATGCATTTTTTATATATATATATATATATATTATATCTTATAATTTTACAATTTATAGGATTTTGTTGCGAATTTGCGAGACTTTATGAAATTGTGACGCGATCGAACGTTTCTTCAATTTAAAGACTTCGTCAATTGTATCATTTTTCTCTTGAATCCTCCGACCGCAGTTCGGATAATAAAAACTCAGTTATGAGTTTCCAAACGTACATTACACGGATTCTTACCGTACTGAGGAAAACCTGCATTGCTTATGACTTACGAAAATGATCCAATATGCGGACAAAAGTACTGAGAAAGGAATTTGAGTATCGAACAACTTTAACAATGATGTTTTTCGACTGAAATGAAAAAGTACTGGAATAGTATGAGTCTAAGTATCTTATTTTTATTACAATTTCGCGACAATAAAACGATAATAGAGATAACTGTCAATTTGCTCTCAAAACAGGTCGTTTATTATTCTGCTCCATCGATCTTTGAACTCCAAAGAAATATTCGCCTCTCGACACGAGAGAGTGGCGGGAAAACATAGTATCGAGAGTCACGACTTAGAATCAATCGCTCGTTCATATACGCGTTCACTCACACATTTGCCTCTCTCTCTTTCTTTTTTCTTTTTTAATTTTTTTGTCTTTCCTTTTTTGTCATCCTCTTTAATGTACGTTGTATAATTTAAGTCGCGATATCAATGGGAACGTCTTCGAAGAATCGTTCCGGAGACAATGTTAAAAGATCGTCCGTATATACGCGGCGATCGTCATCATCGTCGTCGTAACAATAAGAGTGACGTCCAAAGAAGACGTACTCGTTGAGCGCGACCGTGGCCTATAAATCTAAAAATACTTCAAACCGCCTAAATCCCTTAAAACGATACTACACATTTTTTTTTCTAATGAACTGTTGCAAAACACACTTTCTCTAATATTTGCTCGCGCTATCTCTTCGTCTTTTCATTTCTTTGTTTTTTTCTTTTTTTCTTTTTCGTCTCGATATCAATATACATATAATCTCGTTTTGCATACCGAACTTCTTTCACGCACGCATAACTCTTTTTACCCTCGTTCCGCTCATTCTTTCTCCACTTGCGCGACCATCGTCTCAATCACGCGCGTCTAAATGTTACAATACGATTACTGTAGGATAAAACGACGATACAAATAATTTATAAATCGCTCTATGTAAACCAAGGATCCGCCCGTTCCTTTTTTTCATCCTCTTCCGCAAAGATTTCGGAGCAGTAGCGAAACAGAAGAGACTGACCCACAGGATCGCGAACCAGTCGCATCTTTGTGCATGTTCTGTCAAGAAGGAACATCGAGATCGACCGTTTTCGTCGACATTTCGTGATATATGATGTATCGCGAGCTAGGCGCACACGCATAATGCCGATAAATTCACGTAGCCTTTGCTTCGAAGGAACGATTGAAATTCTTTCAAATTCCTTCCATCCAGTCGCGTCTACGTATACGTATTTGTCTGCACTTATGGCAGTAATAGGATTTCTGTTGCATATTATTCGTAGTTCCGTTTATTAGTTTGCTCGTGTGCAACCACGTCTCGCGTGAAAACACTTCGTTATAAATTTGTTCTGTTTCCTTCTCCGGTCTAGTAGTGACGAGCGTAAATATGCTCGTCGATTTGTAAGTACTCCTTCAAGTACCGTTGTTTCGATATTTTCGCAGAGATTAGGCTACGTTTTATGCTCTATGTACAAGTGCACATTCAGCTCTCATTCGTTTTCACACTCATTCATTCTCGATCTTGCTCTCTATTCTTCCTAACGGACAGAATCTCACTCGTTCTTTTATTTACCTATCTCTCCCTCTCTCGCTTCCTTTCTTTCATTTTTAGTTCATTTAATAGCTAGCTCTCTTCGACTTTTTCCTCGGCACATACGCGTGACTTCATACATTTTCTGTGTACGTATATGTTAATGGTGTGTCAAATTTGAATCGTTACTGCATATAACTTAATTTAATCTAAGTTTGAGGAGACGCGGCACAGCCGTTGTCTTCACCGGTGTCCGGCAGCCACTGCGGCGACCAGCGCCGCACCACGACCGCTGCCATCCTCCGAGAGCATTAAATCGAACTGCAAAAACAATGTAAATTGTTAGAGCCTAAATTATCTCCAAGTTCTTTTCTCAGAGCTTTTCATTTCGCCGAATAAAATTTTATACGTTTGACTTAAACGACGGTTGTATAATACGGCAGAGACGTTGATAAGCAAATGTTCTTGAATCTTTTAATAGACTGGAACCTTGATTTAAATTTCAATTATCGATTTTAATACTCGTCGTAATGATAAGATATAGGATTTTATTGAAATTACTGTTACACAACCGTCGTGCAAGAAAAATATGTCTCTTTAAAACAGCATATTCGTCGAAACTTTAAGAAACGAAGCTGTTCCCATTGGTCTCACCTTATAATTCTGTAACTGGCTTATCTTCTCGGTCATAAGCTCGTGGAAGTACGGATGGAATCTGTAGACCGAGCCATCGATTCCGACTGTTACGCTGTCTTCGCCCATTTTGTTCAATAACGTGGCGATTCCAGCGCTGGCCAGGTGAGCTGCTCTCCTCGACACAACAGAGCAAACGTACCTAACGTTTTCACAGTCCTGGTCACTTACGTTCCGTAATCCTAATTCTGCTAGTACTTCGCGGCAGTTCGTGTATTTCCCTTTAGCATCGCTGAAACGAACGAAGAACAACATTTAACGTCGAACGTTGGGAAGGTGGCTCGTTATAATTGCCTGCAGTCCTAGATTAGCGTTGTCAGATTCAGGATTTGCTTGGAATAACGAGAGAAATTAATTTAATTAATACTAAAATGTCGTAACTCGGAATGTGAAAAAAATGAACGAAAAGAGAGATAGGAGATACGGTAAATCTCTATCGCGAGGAAAAGATATCCGATACGATTGCGTGATACTCACTTTTCGATTTCTGAAACGTATTTCGTGAAGAATTTGCCCCGTTTCTTAAGATCGCTGGGGCACTTTCCACCAAACAGTAGCCCGGCGTTCACCACTTTTTCGAGAACCAACCTCGTCAATTCTCCCATGTACATGCCCGAGATCATCTTCTCAAACAACTGTTTCGACGGATTGATCGAATTTTCGTCGATCGCTCGATCGAACTCCGTTAGAATAAAATCGAGCACACCACCCTCGCCGAACGCACCCCATTCGATATTGATCAGCATATACGGCTTCTCTTGCGAGAAGTTTCCTGGAATCGCACATTGTACGTTCGTCGTCTTCTCCACGTAACAGGCGTTGGTACCAGTTCCTGAAGCGAAACGAGATTTTATCTTAATGCGGGAAAAGTTTCATAATTCATGCACGGTAATATTAGGTCCGCAAGTTTCGGTGTTCTTTCATTTAGAGAGAAGAGATTGATTATTAGATTTTTACCTATTTGTGAATGATAAGAATGGAAAGAAAAGTAATATTCGTCACTCACCGACGATCAATCCGATACGGCAATTCCTGTTTTTCCAAGCACACGACATCAGAGTACCAGTGGTGTCGTTCAGAATGGCGCATACCTCGATTTTCACGTCCTGTACGATACATCGTAATTAGCATGGTTTCGCAATTAGCTACGACTAGCTATGTATTCATGCAACAATTGTTCTTATCGTTGTTTTCGACTCTCGTTTCTCGTTAACGCGATTGTTATGAAATCACTGACCGATTTAGAACCTATGACTTCTTTGCTTTTCTATACGTACTCTATATATTCTCACTAATAAACTCACAAGTTTGAGATATCATCCTCGTTGTTTTTGCAAAATAGAATCTTTATAAAGTAGAATTTTAACTTGCAATGTTTCAAGATATAGAATCAATTTATTGAATTAATGATACGTAATTTTACAAAAAAAAAAAAAAAAATAAAGATATTTGTCATCGATGATTGAACAACTGTTTTAAAGTAGAACGAAGCACTCACTTTTCTTTTTGCGATTGCCTTTTCGAGCAAAGCAACCACGTCTTCGCCGACTACACCGCTGCAATTAAAACCCTTCGTCCACCTGACTAGATAGCCTTTGGTCAGCCCGTGTTGAGACAATGGGAAGCTGAACGTAAAACCAAGAGGTAGACGCTCGTTGTGAAGGTTCAGGTCCTTGACGAACAGCGCCAAACACTGAGCTATATGATCGAAGAGCTGTGTACCAGTCCCTAACATGAGACTCTGTGGTATGGCGTAGATTTTGCTCTTCATGTCGAAATTCTGGTGATCCAAGGTGATCAAGAGCACCCTGAAATTCGTCCCTCCCAGATCCAAGGCCAGAAAGTGGCCCTTCTCTGTAAATCGATAATAATTCAATTCGTACGATTGACTTTGACTAAATATTTCTTCGTATTGGAATTAGAAATATCAAGTTTCCTCTTTCCTTGAGAATCAGCGATACCGGGAATTTTTAAATAATTTTCCTTCAAAGTCTAGATCGTCGCGAATCAGAACAACCGATCTATAGGATTAGTAGCTATTTTCTTCGTTTTTTGAACTTTCGATTAATTCTGATTCGTTACGGGAAATTGGTTTCTTAGCGATTATAAGAGATATACGTGTCTTCTTACCACTGCCATCGGGAAGGTCTTGGACGTAGGTCGCGAAACATTTCACAACCGCCTGATCGTGCGTTTCCTTCGATAGACCTTTGTTCATCTCATCGTCCAACTTTTGCATAACCATATGGAGCTGTTCGTTGGAAAGGATCAGCTCCTTGCAGATATCTCTTATCTGTGATAAATGAAAATGGAAACTGATTATCAATTTCGGTCTAACAATGGTCCCTGATACGCTGACCTTCGATAGGTCTTCCATATACAGGGTGTCTGTACCTATAATTGGCGATTGTACGCGACGAAATAAGTCGAAGATATAAAATAACGTTTCTTCGTACGAAGCTCTGTTTAAAAAAAAAAAAAAAAACATTTCCTCTAATATTAATTGTGAATTACACCTTAACATAGTAACACCAGAAATCGAATTTATTTTTTCCTAATTTTCTCTCTATTACAGCGTGTCCCACGGAACCCCGCCCACCTGAAATATCTCCGTTATTTTAAATAATTCCATATCATGCGTTTCACTGAATCCTTCAACTTTCGTTAATGACATTTTCACGCATCGTTTGAAATAACGAAAATACTCCAGGTGGACAGAGTTCGTGGGACAACACTGTACTTATCAGTATCAGGCTGATATTAACTTCGTAAGTATCATGAATATTAAACGTGTCTTGAAACGCAAATCGTCAGTCGTACGTATAAATCGGAATAAAGCTGTTTCATTCTATGAGTAGCATTTATTTCGAAGAACGAGCATGCGTTCGCGACTATCCAGTCGAAAGAATGCTGCTGGGATTTACTGTGCACTTTTGTATGGCTTCACGAGCACCCATATGCGCGTACAAAAATGTGATGTCACAGGCCGGAACAATAGTCGCGCACGATTATGGGAAGAGTGACGGATATCGAGGAGAGAGTCGACGAGAGTGTACGATGCGACAACGACAGGATCAGAGTCGAGAATGAAGTACCTGTTTAATAGACTTCTGTCAGAAAATATTTAGGCATTCGACCGTGTCATCGAGAACTGATTGCAAAATATAAGCGTTTAAAGATTGAAACGAGTCGCTTTGTAAATATAGAGACAAGATCTTATTAACGTTCGTCACTTTTCAGTATCAAAATATTATTATTAAATTTTCTGCATATGTTTCGCTCCGATTCCTTGACACGTTTAACTCTACGCAAAGTTTAAGGTTTCTAGCGTAGAAATTTAAATATAGATCAATAGATAGACTCCAATCGTATGATTACATTTCTCTTTCTGTTCTTTCCGCTTGTTGGTCAATTTAGCTTTCCGACGCGTCTAACTTCGCGTAAACCTTGTGCTTCGAATCTTAAAAATAGGTCGGAGATTTACGTTGCCATACTCGGTCGTAGGAAAATAATAACTGGCCTAAGCTGTTTATACGCCATTCTTTTCTCTCTTTACTCTGGAAGATCGTATCTTTCGACAGTTCAAAAGTTTATGGTTTTAATCAATGTTTAAAGCTAAAGGGAGACCAAGTTTATATATACTGGAAATTATTTTCTAACGACGAAATTAGCCACTAATACTATGGCTTCGGTCTTTCAAATCGAAGAGAAGGTCTAGTTATCTACAATGAGATACTCGTTTCTCAGGGAAATAATTGTTTCTTTGTGAAATCGTTTGAAGATTCGACATGAATTTTGATTAAAAGTCCATCCTTTGATCTACGACCACATTTGCATGTTTCTTTTTATATGAAAGTTTTTTCGCCTCCAGATATTACGGTTAGTTTGTCATAAGCGTTAGGATAATATATATCCTAATAATAATAATAGTAATATCAACTCATTATAATAATTTATTACGATATCTTTAGCTATAATTTTTAACTCGTACCTTAAATTTATTCAAATATTTTTGTTCTTCAGTTCGGAGACAAGATTTTGAAGTTTTAAATCATATACTAATCGCTATATCTGAACTAAATCACTATATAGAATAGTCAAATTCTTGAAATAGATAAGCGTATAGTTAATATAGTCCGTTGGACGGTGCCAAAGCCTGAAAATTTATCTCTACTACTTCCCTGTTTTTTGTAGAAATTGTCACGGAAATTGTAATTTATTTATGTAATTTCGAATTTTATCACACGATTGAAATTCATTTAATACGTATACCGGTCATTTAATATTCCCGACGAAAATATGTTGAACTTTTCATTAACGCGATCTGTTGAATATCTTTTTCAACAGAAAACGTCAGTCGGATAAATGATAATCTATTTTAAACAACGTAATTTATATTTTATTTCTTCCGCGAAGAAACAGGGAAATAAACATTCGACTTGCATAACACGACATTTTTCAAGCATCTAATATCAGCAGATAAAGTTATTTGAGCAAGTAATTCTTTAATTAATTGACCAATCAACGTTCATTATGTTACGATTGATAACCTACGATATACGAAGAGCCAACAAGCAAAAACTGTTGAGATATCGTCGTACAAATTGCTGTTACAAAATCTAGCTCGGTACTAACTGCCACGTATCAAAGATGCTCGTTCGTTGCAAGGGTTCTATCTAAAATCCTGAACGTGCCAAATGTTCGCTAAAACTATACACCTCCAAATTCGATTCCGTTCAACCTGATCTTAACTTGTCATCAATGTTCATCAATTACGGTAGAAAAAAGCGGATGAAAGGAAAAATGCAACGAACTACAATAGTTGGGTCACGACACGTTGACAGAGATTTTACGCTCGATAATCGCGTTGTAAACAGCTCGCACGTGAGAGATCTCGAGCGAGATCGCACAGATGTAAGTACTACATACTCTTCTTATTCCGATCGGCCTTGACGATTTTACGTCAATGTGGATGAACGTCGGCGTCGTTAAAGCGCCTTTCCACGTGATTCGTCGCTTGATCCACCGCAGGTGCACTCTCTCTCTCTCTTTCTTCATACATGCACATACATATGTACATACACACGCATACGGAGCTTTGGTGAATTATATATATAATATATAATCCAATATTAAATGATACGCTGCTTCATAAATGGTTCATGAACGATCGATCGAAAATGGAGTAGATATGAACACTTTAGTTAGCAGATGTACAAGGCGTCATTGAGTCAGTGAAAGTATTAAGCGTTTAGCTAATACGTCATACATCGTAATCGTATCATCGTATTATAATATACCGATAAGAAATATGATTATTTATACGAGCTTGTAAGATTTTATCAATATTCTATCGTGTTTCAACATTTGCCGATTGTTCGGCATTAATTTAATCAAATATTTAGAAAGAAATACGTCTGTAATTATCGGAGTGTATTACTACAGCTGACATTCAAGTATGAAATTCAATATTTGCTGAAATTATTCTAGAATTGATGTTCCTAATACGTTTTGAGACAACGATTTCTATTCACGATCGTTGCTTATTCATTTGAGATCATAGAAATACATTAGCGTGCGATCGCGTCGAGTTCAAGTGCAATGTAACAGTTCTTAGGCCAGTGTGAATTGCTATCTTACGACATGTTTTGCGAGGTAGTTAGCAGGAGCAAGAAAAAATATTGAAATACACAGCGATATCGATACGAGTGTAAAGAAAATGAGTTTTAAATAACTGGAACGATGGTCACGTTATCGTTATGGAAAATTTTATGATCGTGAATTGTAGAAGAGGAATATTGAATTTTAGTATTTTCGATGAATGCGAAATATAATAAGTGCTATGTTGTCGCAAATCAATCATATAGAATCAAAGATATGATTAGAGCGAAAATCATATTACGTAAGTTATACTATACTACTATCTAAAAAAAAAGTACGAAACTTGCTTGCGCAATTTATTCTAATACGGTGTCGAATCTAACAGGTAGTTAAATTCTGACGATCTTAGTGATATTGAACGCTGTTACGTCACAGAACACTCGAGTACTCACTTTACGTAACAAGAAGGAACATGTTACTTATAAATCGAAAATCTAAGGAAGGTTAACAAAAAATGAATATCAACATGAATATCAAGTATCAACGATCTGTACGTTATGACGAGCAAGTAGGTATTACAAATTTGAAGATATTTTTTTCTTCTCGACTCTGCAAAGATAGTAAAACACGGGCAAGAATTAGTCTACATTTTATTATTTATTGCATATTCTATAAATCGATTCTCTGCGACTGTTATTTCACGGAAAATTTATTATGTTCGCTACGGCGCGATATAATCGCGTATACCTTTCATCTAATCACGCGAGCAATGATACAATTCAAATCATTAGTTCGTGAGAGATACGGCATCACGAAATTTCGCATATTTATCGGACATGATTAGAAGAGCAATAAATCACTAGTTTATCACACAAGTAGCCCATGTACGTATCTACTTGATAAATGTACTCGAAAATTAATAGTTCAACTCCAAAACGTATATCAAGTATGTAAATTTCAATTAGACTATGTTATGTAGAAAGATATCAATCCCCTCGGTGATCTTTATTTCTTTGTCGCTGTTTTACATTGTTTTTTAACGGTTTATTTAATAGTACGATGGCGCGTAATTAACATGTGATTTGCAAGCTTTCCGTAAAATAATTATAAATCTAAAATGGAACTATGGCACGATAGTTTTAATAATTGCGTAATGTAACAGTCGTTCTACGAATTGGTAATTTTTTCCAAAATGAAGATCTCGAAATTATAGAACCCGTACTGCGCGTGATTAATTCTTTGTCATTTCGAGGATTGGTAGGTTTTCGCACAACTTGGCCCAATTGCGATATAAATATATATAGTTCCTATTTTGTTGCGCACTCGCACGTTCGAAATTCCCGCCAATTTCCTACGGCGCGCCGTTTCCCTCTTCTTTTTTCCGCGTGTATGGCATTGATCTGGCAGTGACGTCACTGACACACCCTCCTGCCAGCCAATAAGACTGTTTATGAATGAATGGTATAGTACATGTAATATGCACAGGCCACATGCACGCTACAGGAAGAATGTCCAAAGGCCAACGCACAGTGATTCGTATAAATGCACGTGGTACAACCGTACCGAGATGTACCGAGCCATATACTTGTTACGCAGCTATGTTTACGCAATACTTCCGTATGCAAATGCATGCGTATCGAGACATCGAAGCTGACTTCTTCGGAAAAAACAGCATTAACAGTCTCGTTATCGGAATCTGATCGATTCTTCGTTTATGCATCCACGCGGATTATCTTTTCGTCGCGCCTACGAAAAATAAGAGGACGCGACGAACGACGTCTCGAAATTTGTCACGAAACTCGCCTGACGTATATACCAAAAACGGATTTTACGTTTCATCTCCCGTTGCGGATCGACTCCATTCGTATACCGGCTATTTCTGTCCTGTATCGTTCGTCGCATAGCCGAAGTGTCAAGGCCGTCGTGCCGGACGAAAACATCTATCCAAAGCGCGACGACCTCTTTCGTGAGAACATGTTACACGCCTGTGTGTTACGCCTGGACATGCCTCTCCGGAGGCGTCGTCTCTTGCGATTTGTTCTTTCGCGAAGCCGGCGCTTGGTAACCGAACAAAACCGGAACCGTTACACGTGCATCGATGCAACACGTTGCACGGTCAAGAGTTTCGATTATCGAACAGTCTTTCACCTAAGATGTCAAGTTCGTTGCAGTCGCTACTTCTCGGAAACTCTTTCCTATTTGTCGCTTATTTGTCTAAACTTAGATATATCCATCGACTCTGAGTTTCAGCTCGATTTACGAAACAACGATAAAGGCGAAACAACGTTAACGGACCAAGATTTTGTTTCGTCGAGCGACAGTTGATGCTGACAGTTGTCGGAACCGATTTCGAGGAGCGGGCGTTCTCTAGTGTCGAGTATTTGATAGTATTTCTCGCAAGTGGACACTCGGACATTGCGTTGAAAGCGACTATCCGAGTTGGCTATTACATCAGATAGTCGGATAGTCACTCCCAACGGAATATCCAAGTGTCCACTTGCGAGAATATTTCTCATTGAGTGGAAATGATATAGCACGATCGTAAATTGAAGCATTAAGAAACGACACCCATTGAGACGTAGTCGCACCAACATCGCACTTTGCTAATTTTTTCTGTTGCAATTGGTTAACGTCACGAATGTTATTATAGACGTTCGATCTAATAACGCCCTATTAAACCAAATTTCACACGTTAATCTTCCCATCGTAAATGATGAATTCAGGATTTCTGAGCTCAAGGTCTTTTGAAGTTCATAGTATTGTAGGTCGTTGAATTCGTCTTGACAGCGGCTACGATACTACGAAATCGAGAAAGCACCGTGCCATTCGATAAAATCAAGGTGACGTTAACATTTAACAGAAAAAAGTACTTCTTGACGATTTTAAGTATTGCAGTTCGTAGCTGAAATTTTTGAAACGGACGAACCTTTGTTCGAAATATTTTTTTATTACGTTATCGCAAGTGTTTCGAAAATCGTGCACATCGTTTCGCTGAACACATTGTATAATGTCAGTAGTTCGTTTCAGAAAGTGATTTAGTATAGCAATGGTGAGATAACATTTCACTATTATATATCTGTGTGCATATGTACGTAGAATAAACAAATGTGTCGAGTATTTCACTGCCACTCGATGCAAAGAAGAGATACTAAACGTTTCTTTAAAATTATTTTCAATTACTCCAAAATTTTAAGAGATACTGCCGCCCCTCTCGCGATAATTATAATCGGTCAGATTAGTCGCAGACTCGTGGTCAATGGTTTCAGAAATTATACGAAATTTTAGTTAGTGCTCGATTAAATAAACTTCAGCCCATTGAATCCTACCTACTTGAACACGAGCTTCTATTATCTGAATAAATAATCGTGGGTGGCGAAGAGCATCAGCGAATTTCCAGCGAATTTACCGCGTAAAATCATCGGACTCAAGAGAAAGAAGTAAAGTGGATTTGGACGAAGTTCGAAGCTGCTTATCGTCTCTTTCGGTCATAAATTATTTAAAGGCTTATCGTCCGACACGATACGTGGCACAGGTATCGAGAATCGCGTGCGTTTATCGATCCTAAATATACACGCTGCACTCACAGGTATCATCGAGCATGTTACTTTCCCTTTTTCTCCCCCGTCAACGATCATTATAATCGATAACAACAGGGGCACCGAATTGTCACGCTCCTGAAGCGCTCTATGGAAACGGTATTTGGTAATAGCCAGCGGCGGTAAACTTCTCGGCAAACTCGTTTTCGCACTGTGCTATGTGACAGTCGGCATTGTCGATCGAGTGGACGTCTCGTAGTTTCGCGGATATGACTCGTGCAATTACTTATCAGTCGATACAATCGAACACGCATATTCCTTTTTTATCAGCCACACTGCCCATAATCATGCGTCGTGCGTTTTACGTAATTCAACGCGTTTGCTCATTAATCGATTAATTAATTAACCGCCGTAGCGGCGGTCACGCGTCGCGTCCTACCGTTCGTGGATTCCTCACTCGTTCGTCGAACACGCTCCCGATCTCTGTTAACCTTTACGCGCGAATCAGCTCGTACAACCTCGGCACTCCTATTCGTAGTTCCTACGGAACAAGCTTCGAAACGAGCGATGACAAGTCACGTACGATAAAGCGACTTCAAAAAGAAACGGAAATGCGTTCTTCTACACAATTCTTTCTTCTTTATCCATGTTTTACATAAAACGAGCCGCGACGAGGAGAAACATACACGTTAAAGGAATTCCATCGATCGACACGAAAACCGGCCTCGTCTTCCGTTACACGAGCCATTCTTCTTCGCGTACGATGCTCGCCTTGGCTCACCTCCTGTTTGATCATGTCACTGGAGGATAACGTCGACGTTTTCATTGCCCTCCCTTCGCTGTTGCACCCCGAGCTGCGGCCCTCTAGAAGCTTCGTGTTTAACGCGTTTTCGAAGCACGGCCCGGCGAGAAAGCACGATGGAACAAGAGCTCACGACACGTTTCGAGGAATTGCCACGAATCCGGTTCTCTCTTCTATGTTATACACGATCCGTGTTCCGGTGGATTCCAGACGCACGAGTTCATACACGCGCGTCGATGTAACTGCGTTCTCGTTCGGATAGCCACGTACGATTTGTCGTTTACCAGCGTATCTCACGAGTTTTATATCGCGACTACTGGTACGAACACGTCTGTTCCACGCGCGTACCTACGCTTCCATGGACGAACATGCTGAACTAGTGGTGGGGAGAAAAGAGGCCATCCAGAAGACCGACGACCCAGTGACGGATGCACCAGGATTCCTCGCTACCGATTAACGAAACTTTTTGCACCCGCATTCCGTGCCATACTAATTTTACGTCATTCATCATTCAGATTGTGTATGTTCATATACGTTATAGTCACTCGGCATGTTCGTATTTGTGAAGCAATCCTATAATGATCGTAAAATTGCTTTCGACCGGAGGTTAATGTCACTCGATACTTTTGAGAATGTTGTCGAATATCGTCGAACGTTGTCAGTTTTAACATCGTTATATATATGGAAATCGTAGCAAGCGGCGGCTTAGAATGCTCATCGTATGATTTCAGATCTGTTTTAACAGTTGCCGATAATTCGTTTTCATTGTTTGCACGCGTATGCTTCGTTTAAATGGAAAACACAGCCTGTAGCTGTAAGCATGTAAAACAACGTACAAAGTAGAATACGATGTTCGCGTTCCTTTATAAACAGATTTACGAATCAACACGACGAGTTAAGAAGTCTTTTAATATGCAGAGGCGATAATCGAATTTTTCCTTACTTTCCGCAATAAGCAAATTTTTCTTCGCCTCCGGGAATACCCTTTCTTTTCATTCCGAAAGATTCTACGAACCGATAAAAAATTAATATCGACACTGTATCTTTGATTAGTTAATTCGCATGATTTGTAACGATGTTTATATCCGATAAGATTTAAGCCATCGAAAGTATCGCTTCATTGGTCTAGTCGTTTATATCATTATCGTAAATTTCCAAAACTGCATTATCATACTCTACGATGATAATTCCCTTATCGAATATGGCATTTTTCGGGATTAAAATATATCTTTGTGCAAACAACCCGACGTATTAATTTCATAATCTTCCATGAATCAGTTCCGCCTTTTATTAACTGCAATCAACAGCGAGACTCTTACGAAAACGGAGCTGGTTCTTGCGTCAATTGTAGCGGCGGGTTCCGTGGCGTGCGATACGACGCTGCATAAGACGCTTTGGTGGGATATGTAAAGAGTGGGGGGAGCGAGAGAGGGGTGAATTTCCCCTTGTTCGCACACTCCGTTATACCCAACATTATCGGTGAATGTGCCGTGCGCGAGATGGAGGCTCGTCCTCTCAAGGGCAAAAAAGTCATTCGATTCCGCACCCACAAATTCGATGATTGCATCACGTGAATCTGAGACGCTTCTGTTACCGTGTTACGCGAAAATTTGCAAATTTGCGTCTTCCACGTCTGCGATGAATTTTTCCACGTCTACCAATTACTATTAATCGGTTACTCCTTCGAAAAATAATTTCCTTGCGGCATCGAACATCTGGTTTGACCTTTTCATTGATATGATGCAATGTTACTACAAAATACATTAAAAAATAATCGACTTTAATGTCCAACACGTGCATTATCTTCTTCGAAAAAGTATGGAATCATTGTCATTCTCTGACGAGCTTAACTCGGTATTTCATCGCATAATTTATATATAACATTTTTTCTTTTTTTATATCGTTTACGGTTAATCCGTGAAATTAACAAGATCACTACTCCGTATCCTCGTTTCGAAGCAACAGAAACATCGAGAGTGATTACTTTTTAATCGTCTTTTTAATTGAAGGCCCTCGTTGCATTCATTCTCGTTTCTTCCGTATCTTCCAATATATTCTTTGTTAGTGTATCGTTTAACACGGATGAAATATGTCGCGAAACAGCGTCGTAAAATGATTACCGGCTTACCATTCTGTGAGTAGATAAACGTCGCTTAAAACCCGGATAAGCTGTCGAGCTTATTCGCTAAAAAGTTGCACCGTCTAGAGATATTTTAACTTGAATATTGTTTTTTCATGGCTGTTTTATCGAAAAACCTTCCTCGACGAAAATCGATAGAGAAACGAGCAGAACAATGCTATCGACACAGCGATACGTCGATTAAACCAATTTCAATTTCTATTCTCTATATTATGAACTTTCTAGCATCGAGATTGCACAAATACGATAACACGTGCAGCGTTTCCAAGATATTTGTAATAAAAAGTCGAGTGCAAAAACGTACTCGAGTACCTTCGATCGATCTACCATTTTCATTAACCAATAGTACTCGATCGTTCACTGCTTCATTCAGTAATATTATTGCATGGTACTGAGCATTGCGCTCTATCTAATAAAAGTCGTTGATTCTCTTCGATCTATCCAACAATTGTCCCACGGTCTATGTCCATCGTGCTTGTTCTTTTGCTTCGCGGTAACGCAATATAGCTTTGCAGCAACAACGACGCAATTCACTTCGTTTAATCTTCCAGTCAATTTATGTTTCATTATACCGATATCATATAGCTGACAACAAATAGAGTATTTCATTCTGCTCTTCCATTGCGTATTCAAGCGACTCGAGCTGCAACTTGCGTTTATCTTCTGGAGACTGTGTTTCTAGCGGACAAGCGATGCGCCACTTCCGTTCGTTATATCCGCACTCGAATGCACGATATGTTGAATGTTCCGATATTTATTCTAACCCTCTATAATTAGAGTTTTGTCTACATACAGAAGAATAAGAGCGACGTCACGAAAAGTTCTAGTCAAGGTATTTCTCGTTCAATTACTATTTCACAGAATTATATTTCTATATATTTGCGTTTATTGCAGGTTCAGGTGGATGCAGACAACGTGCAACGTTCGTAAAGCAAGCTTTCTAAAATATAATATTTATGTAAGAAATATACGTTTTATAATATTTTATATGTGTAAATTGTACAATTGAACCGCGTTACATCGTCGTTAGTTCTAACATGTTCGACCGATCGGAAAGCTGATAAAGTTGATAAAACGTAAAAGGAACAAATGGTCCTCCTACGAAGGTAAAAGCCTCGTTGTCATTCGATCGATCGAGCATTCTCCATCGTTTCTTGTCCATTATCTTGTGCTTTTATATGCCACATGGAGGCTTCCACGTGGCGTAGTGCATATTCTTTCCAGGTGTGTTTGGCGAAGCACAAACATATGAGTCGATAGGGACGATAGTGACAGAATCGTTCCTGAACGACGACGTGTATTCGATGGTCGATCGATGATGTTGATTGCGAAGAAGTAGGCGGTGCAGAGCGTTGAAAATTGTTTGCGATGAATCGTGCAAGCAGAGGAAGTTCCTCCAGGTCACGATTATAAGCAAGTTTCTCGGCGTAGACTCGATAGAAACTCGTTATTAATTATTACATCGAACAGAAGATTCCCTCTGACGAAAATGGAAAATATTTTTGAATCGACGCTTTAAAATCAGCTTTCTTGAATTTTCGTTGACAGGTGTCGTGTGCACGAATGATACTGTATTTCCTTAGCGTTATCGCATTCTTTCCAAAGTTCTTTTATTTGTATGCCGATCCTGTGTTTTTCACTGTCCAATACAAAAATAAAATAAGAGAAAATTGATAATTATTCCGCGTCGCTGTATGACGAAATTCGAAGCGCGGTTTGGCTTTTGAGCAGACTAGTACAAAGCATCAAAAGCGCGTGTGAATTTCGTCGGACGATTATTCTAAGATCGATAAAGCTTTTCTACCGAAGAAACGGCGTGAATGGGAGTTTTTAGTTCATCGGAGGCTCCGTCTTTGCGTTATAAACATCCCTTTTTTATGAAACGTATAAAAACATCATGTTCCATAAATATAAAATCGTTGTTCTTCTCTAATGTTCTTTAGAAAGACCAGTAATATTTGTGAAATATTGTCATGTAATAAAAGTGTAAATGGTCTCCCTTAAGATAAATAAAAGTAAAATAAGTAAATAAAATAAAAATAAGATATTATTATCTCATTTTTGTCTGGAATAAATGACGTGTAAAAGAACAATATATTTCGTTTAGAAATATTTATCATTTACTGTTGAGGTTATTAGATGTATGAACAGAGGAAAAAATCCGCACGCTAGCAGTTTTACTCTATAACTGAAAACCCCAAAGCCATCGTTGCCTGTCTACTGTCTATGGCCTGCCTTCGTCCCAGTCTATTGTCTACACGCTGTCGATGGCTTCGGTACTTGAGAGAACGAAAAAGACCAGATGTAGAGTTTTCTTAGAAGTGGTGACCACTTCAACATTTACGATATCGTTTTCAGACACACGAAGTAATTAATCGAAGTAAACTCATAGTAGAAAACCGCTAAGTAACGAATCTTTGCTTTGTTACAAACGAATATTGTTCACCTACTTGAGTTGCTTCACACAGTTTACCGATACTAAGAATCGACACAATTTTTATGTACATAATTCTTATTCTTATCGATATTTCGTATCAACGTATCTTATCATTGAATTCAAAAAATTCCTGAGATTTTTGCAAGTTGATTTTCATTTTCCCGTTCGATAAAATTTCTCGCAAGAAGACACAAAGTACCAAAACAAGCCATTCTAGATAATGTTTCGCTATTCCGGAAGAGACTCGCGAGGATGCTTTTAAAATGTTCATTCTTAACTAGAATATCTTTTCATAGAAGATTCGTGTTCTTTAAACGTTTCCTTTCATTCAAACCGGTTTTCTTGATCCCTCGAGCCTCCGTTTCAGCGAGAAAAAGTCGCTACTCGAATAATTGCGCGCCAAAAGAAGCTTCCGCATAAACGGAACCAGGTCTAGTGAGATACAGTTGCGCAATGTTGGCAAACAACGCGAAAGCCAATGGTCGTGAACAATTCTACCGTCGAATTCCGAAATCGCGACTCCATATCTAAATTTCCTATCACGCGTGTCTGTAACATTGACTTTTGAAAATTCCAATTAATCCTCAGAAATATATGATAGTTTATGGGAATACGAATAAAGCTTGCTAATGACGGTTTTAGGATCTCGTGCCTATTTTTCTTATACGAATATAAAGGTGAGACGCGCTATAAATTCATTTGGGCGGTAAGAAAGGGAGAGTTCGAACATCAACGTCTTTTAAAATAGAACGTTATAGGGGCCTCGGTATATTTTGAGAGCATGGCATATACATTCGGGGACTCCAATCTAAGACAAGAAATGAAAATAAGAAGATCAATAGCGAGCTCGGAGATAATTATCCTATTAAAAATTATCCTTCGTTGAAGATTAACACGCGTTCTTGTCGATGAAACGGAATGAATTGTAAACTAAAAGGCTGCTAGTATACACACAAAAGTCTCAAATTACGTATTTGTTTCAACCCTCGAAACGTACAAACTTTGGATTTTATTCAATTTTACAAGCACGTGATATTAATTGCATCTGTAAAACTCGTATGTGATTGGTAAGAGAATCGTTCGGCTATGCCATCGGCTGAAAAACATCGTGCAGTCTCTCACGTTCCATCGAAACACGCGCGCTTAAGTATAGTCACGCGTGTGTTCGTTCAAGCCTGAAACTTCGAGGCTTTCAGGGGTGACGCAACGCAACAGTCAGCTGGTTTCATCGAGGGAACGAACGTGCCATTGGTCGGCTGCGAGGGCTCGTACGGTCGATCCCTCTTTTGTTTGACGTCATCGGCGTGACATTCTTCTTTTAGGGAACGTAAGACGTTACCTTTTCGTGAGTACACGAGACTTTTCAATGGCGGTCCGCCGCGTTTTCACGTGCTTTCTAAATATATTCCGATTTCCACGAATCATTGATTTCCAACGACAACTAAATAATTGTTAGGGAACGTATCGTGTCAGGTAAAACGAGAAACGAAGTTTGTCATGACAGGAAAAAGCTACGATTCATATTTTTTTTTATTATTTAGTTGTTTACATTCACAATTTGTCCGATTTGGACATTTGGTAGAATTTTTTGGCAGTTTGATTATCATGTGGGTGGCTACCCCCAGCGGGGTACCATCTTCGTGTTTGTTAGGTTTTATCCTTTGTGAACGATTCATATTTGACGATCAAAGATCTGATAATTTGCGAGAAATTTTGAAGATACAAAAGTGTATAAACTGCGCATAATTATGCAAGAACACATAAAAACTTAAAAAAAAAAAAAAAAAACAGTCGTGATTTCTAGCAGCTGAAGAAAATTTTGGTTTTAATCCCATTTCTTTATTTGTATTTATAAAAATACAATACTATGGATAGTTATAAACTCTACACTGTTTTTAGGTTTTTCGTGTTACAATGTAAAATAAAACTGAAGATACGACAAAAATCTTCTTCTTTCGAAGTCTAAAAAAAATTAAATTCTCTTCCAAAATTACGTTCTCGGCCGTGAACAACTACGAACTAATTACATAAATAATTAATTAATTATAACTAATTATATAATGATATAAATATAATAATATAATATTGTGAAGTTTTCATTCAGCGTTTAGTGAATTTTATTTTTTATTGCCTCCATTAATCTGTTAGGTACACTACCCTCTAACTTATTTAAACTTTCGTTTTCAGTATTCGTTTTCGCAGATTTCATTCTTTCTTTTTTTATCCTTTTTTTGAGTTCGACGACGTCCTTCGTAAGTGGGTTCTTTTGATCGTAAATTTTTCTGGCTAGAATTCCTCGCAGCTTTTCGATCCTAAGCGGATTAGGACTGAATACTGGTCATGATAATAATTCCATTCCGAAATCTTGATACCACATTTTTATACTTAGCGACTGTATGAATAAGAGCATTGTCTTGTTGAAAACTTGTTTTTTTTTTATCTTCTATTTCGGTTATGAAATGTAATAATTGTCGATAAATGTCAAGTAACATCTCCTGATATCCTATAGCGTTCAATTTACACTTTACAAAAACAATTTCACTTAACATATTCAAACATGATCTGCGGTTTCTTAGAAACATTGAACAAATAATGCAGAAAATGCGTTTGAGTCTATAACTATTCACAGCGCCGTATAAATTTTTCTAATAATTCGCAAGTCGGTGGATAGGAAATATGACAAAAAATTTCATACAAGCACAGAGCAAAGATCCAGGTGAAATCAAAACTGGATTAAATTCCACATTAATTACGAAGATTCTTCGAAAGAAAGGAACGAACAAACAGCCTTAGTCGACGAGAAAAAGTTATCCCAAACGCACACCGCAATTTCACAACAATTGTATCACGGATAAAGATTGCTATATGGGCACGATATCTTCAAATTTATGACCAGAAACGGATTTGCAAATATCGTATTGCGATCAAGAGAGACGAAAAAGTCACGTCGTTAAGTTTCCATAGCTTTTAATCGTCCAGAAATAATTTCTTTTACGATAAAAGAGATAAAACGCTGATGCTTTCGTGTAATACCCGTAATTTCTTCTTTGCACGCAATATCAATAAAGATAACTTCGATAATGCAGAGGACAAACCAATGGTATCGTTTATTCTCAAACAAAAGAAACAAGACCACACCTTTCTTTGGGTGTTTCAATTAAGTTGAATTTCGAATTTAATTATCGACTAAAATTAGATAGAAACGAAATTGCGAAATAAACTATCATCTACTTTTCAAAGATAACATTTAATCACGTTGTCTTCTATATCGCCTTAAAATTTCTTTTCAAAAATTAGAAATTAAAAGGATTACCAAATCTTCTTTGCCTTTCTAGCCTGTTTATTTTCCATAATTATCTAGAAACTTGCCACCACCTTGGATTTCCATGATCTTTTAATACATTGTAGAAATCAATATTTCGAACAATTTTTTCCTTTGTGTGTTATCGTCGGACTCTTTTAGCGTTCGAGATATTTGCGAAGAACTGTCGGTAGCACAACAGCGAATTCTACCTGTAGAGAATCATCAGCCCGATAACACGTAAAAAATCATCGAAATCCAAGATGCTGGCAGCTTTCTAAATAATTACCTTATTTTTATATTATTTTATGTTTTCCAAGCTCTTTGCTACTTAATAATAGCGAATAATAATTTTTTAAATATTTTGTTGAGTAATCACTGCAATTTTCGATCTATTTTTCAAGCCATCTAAACAATTAATTACCCATTTTAATGGCTACACCATTTATATTTTAAGTACTAGTTGTATAATGGTTCATATGTTAGAAATAAATACACAAACACATACGGTGTATGGGTGAAGAATAAATAAATAAAATAAATAATAAAAATGATGGCAACATAGAAACAAAAGTCTTTCTGATCGCATTGCTTAATTATACATTTTTCCCGGTAGCAACCCGATATTGCCGTAATTATTTACGCTATTGACGCTAATTTGACAAATAACAGCCGACACGGGAATACCAGTTTCCCGATAATTAAACCGCAGGGAATTCGTGCATTGTATGAACGGAGGTTTCGTCATCGACGGAAGAATGTGATCAGTCAACTAAAACGTGTGTGCTCTCACGCATCTTCGTTTTCTCTTTGCATACGTGAGCATTCAACTACACGCTGAGCTAGTTCCCTGCAGGATCCTTTCCTTATCCAAAGACTGTTCGAAATTCCAATTTTCCTACCTATGAGTCGCATATCCTCGAATTCTCGCACGTTTGTCTAATTTTTTACGCGCCGTTTAATTTTTTATCTTCTTTAAGCGGACGAAGTTGCTGAAGTTCTAAGGTTTCTCCACGTTCTCATCGAGTTTTTTAATAATTACAATCGCTACGAATACAGCGACAGAAAAATGTCGCGACGCGGCAATTCATTCGCGTTCTACGAGGTGTTCCACGAAAATTAATCTTGAAACCAGCGTGTCACACGTGATAAGCGCTGAAATCGTCGCGTTGCGCCGATGCGAAAGAGGAAGCGGCGATAGTCACGCCTAAAGAAACACCTCGTGGATCTACGGTAACGTCCTCTTATCGATCGATACATTGCTTAGGAATTTCATGCTTCTTGACTGTCAATAATAATAATAATCGACGAGGAATCGTTCGTCACCTTACGAAGAACGTAACGTGCATGAATAAGGATAGATCGATTTTCGAGGTATGTATCTTAAGCAATGCTAGCGATTCAGTGGCCACGAAATGAAATTCAGAGAATAATTTAATCGTTTTCTAGAAGAACACGTGTGAAATAGCGTGTTCATTGTTGAGAACATTTTTATATTCCGATAAAGGATAGACTCGATCGATATTTTGACGATTTTAATAAAATAAAAAAAGTCGAGTAAGAGGCGCCTAGTCGCGTAAAAACCAGTTGCGGTAGCTTGTTTTATTTTTAAACGATCGTATGTATATATCGGAAATGAATAGAAAGATGAATGGGGCGAGGTCGTGGCGAGGATTTGCACGAATTTTACCGGTGGCCCTGACTCGAACTTCATACGTACGTGTTCAGGCTCACGTAATCATCTCCTTGGAACTATGTGAGCATTTTCTCTTTTGAAACACGTCTGACCCATGAAACGAAGGCTTCTACCTCTTTAGATGCATTGTGATTCGTACGTGAAAGATATTATATACAACGTGTTTCAAAAAGATTATAAAATGAAATTTAATTATAAACTCGATACATCGGCAATTGTGAAACCTGATTACTCAGAGATTAACTGATAAATTAAAGGGATAAGTTTATTTGAAATTTCGCAACTTTTCAAATTTATCCAGTATGTGTATCGAATCGTATACGAATATATCATATTATATTAATCATTCGTATCACTGTTCACCATTAATATCCGATAAAAATGTTTTTACATAAGAAATGAATACTTGTCGTTATGTAATTTTAACGAAATTTGAAACTCGTGAAATTTGTAAAATAAATTCATCGGAGATAAAATCATGAAAATTAAAGAATTATGAAGTCACGTGTTATTTCGGCGATGTCTAAAAAACAGAACACTGTAATTCTCCTTGTACTTGTCATCGAGTGATCTTCGAGGCAGAGAAAATGTAGGAAGCGTTATATAAGAATACACGCAAATAGTACACATCTTAGTAAATTTTGTTTTAAATACGTCCTCGACCCTGATGTCTCTTTATTTTCTCGTAAATAATAAAACTATCTGTCACGTAAAAAAAGAAAAGAAAAAGAATAGAAAGAAACGAATTTTACTAACAAACGTCCATTATGTGTAAACTTACAGAATGCTCATGAACATGTATTTCTTACTATGTTAAAGAGCAAAAAATTAGAAAAGAACTATTTACCTTTTTCTCAAAAAATGAACGAATATTCCAACAAAAATGTAACATATACTTTCGTTTTATCTCCTTGAAATAAATCGTGTACAATTTTCCTGCTAGCAATAATCGCGGAATCGATAAGAGACATCGGTATTTTGGCTAATAAAATTAATTAAGATGAGGCCCGAAGATTGGAACAAGAAATAATCGGACGGTGTTAAATAAAATTACGTAATTGCTAGTTACACCAGCCGAGTTCAATATTCAATCGCTTCAATTACGTCTTACGTAAATTAAATATTTTACGCCAGAGAGGAAAACAAGACGATAGAAAAATATTTCGTCGTTAAACAGATTGTTATCTTAATCGCAAATGATTAGACATTGGCTAAATCACACATATGTATATTTCGTCACTTATCGTAAATCAGCTCGAGTCGACAAAACAATTATACGTGAGAATATTTGTTTAGTTCCCCTTAATTTTAGATGCAAAAAATTAGTCGGAGATTTTCTAGTAAACGAGTAAACGAATTTTCTAGTAAAAGTTCGAGTAAACGAGGAACTGCACTACGATAAATTTGTTGATCTTTCCAGAAACATTGTATCTTTAAAACGTGAGTTCTACATTTTTAATTTCTTCCATCTTCCATTTTTCTCAATCCTTCGATTTTCTAATTTTCTAACGCGAAACTGATAAATACCCGAATAACACGGAAATGTGTTCCAGCGGATTGTATTCTCGCGCTTTCTTTCGTCGTTTTAAAATCCAACTTTCGATGGAAATTTACCGCAAGATCGCGAGAAGCATCATCTTTGTTCTTATATTTATATCCTTATGTTATCGATGATAATGTGAACGCTTGTCAATCTACTCGCAAGCGGAACGTAAATACGCTTAAGCATTGGTTTTCTGATTGCCATCTTCGGACAAAGACCCCATTGTTTCACACTGTAACTTTGTCTAGTTGCGTGGCAAATCTCTTTGGCGAATCTCTTCGAACATATTTTGATACTTGAAATTCTTGGAAATCTCGAGGAATATTTAAAGATAAATGAATCTTTGGTTCTCAAAGTTCCAAGAAATCTCGAATTTTTTTATCACTTGAGACTTATTGCCCTGCAATAAGCAATTATTCGAAGTTTCATTTCTTACATAACTCCGTAATACGAATACACTTTATTTTATTTATCTCTGCGTGCTACGCGCGTTCTGATCCTTTACGATCTTGCACCATTACAATTTGCCATAAATGCATGTGCGTTCATAGTCTACGATCTGTGTATAATTGTGGAGGAATTCTTCTCCTACGACTTACTGAAACGGACAATTAGATGTAGCAATTAAAAATTTCCAGTTCCACGTCTCTAATCCAGATGACGTTCGAACAGACCGTCGTCCGTAGCTCATACGTACAATTGAAACGTTCGCGATCCAATGTATTCATTCAATAAACGACACTCAACGCATGCGTGTTTCTTAAGTATGCGACGTTCAACGTGCAGCTGACGAGTTCAATGAATTTAATTAGATTCAATGCGTGTCCGTCCGATGTATGATCGAATGCGAATGAATTGGCAGTATCTTCATTACGTATGAGAAATTTTGCGTTATTAAAGGAGAATTTCTTTTCTGATTTTATGGTGAATTATTAGGTCATGTTTTAAACATTAAGATCATTAATCATTAGATTAACGACCTACATGCGCAAATGCGGCATAAAGAACTTCGCTGCATTATATAATAACGTTATAACGTTATAGCTTTCTTTTATAATGATATACCGATATGGTATAAAGTGCCTGGAAGTAATCCAACGTAAATAACTTTGATACAAATTTCCTGCTCACGTCTCTAAAATCACTGAATTAATCTCTAATAAGCCGTAACAAAAACGCGAGGATTAATTTTAATGAAAAGTTGTTTACGCCACGAGGCGATGACGATGCCAATAACGATTTTTATTTTTAACCTGGCCTTTTAAATTTTATCGCAACAATGATTACGATTTTATCAACAATTCCTCTTCTAATTCCCAATATTATCTAAATCACATTTTTTGCGTGTTCCCGCTTTTGCTCCATCTATTCCTTTCGTAATAATATTCTATGTATAATAATTTTCAAATTATCGTTAAGATTGCCGCACAGTATATATCCGTATCGTTTATCGCCTACAGAGGGTTAACAAGAGTCAAGTTGCCCCTGCTTAAGTTGCATCTCGAAATCATAGTAAGAATAAACATTGTTCAATGTCGTCTGACGCTTTCTAGATGGAACCGATCCGTAACAATGCCGATCGGAGATTTAAATAGAAGATTGCAACGTTTAAACGTAGCTCGACCATGGCGATTTAATTTACGCATCGATTCGTCATAATACTTCTCAATAATAAATTGTATTAATATTTACTAATAATTGAAATTAAAGTTACGAATACAGGGATAATCTTACTTTATTTATTGTTGTAAATCGATCGTGGATATTTTTATATTTATAAGAAGTTTGAGTAAAAACCTGGAGAACGAACATAATATAGAAGAATATATTTAGGCCACCCAGTATAATGTTTAATAGGTGTATTTCGTTAATTGAATAGTGCTCGTAGAAAACAACACCGTAAGTGCCAAGAAACAAGTTTTTCAGTATGAAGAGAAAATTTATGTATCGATATAGCGCAAATCCATGAAAAACGAAAGTATATCCGTAGAAAACCTTGCACGTGCCACCTGTTAATTGTAAAGAAAGCTGGATGTTCCATTCATTCAGATACATTGCATAGACAAAAGCCAGAAAACAATCAACTAATGTTTGTTCGTACAGGTATTTTGTTTTCTATAGGGGCAACATCGTGACATTATCTGTTAGCAATAATATTTGGAAAGGAAAATGGCACTTAAATCCTATATCACAACATTCTTGTCGGTATGCAGACCATTTTCCAATAAAACATCGAAATTTTTCAATTCTGGCGCTTACAGTGTTTTCTACGAGCGCTGTTCGATTACGTCGATAAAAACGTGAAATTGCGTAAACGTCTACGGTCTATCTGTATGATTTTAGTTTAGTTTTGAAAAATGAATCATCAGCGATGACTCACTCGTCTAGCAGACGTTGAGATGGCGCATCGTATAATAAGATCAATTGATTCTTTCCAATATATGAACTAAACTGGCACAGAGATAAACAAGTGTCTATGTCTATGTAAATTCCGAGTACCTCGATCTAAATCTACATAAATTCCTAGACACGCGTTCTAAACGAGTTTAATAACATTTATTTATAATCGCGCGTACTTTTAAAAACCAAACGGTAGGACAAACCTGCTGACACAATAACAATCGTAAAACAGATATTTGCGAGTGCAACCCGCGCGTACATTCCGTAATTTCCAATGCGGCATTGTTCAAGCAGCAGAGAAAGAGATAACAAGCAATCTGCTTAGGAATTACGCAATCGAACACATTTTCCAATGGAACGTTATTGTAGTCAATCAAAGTCCAATAAACTGGAAACCATCGATCATAATAGACAAACATCGGACTAAAACTGTAGATTAACATAATTCGTTATTCCTGGGTCCGAATCTCCGATTATCGAACTTCGTCAATTCGAAACAATTATCGAAACGAATATCCTTTTCATCGCGATTCATTTTTTCGAAACCAAATTTAGATTTTGGAATGGTTTGCTATTTTTTTGTTAAATTAGTTTTCCTTGTTTCTATTTTGGGTTTTATCAGTCTCGTGAAATCGAGTAGAAGAAGGAGAAGATCGAAGTAAGATGCTATGCACTACAGTTCGTAGTACGAATTGGAAGAGAACGTTGCGACTAAAACGTAAACCTGGCCGACGTATTACATGGATCGAGTATCGCGTTGCACATGAGTATCGTTTTGTGTCGTCATTATGCAACAGCGCGTCAATCCTGTTCCATGCTGGTTAAACATCGTTGCTTTGTCTTTGACGTCTCCTCGCGCGTACACAACTATTTAGAATTACTAGATTTTTCGACCAGACATACGCAGCAGCCAATTGAATGCTATTCCCAAAGATATTCCGATTAAATTGTATTAAAAATTGTGTAGAGATTGTTGGATGACTTATTAAAATTCAATGCAATTAAGAGGTGTGGCCGAGTTGCCGGATAGTCGCCACCTCGTCGATTTCGATGCCCTTGAAATATCTTGTCAAGGACATCATTGTGAACAACTTTTTCTTATACATATATAGGGTGGTTGATTTTAATTTTCGAGTTAGGCGCAAAAGTATGTTCGGTCGCCATACGTAGTCTAGTCGGCTTTAATATCCGAGCTATACGGAAAAGTATGTCATAGTGACGCGTAAGGAATGGAAAAAATAACGAATATTCCGCTCACGGAATTCCAAATGAAAAGGAGTGGATAGGTTTCGGCTACTGATAGGATAGCGGTATAAATGAGTGATTTAAATTCAGTGACGTTGATAATGGAAGGAAAATACTCAGATAACTTGTTACAAGCATATTTGGTTAGCGTAAGACACACTTCTTAACTGTACAATAGAATAGCAGTACACATACGGAAGCAAACATACTTTTGCTTATAATTGGAAAACTAAAACCGACCACCCTATATACGTGTAAGGAAAAGTTGCTTAAAATGATAACGTTGAGAACATATTATATATAACCAATCGGTAAGTAGACTAAAAATTTAAATAGAACAAATATGATCGACCAAAGTTTGGTATTAAATACGTATGAGTCTTCAAAAATACATAAAACGCGGCAGTGAAAATTGCGTTTGGAAGTGAACGCTTAATCGAAAGTTGGACGTGAAATCCATTCGTCATTTCTCTTGGTGAAATTCTTAAATACCAAAAGAGCGTTGAACTCTCGATACGTGGATATCTTCAACACTATTTACGAAACTACGGTGTCAAAAGGAAACGCAACCGTGGTACTTGGATCATTCACATATTTATCTTTTTGCTTCGTAAAAAATATATCTACAGGCAAGTAAATTAATTTACGACTGCTATAAGTTTCAAAACAAGTCACTAAGATTAACAGCTCTTCTCTTTAAATCTACTTTGATCTATATTGTGCGGTATCTCTATGTGGAATTATGACACCAATAAAATAAGTATATAACGATGAATGATGGTTGTAAAGTTACTCCTTCGGATATCTGACGACTTTCCGATAGTATGGAATTTTTAAAACCACGAATGTACAATAAAAAATATAAAAACACGTAGCTAATGAGAAATTTCGCATAACCGAGCAATTCTCTCTCGCATGAGGAAAATTTTCTAATCTTACGATTAAATTAAGAAAGAGAATTGTAAATGATTCGCGATACAAGGTTTCACAGATCGAGCAGCGATGAATTTATTTTTTTACGAGGAAATTTTCCCAGTAGTACACAGAGAATACCAGACTTGTTCGTGATAATGTTTTCGTCTATTCATAACAAATGGAATATCATCGATCATAATTTAAATATTCAGTTTGTCGTATCATCACGTACTACTGCTCATGATTATTTATCTAGGAAATTGTTAATAGCTATCTGGGAGGAAGTTATGTAGGAAAATATTATTTGTTAAATAATAAATAAAAAGGGAAAAGTTATCCAAAGCGATGACATTGACAACATATTTTAAGGACATCGAAATCGGCGAGGAGATCACACTTCTAAGTAATTATCGTCATTTCCTTAATACCGATGTATCGCAATAAACATGTTCTCTTTTTGTAAAATATTGATGAATAGTCGTGTAAGTCGCTCTTTCGAACTAGCAATTATCGCGATATTTTATTGTCGCGTATGAAAGAACGTGAAAATAGAAATACGAAAATAATGAAACTTGGATCGTAAATTAAACGAAAGATTAATATCTTTTACTGAATCGTAAGACTAACATTAGGCATTCACGTGTTCCGTGATCTAGAAAATGTGAATGGAGTAAATCAATTCGACCTTCGTTTGAGCAATTAATCCTTGAAATTTAGCTGTTTGAAGAACTACGCTCACTGTTAACGACGTTCCTTCGAAACGATAAAAATGAGATTAAAATGATATTTTATGTTTAAAAAAACTAGTTTAGTTTTAGTTTAGTCTGAGTTAAATTTAAAAATTAATAGCGTTCCTAAAAGATAAAAGAACGATATGCTTTGCGTTAGTATTGGAAGATGATTTATATGTATGCAGTCCAAACGGTACGTTAAATAATTTGTTTTCGTTTCGTTCCATAGATTTATTATTCTAATTCTAAATAACAAACAACGAACTACTTGCAGAAGATTATTTTCAGAAAAATAAGATATCGCATGAGTCATATGCTTCACCACTTTACTATCAAATTCGCAACGAATGAATAAATTAAATAAAATCTTCCGTAGCATAAAAATGAGCCGTACTTGTTTAGAATAATTGATACCATAGAATTTCTAATCTGCTTACGAGACACGATAGAATTACTCTTATCTTCCTAATGCTAATTATTGGCGTCGAACAGGAAGGTCTTATTTTTGCGATAACGAACTCGCTGTTACAGTAAAACTCTCGTTTCTTTTTCTATTTCTGTCGGTTTCCTTCCTCCTCCTTCGAGTCTCCTTTTTTTCCTATGAAACCTCCGATAATTTGCTAGACCGTACCACCACATTACCATTTCGATGCTTATGTAACATTCGATCCTCCATTTTCCAGTGTCACGTACCGAGTTATTTGCATATCCTGCCATAGTCGTTGACAGTGTGTTCGCTATCGTATGAATTATAGACCTTGTTTGATAATAGACAAGTGTGTTTTTATATAATGTCAAAACAGTCTTGAAGATTTAAGAAGGATTAGTTTGTAAATAAAACTGTGTATTCTGTTAGAAGAGGGCACATAGAGGAAATTGAAATCGAATTTATAAAATTATACAGTATCGATAAATCTGTCAAATCTGAAAGAGAGGTAGCTTATGTTTGAAAGGTAGCACGTTCGGATGAAATTAACTTTAGCTATTTTAAAAAATATGAAGCTTTCCATAGCGACTCACAGATTTGAGCGTTGGGTCTTGCAAAACGCATGTAGTACGAGTGCAGGCCATTTTCCTTTGCAGTGGAAGAGAACAACTAAGAAACTTTCCGCGTGAAAATCATCTTGAGCAAAATTGACACGAAAATCAATAAAAATTTTTCATATTGAAAGATAGATACGAAACGCCGTAATCATAGCGTCATGAAGTTGCGAGAAAGTTCAGATCGTAATATCGAGAAGGTACAGATGAAAAGGTCAGAGTAATGAAAATCCTAAAAATCAGTGTCTTTGATCTATCAGATTTAACGTCTCTGGAAAAATTGATCTATCGTTAATCAAACGAAAATAAAATTTCTCCACTAATACCTTTCGTCGTCTCTATCTCTTTTCAATTTTTGTTTGTTTGTTTGCTCGTTTGATTTCAACGAAGCAATTAAGATAGAATCGCAAGTATAAAAACACGTCGAAAATTGGAAATTGGTTGCAAAGAAGGATTGAAATTACTTAATTGCCTTTTTAGAGATCGCTGGCACGCACATTTCCTCTTCGTTGTGCTGCTTGCAACATGGTCTGCGAACGACCACGGTTACTGGCTGAAAACCCACAGTAATATCAATCTTTTCTCATCGACTTTTCGCCCCAAAAATATTTCTCGAATCAAGATCTTGTAGTTTACCAAATTCTCCCCCGGAACGTATCCGTGCTCCATAACGTATCAAAAGAAATTCGATCGATTTACCAATGATTATAATTGGACATTTTTAATAAAACAACACTTTCGAAAGAAACTGAAGTTCGTCGAGATCGATAAGAACTACACGAATACCAATGTCTAGTCTAAAGTCACGATTTTATATTTTAAAGAAAGTAGAAGCTTTGCCAGTTTTTACATAACGACGCGATATCATAAAATCAATTTTATTCGAAAGCGAGGAATTCTAAAGATGATAATCAGACGATAATGGCGTCAAATTCTAAATTTTCCGTTTTGTTATTCGAGACGCGATAAGAATATTAGGAGGATTGCGTTATTTTTAATCGAACTTTATTCAGATTGTGCTGATTATAGACTTTTATCTTTTCTGGACAAAGTTTAATTAATATCGCGCAGTCTGTAAAATTCAGGACAAACATGTTGATAGATGCGTTGAAACTTGAAAAAGATCGTTTATTAGCGTTAATAATACGCTAAAGCTGTTTCTTTTTTCTACTTCGCAGCTGAAGACATTTTACTTGAGAGAAGATATCGAATCAGAGACGTAGAAATTTCTAAATGAGACCAATCTTCCTGACGATATTAATGTAGATTAAGAAAGTCACGAAAATATACTACATATATAGATTAAATTAATCAGATTAAAACGTTAAAGTACTTCAACGCCTTTTCAATTGCAAGAATTTCGATTTAAGCAACGATTGTTACTTATCGTCACTTTTACGTTTGAAATAAAAGAGAGATTATCGTCTATAGATGAATCGTCGATGTCAATACAGTACTTGACATGGAACTTCTTAAATCTCTATCTGTGACGAGAATAAATCAGATTTGAACTACGTAACGACAATGTACAACTATTGCAGTACGATTCCACTGCCAATGTGATTTTGTTTAAATAAAGAGTTTCAAGGTTCACCGCACTACTTCTTCCCCTATTACGACGCGAAGTTTTGGCACGACGCGATACTCGATACAGTGCATCGTAAATTAATTCTAAACAAGAACCGCGCTACATCATCGTAATATAATTGTATTTGATCTACGTAACTCTTTCTCAAATTACCAAAACATTATAGAAAATTAGATGGACAGGATGTGCTGCACTTTAGCGTATAAACAATGCCAGTGTGTCCTGGCTAGGTAAAAGTAGGATTAAAATATCATGCAGCGAAGAGTACATAAATGCGCCATTAAAAAGTTACGAGAAAAATATGAAATGCCATGTGTACGTCAATATTCTTTTTCGTAGTTTAGTCTAATATAAGACAGGATACGTAACGTTCATGAGATATATTGATGCATACGTCGTACGTACGTTTCTTGTTTTCGTGCACGATGGCAAACGTACGCTACGGTCTTTCGTTTCATTTTTATTCTTGTCATTCAACAAGACGAGATTGCGCGAAAAAGAAACGCGACGAAATCGCCATGAAATTCGGTTTACGATAAATTCAACGGCACAGCGATATCAACTTCGCATTGATAAAGGCGGATGGCATTTCAAATCGTAAATTCGTATAAGCATATCTAGCTTTCGTACTTTTGTTACAACGTTTTAATCAAACATTTGTGCACTTTTCGTTACATGACATTTTTGTCTTGTTTTTACTTGTTGAACACACTGGCAAAGTTTGCACACTGAGCTGCGCGGCACCCTCTCTACTTGTATAAATAATTAATAATCGAACATAAATGAAACAAAGACACGCAGTTAACTTAACATTGCAATTTCCGATTTAAACAGCCCTTATATCCTCGATCAAAGAAAAAGACAAAACGTACGGTATTGAATATCGTACTTCCCCCGATTCGTCTTCGATAAAAGAACAAAGGATGAAACGAAATAAGCGCACCTGCATTTTCACTTTCGGTTTTGCTAATTTAACTTTCTACTTCAACCCCTAATATCCAACAGATGTATCGATCAAAGGCTAACGTTACGTTAGAGGTGTCGATGTTTCGATTGCTATCCTAGTTACTAATAAAATACCAAAGCTGAAGAAAATCCAGATACGTACATATTTAGTCCGCGTACGTTTGCACAACATAATTCACGTTATTCGAAATCTGCAGATCCCGGAACACGAGAAATGGTTACCTCGTCGGACGGTTTCGGTACCACGGTCGACTCGTCCTCCGTCTGGTGTACTCGCGCGCGCGACTCCGACTTCCTGCCGTAGCACTTGCACATCCTGCTGAACAGCGACCTGTTTTTCGTCTTCATGTCAACAGCCTTGACCCACTGATCCGGTTTTACCTCTCGATCAAGATGAAACTCGTTGGACACCTGTTCCTCCTGACGCAATCTACGTTTGACTAATCGTTGGCCGATCCTTGTCTCGCGGCACATGGATAGAATCGGGAAACGCGTCAGATAACGTATCAAAGCCGTAGTCCAGGCTCTTTCGTCCGCGAAGAAAGGCGGCCGCGTGCGGACTCCATTGCGCGTGAGCGGAAGTTTTCCACGGTCAAGGCGCACCGCCATCCGAAATTCGAACGTTTCAACGGGGGATGTGCGATCAATAACAGTCATCGTTATGCCGGATTCTCGCCCTGAATTTTACTCACCGAGCTTTATGTCGTTGCAAGGATAATGCGATTTCCTTGCGTTTCTGCGATTAATGCCTCGACATGCATTCTTCAATTCTACCAACGAAGATGATGGAATTTTTCATTTTCGTAGAATTCGTATTTCGAAGGAAAGTATTTGCGTATTGCGTATTTTTCGGAAAGTTTGAAATTATTGCATAGATATCGCGATCTGAACAGATTTCTATGATCAAACACCCAACTGGTGAATTTTTCTTCAGTTTATCTATGGAAAGGATTAGACTTTGTTACATAATGAAAAATAATTATGATGAATTTTCTGATAAATCTTACTTCCTGATAAATTAATGCATTATAAGTCTACGGATGAAATTAGAAATTCTGTTCGGACATGATTACAGTAACGAATCTGGTAGCGCCGAAAGAGTCGAGGATATGTTCTGATCGATGCTTAGGGTTGCAAGGTGCCTAAGAAGAAGATTAATTGTTGCGTAGATCGATGGGAAAAATTGACTACCGAGAGTTGGTAGATCGACGTTCGTAAGGGGCTACGCACGATTATTTCATGAAAATACTTTTATTCGGAGATATGATTTTCGTAGAATATTCCTACAACATTTTCCACTAAATCTTCTTGAAACGAAGAAGTCATAATATTTCAGATCCAACCAGATAATCAAATATACGTGTATGAATATATTTTATGTTCATTTCAAATGCAAAGAAATAAAGTCGTTATGGAAAAATCCGATGAAAGAAAATAGAGTATAAGGTATAGAATAGGTATAAGTGTTTCTAAATGTCGCGTCGTTACATATAGATACACGGCAGACGATGACGGTATAAGAAGAAGAGAATAAATAACGGAGTTCTTCGACACGGTGGCACGAGGTCATAAGAATTGCGGATGATCGATTTCGAAGGCCCTGATGGCCACCACATGTGACATCGCTAGTGCAATCATTAAGAATGTGATTTTTAGAGAATGTACGATACAGAGCACGCGTGATACATCGCCAATTTTCATCTCGGCTTACTGACCCGCATCCTCGCCGCGTTTTCAATGAACTCGTCTCCAATATAATAGCATCGTTATTTGCACCGTCTACCTACGGGGTGAATTAGGGATGATGACTTTAGATCCCAAATGCATTATGACGAATGATATTCAGTTGGAAGCTGTGATTTCTGCTCTTCTTACGAAAAGAAATCGTAGTTGGAATTTTTGTCTAGCGACGAGATTTTTTATTTTTATTTAATTTTAGAGAAGAATTCGTAGTTAGATATTTTCCTCTATTGGGACGAAAGGGAAGTTTTCGTTGATTTCTAGTTTGCAAATGGATCATAATTATATTATAATCCGTTCGTATTATGGATTATAATCGCGGTCGCCAAAAGGGACGCGAAAACACGATTGTTTCGTAATCGATAGCCTCCAAACGTGGGCATTCTCGGCATCGCGATCAATTATTGAATCGTCACCGCGTCCTATTTTACGGAAAACGAAGGTTTTCTTAACCCTTTCGTCATTGCGAACCTGTATATGAGCTCACGTGCATTTATTTATACTTGATATTCACATTTATATTTATGTCGTCAAATTTGAAACAATCGCTATTACCTAACCGCCTAAAACAAATTTGCTCGAAAGCTAATCTTCTTCTGACCCTAATACATTCTTTCCTGCAGAAATTTAAATAAAAGATAGTTATCGGTATTTATCTATATTTTATATTTACAGAACGATACGACCGTAATCCATATCGTTTGCTCAGAAGGAAGCAAAATTTCGATTACAGGGAATTATTAATTTTTCCAAGAGGTTAACAAGTCCCATTCCCTCGATTTATTTTCCATGGTGGTTCAAGTTACCTTTTTCGCGCAGTATTCGGCCACTTACGCAACGATGGAAGAAATTCAAGGTCACAAACCAGGATGGACGAACTAAATCAACTCACCTTCTGATCGATTTGCTCTTGACTCCAGTTAAGGTCACCCGGTTTTTCCTCCGTCATGATCCGGCGTCACTAAGTCAACGACAACGACGATCACGATCACGATGATAATGGGACGAGAGAAGAAGAAATTGTATCCTCCTCTTTGAAAATTCTAAGAGAATGGGTCGACGAAAGGCACGGAAACAGAGAGAGAGTCCAAGTCAACAGAGAGGCAATCTCGACGCCTCTTTAGAGATCACTAAAGACTTACATCACGCGATCCACGAGTCCTACATCGAAATCTACATCGCGTCTAGAAATACAAGCGACTCGCGTGCGAACCGGGTGTATTTTGGGAGAGGCGGGACGCGCGAGCGAGCGCCGATACTTCGACGGACAACGAATGCCCCTTTGCTCTTTAAGTCGTAATTATTTACTAAGGGAATTTCTTTCGGTTTGTGTATATGATGCAAGAAATAGTTAGATAAACGATAGAACGATAGAATGTTAATTATTTGAACTATTAAAAGAGATGGATTAAGAATTTTACGATTACTAATGCAAGACAACATTTTACAAATATGAATTACACGTGCTTTTCGATTCATAAAGATATCATTCTTTTATAATTTTATAATCAACTCGGTTGTAATAATATATAATCAAAGTTGATTTTATATTTCTTGCTTACTTAAAAGATTTTTAAACATAGAGATAATCATTCATTCGTAAAGTTTTGTAAGAAACCCAGGGCATAACGTTGTGGCAATTTATATTTAAATATTCAGACATAAGATATAATCAAATATATAGATTCGAGTTATAAACGTTTATCTCATGAAAGTTTCCTGTCTCGCCATTAATTATCACGTCTTTAAAAAATATCGTATTTGGTGACATAAAAACACAAACGTGATAAAAGAAAAAGTACTTCGAATAGATTTACTGTTCTTGATCGGCCAATTTTTCATTTTTAAATGACGATTATTTTTAACAATTATTATCGCTGTTTAATATTTAATTTTAAAATTAGTTAATCAAAAATGTCAGGATGGCCGAGCGGTCTAAGGCGCTGCGTTCAGGTCGCAGTCCACTCTGTGGGCGTGGGTTCGAATCCCACTTCTGACAAATCTCTTTTATACACCTACATTCGCGATTAAATGTTATCAAATTTGACAAAAAAGCTTTATTTTTACTTATTTTTCAGACAAAATAAAATCAATTAAAAAATTACAAGTTAAATATTACGTATTATTTTATTATATGTATATTCGGGGGAAATTAATAGTTTGTTGAAAAGGTAAAAATCACTGAGAAAGATATTTTTATTTCAAAGTTTGGATGTTTAAACTGATATTCTCGTTTTCCTGTTATGTCTGAGGCTTCCTGCAATTTCCGGTTACGTGCAAATTGTATTAGCATGACGCATATGCATGATTGTATGCATAGATTTTACTTTTAACGTAGAAATGTTAAAATATGATGTTATATATACGTGTGTAAATTTCATTTTTGACAAAGGTATGAGATAAAAATAGATGAATGTATGAATAATTGAAACATTTGAGATCTAAAATATAGGATTCATCTGTTTCAATCTTTAGTTCATTCTGATCGAATGATCCGCTGTTTCGATCGTGATTTGTAACTTGAAGCTTTGCTCCAGCGTGTTTATAGATACTTATAAATTATTCCACTCCTACTTATGCATATAAACAATAATTATATAAATATTGCAGTACAGAGTTGATAGTGACATATAGTAAATATAAACATTGTAAGACTATTTTAATACCGACGCGTAAACTGACGATCGTAAGATATATCGTTGTTATCAAATCTTGTTGGATTTCTAATATCTCAATAACTCAGCTATCGCAATAAACGAATAACGTGAATTATTATTATTATTATTATTATTACAGATACACATGTTATGCGACATAACGAGGAAACGTAACGATAGAAAGTGCAAGCAAAATTGCAAAACGGATAACAGTTAATTGTCAACATGGCGGATAGTGATTTTCTCATTACAATTTCAGGTCCCGCTCTATCATTATTGTTTTATGAAAATGTTCGTAGCAGTGGGACCCAGGTAAAAAAATGTTTTTTTACATTATCGCCAATAATGCCTTATCATTTAACATGATGATTCGCATTTAGATTATGAAATATAGCGTCTTAACCTCAAAATAATCTAAGCTAATGAACGAGGAAATTGAAAACATTGAATTCTCCGTATTCTAGATGGGCTTTTTGCTAGGAGAAACACTTGAATTTGTTAGGAAAACGGACACAGATTTATACAATCAAGTAGAAACAGTGAAAATATACAGTAGTAAGTATATTCAATAGCTGTTTTATCTCAGTGACGTAAACATTTTTCTTTGTCCTATAGTAAAATATTTTGACATTTTTAGATATTGAGGCTGTTGTAACTTGTCCATTACCAGATTCCTTACACAACTCTATTGGCAAAATTAATAAGGAAAAGTTAAGGGACTTTTTACGTGATAAGAGTAAACAAGTGATAGGTTGGTTCCACTTCAGAAGAGATATAGCATTGATACCTACATTTAGGGACAAATTATTGCATAAAGAATTCTCGTCATATTTTTCCAATGAAAATGGTTGCAAAGAAGAATTTTTTGTTACATGTTTATTAAGTTCCTCGACGAGTAGTGAAAAGGGAACATACAAATTTAAACATGTCTTTTTAAGACAAAAAAAATGGTATGTTTTCTAACTACAATAATTTTTGTACAATGCTATTTTTTAAGAGTTTTGTTTTTATAAATAATTTGATTATTATAGGACATTTGAACCAGTTCCTTTACGAATAAGTAACTTAGGGAGTAATTCATTTGCACATGAAGGTTCAGATTATAAACCTACTCCTACCAAAAAATCATCTGATATGCCAGATGTATTTACTAAGTTTATAGACTCTTTAAAGTAAGTTTGAATATGATCTTATAAAAATATGATTTTGATTTTTTGCATCATAGGAAAATATTCCACATCGTCGTTTGAAATTATTTATTTTTAGTTTGGACTTAACCAAGACATCTGCTGTTGAATCTGCTATTACTATACAAAAAGCAGCTGAAGAGCATTTGAGTCAATTAATACCAGACTTATGTAAGTCTGATCTTGAAGTAGCAGAGCTTGAAAGACAAGTTAAGGAATTCATGCTTATCAAAAAGACAAAAGTTAATGGTAATTCAAATAATGTAACTGATTCCTATGAGTCTGAAAAAGATGAATTTACGGACGCAAGACAGAAATCAGGGAAAACATCTCCATCCAGAATTGAACCTTTAGATGATACTTGTCAAGAATCTCGTACCATAAAGGACCATTCTACTGCACCTGTACGTATATTGTAACAACCAAACTGTTTTCTGTATATTTTCGCAAATTTACTATTACTTTGTTTTAGAGTAAAACAATGACTGCTCATAAACCGAAGAATTCAGCAACATGTACTGAACAAAATGTTGATCAAGATAAATCGAAGAGATCGACCACAAGTATAATGAACAGTCCGAATCAAGACCCACCACCTATAAATTCGGTTTCAGAAATAAAAGTTAATGTCACAGAAAATGTATCAAGTAAGAACAGGCGTTTTTCTAATGTAGAATCAGAAATCGTGAAAGAATCGATCTGTAGAGGTGAAACGAACGTAAGTGGTTTTGGAAGGGGCAGAGGTAAATTGCTACAAGACTACATAGGACTGAAAAAAGCTAGAAGGACTTCAGGCCCAGAATCATCTGAGGCAAACAGTGTGCAAAATACTTCCCTTCAAATGTCTTACAATCAGATTACGAAGAAAAAAGTAGACAGTGTACGTAAATCGGATACAACTAATAATCATTAAATAAAAATCGTTTCCTTATTTTTAATTCACTCCAAAAGCTTTATAACGCTCTATTTATAGAACAATTTCTACAAAAACAAATCAACCAAGATTTTAGAGCGCTTATGCTACACGCAATGTAAATATATATTTTAAAATATAAATATAATATGAATTGATCATGTTTGTATTATATGCAGACTGGTCTATTTCTAGAAAATCTTAATCTTACAGAGATATATAAAACGGTATTGTGTCATGTTCATAGTATCGAATCTGTGCATTATAAAGTGGAGAGGCATCATAGACTGAAGTACTGAATAGTTTCTAATATGCGTTTTTCTGGATGTTCTATATTAAAAAAATGTTCTCATTCGCATTACCACTTTTTTGTTCTATTTTAATAATATATCCAATATATGTCAAATATTTGCAATGCTCTATGCTCTTAAATTAATTGTGAAATTGAGAAAAAAGTATACAGCACATGTTGTTTTTTTGTACATTTTTTTAAATTGTGCCATTACATTAAGTATTTGATGTATAAAATAAATACAAATATTTTGCATCATCATCTTTTATAAATAACAAATTAATACATATATTAAGTACTTGTAAATAATTAAAAATTCCATAAATATTTCTCTTTTTTTAAATAATAATTGTAATGTAACGCGCATAAGCGCAGAACCTCTATCTGTATATAAATATTTTAAAGAAATATTATTACAGTATGTCAGCCGGATTATTTGGAACACCTGTAACCTCCCATATCGTAGCCGCAAGTCTTCTTGAATGTTCTAATACACACGACGATGTTGCCAAACCGAGATGAACACAATAAAGCTCATAAATTCTGATTTTATTGGGAGACAGTTTAGGGAAACACGTCTCCGCTAGTTTTCTACGAAATTATAAAATAAGTCAAGTAAGAATTCACAAGACAAATATTTCAGTACCGTTAGTACAAACCTATAATAATCGCCACAAAATATACCGGGTACTGGAAAAGTTTTCAACACATGATTCAAATAAACTTTACATTTCACTGGCGATCCCTGAAAATATTATATAACAATATATTTAAGGTAGCAATGTTTTGTTGCCTTAAAATTATTTACTTACAGAACTGTCTTCAAACCACAAGAAGTAAGCATAATTAAATGTTGTATCCTTCCACATAACTGATAAATGTCCTTCTTCCAAATGAATTCTACTTTGTTTAACCATGTTCCATATCTATAAAAACAATTCTTAACTACTCTATGTACGTTAATTTTATTTGAACTTCTAACAAATTACCTTTTTTGTTGTAAGAGTAAGAGTTTCAGGGTTTGTGAAATCCAGTGTTGGAGCAATCAGTCTATGGGTGACTCTATCTATATAGATGAAGTGCACAAGGCCTGGAAACTCTTCTAGATATTTGTTGATGGTTAGGGAAGTTCTCGTAGATTATATGGCATTAAGGATGTATATTTCTTTTATCTAACTTATAAGGAAAAATAAAAAGATAATACAAATATATGAAGATATAATTATGAAAGGATATGATCCAAGAGTAAAGTTCTTGAGTGCTTTTACTTTAAGGAAATCGCTAAAATCATTCAGCTTTTGACGAACGAGTTTTCCTACTGTCGTAAGTACATCAACGCCCTGCTTTAAGAAGCTTTTGTCGAAACACATTAATCGATATAATTCTTTTAAATTATCCATGAAACCTGACATATTTGATTCAATTTGAAGAATGGATTCCGGATCTCTAGATCTTAATAGATCCATATATTTTTTTCGGACAAATTCCCACTTTGTTTGCAATCTTCTTTGACACATATCAACATCATTACTGACGTTAGCTCTATTTTTCTTAATTCCATCCAAAGCTTTTTTCATTGCTAAGTCGAAATTTTCAAATGCGGGTCTTAATTCGTCAATATCTCTTTGAAGTTGCAAACCATTTATAATATTCATATAATGGAAACTATCGTACAATCCTGATGATGTGGCAAGATTAGCCACTTCTACTATCATGATAAGATTGATACCATCTGCTAATTCAAAAATATGAACTGCGTTAGTAGTGTAATCATGTTCGGTTCCAAGTAAAATTAAATTACTGTATAAATCATCATCCAGCAATGACAAATAAAGTCCTTCATTGATGGAAGATTCTCTTGATCCTCCTATAACGAAGTAACATATTAGTAAATAATAACAATGAAATTATGTAAACATCTTATAGCAGTAAAGACCATACTAAACAAATCTGAAATATCTTCTGAAGTAGGATTTGAAAGCTTCGATCCAAAAGTTATTTGTTCCTCTTTAGACGAACTGTTTTCAGGTAGAAGAATATCAGTACAATCATCATTGTTGTCACTTATTGCAGATTGGGTATCCCCTTTCCTTCTCTGATTAACTACCCAACACATAAGCATCATCAGCAATATATCAGAAGCGTACAAATCATGGGCATTTTTACTGGAGTATAATGAAAGAAATTTTTGTTCCACTAGTATCAAGATGTGTACATTGGAAAATTCAGATTGTGCCTTTAATTTGTCACAGGCATCGTGCAACACTTTTAGTATTGATACACCCAGGTCTGTGTTTATTGATAGCTGTTCTATTGCTTCTGTAAGCATACTTTGCTCACAGTTTCTTAAATGCACCCATGCATCTAACAGACATGAAACTAAACAGACTTTCTGTCTGTTTATCTTTAATCTGAAATTAAATTATTATATATATTAATATAATTAATATTAATTATAATATTATATAGAATTACTCTTCCATTTTTTGAAGTAATTTTTTTTATAAATGATATTTAAACTTACACTGCAACATCTGGTCCACAAACATGCCTCACAATTGCCACACATACTCCTAATGTTCTTTTCATTAATTCTACTTCATCTGTAGATATGTAAATGAATGTATATCCCATAAATTCATCAAACACCATATTTGTGCCATCATGACATCTCATTGAAGTGTAAGAATTTCCAAACTGAGAAGCCATTACATGTTGGGATGTGACAATAGGTGCGAATAATTGAATTATGACATTTGGATTTAATTTTGAATCCTCATTGTCTACATTCTGTACAAGACATAAATTTGTAGTGTCTTTGTAAATATAATATAATATAAAAATCTTTGTAAATATAATATATATTAGTATTATGCAATTTATCTGGAAGCATATAGTTTTATTTTTCCAGAAAAATATTTGTGGAATTGAAACAGTATAAAATATACTTGACTTTAAAAACTTTCAAAGCAGAGATATTTAAATTACTATATAAAGTCTTGCAAAATTTGGTAGAGACCTACCTTGTTTTCGAAAATTAGTCCTTGAATTTTCGCTAATTTTTGTATATGATTCGCGAATTTTTTATTACATTTTGTAAAAAGAACGTCGTTTAAATGATCGAAGATCAAAATACCCTTCATTTTATAATTTAATCAAAAATACTTCCGTTATTACACGATTCTGTCAATCAATATTTAACAATACATTAATGTTTACATTCGTGCTGATTCGATTGACAAAAACATTTTTAAATGACAAGTAATTGCCTAATATTCCCAGTACTCTAGCCTGGTCATTTCGATCACTGTTCGTGCGCGACTACTTATAACAAGACTCGTTTAATTAGATTTGCGATATAAAAATACGAGCGATGAAGTTGATGATTACCTACTTTACGTATCTTTCGATTGTACGTTAGATGTCTCTTAGTCGAAGTCTGTTCTAGCGCATATTTCGAACACTCCTGTACAAATGTTTTATCACAAATATATATGACACGTGATGTTCTTTTGTGTCCTATGTTTTGGGAATCACCTGATCCCTTACCATTTTTGTGTCGTATGCTACATGCTATTTAATATACTTGCCGATTCAATAGATTTGAGTTAAAATTGGAATCTTCTATCAAATTATAAATAAAATATTTATAGAATAGGATATCCTACAATCGTAAACGGGGTATAGAATTTTATATTCTGTAAGAACTCGGAAAGAATTGCAGAAACTAAAAATAGAAGGCAGAGTTTGAGTTTGCTTCATTTTTACATATTTAGTTCAGCTTTATACATTAATTCTAAATCTTTGGTTATGTTTTGTGTTGATCCTAAAAGAATAGAGGCGTAATATTGTGACAATTAATGGAGACAATGACATTCGATGCAAAATTAATTGGTGACATTTGATTTATTTTAGCAATTTTTACCTTATTTTTTCCATTATATTTTATTTAATAATTGATATGTAGATATTCGTATAACACATGACGATTTTTCATTAAGAACATAATATTATTCATAATCGTTAATACATATTATCTTAAATATTATTATATCTTTTTTATTCATCAATTTAATCAATTTGTCTATTTGATCAGGTTAAATTTTCCCGCGCTCATACATAGGAAAATCGAGCGTTCCTATTGGTGCAAAATATTGCAAGATCCCTACCTCTAATGAAATTTGTGGAGCAAGAATGCCTCGCGTCAACTCATCATTATCAGTACTTTTATTTCGGCTTTCTTTATCATCATTTTTCTACACTTTTATCTGCTTCATTTAAATAAAACGTGTTTATTTAATCGCTTACTGATCATCATTTTATGACGATATTATCAGACGATATTCCCGTCATTAGAAACATATTTATCCTTGAACACAGATTTTCTAGGAATTTGACAAATCTGACTCGTAAATAAATGACTTTGTTGCGGGGCATTTAATTTCTCGTTAACCAAAATTCATTGTGTAAACCTCGTCGCTGGCAGTCAGTTCAGTGTCGAAAATCGAAGCGATTAAACGTATATCGGTGTCACTCCGTAACAGATGTCTGCTTCCCTACATGAAAAGCAGAGCTTGCTTAAAAATGTTTTTATATAAAATTAGTAAATTTTTGCGTAAAAGGGGGTCGAATGGGATCGTGGATATGGGAGGCTTCATACGCAGCGATCTCCACGCGGTGAGACTTGGGCAATCAGTATTATTTCATATACAGTTACTAATTGCATCACTTATATGACACAAATATGAATTGTGTAATAAATAATATGAGCTAATTGGATGCGATCGTGATTGCATCATGTATTTAGAACATTTATTAGGTAGTTCCTATGATTTCTGTATATGTAGAGATTTTTATCTTGTAGTTGTCTTAATAAAGCATCATGCTCAAAAATGTCAAAAGTTATCATTGTAGTTTTTGAATTTTAGTCTACAATATATTAAATTATACAATTAATTCTGTGTTAAGAGGAACAACTATTGTAGAGATATTCGTACTGCAATTGTATTCTTCACAATTTCATAGCAAAATTTTACTTCAATTCTAAGAATAAGGATAAGAAAATTACATATAAATACCGTCGTATAAAGAATCAAACTTTTATTTCGATAAAAATCCAAAGGAACAAAGATTCATTCTAGTAATTACTTGCACAGCATAAAATTTGATAAATCGATTAACAGATGACAACAGTGGCGAAAAATTTAAATAAATATTTTACAATCATCTTAAAATAAAGTTATTACCCTTTTTTATCAACAAGTAACGTATATTTAGTATCTTTTGCGTAATTTGAAATTTATTTTCAATTCGTCTTATTAAATCCATGTTTTGAACTAATTGTAAGATGCGGGAGTACAATTTGTAACATTTTTGCGAACAGTGTTTCTTAAATTAAAAAATAAAACAAAGCAACCGCGTGTGAAGTTTCATTATATAAATACAGTAAACCCTTGATTTTAAGGATTAATTAGAGCAACGGTTATTAAATATTTAAGAATCGAAGAAATTTTTAGTCAATATAGAAAATATAAAAAAAACATAAAGTTGCAAGTTAAGTTCGAAGTTTATTTGAATAAAAAATCCGTCAAATCGAGGGTCTATTGTAACATTCAACATCACTTTCCGATAAAAGTAACCTCAGTTCACTTAGTAATAATATTCGCGCCCTAACCTCGCCATCATTGATTATTCAACGCTCGAATAATTACCCGAACAAGTATTCATTTAATATTCGCTTAAAAGTGACAACACAGTCCTCGGTATATATGTTATATTCGACTAGATTATATCATATAAGTCTCTCTACTGTTTTTTTTTTTTCGTTTTTCATATTTTTACCTGTTTGACATCCGGACGAAGACGAAATTGTCTGGAGCCTCTAATACACGTGTATAGTGTATCTAATATCGCATATATTAATAGAAATAATCTCAATTCTCAATGGCCAAGTCAATTGGACACTATAGTTACAATAATAATCGCAATAACTTTCTAGATCTTTTCCTTTTTCTTATATGCTACTGTTCTGAAAGTTTTGTATAAACCCTGCTAAAATTTTATTCACTATGATCTTAATCTTTTAACTCTACTATAATCTTTGAATTATATTCCAATTTTTTTCTTGTTTCAATAAACAAAGAACAACGATTTTTTCACTCTTCCTTCAAACTTAAGACATTCCTTTTTTTTTATATACAATTGATCAAGTTGAAAACGACCCAAAAGACGTAGCAGGATTATTTGTTTACTCGCTGTCTGTAATCGTAGTTGCAATTTTTTGAAACAATTGATTTACGCCAGTTTTCAAGTGAAACATATTTTATCTTCAATATGAGACTGTTCGTGTACTGTATAAAATAGAATTGTTCGTCGAAATTCTTAAACTGTTGTTTCAACTTCAAAACAATATGTGAAAAAGGTACAGGTTATGTGCGTTGAAAGCCGAAAGTAGCTTAACAAGTACATACATATCTACTACTCGTCAGTATTTATGCTATGTGAAATGATATCGCAACGTTAAAAAAATATTTTCGACTTTAAAAGTGTATCATCTTCAGACGATGCACATTAATCGTTCGAAATATCGACAACACTTCTCCCATTCTTATTTACGTAAAAAAAGATTCTTAAGCTATGATTACGTGTTAGTTTATTATTCATGATCAGGCCTATACTTTTGGCGCATCGTCAGCGCTACAAATAACTTTTTACCTGGAAACGTTCTGCATTTTTTTCACGGTATATGTTAATAAATATATGCTAAAAGAAGCATGGTTTACATGCTACCTTCTTTATCCTATGATAACGTCGAAAATATGTATATGTCCTATTGATAAAAAATAATTTGTGCAGAATAAATATAGACTAATTAACAATAACAGCAACAATGTAAGCTCGATAACTCGTCTCGATGCAATTAAAGCAATGATAAAAGAAGTTATTAATGATACATAATAACGATATATTATTCTTTAATGATTTTGCGAAATAATATTTTAGATTGAAATATGCTATTTGCAAACTTGATTACAAAAAATTCGAACAATCAATATCTTCCTAAATTATATATGATATTGTAAATATTATACGTTTATCCACAGTAAATGCTGATATCTCACTGCTATTTTTTTGCAAAATTTTTAAGTGAAAAATAAATGATATTGTTGACAGAAAATTCCAAGATACAAGGATAGTATTTTATACTACCATTTAAATTAACTAATTGCGACCTGTATTGCAATTATTGCAACAATTAAAACACCACTTTATTCCTGTTTCTCATGGCTACGTGATTGAAATTAATTACAAACAAGTATACGTATTAATATGTAAGTACGAATTGGTTTGAAACACGCGCACGGAAGAAACCAGAAACATTGTTACAATTTCTCAATTCGAATGATAATAAAGATAATTGTCTTTGATCAAACATAGGCCTCTCTATTTATGTCGTTACGTTATGATTGATTGTTGAATTGCGCGCTAGTTCAAATACGATAGGCTCGGTCGGTAAATATGTCAGACTAATTTATAATTGAAACAAAGACCGGTTTCTAGAAAAATTTTCTGAATTACACTCACTCATCGACTTGCAAATACGTTATAACACTAAAAATAAATTATTTAGGGAAAACGACAGTGTAAAAATTTAGAAGCTTTTTCTCGTAATTTATAAATATAAATATATCGTCTTACAAATTGATACTTAAAAACATCTATAATTTTGCATATTGGATAAAAATATCTCTAAATTTTGGCAGCATCTAAATTCCCTGATTTTTATTAATAACACTACTTTGTACTACTTTAATAAGTAATAGCTTAATTCCGCCTACATCAGTGAGCGAGTGTAATCAAATTTCACTTCACAACAGTGAGTCTTACTCGTCTAATTTCTTGGAATATGCGAGCAAACTTGCAGAAAAAAGCGGTACGTTAGGGTCGTCGAGGATTTGATAATTCGAATAAATATTTTTACTTGATTTTTATCTTGGAAAATATCTTTCAGAGTCTAAAATTAGATTTAGATTTTAAACTTTTACGTGAAACGAAAATAGATATCGCTTTCTTTGACATTAGATCATGTAGCTAAATCTTTTGTCGTTAAATACGAGCACATTGCGTGCAAGGGTTTAAAATTATGCTGCATTGATAACTTATCAAATGCGCGCGTGCGTTTGTTACATACATTTTACTTTGAGCTCTGGTCTCATTCAACATATCAAAACGAATAAAAGAATTTCAATAATATTCCCTCCATCTATCTCTCTTTCTCTTTGTGATTTCGATTCTCACCGTGATGTTTCGATTGCGTAATAGGGACACTTTTCATTTCATCCGAAACAGAGCATACCTAACCTGTGACACAACGAGACAATCTACAAATCTTCATCAATTGGTACATTCTCCGTAAACACAGATCACGAAGTACAGAACGTTCGAAATTCTTTCCGCACCAAACTGACGTTAAACTTGAAACTTTCGCTTCCGTTATCAAACGAACCTGTGAGTCAACTTCGATACGATTCTTTCAACAGAATCGAAGAATCGTTGACATCTCGAGACTCGCGACTCGAGAATCGTTTCGGCGAACCTCGATCATGCGTGAACTCGTCAAGGAGCTTCCGAGTGCCCTTTCCTTGTGGACACGCTCCTCCGAAACAATCCGGGAACTTTCAGCAGACGTTTTAGCACCGACAAAGCACGGTTTGTGTTCTGAATGCGAGAAGTCATCTCGATCCGGTCGCGGACCGGAATGCATTAGCGTTTTATTCGCTCGACATCAATTGCACACTGTCGTCCGCTGATCTGTGAAGCCGTCGAACGTCCGACAATGAACGAATCGGCGTTGGGTGCAACAACGAAAATGTGTGTGAGTGGCGATCTGAAAAATTTCAATAGAAATCCAATGTTTTCATCAAAACGGTGTCATTTAATATTTAATAATGTTTGCTTCTCTATCTTTCTACTTTATTCAAAGTTTGAAAAGAAGAAAGAGGTTCGTGTCTCGGATAGTTCAATCTTTTATAAAGTATTCCTCTATATTTCGACCTTGGTTTTAATCCCAAATTTTATTTTAGTGAGTGTTTCGTCCAAGATCTGCTAGTGTGTGGACTCTTCGGTAAGGCTCTCACCTAACAGACCTATACCTTAGACACAACGAGAGAAGACGGAAAGAAATTTTATTTTAGTGTTCAACGCTAGAATTACCAGAGCGATTAAAATGATCACGTAGTAATTTTTTCTATAAATTTTATAGATTTACAACAATGCATTTTTGAGGATATGAATATTTTTTTATGAAAGCTTCCTTTTTTTTCTCGGATTATATTTTTTCACATACCTTTCATTTCATTTCAACTTCTTCGATACAAGTTTTATAGTAGCTCTAGCGTTAAGTAGCTGAAGAATTGTAAATTATAGAAACTATATGCTAAACAAGTTGAATATTAATACGACGTGACATAGCTGCATGTTCGTTACATCGATGGTTGCATACGTGCAGGCGCATGCAACGATACATCGCGGATTACACAGCTGTAGGTGTACTTCTCGTGCATCAGAAATTTTGAAGCTAGTAACATTCTCGCTTTTATGTAATGAATATTATAAATAACCATGTTACATATCAATATATTACTGAAATAATATTTATGTAATTTCCATTATACGCTGATAATGTTTTAGTAGTTTTCTTAACAGCATCAGTAATCCTTAAAATAAAAACTCATTAAGTTGTGATTTTTCTTATCAATTTGATTGAAAATGTAGAACGTGAAAGCTGTTTAAGAAAGTACGTTTATTGGTTTGCCCCTCGTTAATTCTTGTAAATTAATTCTCTGCTTGTTAGAACATTTCTGAAACATTAAAGCGTAGCAAGCGAGCCGGGGTTACTGGCCTAGATAAAAAATACGATGTCTCACGTGCGTGCATATGAGCCACGAACGGACGGCATAAAAAATCGCGCAATGCGACAAGCTGGGGGCGATTAGAATCAGTCACGCGCGTTTTCACCAACGACAGTAAATCAACCAACAAGAAAGAATAAAGGAAGTAGCGACGATCGTGCGACACGCGCTGCCCTGTCAGAGAGTCAATCAATTTTTATCTTGTCTTGATTTTATTATAATTTATATATAATGCTCGTGTTCCAATGTTATTTTCGCTGCCTTATTATTGCGTGCTTAATTGATATTTGATAATACTCTTAATAATTGATACTTGATAATAATATTGATATTTAATAATAATTGATAATAATATGTAATAACGAGGCAACAAATATGATCGTTAAATATTCCTATTAGTAGCTTCTTTTTTCTCTTAATTCTTTTAATCCGCGAAAAGCGCGAAAGGTGAAAAGATCGCTAGTCAAACTTTCGAAATTATCGCCATTATTTTGATTTCGCGTGTAACCCTGCTCCTCGTTCGGATCAAGAATCTTCCCAATCTTTTTATTTCAAAGTAGAAGCGTATACAAAACCACAGACGCCATGAAAATACATTCTTCGGGATCCACACTATCCGCAGATTTGATTATTTTCTTACAAGAAAATTTATAAATATTACTTAAACGTACATAGATATATATATACGCAGAACGGTAATGAGAAAGCTGTATAGGATCTTTGAAAAAAAATTCCGGGGGAGGTTTAGAGAGGCGCGTCTTGGAATAGAATAGTTCCCTTTAACCGAAGGGAAATGCACCGCAGGGGCGAAAATATTTTCTACCAGCGGAAAGTCGGTGAAGAACCGATCGAAAGTCAAGGCACGCCCACCGTGTCACGTACCATTAATTTATGCAGGTTAAAAATAAAGTGAAATCGATCGCGTCTGTACGTTTGTGAGCGCCGCGGGCATCAAGGTCGCCAGATAAGTGTCAATCGTGAATATATGAATTCGCTAATGTCCTAAAGAAGCGTGTCTATGTTGGGATTTCCATATTTCACTATATTGGCTGTGGTACCGGCGCTCTTCGCGTTTTCAAGGATTCACGCTCGTTCATATGGATGTGGAGTTGTTGGCTGAACGTAACCATAATTATCATCTAATTTATTCACAGATCGAAGGATTTCTGCAAAATGGGAATATGATTAGACGTATAATCCTTGGGAACGATATACATACGTCGTAGGATTATACGTTAAAAACATTCAGCGGCTATTAATGCAACCACCGATCTGGTACTATCGTAGAAGCATTTTGGATGATGACATTTTCTAGCTGCACCGATATTTGTGAATAATTAATATCTGAAATTTTTGTATTACGCGTGTTTCTGATGTGAAAAATGGCCTTGCCTTAAATTATATGAAACTCTCATATACAATCTTTTGTAAATATGTTACAATTTCTGCTTGGTGTCTTCCATAAATAACGTAATAGTTTTGACATTATGCTATCTATCAATTAAGAAACAGAATTCAACAATACAAGTTTGCCAACGATGTAATGTGAATTAAATGAAGTTCTTCAACACTTTCCCGATCTTATACCCGATCATCAATCGTACGTATATTTAAGTACGAGATTGTTCGATTATGATACTTGTGCGTGGGGACATTTATATCTACCCTTTCTACATTAAAATAAGGATGCAAGTTCTATTTAGATGGATCTATTTAGAGTGACCTTGGTGGCGGCCTTGACGCCTGCATCTATCGATCTTCCTGTGTGAAATTCTAATGAGACACTTGATTTATTTTAATTTCCAAGTGGCTTCGATTTTGCTCCTGTTCCGCTTAATGCACTGTCCGTGTCGTGTGTCGTTTCGGGGCTTAAAATATGACAACACGCGTATACCGACCGACTAATAATTTGCATAAATATCCGCGTGGGCTAAGGGACCTCGTTATTTTCAGATTGCTAAAACAAACGATACTTTATTATATTAGTATTTTGGTACTTTGGAGGATGATATTTTTAAATAAAATGGTTGGCATATGTAACACATTACGTTGGTATTTATAGCGATATTCTATGGAAAGAGATTATTATTAAAATAGGATAAAATATGTTAGAAATAGGTAGAAACTGATACAGAGGCAGTTTGAAGATCACGATAGAAAAACTGTACAATATCCATCAGACAATCCGTAGAACGTGGAAAGAAAATAATACAAGAAAGAAACAAAGGAGAAATTACTAACTTAATAACCAAAAAAAAAAATGATTAATTTCTAAATAAACCATAAATCACCTGAGAAAACTTTAATAAGACTGTTGCAAAGATTGTGAAACGAGAAAAACGTTGGTAGATTAATTTATCAGCTCGAAAACTAAGATGCTAACTTTATATGGACGCCATAAATTACATAATAAGTTCTTAATAGTTGTAATAGCGAACGAGAGCAAGGTAAAAGTTAGCAACTTGATAACTCGAAAGTGATGAAGTCAATTTGGAACGGAACATGAAGCATCTAGAACTAGTCAAATTCTCCACTATCTCCATCTTCTACTAATTCTTCTAGTGATAACTGAAAGCAATCTATCGACTACCACGATCGAAATTTCATTCGAAAAGCCCAAAATACCATCGAAAGGGCCCACTCAACGAATATGATCTTCGTTAACGTCGATAATGGTGAACAACCATGAGAACGGACGATTATAAGAATGATATATATTTATTGAAAGCATCGGACCCCAACGCCAAAGACAAGCGCCAAATTTACGTTGCCACAGCTTACGTACGCGAAGCACGCAAACGATTCCTATTGAAAAAGAGCTATCAGCTGTACGGACACATATGTGCAATATATATACACGTACACGCGTACGAGATAACACGAAAGGAGCGCCGTTGCGATAAAAGAAAAGTACAACTGTCTAGTCGTTTGGATTCGCACCTCTGATATCCGTGGATGGCTCGCTTCTGGACAGCTCGTGATCGTTGCCACGGCACGAAGTCGCCTTCGACGGGCTTTTGTAATGAGCCAGCACGTCGTTCTTCCCCGACGAACTCTGATTTTGATGAGGAAAATGGAAAGTCGTGGTGTGAGGCCACGATGCGGGCGGTGGACTTCGTACCAGGTGCTCGTGCACTTGGGCTAAGGTTAATGGATCGGTGTCGCCCAGTTCCTGAAAACGAGGATTTTCTATTTATAGAGGATGTTTCAATAATCGTTAGGCCGCGAATGTTTACGCAAATTCGTATTTTTATGGAATTGGGGCCTACGCAGAAATTAAGGAGCTTACGTTTGTCTACGAGAGCAAAGCGAAGAAACACTCCAGCGTATTCAATTTTTATCCAGTATACGTTTTAACGACCATTCAGAATGTCGATACAAATTCGTATTTTCATGGAACCAATTAAAGAAATGGAACTATAGAGGATGTTGAAAATCGGATACCTCGAAATTTACAATTAGCAACTTGAAACTCATTTCTCTGCGAGAGGAAACCCCGAACGAAAAAATGTTATTCTTTTCTTTTTCGGTTTATTTTTGTACATAAAATAGCCACTCGATCGCTTGTACCATGATTTTGCAGATACCCCGTATATGCATTGTATCTGGCTTTTTAATTTTTACCCAGTATATTATTCCAATTATTTAATATTCCATATTATATAATTTCTACGAGTGTATCTGTAATTATATCGTTGAACCATAAAATTGCAGACTTGAAGATTCAAATTTTTATAACGCCAGTTAATTTTTGTAAATGCATAAACATCCGTCAAATAGTAACGTTACAAATGCGAAACGAAAGATTCTACGTAGGAAAAGGAATAAGTGGAGAGTCTACGACAAAAGTTTTTTTTATATCGAACGTCAGTTCGTTGTTCGAGCGTTTCCACTGTTTTCAGAAAGCTGTACTTCCTATTAAAATCAGCGCGGAATATTAATTTCTCAGGCCTTGCTTACCTCCTAACATAATTTATCAAGCAAAGTTTCACAGTATCAGGAAACTTTCGCTCGCTAGTATTAGTACTACAGTACCATAAATTTTATTGATAAGCAACCTACGTAGCTAGTTACGTATCTAGGTCTAGGTCTATTTGTAGTTTGACATTTTATTACTATTTACTTGTTAGCACCGAAATTAACTTTAAGCACAGAGATAAATTTATTCCACGAATATTACTACTGCGGTATATTACTTTCGTATATATTGTATTAAAGATGCTTTAATCTAATTGTCTTTCGATAATCGACTTTCCATATCTTGCATCATAGTGGTTTTAGAAGTTACGCCATCGTTCCATTAATAAAGTTAATTCTAACTATTAAATCGCATCCTTATTATATCACAAATTCTAACAAGATACGCGTAAGATTAGCGATCGATCTGGCTTTTATTTCCTATTAAACATCGATTCGATGTCGAGAGTCCTCTACTCGGATAGGAATACTGTAGATTAGAAAATTTGCAGTGACCCGAGATAACCAGATAACACAAGTGGTGTAATTGACGTTCCTCTGAAAGTTCAATTATCTCTGCTTTCCACTTGAAAGATACGTCAATTTTCAAGATGCAAAATTTTCCCCGAATTGCTTCGAATGATAAAACAAAGTTGGCATTTATTTACGTCGCTATTGCGATTCGCTTCCACTTTAATCTCTATAAAATAGACAGTACTTATCTGGCCAAATAATCAATTTTACGTATGCTGTTATACGATGCAATTAAACGGTGTAAAATCAATATCCATAATCCAGCAAGTTCGAGTGGAAAGTATAGAAATATACGAAAGTTTAAGAATCATCGTGTAATTTATGTTCATCGTCTCGCGATTTTATTTTATTTTCTGCGAATTTGCATATCGAGTATCGGGTTTACCGCCCTCGACGATCGAAGTTACGGAAATTCATCGAAAGCTCGACAATAGAATCTAGGTAGAGTAGATATATCAAGTCTCGTATAGCAGCCATTATACCTAAGGCTTATTGTAATCGTGACTCGTCAGCTCAGGGTTAATGGATCGAACGTACCATCCCTTATAATGGACAACTGTTATGAATGATCGATAATTACCGACTAATTCTACAACCGGTAAATCGATCTCTTGCGTTTTATTCTAAGAATACCGGCCATAGAATGAATCGTGGGAATAATATCGTGATGACTCAATTTTATTGGAACAGCTAATAATTTCCTGGCATGAATTTAGCTTTTTATAGAGATTACACGTTGCTCGCGTATTGCTGAACGATGACATTAGGTCGTCCGAAAAGTTTCTTTCGTTTTATAAGGAAATATTGGACGCGCCACATTTTCCATTTTATATTATTTTATCGAATTACGTAGGGTCCATTTTGTTCTATCAAAATAAAGATCACAACGTTCGACAGATTAGGTTTCGTGTTTGTATAAAAATGCATCGTTGGAAAAGACGTGTCTGTAAAAGAAAGACACTTTTCGGACAACCTAATATATACTCTGGTACGTATACTTTGGACTAATAATCCTTTTAAAATACATTCTTTCGCGTATATTCAAACATATGTAGTTCAAGTTACAGTTACGAGCGTTTTCCAATTTTTCCAATTTTTATCCGAACGCTAGCACCGAACAATTATAGTGCTTCAGAAACTTATGTAATAACCGATAATACCACGTCAGGATTCTCGGTGTAATCCACGCGCTTCCAAGAAAAGCATTGTGATCCCTTCGATACGATATCAGTCGCCACGCAAGCAATTTTCTAAAAATTCCTCTCGTGTCAAAACCGCTTCTTATCCGCGATATCTTTTTTATTGTTCCTGACGTATAAAAATCGGTGTAAAAGAGCTGCAGAATTTTCTGCGTCACCGAAGAAAAACATATTCGAATCTTTGAACATCGATCTTCGACAATACGCGAGTACAGTGACTGGAAATTTGTAATTCTTTAAAAAAAAAAACAGAGAATTATTTTTGAATTTAGATATACAAAAATCCACAGAATACACCAAAGATATAAAAATATAACAAGATACGTAAAATATCCCGAATGAAGTATTCGTTACAATATCCAGTAGGTGAAACGAATTTATAGTTAGCTGCCATTTCTGAAATAACTAGAAACATCCGTGCTATCGTTCAAATATAAGAAGAATCGCCTGAAAATCAAACTGCTACCTTGAGACGTCTAAAAGGCAGATACATAAAAATAGTTCCTCGATAACCCGTGTCCTTTGTACATCCATGACACATGCCAAAATGGTCGCGACCTATTCTAAAAGACCGTTCTGTAGAAGAAAAGACGTATCGTTCTTAGCCAGGTCCCTTCCTCTTTCTATCGCTCGCCATCGTTATCAAGTTCACGTTAGCATTAATAATGCAAGCTGGCCAACCGATCGATGCTTCTTTCACGCTTCCATGGACGTAGACAAGGGCGAACGAACGGGAAAAATTGCTCACCTGAGACATCAGAATGGCATCATCGGACTCAGACTCTTCCAAAGACTCGACCAGACTCTCGCGACTCGCCAGTACCTGGAAAATGCGAACACTATCGTTCATCTACCTATATATGTCAAATAAGGCGTCGTTGGTCATCGAGACAGAGGAATTTCGAAGACACGGGAAATGGCGTGAATCGTAAACTTATTCGTGTGTGACTTTGAGTAATGGAGAGCAAGCGGAAGAGACTCACACCGAGGAAATCGAGTTATCTTTTATCTGTGAACGCTTGAAAGTGCAGGAAATATGAGTTGACGAATCTCTGGTAATGGAGGATTTTTATCACCGAGGCAGAGACTAGAAATTTATTCGATCGTATCGTTGAAATATGTAAAAGTGAATCCTGAACTCGCTTTATGGTCGATGTCGAAGGGCGATAGGAAAAAGAAATCTATGATTTTAAACAGTCTGATACATATTTATACCGTGGAAGAATACAAGATACGATAAGAAACGTTGCACGATATTAGCCAACAGATATTACAAACGGAACGTTAAAAATGGAAAATGATCACATACAAATTTCACTGATCACAGTGTGAAATTCTTTCCCATTGTTATATTCTCATTTCTCCTTTAGCGTCGATCCTTTCGTTCGTCTTCTTGTCTAAATATGTGTCCAAATATACACGATGATACGTGAAAAAGGATTCGAAGAACAGACAGGAAGTAATACATCTTCGTATTTCAATCGAATTAGCTGGGCTGTTATAATTTTATATAGACACAGACAGACGTTATTGTTCATACTGAAAACAGCTTATCTGTTATCTATGTTCTTTGAATTCGCTATTGGTGGAAACGCGAGTGTACTTCGATTGTTGGAATTATTGCGTTTGAAATAGAATACTAATGGTATTGGTGGATGTGAAGTGATGTAGAAAACTGGGACAGAGGGTATAGGTTTTTTTTTTTTCCTTTGGATATAAATAGAAGAAGAAAGTGGTACGTGGTGATTGGATGGGTTAATGAGCTTTATCTTTGGATTAATTGATTTTACAGAATGTACCTCTCATTGATCTATACGTAGAATTAAATTTCTAGATTAAACGTTAAGAGTAAGAGAATTGAGAAATGAAATTCTAGAAATATTTGGAGATCGTAGAAGATTTGCAGGTTTGGTATTTGATCTGGAATTATACAAATTTAAATTAACAGAAAACAGTTACTTTGCGAGGAGTCGCTTTTACTAATCAGCTACTCTCAGTAATGAAAAGCATAAGAAAATCTTCTTTAGAATAAATGAATTATTTTTCATTCAAAGACTTGTAAATAGCGTATCTTAGATAACGAATAATAGTATAATAATATTAAATTCGTATGATTTTTTCATGTTCCTAGCATGATGAGCAAAAGACCTAGATAAGCGAATGTATGAGTTTTATTTGTACGAAATTATGAGTCACCATACGCGGTATACTCTGCAAAGGAACGAATTATGCTGGTATGGCGTGCGGGCTGCTTAATGAAATAACGAAGACTGGTTTTAAACCGTGAATGAGCAAACTGAATTGTACCGATTCGTGGAAAATCACTTTCTTCTTTCTTTTTCCTTTTCTACCACAAATTATCATAATTTGCCATACCGTTGTTTCAACTATGTCAAATTTCCAATCGCATCGACGACGTAAGAATTCTGCGATCGTTTGAGTTTTGGTTAAATCGTAAAAAAAACGAGAACCGGATCGCGAGAACCGTGAAAGAACCTTCCAGTACCAATCGTTCGACTTTCAGTGAAATCACGGAATCGCCATTAATCAAACCTAAACAGCTCTTTCCCCCATAAAAAATAATTACACCTCTCGCAACTTTTAGATACTGGCATTTGATTATTTCAAAGTTCTTTCATTCGTTTCTTATCTCGGTTGACAAAAAGTGGCTGAATCTTGAGGAAATCGTTCTCCTTCTTCCCTGTCTTTGTCGTTGGCCTGTTTGTAAACGGGCAACAAAGAGACTTATCGATTCGAACCTGTAGGAAAGGATTATCCTGTCGACTTAGCCTAAGCGCCTCCATATCCTGATCGATGTTTCGTGTTCTACCAGGTGTCAAGGTTAGAATGGAATGCGACGGTGACGGCTGACAGGCAACGACCACATCGACGGCTGCCACGCTCAAGGTCGACGGAATCCTCGATACCTGGTTGTCGTTTTCGCTGCCGCTGCGCCTGCAGGCGTTCGTTATGATCGCTGGAACAGAAATTATCCCACTAATCAGAATCTTGTTATAATCGTACGAATTCGAATCTCTCACGGCTGAAATTCCATCTCACATGAATTCCGTTCTAATATTATCAAAATTAATTATCGTTAATTAATTATCAAAAAAAAAAAAAAAAAATACTATTTTACTTTTCGTCTATCGATCGAATAATAATAAAACATCTAATCGCGTTTGTTCGACCAAATTGCTTCTTCAAATAAAAAGAACAGATCGATGTGAATTTTCAACGATGATAGTATTTCATTATGATAGCGATTCTATTCGACGAACTCTTAAGAATTATAATATCGAGTTATTCCATTTATCGTTTAAAATGCATCAACCGGGCATACCGCATTTCATAGCGCAGTAGAGCAAAGACAAAGTATAGTACGCTTCTTAAAATATCCAATCGATCCAGTTAATTTTCCTAATTGTCAGATTACGGATGTTTTATAGTCGATCGTGATGAATTGGCAATATCTAAAATGGTTTTTCTTAGTAGAGAAATATACGGCGAGGGATAGCTATACGAAAGGGTGTGGTTCGTAACAAAACAAACTGCAAACACGGGTTGTTTTTTCACCTGAGGCTCCGTTTTCGAGATAATCGACATCGAAGACGATGTAACGTCTGCGAATATCGCGTTCTATACTTTTCCTTTTCTATTTTCCGCTATCGCTACGTTTAATCGTCAATTTTTCAATCGATTGAAATTCTATTATCGTTCTTGAAGAAGAACAAATAATAGTATTTTTCAAGCATTCCGTCGAATCGATATAAAATAGAAGAGAAACGATTTAGATTTTATTGGACGGTCGTTACGTAATTGGAACACGCGTGTTGATTCCCGTTATCGCCGACTTGTTATTTGTTATCAATTGCTTACCGTGTTTCACTTTGTTTACCGTAATACTAGTCGCAATTGTTACAAACGTTTAGGCTAGTGTTTTAAGAAATATAGATTTCTCCATCGTTTGGTAATTCGCAAATCTTAATCCCCTTAGGGCTGTACGAACTATACGGTTCTCTCGTTTAAAAGCTTAGTATTTATGTCACTGGTTGTGTAACGAAGATTCGAGAAATAAAAAGTAATTGTTTGGTCGATAGCAACAGCTCGATATTCGTATGCACGGTGGACAACGTTTGGTCTTATCTGCAACCCGAACTGGTTAATTATTTATCATTCGGAAGTCTCGTAAAGTATATTTATATTCGGAAAGACAAATGCAATAATACGACAATACGACAATAATCGAATAGTTCGACGATGCATTCTGCTTTCGAAAAATTCATCACGAACATTCGTGATTTATATTCTTTTGAAAAGATGAGGAAAGAAAAGTGAGCGAAGAAAATTGCGTTCTTGCAAAAAGCACGGTTGACCTGTCTATATATATATACCTGTATATATATATATATATATATATATATATATATATATATATATATATCGTCATTTTTACCTTGCTGAAATACGATAGAATATATTTTGTTTTATTTCTCATTTCTCATTTTTCACGTCATTAAAAATAAATTCACATCTTCCTATTCGTTTTTCGTGGGATTTATATTGCGAAAGAATTATCCGATTAATTTCTGGATATATCCAGGCAAAAGAAATATTTTTTACCTCTTCACTCGTATTTTAAGGTGTTCTTCTTTAATGTGTACGTAGTACGTGCACGTATACGTGTGCACAAGCAGAGGGTATATTATGCGCGAAAGTTTTTCTCGCACGTGTCACCGCTTGAAAAACACTTTTTCAAGCGAATTCTAGGGAAAGCAATTAAGCGACAAAAAATATTGATATATTTAAGGTTCAGCTGCTGATTACCCCGGCTTTTTTCGGAAGCTTTTCGCTTTCAAGAGCTGCAGATATTTTGTAGTCGTCCTTTTCGATGCATGTCTTGCAATAAATTGCTCATTAGCTTACGAATATCGATATCAATATTTTATCAATTAGCTAGAAAGTCGTTGCTCTGAAGATATTAACTAGAAAAGTTCCGATTTTAAGGTACGAACCTAGAAATAATATCCGGACAACTATGAAATCAAAGATATTTTAAATCGCTCTCACAAACGTTCGAATAAGACGTACGGGATGAAATAGATCGAAAGTAATTTAAAACGTGTCATTTTCTTTTTTTCTTTTTCTTTTTTTTTTTTTTACATGGGCGACTTTACCCTTCTATTATGAAAGAATCTCAACTTCTGGAATTCTCTGAACGAGTGAATTTTCTACAGCGATAAAACAGAAAACCTCTTATCTAAATATCTATATGCTTTATGAAAGAAACATTTTCTCGGCTTACCAGGTGTCTCGACTTTCGGGGCACGTTCCATCTCTTCGTCCTCGTTGATCTTCATACCTAACGTCAGCTTTTTCGATTTAAAAATGTTGGACAAAAACACTGCGCCCTTGCGCTTCACACGATCGTATCGTTGAGTGTTCTCCGACGACACGTGTATCATAATTCGCCTGGAAATGACAAAAAAATGCAGCTGGTTAACTGCATCGGGCCGTACGAAGAACGTGCACGTGACAAACAAAAGATAAAAGGTGAAAGAAAACAAAAGGCAGAGGAAAACAAAAGATAAAGGAAACTACGCTAAATTTATATCCCTACGTTGGCAAAAAAATTGCCGGCAATAAATAAGAAAACAGCTGATTAACTCCATCGACGCTTATTAACAACGCGTATAAATAAACCAAAGTAAAACGATATCGCCCGACAAAACGTTCCATTAATATCTGATTCGATCTGGCCGCTCTGGCACGAACTTTCCTTTCAAATCTACAGAAATGTTGGAAACGTTACCGCGGTGTTACTATAGCTCGACATAAATATTCCTGTTCATGCATATATCGATATCGTCGTACGATGGAACAACTTTTGGAAATACGTAAAGAAGAAAAGAATCTCGAACTTGTACGTAGCTACAGCTTTTTTCATTTCTATTGCAACGAATGCACAAACGGATTATCCTTACGAAGAACATCTACAAACGATCTATTAAATATGTACGTCTACGGAAATTCTTATTAATACAACGTACACGATTTTTACCCGAGGGTACGACGAGCCAGAGCAGAAAACGAATTCTCGAATCTTAAGATATCCGGCACATGTGCCATTTCCTCCGCTCCTCACTTCATTTCCACTTTATCTAGCCTATCGAAACCCATCCACCGTCCTGTCAACGACCGCGTTCGTCTGACAACGCAAACGTGCCGTATCTCCGCGAAAGAACAAAAGAACGAAACAATCTATCATCGAGAATCAAAAACAAAGGAAATTTCTATTCGGTAAAAGTCCTAGCCACTCCTTGCTCGCTTTTCGTACAGAACGAAAGGTTCATCGTCGTATAACGAGCAACGTCTGTGCACTACCCTTCCCACGCCGAGTCCAGCAATTTGACTTTTGACGTTCCAGCGGTTTTCCAAATAAATTTCCTACTCTTGTGGAAGACAAATCTTCTCTTAACAACGAATGGGTTTATATAACGATTAAATCGACTTGTCGTGTTACTGTGGCGAAGACGAGGAAGAAACAAGTGTGTTATCGGTTGTTTGGTTGGAACGTTGGCGGAGAAGAAATTGGAGAAGCGTTCACGATGAACCGCGATCGCATTGCCAACTGCAGCTGCAGGAGGGTGTGCTCCGCGGCTTCTCGTAGGATTTTGCGCAGCTGCAAGTGGCTGAAAAACGAGACGGAGGGCGAGCGATCAGGGGTGGGGGCGTGCGTGATGCGATGAAATAAGAATCAACGATGAAAAACACCACAGTAGCGCGGCGAGGCAACCGCGAAGTGTTTCACCCCTTAACGTTCGTATCTTTTTCCCTTTCTCTTTATCCGATCGTTGCAGAATCGTCGATCTTCTTCTTCCGATGGATTTGTCCCTCGTTGCTATACAGGATGTTCCAAAATTCCTAACTAAGCTTCTTCGGTACATATTATGAGTAAGAGGTACGTATTAAGAAAGAAAGATACAAAAAAGCTCTCGGTTTGTATAACACGAGAATCAACGTAAGCCATTAAAGAGCACAGAAGACTGACCGTAAAGGATCAGATTCGTTGCTCTACGAAGTTAAAGTTTTTAATTCCAATCGTTTCGATGAATCAATTTTTCCATTTTCGTCAATTTTTTATATCGCACAGTTTAGCGTTTACGTTCTTATTTAATGTAATTTTTTCTCTTCGTGGAAGTCTAGCAATACGAGGTTTATCCGACGATCTTGAAGGCTATCGTTTCCTTATTTTCGTTGCAACGTTTTAATAAAATTTCAAACGATCTATGGTCGTACAACATTTCTGCTTGTTTGCCAGATGAACTTTTGTTGGAAATAAATTTGTATCCTTCGTAGATTATTAATACGCCGTTAAGTCATCATTGGTATAAACTGGTGCGTCTATGTTACATTCAGAAAACGATCAACTACTTTTTATAATGCGGAAAATTTTAAAGTATAGGTCTTTGCTATCATCAAACTCTATAATGCTGTTTGTTTCAACGAATCGAACAAATAAATCACTGCTGAAAGCATACAGAATTGTAAGGTATAAGGTTAGCCGCGAGAGACACGGGCTTGAGCGTTAAAGGGTTAAAAGTGGCCCGTAGTAAGACCTCTTTCGAGATCTTGCTTTACTTCCCTTTCGATCTGTCTCTGCATCGTGACCTACATATCTTCTACTTCCTAGAAACTTGCCACGCGTTGACAAAAGAATGAGAAATTTTGTTTGATCAATGAAGATTGGAGTTTACCTAGAGAAGTGGTTGGTTTTAACAGACTTTGCGTTTTACTATATCGAGTTGCACTCAAGACGAACAGTATGGTCGAAACGATGAAAACAGAGGGAAAATAGAAGGAGGGGGCAAGAAGAAAGATGTATAAATAAAAGCAGAAGTAAAAGTACATAGTAAGATGTACATGTACAAAAAGGCTAGTCGTAGATCGTTAACGTGAACCCAACACCATCCCCGACAAACCTACTCGAACCTGCTCTTTTTTCAAGCTGTCGCTACCTTTCTGACCTACATTATCTAAACTCCACCATCATAAAACATACGAACCACCTCTCTACATCGCTTATATCAAGAAACATCTCAAACATCATCTATCAAGCTCTCTCGTATATCTTCACTACGTCCTTCATCCGTTCCATTTCGTACATGTGTAACATATACACGTACGAAAGCATTCATACGTTTTCCCTTTTCAGTCGTAGTCCTCGATGACGAAGTTTCCAAAGGTCGCCATTCTCACGAAGTCGTCCATCCAAAATCGCCCTTTCCAAAATTTCCAAACTTCGCCACTATCGCCACTATCGCCATACGATGACCCTACAGCGCCTACGTCGTCTTAAATCAACAAACTCCTCGACCAGCATCCAAGCTCCCACACCTCTCACAAGCTCCCCATAAATTCACCCTCCTCGTCGTCCTCGACCAACTGTCCAAGCTCCAGTATCGCCAATCGCGCCATCATCCCACCGATCTTTCGTATTCGCTCACGTCTGTATATCTGCTACATTTAGAAAACCACCCATACACCTGGGCTATATTTACAAAAACACCCATACGCATTCTATATTTACAAAGGCACCCATACAGCCGTATAGTGGTGCCCAGTCATCGTCCTGGACGTTCGATCAAACGGTTCCATCCAGCTCGTTGCACGCAGACACGCGACTCCGGGATCTCGTCCACGAGGGTTGCAGACACGCGAGTAGTTTCCACAGTGTTTTTCCACGGGAACATCCCGGTGTCGGCGGCGGATCGATCGCCGTCCACCGCCCACGGGACGTTGAATCGGGGACGTTATACGCGTGGCCACGTCACCCTGCTCCGCACACACCCCCTCCAACCCCTTGGTAGTACTTACTTCCCGGCGCTCCAGGCTCATCTTCCCCGGCACCGATCCTCCGCGCAGCACGTCGCCGGTGAACACGAGCACTGGGTCGCGTCCGCGTCGCGACTACCGCGTCCCGGCGTCGCCGCTGCGCCCCGTCGCAACCGACGCGAGTGGCGACGCCGCCCCTGGACACGCGCACTTCTACACTCGAATCCTCCTTTCTTCCTACTCTACTCGTGCTTCTTGCTCGCAACCAGTGTCGCTGGAGACTTTGCACACTTGTCAGAGACGTAGAACGGAGTTTTTCACGTGGACGAGGAGGTTGGTTCTCGTTGGTTCTCCAGCCTGGAAGGGGATGCAAGAAGTTAGCAGCTAGGTTTTCACATCTTCCATTTTGGATTTTCGGCCGTTTGTTTATACAGGGTGTGGCTGAAAATGTTGCTCCTGCCAGACGAAATGGAAGGATCGACGAGGAGGAGGTGGAAGGACTTTAGTAAAATTTGATGAAAGGAACTTTAGGTAGAGACGTCGTTTCTCGTGGAAGAACTGGCCGAAATTTGATGAAACGAACGTCGGGAGGAGAAGGTAATTTTTTATGTAGAGATAGGTCAAGGGTGTGGAATAAAATTTGTTCGTTCATTGTGGAGAAAATCCTCGTCGCTTAATAGGGTATTTATGTTTTTATATTAATGCTTTCGATAAAATAAGCCGAGTAAGCGTGCAGAGATCCTTGGAGACTGCAATACTCGAAATCGATCGCGACACGAACGTACAATCTTGAGAGTTTAATGTAATTCGATGGAAATCATCGCGGCTCGACCACGACTTAATTTTTCATTAATTTTTCGCGATAAGATCGAGCAGTCGAATAAAAGTGCATGCACTTGAAACTTAAGCGGTCTCGGAATGATTCATTTTCTCTTTTCTCGAATTAGCGTCGCTAACAAATTCTGATCTACGGATAAACGTAATTGTTACTTTATAGAGTGTGAACGAGTCGCTTCAATGACTGATTCAATTATACGTTTGGCTACCGTAAATCGTTGTTGCGTCGAATAATCTCCACTAAGAAGGACTTTCAAATATTGTTTCATCATAAAGCGAACTAATTTAATATTTATTTCATGTATCAGTTTCTACAGAATAGTTCGGCGTCTGGCTAGCTTTGCGTGAATAGTATCAAACGTATGCGCATAAATTGAATAAATTACCTGAACGCACGGTTCAAATGATTCGAGTAGACGTGCTTGAAGATTTCCATATACGTTTCCAGAAACTTAAAGAATATTATTATATATCGATAGTATGTAACGTAACTATGTATTTTGAACGTTTCATCGGTCAATCGATCGTATTTCAACAAATTATTCAATTTTGTGTGATTTACGAGTCTCGTTTAGACGAATAATTCGTGTGATAATCCCTTAAACCTATCGATAAGCTATCGGTAAGTAAAATCTTGGAAATACCCGTAAAAAATTATCGTAAAATATGTATTTTACAGATTACAGGTAAGGAATTCCCAGCGTCGAAATGATAGAAAAATTATTCCTAAAGACTTATTCTGATACGATAAGAAATCGTCGATGGTATTAGTTCCCTTTTTGTAAAGACTCGTAAAACAAATTGTGCATTTAAACGACACGCAACTTCAATTCTACGATCGCATAAATATAGGTCAATAAATTTGTAAAAATATTACAAAATTTACTGGTAAATGATCATGAATAATGACCACTTTAGCCATCGCAATTTACAAATATTTGTGATAGAGCACCGATAAATGCTACCGAGAACTTACTTAGCAAATATCTTCAAGTACTCTCGAAATCGGTTTTCCCAGTGAAATTTGATCTTCCGTTTCCACGTAGCGAGCAACGAAATTTCTTCCACTGATTTTATTCACCCAGAGTAGGATAGTTCATCGTAGCGAAATCTTTCACGCCGAATCACAAAATAGGCACACGCGAATAATTTTTACAGAAATTAAAAATCTTTAATTTTCTTTCGTCTCCTCCGCACTGCTACATCGACGAGACATTAAACACACGGAGAGACGACGTTTCTCACCAAATGTCCCTATCTTTCACTTTCTATCGTTTCTTGAAATAAGTTTAACGTTAACCGTAACAATTTTAAATTAAATTGCGTCGGCGAGATCGTAGAAAGTAGCTGATGGGAGAAAACTTGTCGTCCGGTGTTCGACTAAATTTCCACATTTCGAGGACACGTTTTCCTTCGATCCAATTAATATATATAATTGTTACATCCTGCTGCCAGGCCATTCTCAATGCCACTGATTGTGAAAACGTGCTACGAACGTGCGTGTATCTCGAACGTGCAACGATAAGAAATCATCGCGAGACCATCGAATCGGAGCCCGCACGTAGCTATACGTCGACCATCGATTGCGTTCCTCCGGCCAGATTATATTCCACACGTGCTTCTCTCGATGATGTTTCGCGTCTGTGCCTGCCGCAAGTAGCGTAACGCGCCGATATTGACAAACCGGCTCGTGTCCCTCATTTTCGGCAATGATCGATTGCTTATCTGCTCGTGAGGTTTCGTGAATAACACGTTCGATACTCTTCGTAACTGACTGACGCATTCATCGGGACGATAAAAGTCTTTTATTCTTCTGCATAAAAGAATTATCGCGCAGAAATAAGTTGAATAAATTTGTTTAACGCGCATACTGTCAATGAGGCCATCGGTGACGAAACAAAAAAAATTTTCGATAATGTTACGCTCTTAATATTGTACCAACGGTACAAGGAGAAGGTGTAGTAGTAAAAAAAAAAAAAAACAATAGTAAAAATAACGAAAGATCGAATCGCGTTTGAAATAATGAGTTACATAAGTTCAGAAATTGTCGTAAGAGATAAATTAAGTAATTGTATCGAATAAGGTTGTAAGAGCTCTACCGTTGATATCACAGTACAATCTTGTGTCCTCGTTGGAAGACCGGGAGTAATAACTGTCATAAATAAGAAGCGAGTCGGATTTCTTCTTCAGTGGCGGTGCAACGATAAGATGATAAAATAAATTAGTGCAATGATAAGTATGCAAAACAATGGTTAAAAATACCGAAATGCATATCCATCCGAACGACATATGTCATTGTAGAGGGTTGAAAGATCACTTTTCTTACGTCGAATCTGTCAATATCGAAATGTTCGAGAACACTGAATCAGTTATGCTCTGTTCATTTTTAGAAGCGCAACGTTCTATTAAAATTCGATTAAACAACGACAAGCTAGTGGCATTTTCGTCGTAAACAACGAACTTGTTATCAGTATAATGGTAAATGAAGGTAAGGTTAATGTTATTTTAATATAACGAAATAGTAAGATAACGATTATAAAATAGGATACAACGACAAGGAAATGAAATACGTAAAACTATATGGATTCATTGGTATACCTACGCGTGAATATGCACAGGGTATCTCGCATATAACACACATTTAGTTAACATTCAAACATTGAAAAATAGAAAATAGTGACTAACTTATAAATATGATTTGTAAACGTCATCTTAAAGGCATAATATAATATCGTAGCCAACATTGAAACGAGTTCCACGACAGATGACACGTTCTTGTAACCTCACAGTGATAAATCAGTAAAAATATCAATGTCGTTTCGCTGCTCGACTCTTTATTAAAATTAATTCGTATCGATACTCGTCCCTGGCACCTTTTTGCTACTTGTCAACAAAGACAAGCCATTATCAGTAACTCGGACTTCTTGCCTGGTTTATTAACGAGAAACGGAATTCGATCGTTAAGTATACGTGAATACATGGATGAAAACGACCAGAACTTTGAACATCGAACAAAGTAAATTAATACGCTGCTGTGTCATTATTTTCACGCTATTTTGATTTAAGCGAAGTGTCTTTACTCGAAGTCAGTTTAAGGTCATAATTTGACCCGCGTAAGTCGAAGTAAATAGAGTGGTTGGTGTAAATGTCAGACGTGTACTAGTAACGACCTTTAAAGGAATCACTTCTTCAAACCGTGTAAATTTGTTTTATTTTATTTTTAGTTTAACAGATAAGGAAGCACGTTGTTTTATTTTCTTCTCGATTATCAAAAAACAGAATGACGCGTTCTCTGAATTTTCAAATCGATTCTTACCTTTAGAGTGATAGACGTTTGTAGACGTGCGCTATTTACGTCTTTAGATCGATAAAGCTGTAAATTGGAGAATAATCCGCTAATAGAAGTGGAAATTGACGCGAGTATTTACTGAGATTATGCGTGTTATCGCGGGCACAAATTTCTCTGTACACAACATGTACAGGGTGATGTTTGATTACGTAACACGATATGCAATCGTTTCTAGAAATGAAAAATAAGAAAAGGAAGAAAAGAACAGCGAGAAAACCGTAACGTAGATAATTAAGAATAATTATACTTCGTAGCGACGTTATTATAGCAATAACTCATAATAAGAAATAACTCGTAATAAGAAAAATCAATTTCTTCCATTCGTAATTTAATTTCTTCCTTTAATTATTAATTAATCGTTATTAAAAAATCACTCGTGAAATACGTACTTACAAAATCGACCATTCGTGTTTATTATACCAACGATATTTCACGAGAACATCTTTTATGACCTACATATTAATTTGCCATTGCAAAAAGAACAAGAAGAAAAGATTGCGACTTCTATGAAACATTAGTTGAACTATCGTCATTTTAGAACACTCAAGGGAATGAGCCCATCTAAATAATGAAAGACTACTCTTTTTCGTTCCTTTCTTCTTTCTCCCTTCGCGTTTTTATGATTACAAGAAGAGTAAAGGAACTTTGATAGATATCCAACGAAATCATCAGATAAATTGAACGTCGTTTTACCTTACGTTTAAGAGGATGCTGGCGGCTATGCGCAATGAGCACATACTTCTAACGCAGCCAGGCTGCGCTTTCAGAGATAATGCGATGATGAGAACTGATGATAGCGATTACGTCGGTCGCACGTGGAGGATACGATCGATTTCTATTCTGCAAAAGTGAAACATCGCTTTAGAAAAGATGTCTGCTATTTGAATAGCTCTATCTGCTCGAGATTTGTCGTTGCCTCTGGTCTCTTGGTCGATGCAAACTGTATCTATACCCGGTTGAAGTCAGTTAGAAATTTTCTACAAATATTTTATTAAGACTCTCTTAATTATCGTTTGTTTGAAAATTATGTAGAATGAGGATAAGCGGCAAGAAAGCTCGAACAACGATGTTAAGTAACATCGTTGCTTCCAGAGGAAAAAATATAAAAGTTTTTCTTTCGAGAAAACATGCAACAAAATGTACAACTCGATAAAAGCAACCGTCCAATTCAAAAACGAAAAGTTTGTTAATCGTTCTTAAAGAAAAAGAGAAAAGACGTTTTTACGGAGGCGTAAGAACCGAGAACTAGTTCTGTTGTTAATTAAATTAGTATTATATTATATTAATGATAATCTCCAATGCTTTGTTTTCCCTGACAAGAGTTCGTTGTTGAAAAAACACCGGCGAGTAGAAGTAATTTCCATTTAAGACGTTCCGTCTTGCCCGTTACGATTTTCCTCTCCGTGTCATTCCTTTATTTCCTGTTGTGCAATCTCGTAAAATTCTAGAAAGACGAAACGAAGATTCTCGAGAGGCATACGTGCGCTCGATCTACCGTAAAACACTGTACAAACTGCGTCGGTTCTCGCGTTCCTCCGCCAGCATCGAACAAGGTGAACGCGATCGCGGACAACGGAATTAAAAACGTAGAAGGAGGAAGACAAGAGGAAAGAGTAACTGGAAAAAAGAAACGCAGGGTAAAAAAACGAAGCAGAGAAGAAAAAGTAAGAAAAAGAAGAAAAAGAAAGAAGAAAGGGAGGTAGTAGGGAAAAAAAGAAGTAGAACAATGTCCTCTTTGTTCCATTGAACGCTCGCGTCGCCTCGTTCAATGCAACGAAGAAGACAAGCGCGCGCGCTCATCTGGGGAACGATCACGGTTCAAATGTTCGTTTTTCAGTAGTAAAAAAGATAATATATACAAGACTCTGAGTTGACGTTTGACTTCTTCTTTTTTTCTCTCGTTTCTCTTTTTTGCTCATTTGCTTCCTTGCAAGTGACACGTGTTTCTTTTTGCTTCAACTGCGACAGACTGGCCATCGATCTTTATCGTGCTGTCGAATGATACTGAAATCTGCGTGTGTGTGAGTAATTATGCAGATGTACGTGTTTCCACGTGTCTATGTTCCACGTACGTGTCGTACATATAACGCGTATGTGTGCATTTTTTTTTTTTTTTTCTAAATCGCTGCAAAGCAACAGCAACGAGAAATAGTCTCCGCTGTAATGATCATCAGTCATCTACTTCTCTCTCTCTCTCTCTCTCTCTCTTTCGCACTTCATTCGTTCATATTTCTTCTTTCATTCTTTCGTCCTAACAAACACACATGCACTCTCTCGTTACTGTTTTTCTTTTCAAGTTTTGCTTCCTTCTTCTTTCCTTTTTTGCTTTGCGTTTTACACTTAGCTTCTATCGAGTATGCGTCGAATATGATCGGTTGTTCGGCAGAATCGGAAGACGGTGGTTTTTCTGGTTTTTATTTAAAAAAATACAGGTCCAGCACGCGGTATAACGATTCGTCTCGGTTCGGCCACTTCTTAACGTCGTGACCGGAAGTTCTAGATTCGGCAGCGGCGAATGCGTATCCGTGGGTCGACTTAGGCGAGCTTTCTGGCTTCTAGAGCTTTTAAAAGGGACATTTGCTTCTCTTTCTGCCGTTCCTTGGCTTTACAACGTGCAGGTTCGTTTCGATTTTACAATACGCAGAAAGGAATCGAATTTTTGGAATGGAATAAGTATTGTACGTTTGATACAGTGAAATTTTTATTAATCGTTCCATCTTCGTGTATCCGATTTATATATTAAGAATAGAATTCAGAATATCTCACCCAATTTTATTTACGACAGAACACTCAAGGAAAACGTAATCGTGCCGATTTAAAAATACAGTAAATAGATGATTCTTTTCTTTTCATTTATTCTCATCTTTTTACTTATTGCACCAAAATCCCTACGACGCAAACGAGAATATGGCGTGAAAATTTGATTTTCGTGGATTATTACATGGTGTTGTTTCAACGAATATATCCACTATCTCGAAAAATGATCTCGAAAGAAACTTACAATTAGCCTTCCGCATGTTATACCTCTTTCCTCATATGCATACTACACACTTACTATCAAGATACAAGCTATGACAAAGAATTCCACTTAAATCTGACATTTTGAACACAATTGCCACCTGAAGCTCAACTTTGATCTTTCTTCTAAATATACATATATCGTATAGAGAAAATTCGACTCCTTTCCATTCTGTCTTAACAATTATACCATTAGTTTATCGACAAAAATAAATCGTATGATAAAAAATCTCGCTTCTACATCGCTACAGCAACGAAAGAGCATAAAAAGACTTTTAATCATTGTTAGAATATTTATTTATATTAACCGCGTTTTATTCAAAAAAACTATTTATAAATGGTTCCTCGTATTTTTCGTTATAAAAAGGAAAACAGGGTTGCCCTCTATCGAAACATTCATTCAGGCTCGTTTATTTGTACTTATACGGATCTATTTCCCTCGACTAATCGTGTAATATCGTTTAGAAACATACTTATTTCTTTTCTTTTTTTCTTTTTCGTCCTCTTTCGGGGACTCCCCGAAAATTCATCATTCGCCTCTGCACGCGCGCGCGCTTTTAAAACATACGCTTGCACGCACGCGCGTACGCGGTTCGTTCTCCACATAGTGGATTTTCGTCGAAAAATGAACACTTGTTTTTCTCAGGATAGGGCCGCACCTACGTCGAGCAGCGGAAAATCGCGAGGAAAACGTAGGACCGGGATCGATTCGCTGTGCGGTCAACTAGGCTATATGCAAATCAAGCTGCCGCTATTTAAAACAATAGCGACAATTAGTACACGTCCTTTACTCGACGTCCAACCCTTGGAGCTTTAGAAATTCTTGAAACTCTACGCCTTTCACATTCTTCCCAGAATCGAGGACGAAATTCTAAATAGAGATTCCTTTTCTTTTCTTTTTTTTTTTTCTTTTTTCTAGAATTATAAATCCTGTGAAAGATCTTTGAGAATATTTTAGTTTAGAAAATAGCTTCTTTGTGAGTTTTAGAATGTACATATACTAGATTTGTAGCGAATTGAAGGTGTTAGTAAGGTAATTAGCTAGTTTACCTGATTTTTAGCTTATCTATCGCTAGATGTGTGTGTGTTTTTTAAACACAACCAACGGGATGAAGCCTAATTAGAAAGTTACTTCTTCCGCTAATATTATGCGCATTCTTCGTGAATGCGATTCACGTAACAGAGAATAACAGCGTAGTGATAAAGAAACAAAGTGAAATTTAAGAAATATATAGACGCATGAGCCTCGCACAATTACAGAAGGCTCTGTGTATTAGCTTAAAAGAAAATTCACGAGACACTGTTTTCCCATTAGAAACGATTAACGATAAAAATAAATAGATAGAGACTTTATTTTTATGCTCCGAGGATTGAACGACGATAACATTATCTCCTATTGTCGATTATTTAAGTACCTAATCCAGAGCTAATCGCTTAGCTCAGAAATCGAGAGGGAAAGCATCGTCGAGAATCGAAAGACGATGCGTTTTCGCTTTGCACGCGTACTTATATACGCAGTTTATTTTCTGCTCAACGATAGGTTCAGCGTGGTACAGTGGCGTTTTCTTTAGGAACAGTTCGTGAAGGGTTGATTGCAAGAAAAAAAAGGGGGTGAGGAATAAAAAGAAGGGGAAAAAAGGGAGGAAAGAAGAAGTAAAGTAGAGGAATTCGCAAAATAGCGAACAGCGACTCTTTCGACGGGAGGCGACGAAAAGTATAGAATAAATCTACGGTGTGTGTACTCGTGTCTGCGTGTACGTGTGTATACGTGTGTATTACTGAATACAATGATATTACATAGATGACACGTGGCTCTCTTATACAATTATGCAAGCAATTAACAATCGAACTCTATGTAAGTGTGAACGTGTCCAGTGTATGTATAAGTATTGTATATACGTAAAGATTTTTTTAGGCAACGTACCACGACTCGCGCATACCTATATTCGTAATGATAATGCTCGATTAATTAATTACGAATCGAATAACGATGAATCGATGACGATTAATTAATAGCGGTAATTTATTTCGCCGCCAAACACTTCTCTACCCGATATGTGTTAGTCGAAATAATATTCTACAACGTTCGTACGGACACAAGCGACACATCGATACATCATCGTATTTACCATTCGTCGTTTTGCATTATAATACACGTAGAAATTAATTCGTCATTATTTATGTATAATATACATCTGAAAAATCACAGTTACTTAAAAACATCTTGGCTTCTCGCTTTGTTATCCCTTTCCTTGTCATTCATTCGCGCTTAAACACATTCACACATATTTCACATTCGCTTATTATTTATCTATTTAGCTTTTATCCGGCCGAACGTTCGTTACTCTTCGATCATTCTTCTTTCTCTTTCTCATCCGTGCACGCAAGTACCTCTTTAAACCTCGTTAACAAGCACGATCAACGTTTTAACGGCTAATTTTCACGAATGTATTATTCACGTACGTCTAATATTTCTGCCTTGCCTCAGTCCTTTGCTGTTTCTATCGATAGAAAAGATCTTTCGCGTAAATTAACCCTCCGTAATAACAGGTTATTTTTTTACGGCTCTTATTTACTTTATCTTTCTTTTTTTCCTGCCTTACAAAACGAAACATGTCAATGTTTTAATTTTTGTGTCGCTTAATGAATATACATAAAAGTTTCAAAAGAAATCGATAATTTCTCTTCTCGACGTTATTCGAATACAAATCTGTAATTAGCCGGATAGATCGAGGATAAATCCAGTTATAGAGGGTTAGAGGCAATGTCTTTTTCCTGGACGTTATTTGGTTTAAATATCCCTCGCGTGTGTTATACATATATCGGTGATTGCGAAATTAGTCGATGCTCGTAATGAAAAATTATCGTATCTCTTTTTCTCTTCTATTATTTAGTTTCTTTTCTCAATTGGATTGTAACATATGAAATGTTTATTTATGGGAATATTGGGAGAGTAATAATTATTCGAGCATTAGATGCGAAACTATAGGGAAAATATTAGAGTGGAATTAACTCGTTACTTATATCTTTCTACTTGTATTAACTCGCCAAGGAACGATGTACCAGAAATGGAATAGTAAATAGTAAAATTCGATTCATCGATGCTTGGAATTATAAATAAATATTATAAATAGCCAATAAAAAAATCAACAACGTGCGAAAAATAGATAATTTGAAGTTCAACTAAACAATGAAATATTTAACAACGCTTTTGGAAACAAAATCAAGAGATCCTACTTTAATTTCTCGTTCCTTCTCTCGTTTAAACGACTTTTCTTAAGGAAACTAACTTTCCTACTGACAAATATATACATTTCGAGAAAAATTCGTTACGTTAGTCTTTCATGAACACTTCATGGACAAGTCTTTCGTAAATAGAATACGAAACATTGTAATTATTCATAAATAATCGTTTCACTCAAACGATGAACACTTTGTTTGACAAATGATTTAAGGGAACCAAGTAGCTAACAAATGTCTCATATGTTACAATCCAATCACTTTCAATCGATTAATTTATACTTTTAAAAAGATATTGTTTACGCGCTACGACCGGACTCGAGAAAAAAATATAACGTAACAGCGTTGGATACTTTGCTACATAAAGAGATTTGTAATAAAAAATATTTGATACGCTACGTACGAAAATATAAAAATTTTAAACAATAATTTAAAAGAAGGGCTCTTAACTAGCGCCCTTTCACTTAAAAAATGACAATATAAAAATTTATATTATTATCTGTTATCGTTATACCGACTATCGCCAGGCCAATTCAACTCGAATCTCTGATTACATTTCGCTTTCTGCGGAAGAATTGGTCGGTGATAATCAAGAAATCAAACAACCATTAATCGTCTATTCGCGAACTACGATCGTATCAGAAAGCTTATCGACCAACAAAAATCTACCTCTACGTTCAATGTTATCCACTGAAACGAATTGTGTGCCTTCTCTTTTTTAATTGCTATCTTGCTTGTACAGTACCTTTTTCTTCGTACAAATTTTTCCAAGCGCGCGATGTTGCTTCTACAAAGCGCCGGAAATTACGATCCATACTTTCACTGAATATTTCATCGAATTTATTTCGTGAATTTTTCCTATAAAACGAGATAAAGCGCGATATTTATACAAATGTCTTCGTATCGGCGACGAGAATCGAGGATTTGTGAGAAAAAGTCAGAAGACGAACGCGAAGATACGGAGAAAGTTCGTTTCTCCTGAAACAATGTCTTTGAATAGTTATGGGACTTTGCTATAAGTGAAAGGAGGGTATTTAAATTCAACGAAGAAGAAAATATCGTGGATTCATTAGGCAGTTCTCGAAAGGATCGAGCTTCAAGATCATTTTTATTCGAAGATCGAACGACGACCAAAAAGATAGGAAAGTTCGAACGAAAATAAAAAAAAAAAGAGGAGATGGAGATGAGAACGTCTGTCCAACGACGGTCTGGAGATTTGATGAAGATCTATCTTAAAGCAAAGAGCAAACATCCAGCTGACTCGCACGTGATTACTGATATCGAAATAAAGATTCGATATCGTGATATTGACGTGTTCGTCGCGTGACGATCCTCTCGTCTCCCTTATTTTATTCCCTGCTACTCAAATCACGCATATTCCTCAGGGAAATATTTTAGAACGAAGTCGATCGAATTTTCCCTTCATTCTCATTTGCACTTCTGTTCGTTCAGACATAGGAATATGATGAGGGCCAGCGCAAGGCAGGTTCAGCGCGTTCGCCGGAACCCGGCCCCAAAATTACCCAATTAAAAAACACCGATTTTGATTAACTTTTTACAGAATGATGATACCATTAACAAATGTAGGACATTTTTTTAATGGCGATGATTCAATTTAAAAGAGTGACAAAAGTCATCAAAGTTTAGTGTAACTCTATAAAATCCTCGTATCCTGGAAACTACATGAGATAAAAAATCCAGGCGCTTTCAGAGAAATGTACTTTTTAGAGAAATTAAACTACAACAATAGTTTTTTTGCAAAAGTCGTACACGATTACAGATTTTGTACTTTCATTGAACTTTTGCCCCTTGAAAGCGAATTATAGATGCGAACAAATATTACTTGGACTTGATTAAAAAACTGCTTATAAAAAATATATAATATGTAACAGCATTTGTAAATAAATAATTCTTCGTTGTAAAATTTAAGTGTAGGATTTGAATGTATATTCAGGCTCCGCAAAACGTCACGCCGGCCCCAAATATAATGACTGGTAAAGAGGAAATATAGAACTTGAATATAGAACATGGATTTGTCCAGAAATTAATCACGAAAATTTACGGATACACAGTGAAACGTTTCTGAAAAAAACGGCTCGATGAATGTAAAATAACCGAATATTGTAATAATGAAACGTCGAGCTTGAGAGATAAGAAGGATGGAAGAAATTCGAGAGAAAGAAGAGAATGTTTGTAGCAGACTGAGACACGCTTTTATCATTTTTTTATCGCCAAGTTAACATTGGATACCGTAAATATTGATATAAGTGGAGATTTGGATAATCGACCGTTTGTGAAGCATCGGACATTTGGAATTCACAACTGTCGACTCGTCAAGGATTATCGTCGACGAAAGAAGACTGAAACGAATATCAATCCTTGGCAGTGTTGGTATGAAGCGTAAACGAAACTTTCAAGAAAAGTTGATTTTAGATAATAAAGAATGCAAGGAATGCAGCGCTACAAAAAATTTCGGTTGTCCATTACTCTCTTAGCACGTAAAATATACACTGTTTTACAAGATTAAACGTTATAGCATTCTCGGTTAAAGCTTCTTAAACATTCAGCGATTCTACACGCCAAACAGTAATTAAAGTGTCATGAATGAATTTGCGATTTGTCGAAAATGTATTGTCCATATTCTCAAATATGTTAATTATAAAGAAGCGACGAATAGAGTCGTAAACGATTTCCGAAACGTCTACGGGTCGTATCGAAGATTCACTGCCCGCACTGGATATATACTACACACTTGTCCTTGACACAATGATCACAATAAAATTATTAATACAGATATATACGCGTATGTGTATATATATGTATGTATATATATGTGTGTATATGCATATATATAAAGAATTCAAGTAAACGATCATCGCTAAATAATGATTTAGTAATCAATGAGATGTTTAATGTACAGTGACGACACCCGTGTGATTTTAACGTATATGTATGTTGTCTGTGTCTAACTATCAAAGAGAAGTCATAGACATATTTCTTTAGTGTAGTATGAAATTATTCCTCGAGAGCTGACGTGTCATCTCTAGAGATTATACCCTACCTAAATACTTTTTACACGCTAAATGTTCGCTCGAAAAAAGCTGAGGATAAAAAAAAAAACAGCCAGTGGTGGCAGTAAACTTCATTCAGCGTTGGTGTCGCCGTTAGTTTGACCATATTTAACATGGACGACGACAGCAGGCGCGACTCAACTGAATTAAAACATCGATCAAGAGCTATTCCATTAATGCTAAAGTCAATTATGTACAAAAATTTGCTTTATATATTACATGACGATTTCGATCCGCCGTTAGAATCAATCTCCGACGACGAATACCCGGCAGTTAAAGGAATGGTGTCGAGCGCCGTGCACCTTCCCTTAGGAGAGAACGTTGACCTCGCGCGGTGAGCTACACACGTTTAAAACGCTACTCGTCGAGTTAGGCGTGATTTGACTTCGGGCTTCATTCTGTGCCTGTCGTATCGCTTCCTTATACGGACCTCGTTTCTTCTTGTTGTACCGCGTCTAAAACAGACATCGATCGATATTCACAATTATTATACTGCTACTTTACTACTCTGCAGCAACTAGAAGTTAGAATCAACAATGAATCTAAATTGCCATCTTTCTAAGTGAAATAAATTTATTCTTTTTTAAATTATATATATGTCGGGTTTACATTAGAATTAGGGTTAGGGGCGTGAAACGATTATCATAGAACCGGACAAGTAACCGTGGTAGTTAGATACTCGAGAAACTAATGACAATGATCCTAGGTTCAATAACGAATCCGCGGTCGACAGGATGATAGATGAACGTGCTCACAGAATCTAAGTCGGACGCGTAATATTCACTGGTCGTAAGGGGTTATTCTTTTCGTCGATGAGATCGCGAGAGAGAATGACTTTCCCGTCCTGATGATGCCACAGAGGAAAACTATAATGGGGTGTGTCTAAGGACACGAGATCATCGGATTCGTCGAGAAAAGCCTTCGTTCAGAAAGTAAGGGAAATTGGCGTTGCTGCTAATTGGTCAATCTCCATATCGGTGGTTAGAAAAAGATGCTAGCCGCCCTCGAGGGAAAGTTGCTAGTGGGAGACGCCGCTCGTTGAAAAATAGGTCTCTCCTATTTTCCCGTAGTTGGGACAAAGACTGTTTGTCTGTTTGAAGGACTTTAGTTGGCTAAATCTTAAGATATATAACGGGCCCTCGGGCTAGCTGAACATGTACTGCGGAGACGCATCGACATCTGGCAATCATCTTACTCGAAGAATAGGGTCTGCGTGTGGCGAGCCACGGGACAGAAACCGTTGGAATGTTTACTGTCGCGTGTCGCCACGAATATTTCTTTTAAGGAGAGCTATAGAATTATTCCATGCCTTTGTTAGACAAAGCGTTCATCCCGTGACCGCGGCTACGTTCGGCGACTGGCTGTCGCCTCGAGCCCAAGCTCACTATCACAACTCTCGAACAATTACAATCGGATTGAATAACTACAATTATTTAATTACAGCTATAGTAGACTCTAGGTTACAATGTTGCGGGATTATCCAAAATTCCAAAGGCTCCGGTGTTCTTTCATCTCCGATATATATATTATACATAATTATATATTAATAAGATATCTACCTTGAATGTTTCTAAAAATGGACTCAACTGGTCACACGACATTAGAGAACTTGTCGAAGAACCGTACCAGGCGACGTGAGCCTGCGGTCCGGACGACGTACCATCCTCTTTACAAGAAACTGTGATGCTGAGAACCTGGAAGAACAAACACACATTTTAGAATACGATATTTATTTAAGCTGAATACACATGATCATACTAGAGAACACATATTAAAAGGAATATCCAGCAAAATAAATGAATATCTAATAATGCATACCTTTCCAGGCCACCAAGGAAATCCATGAATCTTTCCCCACACCACGTCACCAACGTCCATTCTTCTACCGTTAGCAGTGAGGCAATGTTCGACAGGCGTCGCGGCAAGACGCATCATCAAAGGATGAGACTGCGGTGGAAAGTCCGGAGCAGTTTCGCCGGCGTCGACTTCAGGTTCCTGTTCACTTAGTTCATCACTGCTTGCACCAGGACTTTTGCAACCCAACGAAGAATTACTCACAGGATAATCACATCTAGCGTAAGCGTTTGTATTCAATCTCTTCAGAGATATGGATAGTTTTTGCTTCAGGCACTGCTCCTTTATCGCTGTGTACGATTCGCTGCCCGGAAGGACGTTCCAGTTCTGCTGATTCTCGGTACTTCCGGATTCCAAACAAGGCTGCTGATGCTGCGACTGTTGGCTCTTGTGTTTACGGTCTTCCTTGTGTTTCTTTTTATGCTTCACTTTATGCTTGCGACGGTGATACGATAATGTGTCGTACGTAGGATTGTAACTGTAAGAAAAATAAATCATAATTAGTGTCATATATATATATCTGTATCATACATCCAAAATACTGTAGTTACGAAAAGTATTTGATCACTATTGTATTTATGATACCGTTTACACGCTAATTAATTAGGTCCAAATAGTATATTCGTATCATTTAGTGGTACTTTCGTAGTGATACTATGAAAATGATATGTAGAACCTCGTAAAAGAGCGCCTCATTAAAAAATAAGAATATGTGCAAATACTTTTTCTGTAATCACTATATAGATGCACCTATAACTAGTATCTTAAAACGGTTATTTTACCGTGGAGATCCATTGCAAGGAGATCTCGCAGGCGAAACTCCACCGAGCATTTTCCTTCTGGCCTCTTTCTTAGCCTTCTTCAGTGCACGTTTCGCAGCCTTAGCACTGGCGTCCTTCACACCCTGTTTCTGAGGATCTACTTGCTCCTGTCCATCTTCCTCTCCATCCTCACGATAATCGTAATCGTTGTCAAAATTCCTGGGCAATTCCAACGGATCTCTCTCCGTTTCTGTCTGCACCTCCTCAGCTTCATCAGTTTCCTGCTCGTACTCCGGATCCTGAATCTTGGAGGGTATTTTCAAGACAGTCCCTTCACCCTGAGCACCGAAAGAGATCTTAATCACCGGTGTGGTTCTAGCTGTCCTTGTCGGATCTTCGAACACTGTCTCGTCCCATAGATCCTCCATAGATCCGACGGATCGCTTCTTTCGCGGCACGCGACCCGTTCTTGGCCTCATTGTCGAGTCCGCGGCCGCGAACGTTTTTTTCTCCTCTTCTTCTGGTATTTTTGCACTTTCCACGGAGGAGCTGCTAAGTCTTCTGGGTGTGGCACAATACGCCATTGATGGATTGCTATCACAATCCGTTGATTCCATGCGTTCCTCTGTTGGCTCCATCGCGTTCGCTGATGAGTCGCCCTCCTCGGCTCGATTGTTCCAGTACGATGGGCCAATCTTCACCTTTTCTGCAGGAGAAAAAGAGAAACAGATAAATGACGAGGCTCAAAGAGATTACGTATTAGCGTTATTCTAACATTCTTAATTGGTTAAAGTAAAAGTAGTTTCGTAACATTTATCTTTATAAAAAGGAAATCATATATACGTGTATGTCTGTATATGAATGTCTAAATATCATATCATCTATGGAGTTTTGTAAAGTATATGCAATACTTTCTATCTAGCATTTTTCTTGATCTGTTGCAACTCTTCGTACTTTTTTCACTCGTCATATATTTTTATAACTATCCCAGATAAGCATACGATTGGAGCATTTTGTAAGTATAGAAGGATATAATCTTGTGTCAAAGATAACTAGTTACAGCTTATAAAAAAACATTTTTACGTCAATAGTTATGAATATGTCACATGTATATCAAACATAGATAATTACAATTGAAGAGTAATATAATGAAAATAATTAGATTATTTAGTTTATTAGAAATATTATCGTATTTCTCACTCAATGAGGAGTTTGATCGTTCAATTATCAAAAATAGTAAGTTTTATCCGGCTTCGATTTTTGCATCACATGAATCTTTTTATTTTAATGATCCTCCTTGCACATTCAGTTAGTCGTAATTAAGTGCAAATTATTGGTGTTGCGCGTGTTTTCCACGGACGATCTTATTATCTGCAAATGGACCTTATGTAATTCGACTATCGAAGCCTGAGATAGTTGCTTTAAGCACCTTTTCCGAGGGCAAGCTTCTAAAAGATTAAGATCACGTGTTATACGAAGCACTTCGTCCAAGCATTTCAAAAAGCAAAAACTCAATAACGCAACGAAATCTTTATATAAAAGAAGAAAAAGAAATTTACATGTATAGAATTGTATAACAACTATTTCTTTCATTTGAAATAATTTTAAAATAGAAGAAGGTAGAAAAACTTTCTTTAAATGAAAAATATTAACCATTCGCTTGCATGGCATTGTTGATTTCGTTTGGTTGAAGTCTCGAAATTTTTGGGATGAGAGACGATCCAAGCTTCGACGAATCGGGGCTGAGTGCTGTAGACGACGAGGACTTCGCTGTTTGATGAGATGACACCGTGATGTTCTCGGACTGACACTCAGAGAACAGTATTCTCGAGGCTTTTTGCGGCTGCTGACCACAACGTCGATCGCTTCTTCGAGTGGATCCATGGCCCGTGACCTGATGAAAAATCATGCGTTTTTTACCGATGCGTAAAACTCATCTGACAACTACTCCATTTGCAGTTCCTCGCTGCCCGATTTGCAATGGATTTACGCTGGGAAGATATTTCAATGAAATTTTTTGATAACATATAGCCAACAATAGCTTATTTTTCAAAACAAGCTATTAGTCATATTAAAATAATTTCCATATGATTGTATATGCTTTCCAGGCAACTTTCCAAATACTGCTAAGATATATCAGAGATTTGTCATAATGAAACATTTAGTGGCAGATTTTCTTCCTTTAAAAAGTTTCAAGACAACTGGTGAAATTCCAAATATAAATCACGATATAATGTACTTCGATGAAACTTCTAGCGTCTGACACGGAGCCAGCGAAATAAACTATCTTAAGGCTAAACACGTGTACTGTACGAGAGAACGCCAGTACCCACCAAATGTACCATTAGAACACTTTGTGCTCGAGCGAAGAAGAACTTGAGAGGCAAGTTGCCATGCCCGAATCAAACTACTATCGCGCAATGTAAGTGCACCTCTTGGAAGACAACGCGTTAAGTTACTTTTCCTCTAGTTCAAAATCGTATGACTTTCTTCCTTAGTCTGGCGTGCTCATTCGACGAAGTTTCCTGCAACACAATTTGCTCGTTTCTTTCGCTCCTATTCGCGGGTTTCCTTCGTCGATGCCCCAAACTTTTCACAACCTACATCAGATTTGACGGTTTTTGCCATCGTAGCATCACTACAATAATTTTCTTTAAAAAAGAAAAAATCTCGATGAGCGTTAATGAAGTCGTGAATCCGCGACTATTTTTTTGTCGCGTTGGTTAAGTTAGCTGAAATCATTCATTTCAAAATGACGGAAGATTAAACGTGATTAATTTAAATTAATTCATTTTCACCGTTAGTACCTTCCTATTATTATTCGAAAGATGTAGAGGGATTACAATGAAATACGAAATATTTCTATTTGCAAGAGCCCGGAGCTTTAATATTTAAAGCTTTTGCATAAATTTCGACAGATTTAAAGATATCCAAAAATACGGTTGCGCGATATTTTCACCAGATATGCAAAGAGTCGTTAAGAAAAATATAAAAACGAGCATCCGACTATTCGGTTGTTCCCATTGAAATTAAAAGCTGATAAAAAATAAATACAAATGTAAATTGATACAAATTTTGAAAAAGTACCTTTAATAAATAAAATCGTTAGCTAAAATCGAAAAATCCCGATAATCCACGCAACAAGTTGATACAATTTCGCCAATTATTGGATTAATAAACATCAGCAGCACGTTACTAAAGCAGAAGCACAGTACAGAGAAGCTCCTCTTACCAGCCTCTCACACATGCACACGAGAAAAAAAGAAGAAGAAAATAGGAAATATTACCTGCTGTTGCTGCGGCTGCTGCTGTTCCTGCTGAATCTCGTCGTGCTTCCGTTTTCTGCTGACGTCCACGTTCTCGCTGTTCTCGTTGCAGATCGATCTACACTTGCTACAGAGCACCTGGCGTGGCCTGAGCCTGACCGTTGGCCGTGCATTCTTGTACCTGGCCGGCGGATTGATGTTCCTACGAAGATCGACTTTCGCGGTAGTCAGCGAGTTCTTTCTCTCCTGAAAGTAGCTGAATCGAGCCGCTATCGTCGCCAATTTGTCGCCATCCGGGTCCGGTACAGGTTCCGGGGGTTGCACGCCACACGGTAGGCCTCTGAAAATAACCGTGCACAATGGATGATTGTTAATGATCGGTCGATCAGTCGTTGAATGTTATCCAGTTTGAATAGAGAGTAATTCCGGAGATCTGTACATGTTACAGGATTATACGCATACTTGTTTTATGAATGATGTAGGCGTTTATAATGGATGTATAAATTATGTCTGTTTTAAATGATCACCGCTGAAAATTTGTGCATACACAGTGACACGTATAATCGCGGTAAATACTGTGGTATACGTGTTAGTTCCGCTACTATTAAAGGATTATGCGACAATTAGGAGATTAACTCTATAAATACGTAATGTACATGCAGATACGTGATAAGTGAGTGTTTAAAGTAAAAATTAATGTCACGGACAACTAACTTGTTTAAGGAATTTCACATGTATTGATGTAACGTAACATTGTTGGAACAATATTAAGGGATATTTCTTATTTTAATATTTGATTGAGAGAAACCAAAATTCCTTAAGAAACTTCACGACGCCTGTTGATCGGTGTGTATTTACTTAATATCAAGCATGATAGACAAGTAACGTCAGTGTATGCTAATTATCTATTATTACGAGAGAATCGATATTATAAAAACGATGCATTGGAAATTGGCTACACTGTTGCAAGTCGTAATATTCCAAGGTTTCTTTTGCTGCCAGGACTCTACTTCCTTCCCGAAGATTACGATTTCATTTTATTCCTTGAATCTTTCATTAGAAGGATTCAGTATCGGATTGGAAGAAGACGAATCGATTGGGTGAGTCGGCGAGCTGGGAATTCGAACGCCACGTTGCTGGATTATCTGGGTCATTGATAGACTGTGTTTCCTTCCGAGCTTAACAGTTTAATGTATCATGTTGTTTATGCTAAACTGGAAAACCTACTATAGATTGATAATTTTTTCTGACCAACATAGCACGATTATAAATTCGATATTGTGTAAGGGATCGAAAGATAAATACGCATGAAACTCTATTCTACATTTAACGATCTTAAGAATGATAGGAAAAGTTTATTACGATTTCCATTGCTTTAATCGTAATTTAATCCAGACTTATGCTTGTTACGATCTTTTTTGAGTATGTACGCGTCTGTTATATTTTGTTTCTACCTCAGTTTACTCCTTAAAGTTAGATCTTAATTTGCCATCTATAGAAATATAGCTAGATATATCTTAATTTATTATACAGATTATAATGTATCATTTCATTCCAGTTCATTTTGTTTCGTTACTCTAAGGCTTATCTGCTAAAGAGTGTGTACTATGTTTGCCTCTATGCTATAATATGATACGAGCATGTGTTTCCTTATAAATAATTCCCTGTTTTTGCTCCAGTCTTTGGTATTTCGTTCCAGTTCTGGTTGTTCTTCTTTGATTTCTCTATTCATCCAAGCAGAAAGCTCTCAACTTCGTACCTCCCTTTACGGAGTTCGCCGGTTCTTATTTATCAGGTTTTATCGTTATTTTAATCGATTTCTAATTGATTGCTTTAATTTCAACATTCGAAATAATAAAGATTAATACGATGGGTTTCGAGTTTCCTTCACAGTTATTGAAAACACGACGATATTTTTAGAAAATTATATATTCAGCTTTCTCGCAATAGGGGAGTGATTATATGTGCCAATTTATTTTCCACGCTCCATTCTAATTTTGATCATCTCTATGCAATATATTTAGATACATGCTCAAAATCGTTATGTTTAGCGTTCTAAGCAAGCGAACAAACAACCAACGAGAACTATACAACCTTTAATAACTATACAAAACCGGATAAATAATCTAATGATACCCGAAAATATTAACGTGTAAAAGTGTTGTAAGAACAGAAAATGCACGAATATTTTAACAAAATTCAAAAATATACGAATCTACAGTCAATGAATAGAACATCCCACTTTCAGAGATAAAATTAAACGGATATCCTATTCCTGAAAATCGGGAAGATTTGAAATTATTACAAATTTTTTAGATTCTACAAAATCTTAAAATATGCAGAATCTATTTCTGAAAATTATTTAACAACTATTTGACAATATCGTTGCAAAATTCGAAATGATAAAAAAAACGAGAAGAAACTCTAGCGTATTGTCCATCGTGTTCAAGTAGAATGAACTCTTTATTCGCCAGACAGCCGTCTCATGTATTGACCCACTCAGGTATACCACGAATTCCTCCTCCATAATTCTGGTACCTGGACGAGCTCGCCATTTTAAATACCCTAATCAACTAATATGTAGAAGACGCTAAGAAAAACGGATTTAATGATTAACGGGTTCACGGAAACACCGAAACTTTCTCGCATCCAACGCATCTTACGACACGCTAGAAGTAATTTAAAGGCGGATTACACTCAGAGACTAATTTTAACAGCATGTTTCAACTTTTCCTTATAACGATTCCCTGGAATCATAGTTTCTTATTCTTCCTCTTTTTGTCGACGGAATGTGAGTCATTAAGATATTCGTCAGTGCGTGATGAAACAAGAAGAACGCAGCTGCAAGTGAGCAGCAACTGTCTCGACTCTGTCGAAGCATATTTTCACGCAAACATCAATTTCTGTACATCAGACATAACATAACATAATAACAGTTTATTTATTCGATAATTTAAGATATAATCTACATCAATTAATTCTATATTAATATACACTCCTACGTATCTGTTCTATCCATTAATATTTTATCAATATTCTACTGTATCATCTCGGCATTTATATTTATTTATTAAATAATCTCGCTAAGACTTACTCTATAACATTAATATCAAAAATAGCGCTTAGTACGATAACAATATAACGACCAACGATTTCCTGGAGGCTCATGTAGTACCAGGTAAAATCGAGCGTGTAATATAAACTATACACTCGAGAGCATAATGATGGTCAAACTATAGAACGTTGAATGTGGCATTAAAAGTGTTTTTGATATCACAATTACATACATCCGTATGTATACTTTGGACAAAAAGGAGAATCAAAGATCCATGACATATTTCATGGAAATTACGGTAAAATTACAGAGGTGGGGTGGGGGGGAGGGGAGATAAAGTGGAATCGCGAGTGCGCGGGTACACGCGTTTAATGAAATGTAAGAGGGAAATGATATTGATCCGGGTAGATCGAATCGCGGTAAGATAATGAAGACCTTTCGTAATGAAAGTACTATTATCATAATAGCCTTCCGAGACTACATCCGAGGCTAGCGATGAAACACGTAAGCAGCTAACCGACAGACAGCGGCCATAGTGAAGTCATTGTGTGTCTGGATTGCGTTTTCGTGACCGTGGTTCTGGCTAAGCTTCGCGAAGGGACCTGCTAGAAAATAAATAAAACGAGGTAAAATAGTATTTTTACCGGCACGGTAAATGACGAAACGAAATTATCAGATGCTTCACGCGTGATGCGGCGGATTTTTCAACAAAAAGTTGCAAAGAGTGCGAATTTTCCTGTCTCATAATTCCACCATTACTTACAGAGTGATGCACGGAGCGTGCATGATACTCTGTAACATTTTACGTAATTGAACGGATACGTTTTCTCTTCCTTTCGTTTTGAAAGATTGTTTCAACCCTCGGCAATTTCGTTCCAATTAATATAATTTCTTTCTCGATACCGACGTGTTATGACGGTAAATGGAAATTAATATAACGTAGCGAGAAATGGTTAAATCCGTAAATAAAAGTCTAATTAATAATAGAGTTAATACTAGTGAATAATAATCGTATTATTACCAAGTACGTTTTAATCCAGATAACTGAGTGTCAGTGATGAAAGATTAAATAAATTGAAATCGTAGACAATGTTTCCTAGAAACTGAGCAGTATTTCCTCGCTTCTAGTTCTTCGCTCTATTGTGCCTAGATTACCGTTTCGTGACTGAAACAGACCGAACTCTAGGAAAAATTAACTGCAACGAAATAGAGAAATTTTTGTTCCCTTTGTTCACTTTCCTGTTCAATTTCCTGTTAAAAGATCGCAGAGAAAGAAAGATGATCTTTGTTCAGGTAGAATTACAGGAAATTGGTTGTATAACATTGTCGTATTTTCTTGTTCTTGCTTTTCCACCGCGGAATAATTATCATATTAATTTCAGAGACTTATTTACGTCAGACAGAAATGTACAGATGTTTTTATAATACTTCGTGCGGAGGAGCTTTTTAATTACGTTATTTAACCGCGCAATTTCACTCGTCGACGATTTTATCTATCATAGAAATCGTGACATCACGAGACTCAGACAATTTCATGATTACTATAATCTGACTCATTATTGGTGAATTTCGAAATCGTGCTCATTACAATACAACAAATACAATCTAGTGGACTTTTTTGTCACGATATATCGAATTTTCATTGCACAAATATCGTCTATCCACTCGTACAATTTCACTTTTTACATGCAACAAATACTTTTAATATAAGATACCAACACGATGCTAAAAAGCGATACTTCAGTACCTAATTTCTCCCCTCCAAAATACCAATTCCACGAAAACCTAATAATCCGATATCCTTTCTCGCCAACGTGCATACACGTACACATCCATCCTGAAAAATGCTGTCTCGTCGATAAATACTCTTCCACTATCCTCCAATCATCTCCACCCTTCTCCAAGAACCCACCTCGCCTACGCACTCTCGAAAAGTCCACGCCATTGATAAAAGGATTCTCCGATCTTTTATTATCGCAGCAAATAAAAAGAGGAAAAATCGAATTTCTCGTGGACGATATTTTAGCGGTTTCTCCGTAAAGAAACGTCGAACCAAAACCATCCATCCGTGTAACGAAACGACCGATGACCAATCCTTAAGACGAGATTTCCAGGATCGCAATAGGCAAAAGAGCGGGGATAGTGCAGAAGCTTGATTAGGTTCGAAGGAGCAAAAACGCTGTAACTGACCGCGAGCAGCGGTTTCATAACGTCGAAAACTATTTGTGCGATGCACGGAAGCCAGGGCCAGAGGCCTCTGGTCGAAAGATTATTGGGCAACGGTTGCCTGAACGTACAGCAACTAGCCAGGCATTCGCCTAAGCCTGGCTGTTTCGTGCCACGGGAACAACACACAACGCAGCCAGCAACGTGGCCGTGGTATTGATTCGAAAGGAACGGACAATAAGCGACGTTCTGACGGTGTATCCATTAATATTTTCCGGCTTTTCGATACCGGGCGACCATCGAAAATTCGTGGACGCTAGAAAATGAGCGTTCCAGATGAAAGCCAGCAGCAACCAGAGGGTCGAAATGAAAAGAACGCAAGATGAAGAAGAAGACGAGGAACGAGTCTTCCAGCTCGGTGTATTCTCTCTGATTTCTTCATTTTCTTCCCGCTACTTTCATATTATTTTCTTTTTTCCCTTCTTTTTCCTTTCTCCTCTAGGTTTTTTGTTTTTGTTGTTTAGAGATGATAAAGGTTGAACAGCGCATGTGTATGTGGTTCATTTTGAGATTGGTGGTGTGCGCTGTCTCTGAGATTATTTTTCCCGAGCAATGGTTTGTTATTTTCCTGTTTCACCGTGCGTATTGTTGCAACGAATGTTTGGGTGCTGGATGTTTTAATTTTGAAGATCGCGGATGAGATTTTTGGTTCGGAGAGCTTTTTTATGTGCGCGCGTAGGTTTGCGTTTTATCTGTTTTTTTAAGAGACATGGTATTTTCTGCAAATACCGTGCACATACGAAGGAAGAGGAAAAAGCTTTAATAACACAGAGGAATAGTTGCGAATATAATAATGGACAATATATGTAATTTGAAGTACCGAGAAAAGTACCTTCGTCTTTTATAATTTCCATTAATTGCAACCATAAACCTTTTATTACTTTCATTAATTTCGAATTCTCTGGTGGATCATTTTAATCGTTTCTGGCCTAGATTCGAAAATTCCTCGCCTTTTCACGGTAAAAGATCGCGTTTCGTAGGGATTTTTCAATGAGGCGAGAGCCAACGGGCTCTGCTATTCGTTTATTGTTTATATACACACGTGAACGTCTTATGACGTCCCCGTTTCCCAGGGCTTCAGCGTTGCACGACTCGGTGAGTAATTAAGGTAGCTACAATTAGAGACATACTAGCCGAAATGAGTAATGAGTTTCAGCCGGTGGATGACACAGGTATACATCTCAACCAGGAATATTCGCGAGAGTAGTAGCTGGATTAGTTCATGGAAATTTTCTTTAATCGTGCCTTTACCTTTCGAGGAATATTTCAGTGAATAAGATTAAGCGCGTGTTAAATATTTGAAGAGTCTCTTCAACAAATATAATATTTGGATTTTCCTAATATTTTTCAAACAAAGTGATATTTCTAGAATCCTATATTTACAGAAATTATTCACGTTGAATTTATTAAGTCGCTGCTTCAGAACCATTAAATTTTATTAGCTGCTTTAACCGAACACAAGAGATAACGAAGTACAATATTTTTTATTTCATTTCCTTCCATAAACCGCGAACGTTAAAAATGATTTCCGACCTTCGTAGTTGGAGTCCAACAAAATATAATTCAAATGTATCTGCCGCCGCTATATGCACTGCTAGATTTGTACTAAATTAAAATATATAACCAGCCGAAAAATAAATATTTTATACAAACCATATTTTTATCGAATAAAACTAAATGAACGTCGAAAAGATCTACGAGAGGCTTCGTCAGCGAGGGAAAATCTACATTCGCTGTTCGATCCGATCGTGAAATCTCGCGTGATGAACGAGCTTTCCGCGGAACTGGAAAAAACTTCAGAAACTTGTGCATTCAGGCTGCAACGCGTTCCACCGGTGAATAATGCGAACGGATCCCGTGGTAATGTGATTTATATTGCACGGTGAAATATAGGTGATCCGTCTGTAGAGGAAATTGGGACGTGTAGGGTGCAACTAGCGCCAATCTTTCGTGATCTCTCTCGTTCTCCACGCTCTGATAGATCATGCGTGAAAATTCTTGAAAATGATCGTGGATAACGTTGTTAAGGCTAGTGATGGGATCGAATACCGCCTAAACAAGATTAGGCATTATTGTAATGAAATACCTGATGTATAAATGAAGGTGTAAGATGCAAAGATTTGTAATCTAAAGTTGATAAGATTAAGCACTACTTAAACAAAATTGAATAAGAGCATAATTATGTATCATATATATATAATATTTTAATAAATAATGGAATATATATCATTATATATAATATCATAATTATTATCGAAATAGAACACTCGATGTAGTAGAAAGTACATATGTATCTGTCAGAGGCAGAAGATTGGATATTATTTAAATATCGGATCATCAATATCGGATATAAAATGTTTGATCTCGTAGATAATTCTATCATGACTAATGGGAATATATAAAAAAAGAAAATCCCCTGCACAGTGATATCATAGGTATATCTATGTGATACCAAAGTTAGAAAATCAACAGAAACAGATTTCATAGATATAAATATCATATTTCTCCCCATAGGATCCTCTTCAATCCTGCTTTTTATGAAGATTAGAGCAGCCTATATTTACGATCAAGATATTTTTTTCATCTTAGTTTAGAAAACTCGTTGATAAAAATCTTGAGATATATCGTGTACTTTATATGTGAAATTTTATAAAAAAAATCGTATAAGAAATTTAAGAAAAAATTTTATAATGCATTAGTGCATACTGGTAAAAATATCTGACAGCCGTGCAACGATAGACTTTTATCGGTGGTGAATATTGATGCGCGCCTCTACTCGATAGCTTTGCACGCTATTACAACTGTCTGACGTTGTCAAGAAAAACATGTATGCTTTTTTGGAGAATATTAATACGTAACCGCTATTTACGGAGTGATGTAATTATACTTATCGATTACACCAGCGTCCATACATATATATGTACGTTTGATAAGTATGATTTTCAGCGTTGAAAGTTGTACTGATATTATAGTGAGAAATGTATCGATTTGAAACGAATTAGAGTTTGGCACATTAACATCAAATATACCACCTTTTGCTTTCTGGAATTTTTCTTAAATGTATCTCTTCCTATATCTTAAAATAAATTTCCAAAAAAAAAGAAAGAAAGAAAAATTATCATGATTATTTTATACCGAAAAACAATCCAATTATTTTAAACGAAGAGGAAAGATACTTATCTTTCAGTTAAAATAAAAACCTTCTATAGGACTATACATATTAGTAAAAATAACTTATATTAATCGTGGTCGTTCTAGTGTTAGTTCTTAGTGTTAATACTTGAATTTTTAAAACACGTCTTTTATATCGATGATGATCTTTTAATATCGTTTTTCAATCGCTTTAACTGTCTTTTTACTGTTAAGAATTTAGACTTTTCTTGTGGAATATGTATTTTGATTTACTTGTGCCTCTCCTTGAATGGAAAATTCTGGTATGAAGATTTGTCACCGCTTCATGGCAATTTCAACGTGGCACGATATTAAAAAAGAAAGGACTGTTTATCTTTCCTTAAAGTAACGAATCATAATGAGTTAACCGGTTTTAACGATACACCTGGTGACGTGTGTTCAATGTCTATACCTTTATCTGTAAATCTGCTGATTCGTGGTTGGAGGCTTTAAAACCGTGTGCTTATATAAAACCATCGCGCCAGCTGATGTGCAACAATTTAAATGTAGTAGTAGCGACAGTGTTAGGAGATATCTTAATAGAACTTCAGATAACTCGCCTAAATGTTTCCCTAATTGCATCATTTATTACTACAAACGTTTCGATATAAAATGTCTGTCGGAAATAAAGATAGAAAAAGTTTTAAGAAGAGTATCCATCAATTTTTTACACGTAAAATATCGCACACAAAATCGCTTGCCCGATCATTTTTAATATTCCACATTAAACGTCCAATATGAGAAAGGACATAAATTTCGCGATAGAATAAAACAAAGTTAAATGCAATATTCCCTCGATATTTCATATCAAACTGTAAATTTAATAAAGATAGATGGATTTCAACGAAGAAGGAAGCTTGAGGAGAAGCAAATTAAATTAAGAATTGACGAAGATTGTAGAATGAATCTAGATTGATGCAGATTCGAGATACTTCCAATTTTTCATATCAAAGCTCGAATTTAATCAAGTCAGATAATTTTCCAACAGGAAAGATAACTCGAACGAAATTAAATACTGTCAAAGATTCACGAACATTTAAAAATCAATCTGAATCAACGATAAGCAGATTTTTTCAACATATGATATTATCGTTATTCCATTCGTATTATACCAAAGTCTAAATTTAATCACGATGGATGGATTTCAGCTGGAGAGGAAGATACTAAATCGAATTAAAGGTTCACGAAGATCTAAAAACGCACCCAAATGGGTTTAAATTCAAAATTCTTTAATATTCCACGCGAAGTTGCAAATTGAATCCAAGTAAGTGGATTTCAAGCTCGAGGAAACTGCGAGTCTCTTGCAATGTTACATTCAAAGAAACCTAAACTGAATTAAAAGTTTCCGACGATCTAAAAACCTAATAATAACCAAACGAATTGAACTTCATTTCTTTCGAAATTTTTTTACCAAATTTCAAACTTCATCGAGACAGGTGAATTTCGAAATACATAGATAGATAGGTAGAGAAAAAGAGAGAAAGAGAAAGAGAGAGAGAGAAAACTCGAAGGAAATAAAACTGGTTCGTTGAACTGAGCGCGTCGCACGGGGTTGCTCTAACAGATTTCAGTTTAACGATCCATAGCGACGCTTACGTGGCCATCTACTTTGTACTTCGTCTGGAATACCTCTCGGCTCGCCGTTCTGCCTGGCAATTGGTGTCGTTCTCACAGACATCGACGATACTCTCTTTGTTCTCTCCCTGGACACCGGCCGCTTATGCTCCGCATATATAGCGAGAATGGTTGGCCATCTTGCTTTTGCTATTGCTTCACGCAGACGTGGTGGAAATATAGAAAACAACTGTTCCAGAACTTGGAGAGAACGATTCTGCAAACGACGTCGCGACCGACTCTTTCCCTTACGCTTTCTGTTAAGCGAAAGTCGAAAGTAAGCGAAGATCGGACAGAAAAATATACGACGACTCCGTTTTTCGTGATATTTTGATTTTGATATCACTTGGTGAATTAGTTGAAAAGCAACGCTTCAACCGAGCTGCTTTTTTGCTTTTTTCGTCCAAATTCTCATCTCAAAAAGAAGAGACACTGATGTCATTTTTTCTTTTCCAATGACATCTCAGACTTTTGCAATCATCGAAACATTTCAGAAAGACTCGCACGAGCAAATACTATTTTTCTTCTTTTTCATTCAAATTCGTTTGAATTTGTAGAACACGAAAGTCCAAAATGTAAATCTGAAAAAAGAACACTGACATAATTTTTATCTTCTTTCTACGCAAAACATTAAAGTCGAAGATTTCCATGCTTCGGATGTTTTCATCCGCGACACTCGAGACATTTAAAAAAGATTTGCATGGATGAGGCAGTCTTTCGTAAACGCTTTGAAATTTTCAGCGTTAAAATTAGCTGATTATCCCCTCTTTCCCTTGTTCAATTATCCGCGTCGGTTATCCGCATATTTCAGCCGAAAACGTTCAGTCTTGACTTATTTTTAAAAAAAGAATTCCCACCGGCCGCTCAAGCTCCCGTAAACATTCTCAGAGACCTTTGGACGATGTTACTCGCGCCGTTCGATTAATTTTCTCCTTTTTTAATTCCGACACGAGCTTGTCCTCCTATCGAATAGGCCCTTTCATGAAAAATTATGCAATTGTTACGATCTTCCCTCTTCCTCGTCATCTTCGCACGATATTACATGCTTATGGTCTTACACCGTTTGGGACTTAAATAAGTAATTTAGAATTATTTTAAATTTAAATTAACGATACAGAAATAAATGAGTGAGTCTTAAAAAATGTCGTTAAGTACTAAGTAATTGAAGTTCGATAATAAGTGACCTGTCCAATAATAATAAGTAAGCGGATATTTCATGCAAATTCATATTGTTGTAAATAAAAGTAAAGAAATAGAAGCTACGCAAAGGTATCTTTAACCATAAAATATTATAACGCGTATTATACTTTGGATATTTTATATATTTCCGTATATGTGTCATACGCATTTTTGGACTTTCACATTTCCCACAAATGCCTAAACATTTGCATCCTATTAATAAGTAATAAAGTAATCAATAAATCATCAAGAATTTCGCCAAATACTAGAGGTAAATAAATTTATTGGGCAACTTCCACAGTGGAGTTTCACTTTTTATTTCACTCTCTTCCTTTGTCTTCTCCTGGCTTGAAGAATTTTCAAACGTATAACAACGATAAGTTTAATCAATATCACGACTCATTCGCCACGAATGGAGTTTCTCATTTTTCCAACTTCGCGAACGTGGCCACACGACAGTTATTGGAGAGCGGAAAAAACACGAGCCGTAATACCAAGTTGCAGAAACTTTTCCACGGACGGGACTCGACCATTCTCTACCGGTGAAGGAAAAGTTTTAACAATAGAGTAAAACGTCTCGATAAAGATACACCCCGTCCGAACGTTTTCTTCAAAGTTTATCGTCGTCCGCGATGTAAGTTCAACGAAATAACATGAATTGCCGAGGTAATAAGCCATTCCCGTATGCAAAAGGGAAGGGGGAAAGAGTAAAACACAGTAGAGAAAGGGGGAGAAGGAAAGGAAACGTGTTAATAACAGGAGGTTGGAGTGCGTGGCGCTAGATATAAAGGAACGTATTGTATGTTAAACGACATACAGATTGTGTACACGATGATAATGAAGTCCTTCTGACCCGAAAGGGATGAATAATTTTTGCACGAGCCTTGTAATTGTGTTACTCGGTCGTAGGATGGACGAGACACAGTTGGGAAATACCGAGAATAAATCTTAGATTTATGTAATATGATCACGGGAGAAAAAGCTGATAAATATACTTTTATTCTCTTTTTTTAAATGTGACTTACGTGTGATCACGTTACGTATATTACGAAATATAATACGTACGCTGTTCTTTCAATTCGCCCAGTGATATTCTGTTTTTTATTTCCATACCTTCATCGATATTCTATTTCAATTTCTGATAGTACATCCTAGTTTTATTTTAATTTCGGTATTTTTATCAACGTGTAAAAATTACGAAGTTTAAAATATATTTTCCTGCTTTCGAGAAACACAAAAGCAAGAAATCAATGAATATAAAAATTCAGCGGAAGATATCGATGAAAGCGTGGGCGCACTGTATAATCGACGATTAAACTCGATGCAACAGCTCGTAATATTATTTTTCACTCGATATCGCGGGTATATTCGAGACGAAGACGCGATATTCCAAATTACAAGTTCAATATATGTAACAAAAGGACCGCAGGAAAGTCCAATTGTTTCCCACGGTTGGGAATATCTTTTTTCCGCCGTGGCAACATTTTAAACTCGTTCCGTACCGCACATTATTGCGTTATTCACACCTTACGTGTACGTGTACCACTATCGTCCGTGTATACCGTGTACTTCAAAAGTCATGCATCAGCTAACTTTCCTCGCACGTCGTACAGACGCACGCTGTGTACAATCGAGCATAATTTTATTTCGTAACCGAATATTACATAAACAAGATATTGCATATATAACGATGGTCTATATAAGATCTGTCCTTTATTTTTGTCTCTCGACGTTCGTTCGCGTTAAAACGACTTTATACTTGAGAAAATGAGACGGCGCTGTTTTTGGTCGCGTGAAAAGATTTAAACTAAGATATAAACCTGATGTATTGTGACAGAGTAGTATTTGAACTTTCGACGTAATATAGAATATTACACATAAATCAAGGTAGAATGAATATTTTTATGTCGTTTGTCATGGCTAAAAATTCGTATGAATTTATGGAATGGCCCGATATTCCACGAGACACTGTGTATATAGACTGCCTTAGGCGTTAAAACGTTCCAGCAGAGCCTTGGCCACATGCGTTTCTAGCCCGTACAGTTGCCACGGCCGCAAAATTTATTTCATCCATTTGCTACATCGTCCATTGACAACTTTCGACGGAACCGCAAAGGCGGTCGAACCGTTTTGCACGTCATAAAAATTCATGATTTCGTTAATTCACGGCCCAACTTCCCTCGACGTATCAAATATCCAACATTTTGATCAAGTCATTCTTGGGAGAATCGATAATCGACGAAATCAATAACTAGAGCGTAGAGAATGCACCATTAACATGCCTAAAATATTCACAGTAGGATATTTTTTGCGATACGTATTCAGTAATGTATGGCCGTTTAAGATGACACATGTTCGTGAAAACGCGAATGTGCATACATATCCAACTAATAGGAATAAAATTGAAATGCAAATGAATATTAGATAGATGTTGAAAACAGATATAGCGTATTATATATTATTCGAGTTATGATAGATAAGTTAAAATATAAACGAAATTCTTTGCACGTAAAATTTACCCCAATATTGTCCAGGAACTTTTAGATCCTTCTGATAGAATCCTTTTTATGTAGAATTCTTCCAATCTTTTTGACAATTTCTATTTTCTTTCTCATTCGCTTTTATTCGTCCATCTATGCGTCGAGCCAATCTTTCAACTGATCAGCGACGATTGCTACAAAGACGATTGTTATACCCAGAAGAGAGTAGAGTGTTTACAATCTACGCGAGAAGATCGGATCTCCTGAAGAATTTTTAATTATTTTTGGTGAAGACTAACGAGAACATCGTGAGTAACTTAGACAACGATGGTGTACAAAGAAATTGTATTTATAGGATCCAAATTGAATCAGGCCACCGTTGAATCGGAGCTGTTTAAATATAATACCACGAGAAAGCTAACTCTGATCTTTTTAACGCCGCCTTCGGACCAGCGCGATCGATCACGGTCAATTTTGTCCTTTGTTTAAATTTCATTCCTACCGTTTCAATCAGGGAATTATTTCCAGCCACTTTGACCCTTCTCCATTTATTCGATCCCGATGAGGATTTCAAATAAAAGAAAATTCCTTTCAGTCTATGTATCTCTATAGGAATCTCAGAAAATTCGATCGTACGACGTTCAACGGTGCATATTGAAAGTATTTTAAGGAGACATGTTAAGCTGCTCGTGTTAAAATAGACGGGATTAGGGTGACTTGTGTAAATGCTGGGACTCCTGGAGTTATCCGAGGCTGAGACCCCCCTAGTAACGTTCATATGAACTTAAAGTCGCTGCGAGATAACTGCAAGAGTAGAATAATTGAAACTTTGCTTGGACAACGTTATATAAAAGATTATGCATTTTATAAAAACAGATCTACAGTGTAAAAGCTATTTATATTATATTTTACAATACCATTAATATTGCACTGTTCCGAATTCTATATCTCAAATGAATACTATACCTTAACTAAATGTCAAGAAAAATATATTCTTTCAATTTTATGTTTTAATACGTTAAAATATGGTTTTCACTTCAATTTTTCTATATTTCGATAAGAACATATCCTTCGCGTTTAAGGATCGGGAGAATTAAGCAAGTGGCACAGGAAATACAAACATGGTTAAACAATATTCCACCTTTCACCAGATAAACGTGCTAAACAAGGCAGATATTCTTTGAAATTCTATGGAAACATCTAGTTTGTACACCCGTTATATACAGGATAGAGCCGTGCAGCACACAAGCTACGTCCGGCTGCCAGTGACAATACTGTATATTGCTTTTCCCCAGCGAGCCGCTAGGATGGACGATTTCCACGACGATTTGCAAGAGGAGTCATTAGGACGGCCATCAATCAAGCACCAAAACGGTGGGCGCTACGATCCGCACGAACCACGATATGGCACGAAACAATGCAAATTCATCCATCCCATTTGTTAAACGCAGACGTGATCAAGGTCAGCGAGAAATTGCGCTTCTGCGTGCAAATTAATCATTATGCTTCGATCTCGTGAAAGAAAACAAGAGTTTCTTGCGACGAAAGTGAATTTACTTCGATCCTGTTTGATATTGGGTGTTCGACATTGCAAGAAGCTGATATTTGATTATCATTTTTTGCACATTTTCGTTTATTTCAGAAAATACAAGTTTCCAATTATTAATATAATGCTTTTCAATGTAACGACTGTTCCTTGCGAAACATTTACTTGGAGAAGTCTATTTCGCTTGGCACATGTGGTTCGTATTTTAAAAAGAAACTGTTCCACTTAGAAATGTGTAAAATAGTTCTCGCTGTATGAAATAGTTTTCGAGACACATAAAAGTGTGCTGTTCTCAAAAGTTTGGAATTACTTCCATTAAAAAAGAACAGCTATATCGTTATTTACATCATTACTGATAAAAGCGAGCGACCCATTTAAATAAGAATAAACCAGTTCTCATTTGGAAAAGTGATTACAGCAATTAAAAAGATAAAATAACCTTAGTTTAATCTCATTATACGCTAATTTCGGATCAATTATAATATGTCGAACTTTTTAACGAACCGAGTGAGAAATTCCTCCATCTACAAGTAAACATAAATTAAAATTGTTGCGGAAACAGTTTGCACAGGTTCGAGTAAATTTGCAACTTTTACGAACGAAGAAATCGAAAAGGAATGTACGAATCTGATTTTTATTTCCTCGGCTTCCTACATACCTTATACAGGGTTTTCTAAATCGCCTCGTGCATTCTATATATGTATGTATGTTTTTCATATTCGAATGAAACTCGACGCTACACGAGTTGAGAAACTAAAATGGATCGTGCCAACATTTGCTCCTTTGGATATGTAACTTATGGTTCGTAAAGGCTGAAACTCGCTTCACGTATTCCGTACACGTTACTCAAGTTCAAGTGAATCTCAAAGTTCATTTCTCACGACTGCTAGTTCTATAACGTCCCTATTCAATTCGATTCTCTGAACTCAATACTCTTAGACTTACGGCTAGTCATCATTTAATAAGCTTGATCTACTTCGTATATCTATTACGTAGATCCAATACATACGTAGGCAGTATTTTTTTCCCAGAAGAAACATAAGCAACCACTTTCTCAGACGTATTAGAATATGCGAGTAACGTTACCACCTACACCTCAATGGGCATTAAATTCAAAGATATACCGATGTTCATTGTCAATAAAAATAAAGTTTCGTCATTTTCTCAATTACGTATAATCGATGGGAAAATTCACAAGCCCTGTCAAATTTTAGAAAACACAAACAGCAGAACAACTAAGTTTCAAATCAACGATAAAAGTTTTAAATTTGATGATAAACAAATGAAATTACGACGAAACAGGTTCGTTATGATCTTTGCTTGATATCTTGAACGTTGTTCTAAAATTTTATAGTCTGATATTCCTAAGGAATAAAAAGAGTCGTTGAATAAATTAGTGGCGTCAGATCCATTATAAAGTAACCGTAGCATAACTTCATCTCGATTCACACCTTTTTCTAGGTCGTTCATGTTTCTTTCTTTCTCAACTAGGTTCGATATGTTACCAAAGAGATAATGATCAGGAAAACGTTTCGTAATTTCACTACGAAACGAATCCAGCTTTCGTTGTTTATCTTGATTTATGAATTTATTATGGGACCACGACGGGGCAAGGTAATTATTATGCAAATGAATAGAATAAGCGACAAAATAGGGTATTATTAACGCGATGTGCGATTTTACAGCCTTACCAACGCTGGTTACGCTAAAAATATATCGTTACAAAGATTCTGCGATCGGTGTACTCCTTTTTTATGTTATTTATAATAAACATTACTGCTACGCTTTATAAATATGCATATATCGTTATTATATTATTATAATCTTTATTAATTCTCAGGCTTAACATTAAAAATTGTGACATATAACAAATAAAATCGTAGCTCGATTGATAGAAGAGTACCTCTCGTATCGAGAGGTGATTTTATGGCAAAAATACTGCGCAACGAGAATTCGATAAAAGTACCGATAGATTTTCCATTTCTTCATTTTGTTATCGCAACGTCGAGTCCCGATAATCCACGTTCGTTTAATTCTGTTGTTACGTGATGTAAAGCATTAAATACTCTAATATTAGGTAACATATGTCGTTGCGAATTAATGATATTACTTGAGGCTTGAGAATTTTGACGAATAACTTTATTCACGAACCTCGATGCCAACGATCGAGGATAATGAAATGTTCTCGTTATTCCGAAACATCAATAGAGAAAGATACAAAACGATCGCGAAATGTTATTTTCTGAATATATGAACAAAAATGTTTATCGCGTAAAATTGTTATAACGCGAAATAATACTAAATACCCTGAAGTGATCTAATCAAAATTGCTGGAATTACTTAATCTAATCTCAACTACTATATGCACTGAGTGATAAAAATTGAACAATTTCATTCGCTAAATTCGAAGATAAAGAGCGATAAAGAAAAAAAAAACAAAATTTCGTACCATTGCTATTCCGAAAGCATAGGCAGTGAAAAGATTAGAAGAAGCGCAACGATCGCGGAATTTTATCGAAATCGATGAGTCGGTAAGAATGTATTACGATTGGGAGGCACGAAAAGGCTCCATTAAGCTCGACAGGCCGAAGACAAAGTGAAAGAATCCGTGCTGTGTACTTGGCTCGTTATAATGTAATTAAGCCCCGTTTCACTTTCACCTCGCAAGTTCGAACCCTGTTATAGCAACTTTGTGAACTAGCATAAAAGCCGTACAAAAGCGTGGCTAATTAAGAGCACCGTTGCTCTTGTGTCTTTTTTCGGCGAATTATACGTTCAAGGATCTTGCTATTCGGCCTCGTGGTGTAGTCGGAATTCTCTGTTGCATCAATTAGTCTCTGGTGACCTGTTTCTGTGATCAGAATCGTGTAAATGGAATTGTCAGAAAGCTTCTCATTCATGTTTTAAGCTATAATTTAAACTTAATTAGAATTAAGGTGTAATCGAACGTAAATTACTATAATAAAGACGAGAATGAAATTTTCTTCGACAGCTGTAATAATATCGGCGAGGAAAGATTTCTAATCCTAATCCGATGCTGACATTCTGATTCTCAATAAAAATAATGAAATAAAATTTCTTATTTAAAAAAAGAAGATGAAACAACGTAATATCGTTTATTCGAAAAAATATTTTTAATGTTTCTTTATCTCTAAAAACGATTCAAACGAGACAAAAGTCCATCAAACTTTGATACTCGTAAACAATATTCAAATTTTTAATAGCAACGAACAGTTACGACATAAATTATCGCGGGCGTATTTACTCCGGAAACAGAAATGCCATGAAAATTTATAAGCTTCGACTATGACCTGTTCATTATTTGATACCACAATCGTTTCTAGTGTACTATGTTTCACATTAAATTTGAATCTAAATTTTCCGCTAAAAACTTCGTTCTTTCTACTTGAATTAATATAAATTAATGCGTGTATTTACGTTACAAAGCGTATCTCGCGTATACACGTTTGTAACAAAACCATTATTAACTTTAATTTCAGTTGCTAGATATATTAAATATATTACAGCAAATACAGTAATGATACTCTCATTGCCATTCTTATTTATTAAACATATTACAATTTATCCAATTTATAGAGATCGATTGCGTGTATAACATTAAGCAGGTTGAGTTAACATCAACTATAAATAAATGCTCACACACGATTAGAACCTCGGTTACGTCCGAGACCGTAAAAGGAAAAGAACGCGCGAAGAATGATTAATGTTTGCACGTTTAGAATTTAGATAAATCATTCTTCCACTGTGTCATTTCTCGAAGATCATCATCTTCCCCTGCCATCTATAAATCCTTCGACCTTTATCCAACGACCGTACAACTCATCAACGGAAACTCGCGGCTAGCAACCAAGAATTAAAATCATCTAGCTTTTCGCATGAATTCCACGTTTCAACGACGAAGGCAATCAACGTATCATGATACTTCCAATAAAAAGGTCCGCAAAAAGAAACATCTAAACAAAAACAGAGAGACGAAACTCCAACGTCGTCGCATTAATGCATCGAGACCGACATTATGTTAATGACCCGGCTTCATTTTCATTCTTAAATACTCCATAAGTAGCGCTCGAACAGGAAACAAGAAGGAAAACGAAAAAATCCAGCGTGAAAGCACGACGAAAAAGAAAATATATTTATTACTTGGAACGTGGTAGAAAGTAAAGTCACTGGGCTGCGGAATAGGGTGCCATTTGCGACTCCATCGGGAAATAAAATTCCCTTTTTCGTTCTCTGGCCATGATAATACACAGAGATAACATTTTTATTTTTACTTGTAAAAGCCTTACTTGAAAATCTGCTACGAACCTTTGTACGAATTAATATTTTTATAAACACTATTAAAGCAGAAATCTGTTTCATCTATGAAATATTATAACGAGTACTCTACCTTCGATATTTCATATATATATGTCGGAGTCAGGTTGGCATTTTGGGGCGTTCGATGAACCTTTACTTACTTTACCGTCGCGAATGTAGCCAATATTTATCAATACGAATGTGGACACTACAAAAGGCTATGAGTAATGGTAATAGGATGGTCGAGATGATGGTGACAACGAATTCAGGTTCGATAACGAATCCACGATCCACGGGAGGACAAGTATCAACGTACTACTCGATTCGGATCACTCAATCGGCAATTCGTCCAACGACTCTAACACTCTAACTCTAACTCTCGTAATCCAAAAGAGGCTGCCCTTATATACTCCTGTCCCCGCTTCTCGGGTTAATCTTTGTTTTTAAGGAGAGCCATTTATATGAAATTTAGGTATGAAATGATTATTCATTTCATACCACTGTCAGGTACATGTCCCTCCCGTGATCGTGGCTACGTTCGGTGACCTACCATGTCACTTCGAGCCCAAACCCATCGTCATAAAGTCAGATTGGAACATTAAGACTATTTCTTATTTTTATTACTTAAGGGCGGCTATAGTAAAAGTCTGGACTAGTGTATTGGTGTTTTTCCCAACATTCCGAACGGGAAATCCCGCTGTCTTTCCATCTCCGACATATATATATATTCACGTTTTATACCTGTGTACCTGAAATGCATAAAAATCCGCGATCTACTCATTTAACGCACACCAAATATTCGAACAAATTTATTTCATAGAAAATAACGTTTCGTTTCAATGTCCATTGATATTGGATCGGAGACAGAGATACGCAACAGATCATAGACTAAGTTACTTAATTTTCAAATAATCGAATAATTTTCCAATATGACAATTCATTTCGTTTATTTACGCGCAATCATTCTGACACGTTATTCGCGGTGAAATAACGAAATCGAGGAATACCGAGCGGAGGAACCACGGAGATGATTTCGGAGCTTCCCCTCGAGCACATCAGCGCGACACATATCGATCGAAGCGGCGAATTTACGGCCGGCTCGTATCTGGCGACGATTCGATGCGGGTGTTAAATGTTAATGGCCGTAGTCTGACGCGGTTTCGTGAACGTCGACGATTTTATTCCGACCATCGGTAACACGGATGATTCTACGAGACGAGATGGGATCGTGGATGATTTTACTTCTATAGTTCTATAGTAGGACGATCGATCAAGCCATCGAGAACTTTGTTACATTGCAATTTTTGCACAACTTTGAAGTTTCTGTTCGTATCAAGAGGATGTAATGTGGAAATTTGTAAGTTCGATAGATTCAGAAAAGGTTTAGAATTATGTAGAATATTGAAAATCCACCGTTAATTTTATACGAGAGTAATACAATAATAAGCAAGAGAAACAAATTAGATATAATTTGACGTTGCATCATTCAGGAAATTATCCAGGATATTATAAATTTACATCAATGATTCTCTGTTAAAGATAATTATAGTCGTTTCAACATTCAAAATAGATAAATGGGATAAAACCTAATACATTCGTAATAAAAGGTATAGAATAAATAAACGTGATTGTAAATGTTTAATTCATTCTAAACGAATGAAGTTTACATAACCGCATCTATGCAATCTATAAATCTGTTCCATCGTGGTAAAGTTACAATATCGAGTTAGAAAAACACTTGTAATTAATTTTACTCCAATTTCCACATCATTATCATCTATACAATTCTAATCTTCTTACAAAAAACGTATAAAAGTACAAAAACATGCATGATAACTATCGACAGACGACAAGACGTAAGAGCAAATGTTAAACTTTACGTAAAATAAGCCGAAGTATAAACGTTTGAAAACAACGAAATTCGCGAAAATTACAAGCAATTCTTGTGCTTGCAGCCGCTGTTACAGCAAACAGGTTGTAACACCTTTCCCGTTTCCGAGTGCGCGAAAAATTTTCGGGTTTTCGCGAAATGAGGTAATTTTAATTTGCAGGAATGAAGTCCTCGTGTTACGTTTTTAGTCGCGCTATCTCGTATTTCGTTCTACTAAAAGCTGAATACTGAAATTTAAAAAAAAAAAGAAAAGAAAAGGAAAATTGATGCAAAAGAATAAAAGAAAGGAACGAGCTTCATAACGAACAAATTTTTAACAAGTTCGTTATGATTTAGAAATAAAAAAAAATGATACGAGTGTTTTAATGACGAAACAGCTTAAACCGTAACACTTACGTCATGAATATCGAAGGAAATACAATTACGAAAGATGTTCGTCGTTTAAGATGGAACGGAAGATAGTAAACGCAGTGTACTTTTCAATTAGTTGTTATCGTCGCACGAAAGATTGTTATAAATTATTATTTCGATCGAATAACAGATAATGAGCGCGAGACGATAAGATCCGAAGATAAGGATACAATGGCAGATCTACCGGATTTTAAAATCGGAAACTAAAGGAACAGATAACGATCGAAGAAGGAACGTAAAATCGCCAACTAAATGTTGTAAAAATAGACTAATCGCTATGAGAGAAAAAGAGGGTTTCGCTATTCGAAAATTCCTCCACCCAAACGTTCGTTGCTGGCCATTAATTCACATACTGAAGGTTCTACCACATTTCATCATCATCCGGTGAAGGATAAATCTACCTGAACACCTTGAATCTTTCAAAATCTCCTCGTCCTAACTCGTGGAAGACGTAACGTCTGAAACATCCGCCACATTCCAGAAAATAGTAACCTACGCCAGAAGCGTATTTTCATAAACTAATGCAAAATTGCAACACGATCGAACGAGGAGAAAATTGCATTGCACAACATCCTCGTCACCAGGTACCTTTGTAATCCCAGACAATGCTATTTCCTCGAAATATTTCGCGTTAATTAAAGTCTTGTCCACGTCGAAGATAATGGACGCGAAACGTTGGAAAAGATAAAAATAAAAAAAGAGGTACGGGTCCAAGGCATTCGATTTAAGGCAAGTGGTTGGCGTTATACAAGCTTCCTTTATTTATTCTCTTTCCTCCGCTTTTTTCCTTCCAGACAAGCTTATCTCGCCTTTAATGTCTCGATACGATCTTCACTTTTAACTTTTTCCATGTTTCTTTGCTTTTTTCTTCGTGTTTTTTTCTTTTTTTTTTTTTTGTTTCCTTCTGATGGCTTATTTATTTCTTCTCTCGTCAGTAATCGCTGATTTTTCGAACGAATATCGATCGATTGAATTTATGAATAATTATTGGAATAGTTAATCGTAATTTATAACGAATAGGGAATGGGGATAATTTTTTAAGATTTCCTCATTCACGATCGATATTCCGTAGATTTTTATATTCACGACAGGAACTCGATGAACAGGGAATACTTTAACGTGGAAAGTTTTCTTGTTACTCTGTTCGATGCCTTTGTACGTGAATAAGACCTGCATGTTTCTTCGGTTGTTATAAACTTCTAAGCTCATATTCCTTTCATATTACATCATACTTTTATGCTTGCTGTGCATTGTACTCTTTAAAATATTATACAAATACTTGTAGACTTTAATGCATATTTTAAATTAAATTTAGCTGGTCTCCGTTAAAAAATAAGTCAACAAAATATATCAATCGTACACAAAATTTTTGTACGATTTTATATACAAATCTCTTTGATAGTTTATTCGTAGATTCAAGCTTTATTTAATAATTTTCTAGACGATGATACAACTTGAAGACACATTTCGAGGTAATTAGTATTTTCGTTAAGAAAACGCTAAATCTTGACTAGTATTTCTACACTAAGCCATTTTCCTAATGAACTTCTCTAAGGTAGTAAATGTTCTGTAAAATATACATATCTCCAACATAATTCTAACATTCCCTAGAAAGAAATTTCCATTTCTGAATGTCTTTATATGCACCCCTTATTAACTCTCTGCTCTTGAAATGTTAGGTAGAAGGAAATGTTAAGAGATAACTCGACTGCGATTGCAATCTACATCAAAGAAAAAAGAAAACAACTCCTCAAATTCAACCAGTAATTGCAAAAGTATTACTAAACCATAATAATGAAAGTTCCAAAGAATACAGAAAACTTCATAACAATATTGTCATTCGCTCCTTTCATTGAAACTAATTTTATCCAAACTATAATTTTAAACAGAAATTGAAGAGATTGCTTCAGCAAAGAGGAAAAATTTAAATTGTATTTATCGGAGGCGAAAAAAGATATATGTTTCATATTCAAATATACAAAATGTTGTTACTATAAGTATTAATTGATCATTAATTTATACCACGTTGCAAAAAGTGATTTGATTTTTATTGATATTGAGTTGGTTTCTGTTGATTTACTCGAATCATTGGAAAGTGGAATTGTCTCCTTATTACAACAGCTCTTCCAAATAATTGCTGGAATATTCCCATGCTTTTTTAATTTTTGCAAAATATTATATTGTATTTGCTCGCTTTTCTGTGACAATATTATCCCAGTCATTCACATCGTTGAACATTCTTTAGCCCATGAAATTCATTTTAGTTTAATCATTCTAAAAGATTTAGTAAACGCGGATCACCGATGACCACCGTAGCGGACAACATGTTAACAACACTGAACATCTTTCGTAAGAAAATACGTAATACTAAAACATAACTTTTCAAATGTCGGAGATCACACTGTCACCGACCGAAGATGCAACTCACTGCTTTATTAAATACAATTTGTTCCGTTAAAAATGAGCCTGATACCCAGGCAGACGTGTACGGGATATTTCGAATTTCGTGACAGGATCCATCGACCGGGGCAGGAACATGTTATTAGCGTCGCGATGATACACTTACGTAATGGAAAAAGCGTCGGAACGCGGACAGCGTGGTTCCTTTTTATTATGCTCTGTACTCTGGCTAATGTATACGCTATACATGCGCGGTCATCATCGATCACACGCGCAACTTCACCGCAAAAATGTAAATTTTCTCGACCACGAGAGGAGCTTTTTGAAAAGACGCAACACAGCCGAGCCGAAATTCCAATAAGAAACACTGGACGTGTAACAAGGTTGGGCGAATTCAAAAGGGGAAAGACTGGTGTTTCGGATCGATTGGAAATTGTACTGATGTTCGTCTGCTCGCGTGTTGTTTATTTTTTACTTCGATGTTTTAAAAATCGAAGAGTTGAAAATGATAAACGAAGCAGGCAAGTGCGAGGAAAATAAAAAATTATTTTATTTCTTGATGGTAACATGTTTAATTCATTTTGAAATAATTAATGGTAAAAAAGGAAGTTCCTTTTTCTCTATACCTCAGCATACTTGTTATTCTTTCTTAATCCGATATTCTCATCTTTTCCAGCAATTTTCTAATCCCAGAAGAGAGAATTGAATACACTGTAATTTAGTAGCGACAATCTCAAAATCACAGCCAACTATCTTATTATCTTGAAGATCAATAAATTCATGAAAAGAAATGGAAACTTGGTCGTAAATTGCTATTATCAAGATAATTAAGATTTGGGAGAAAGTTCTTTTTTATTCTAAGCATGAAAATTGTTACATGCAATTTCTCACATAGCTCTTTATTAAATTATAATATTAATTATATATAATTCGAGCTGATTGAATTAAATAAATGACATTGTACAACAAATTAATGATTAATGATACATTTAGTATCGATTATAGGGTACGACACGGACGGACGAAAGACACCTTCGAGCAGTTTAAAATCGGTTTCGTGTCAAGCTGAATTTTCACCGCCATAGAGTGAAATCAGCAATGACTGTATGGACAAGGCAGCGTTCGTCGAGTATGACTCACGATTTCATAGCCTTTTTCAATAATAATATCAACCTCGTGGACGAAATAAAGCAGTTTACTGTGACACGCGTACAACACCAAACGAGCATTCGACAAAGTTAAAATATATAGTGACTATAACCAATATATATAACGACTATAATCAACGTTTCCTTGTCCCTTTGAGACAACAGATGAAATTTATTTCAGTATTCTACATTTGGGGAATGTGTTTAAGAAAGTTATGTTAAAGATAATTAGCGCTATAAGCATTTTTATTGATACGTAAATAATTAAATACAAACTTTAAATTTTGTTTTCATATTTTGGATACCTAAATGATTAGTAGAAATTTGTAAAATATAGTTTTTTATCGAATTCCATACTGATTTATTTCTGCAGCTTTATAAAAAAATACAATGATATATAATAACTGAATTTCATTAAATTGAAGATTGACGATTGAAGTGACACATGCGACCTCATTATTGCTGTACCGTAATTCATAAATTTAAACATGTGAAAGTTGTAAGATTCATTTAACACAGCTTTTTAACACTTGTTACACTCATACACAGCACAAACAGTTTAATCATAATCCCCTGAATTGCTGATAAAGATACAAGGAATTTATAAATACGCGATTTCTTTTTATACCCGTAAAGATAATCTAACACAAGATTTAAATTGCAGATTTTTTGTGGTTAAATACAACATTACGTTACAACATTACTGCTCTATGCCTAGTGTTATCCCACTTTAATAACTTTCTATTGCCATGAGCACTGTGATTGCAATCTATTTAATACCAAAGACACCTGAACGGGGTAAGAACTTCAGAATTCACGATGAAAGACCGTAAAACATAGTAAAGCAATCTCATACAAAACTTTAGCCCAAACGTTTCTATTCTACATGTAAAATCATAATACAAACTTTATAAAACCAGTTTCTGTCTTTATCTATCGGTATACCGTACTGTTGCAAGTAGAACAATTACTATCTTCTTGTTAATTAACTCACTAGTAACGTGTAAAAAACACTCCCTATTGTGTTATACTTCCCATATGTAACAAAGCCTTGTAATTCTTCACAAATCCCTGTGGAAGATCAAAGCTAATACAACATTTTTAAATAGTAGATATTATATTGTATCCCTATACCTAGCAAATTCCTTATACAAAATAAGCTTCAGTAAAGAGTTAAAAAATAATATCGTATTACACTGTCTACACGTAAAATAATATATAAATACCAGAGTATCATAATACAGTTAGTTTGAGCAATGTCATTAGTACTATAGAACAAGCAATATGACACTTCCATACACTATTTAATTGTAATCTCATCAATGATGAAGCACAGTGAGGAAAACAAAGATGAGATAAAACAAATCCGACTTATCTCAGTAAAATAAATAAAATTTTAATAAAACGATGATGCCATCGTGATCGTAAAACTTTTCCCAGCGACGGCGACGCGACGGCGACTTTTTGCGGAGGGCGTAAGTCACGTCACGAGACACGAGTCATCGTGAAACTACTTCCGTTTGCGGAATGAAAGCCGCTTTGCAAGAAGACTTACGATATGCAGAGCACGTAACCGGCAACGACCAACGGCTACTACCCCCTGTTTCACGGTCGAGAAATCTTCAAGATCATGAAAATTTACTTTTTCAACCCCGTGGCTGTGTAATCGTGTTTTCGTGCAGAGAAGTCCATCGGCCGACCAGAAGTGGCAACGTTTCACTAAGCAAATCGCGTCTGAGTCACTTTAAAACGTGTTCGATGATTCCGAGGAACAAGTTCACCGCTAACGCGCAAAATTAAATGGAAAGATAGACTAAACATTGATTTGATTCTTGTTAGATAAAGTTGAGTCTTTAAAATGAAAAGACTGTGATCTCAGTAATAAGATTTGTTTGATACGAATTGTTAACCCCTGATCTTATATTTTACACGTTTACACGTGGCTGTACAGTTTCATTTTCTCCAAATCGCTCAATCTTATGTAGGTACATGATTAGTGTCCAAAACTACTGCAAGAATAAATGACTTACTTTCGAAGTTGATTATCGTAAAAGGATGGTACAAACAATTGTAAATTCCATTTCATCATTACTTTTCTCTACTTTTCAATTTATGGAATGGATCAGTGTGGTTCCTAACCAGCTGCTCATATGAAATCTACATTCAGTAAACCAGTCTCATAGTCTGGAATTAAAATTAGAGTCAACATTAAGCTTGGATACAAGTATAGTCTACCCGGTCGTGTAATCCACGCCACAAGTGCAATTCAAAATTTTAAGGTAAGGGGTAAACCAACGTTTGTGTGGCACATAAGTTTCGTAGTGAGCGATTGTCGTGCAACAGCGACGGTTAGCATGCAAGTTTCCAATGCTCCGTCCGTCGCTCGCCGACGGTCAGAAATGCGGGTAGCCTTTAATTGTAGCTTCAATATTAATTTCGTCAATCGGGACCGTTTCGTGATCACTACATACGTTCTTATCGAATACGTTTTCACCACGCGCACTGATATACACACACATGTAAGAACACACATATAAGTACACAAACACGATGTTACATAGTCTCACAATAGAGCACGATATATGTATATGTATATATATATATGCATGTATATATATATATATATACACACATATACACATAACAAACAATATCGCGATGACTACGAGACGTTGGCTGAGAGCAACAACGGCAGCATGACATGCTTGCTAGTGGCTTCCTTCGACCGACGATCGGTCAAAACAAATTCGCACCACGATACAATATCGGTTGGTGTGAATGATTAGAACAGGGGCTGATTCTGAGATTCAAATGAACGAATCGTCGTACAGGATGAAAGCACAGGAAGAGAGAAAGAATGGAAAGTAAGCGATAAAGAGAAAGAAAGAGAGAGAGATAGAGAAAGGAAGGAAGAAGAGCTCTGGAGGTACGATGAGAGCTCTCGTAGCAGGTACGCTTACCTCTTGGTGGCGTCGAGCAAGGCGCCCTGGAAGCACTTGGCACCGTGAACGAAGGACACGACGATGATGTCCGGTAGCGCGGACTCGACGGTCACGAGGATCTTGTCGCCCCTGGCGAGCGTGAGCGCGGACAGGGCCACCGTGTCCGCCGCCATCTTGGCTCGTTAGAATTATTGCTCCTCGCCGTGTCGAGACCCGTCGTCTCTCTCTCAGCGGATGACGTGAGGAGCGGCTGGGGCTGCCTCACTCTCCTCCGTGTATACGGAGGCCATGGGCTCTGCGAGGCATGCTTGGGGTGGGGGAGACAGGAGGGCAGTCTCGGCCTGCTTGCTTGCTCGCTTGCTCGCTTGTTCGCTCGCTTGCTTTCCTAGCAGCCACCACCGCCAGCCGCGCCGCATTTCACGTTTGTGCACAGCTGGGCACCCATTCCCCATTGCGCATGCGCCGCTCGCTACCCCCACCAAGCCGGCGCAACATCGTAACGCCATGCTATGAACCCTCGACTCTTCATCAAATTAGAAATATTCCTTAAACTTATTTTTTTATTGAATATTCCGAGATATTAATGATTATTCTTAGTAATTTAGTGGAGTATATCGATACCATTATGCTTGGATAAATATTTATTAATCTGTTAATCCATGTGATATATATACATATATATGTTGTTACTTTTTATTTGAATAAGAATAAAAAAAAAAGATGGCGAAGTATTGGAAATTTGCTAATTTATTAACATTGTAATATAATCAATATAGAAATATGTAAAATTATAATAAAATTTTCAATTTTCTCCAATTTTGTAATCTTTTAAAAAAGATTGAAATGAATTGTTGAAAAATGAAAACTGAGACCATATTTTTATAGTAATTGTAACATAGTTTTTAAAAATGTTAGAAATCAATTTAGGAAACGTGGATGTAGCTAATATATCTTCATACGGTCCTGTACTATTTTGCTTCAGGACAGTAAAAGGCATCCACGGTTCCCTTCTCCTGTGATGAACAAACCCCATACAGAGGATAGTGTGTTTTAAGATCCAAAATCTCTTTTCTTGAAGCTTTATCTCTTATTTATTAATGGAACATACGTTTCCTCTTGTAATTTATCTTGTCCAGCCAGCAAAATTTTAGTCAGTTGGTTCTGAATGGAATTTTCTTTTATACATTGTATGCCCGATATAGATACACCACTATACACACATACTTTTCGTAAGCATTCTTTCTGCATATCATGGTGGGAACAACTTGAAAGAATGAACCATTACTCCCTATAGAAACATATTCCATGTTTGAGGGCTAATTATACATACTGATACGAATAAATTTTATAAATGTGATTATTCTGGCGTATGAGTGAAATGATAGTTGAGGAATATATTTCTTAAATATTTCAATGAGAATTTATGGCTATATTCCAGTTTAATCGTTACGCTTCTAAACTAACATTTATCTTGTTTTTATAAGTTGTTAAGTTGCTAAGTTTAAGCTATGACAGATAATCCTTCTTAATATTTAATAAATTATATATACATACATTTACCATATACATATCATGGTAAAGTTAAGAGAAAAATTAAAGTTTACTAGTAAATAGTAAATTGGCACAAAAAAAGATAATGATGATAGCAAAAAAGTACCTTCCTGAAGTGATTCTAGTTACTTTTTTGATACAACATTTATTTTCTTCCACCCGGTTTTGATAAAAGAAGATAAACTCTTGATGAAACAGGAAATTGAGTCATAGTTAGATCATAATTTTAGTGAAAAATATATCAAGAGACTTTTATAAATATTTTATAAAAGATAGTAAACTGAGATTAAAGTACAGTTTTTATTTTATATGTGATAGTAGCTTAATAGTAAAAAATTGTAGAAGTACTATGAATAAGTTGACTTTAAATCAACTGGGACATTAATCTGTGAACTCTCTCGTCATAATTTTATTGATGAAGATAAAGTAAATGATACAAATGCGGCAAACAACTTTAATTCACTTTCGAATTCATTTTCGCTAACTACGTTTCTTAATTCTATTAATCACAGAGCTCATATCGGAAGTAGCTAGGGCAAGGAGGAGAGAGCAGAGAAAGGCAAGCAAAAATTTAAACAAAGAAACAACTAGAAGCCAAAATTATATCGCGAATATTACGAAACAATAATTCGTGACAGTTTTAGCTACAATATGGTGACGCGTAACAAACGAGGTCGAGCTCTACTTTTCACGAGTACGGAAGTGTACAGCTTAGTCGGCCTAGTGCTCTAAGTTTTCGTGCATTGGCCACTACGACGTGGCCAAAACAGCAAAAAACGACAAAAACGGGCTGGCACGTACATAACAAAGGGAGGCAAAACGAGAAAGGCAAAGGGAAAAAGAAAAAGATAGAAAGAGAAACGACAAGCTAACACTCGCTTCCGCTCGTCGGTAAAGAAAATCACGTCAAGAACATTTCAGGAATTCGACAGGAGCGGCCGTGAACTTGATTTTGTTCGCTAACCTCCGTACTGAGCGTTGTTTAAACTTTCTCTGGTCTGTCCATCTCGTAACTTTAACAAAAGAATCTTGCAATCCGATACAACAAGAACAAAACGAATAGCAATTGACGAGGACAAGGTCGAAAGCTCAGCAATGTAATTTAATAAGTTTTATCTACATCGAGCAATTCTTTATCGAATATATGTAGTAAACAGTTCGAATCGCGGCGTAATACGTAGACCAAGTCCATTTGAGCGGACCTACGTATACGTCTTCGATATTAGTTCCTACCACTGTCAATATTATTGCGCAACTCAGAATATTGCGCGTTCCATATTGAGCGTTTAGGGCGTTCTTTAAACTGATATGGAATTAGGAAGCGTTACACCCTGATAAGTTCTTGCGAGAACAACGATCATTGTCTCCGTACAAAGATACCAAGGGAAAGATAGTAGAACCGATGCAGGAAGTTGTTGCTTCAAATAACGCCTCTTGAACGGCTTTGATATTTCGGATAGACTTTTATATGCCATTGTAGTTGTGTATATGTGTTAATTGAATATTCGTAGCTAGCATCGTGCAGATGACACTATTTCGAGCAATGTGTTCTAGAAACCTCTTTCACATCTGGTAGATTCCAAAATTTAATTACGTCTACAAGAAACACGCTACCCACAAAAGATATGGATCTGCATGTTCTTTCATTTTGGCATTTATGAGCTTATATTAATCTTGAAACTTCCATGTTGTTAAAATATACCTAGCTAGAAAAACAAAATAGTTAACGAAATAATGAAACAGCTTTTAAGAGACATTATATTAAATGCAAAGTAATTAGTCAAATAACATTTAAAGGTAGTTGACTAAATTGAGGTAAACGATTGCAATTAACATACACATTCACGAATCATTATTTAACGTAATAAATGTGGAAACATAGTGATACTACCCGAAATTATAACATCAATTCTATCACAGTTATAACATAACTTTTACACTTTCAATATGCACGTGAATTCAAGTGCAAATTCGCAAAATTTATTTAAATATAAATTAATATTTTGAAAACATGCCCGTTTTACATAAGAAACACAGTATAGAATGCAATAATATTTAAATTATATGTACATCAAGAACGATTGTATGGACATACATATATGTATTATAATTTATAATGTACATTTATAAAGCGTTCCTCCTCTTTTGTATGTGTGTCAACGGAAATTAAATTCTGCGAAGTACAGTTATTGCATTCAAAATAACTGAAAAAAGTAAGCTTCGATTTTATTGTTGTTGCCATATCGGCAAGCAGCCTGGAATAAATTGGCAGATGATTACGTCACCTTCGAATTCAATTGTAATATCTTATTTCTTGTTATTAATATAAAATTATTTATCGTGTCATTATTAAATAATTTGTGAAAAGCAGATTAATTAATATTATATATAACATATACATTAATCGAATTTTATTTACACATTATATCCAAAAATGTCAAAATAATTTGAACATAGTCTATATCAAAAATCAGCTTAATCAAATTTTATGTAAAAATTTGATCTTATAAGGTAGGCTGTTACTTGTATTAAAACAGTAGATTCTAATGTTGAAGCAAGCAACAAAAACTAAAAAAGGAGAATTGTTAGAAATTATCGATCCTTTCAATATTCAATAAAGATAGACAGACAACGACCCATGAGGAAGAAAAGGAAGAATCATTCAAACGGAGCGAATGGTACGATGATAATAACAATAATAAAGACAGCGGTGTCCGGGAAGGGACAAGCGCAGGGGCGTAGCAAGGTAGCTGGCGCTGGTGTAGGGTACCAATCAGCTGGCGTGCGCGGTGTTACGGTAGACAGCAGAACAGAACAGGCTCTCTGGAAGTGACATACGTTTTCACGGGTAAGCGAACAAAAAATTGGCTGCCACTTATATGCGTTACATAATATGCGGTCGTGCACGTGTAGTTTGACATAGTGCGGCCGAAGGTGAAAATACACACGAACATTCGGCTATTTTGCTACGTCGTTCTTGAATGAAAATGTGCCTGTATTTAAACAGAAAGTGGGTTGTTCTTCAACTGCCAGCCTGTCTTGTCGAGAATGGTCGATAATTGACCAGAACCGAGATACCCTGCTCGAGAACATTCGAAAATGCAAACACGCAAGTATCTTGCCATGACGTCATACAAATGAAAGACGATAAAATATAGCCTGAATATGGGAGACAAAACAAACACATCCCTAGACTTACATACTAAACTACGTATGATCAATACACGTTACACTGTACGTAGTGACTTAGGTTATGCCGTACGCCGTATACCGTATTTTCGTGGACGCAGGGCCCGCGAAGATAAGGATACGCGCATGCAAGTTCGGCTATCGAACTTTACCGACTGAAACCGGGTGTCTTACATACTTAACAATAATATATCGATTGATGGATCGAATTTGGCATTGTCTGTTAATTTTCTATTATAATTCATATAGTCTGCGTTTGCCTTTTAGATTCTCGCTCGTACATTGAATGGTATGTTCGGTGTCACAGTGTCAAATAATCGATACGTACGCCTTCTCTGTTTGCAAACGATCTTTCGAACGTTTTGCACCATATACCATTAAAGCATAAAACATTTAATGTGACAATCTCGGTACGATATTAACATTCAGTGGTTTTTGTGCGTCCTTGTTATTTCGTTAGATAACACTATAGATAAAATTTGTATTTACAAAGCAACGACAAAGTGATCTTACTAATGCATTGGTTGCACTGTGTACGAATTATATCTTTTATTTTTATTATATTCGTAATATTATATTCGATATTATTTCACATATAATTTTAACTTATTTGAGTTTCCTCTACCTACTTTTGCCAACATAACGAATTACTACAAATTCGAAATTTAAAGTATATTCTTATCAGTGGAAGAGTAAGACGATAAAATGTCTTCTAATCTCTAGACCGAATGTTTCATAAATTTAACATATTCTCAAAAACAAACAATTCACAACCTACCCACGAAACAGTTAACTTGAAAGTACACCATTCGGTAAACAACGATTCTAGAGTTCACCGTGAATATTTTGTAAATACATAATAACAATATTTCTACATATTACACAATGACCATAAGTCATTGGTAAACCTGTCTCTATACATACTATATTAACGGACTTCATCAACTTCTTCGTTTCAACCGGTCCTTTCTGCTTTTTGATATCGTTTGCTAAAATATGCTTTAAATGTCAGTTTAATAGATTGCATTTCACGTTTATTGACAAAGATTGAGATCGCAGTACCCTCAAAGATGGGGGAGGAGAGACTGGACGTCGACCAACCTCTATGGGATCTTAGCACCTTCGTAGGCAGATGGAAGCATTTCTTGTGGCAAACTGATTTCCGCACTTGTACCGTTGGTGATTCCCAGTTGCTAGCAGCAAAGAAACTATGCGAAGACTATAAGTGAGTATGAGCAATCGGTTTAGTTTTGCTTGGCCACTAGCCAATCTATTGGACTATTACATAAACGTAAAACTTATAGAAAACAAATGATTTGTTACGTATGAGCGCAAAACGTTTACGTAGATTAATACACATTTTAATTTATATATCAGAAATTTTAATATATTATGTATGATGAAGTGGGTACGACAATTAAGGACACTTCAATGTTATTTATATTTTTCTAAGGTAATAATAATTAAACAATAAAAGTGTGTGAGTTGTAATAATAGCGAAATATGTTTCTACATATTATATTATATTGTATTACTTGCTCGTTATCAGTCGAACAAGAAGATATTAAATTATTCGATATTACTTTGTAAAAACTCTTATAAAAAATATTTTCTTGACATTAATCTTGTTTTATGATTGACAGAATGTGATTTGAAGTATGTGATACAAGAATCGCGTCTTTTCATGGCGTCTTTATCGTGCTCGAAGAAACATTATTGCATAACGAGCGTTATCGATAAATGCAGTTTACTATGTTAAGTATTTCAAGGATAAAACGATATAATTATGTTCTAACAAAATCGTTACTTATAAATAAAGATCGCATTAACAATCACAGTTATTATAATTAAAAATATTTCACTAAGTATCTTTTATGTTTAAAATATATCCATTTTAAATTCTCATAGTATATTTATAAAAAGCAAATAGAGTCATTTTAATCTATAACTTAATTGTTCAAGAAAATAATTGGAAAGAATTAAAAGCGATTGTCGTTCTATAAATATAGCATTCTATTTAAACTTTAAATATAGAGAGCTGACCTTGAAACTCCTTTCACGCCTCCGCATTCCCTTTTCTCTCCGTGGAATTTTAACAGCCTTTTTCAACCCCATATACGAGTGTGTATTTTATTTCATAGTCCAGTTTAATTGCATGAATTTTCTCAATCGTACTTCTAGTGTATAAAATAAATTAAAACATACGCTATGTAAGGAATAAAACGCAACAATAGTTTTTCAGATGCAATTCGACCATCTTTCCTTGCATGTTTTGCTCGATTTCTCTAATGAAGGATTACGATGCAGGTGATTACGTACATGTAATTTATATAATATAAGTAACCATGGCACGGATGAAAGAACGATTTTATGGGAAACGGAAGTCATAAGGATCTTGCATCGAATCAGATTTTTATTTTAATCCCGTAGCAGGTGATCGAAAGATTTACATTCTATTACGTATCATATTGAAGAAAAAAGGAAATAAAAACCTATCGGTCACTGCAGGCATTGCAAATATTCTCCACGGTATCTTTACATTCCTTTTCTTCATGAATTGATAGTGTCAGTTGGTCAATTGTGTAATGTATTAGCCGATTGTAAAACTAGTAAAATAATCTTTTTGGGGGAAAAGAAGACAATAAATCAAGCCTGTGTACAAAATTGTAGATTTTCAGACAAAAAATTTATCGATAATTGTACCAAAAAAGAAAATAATATTTGAACATTTTAAAAAGTGAAATACTAGGGAGGAAAATACATAGTTAGGAACATATTTTCAATAATTTTAATCTAAATTAAGATTTCAGAAAGAATATTTCATGTGAATGTGCATATTTCCTGTAACTTGAAGAAATTTCTCTGTCATCTTTCTGAATCGTTCCTTAAACACGCTCTATCTAATTGTTTAGAGTGATACTATTCCTTCATTTGTATTTCTTGCAAATTTTTCGATACATGTAGCTATTATCAGAATTTTTAACATAAATTTTCACGTATCCTTATAACTCGCTGTTTTTGAGTCTACGAAAAATCAATAGTCTGTTTATCCCTTAGACTTGGGAAGGAGCCAGCTGGTACAACCCGGGAGCAAATCATCTATGCTAAGAAGCTTTACGAGTCAGCCTTTCATCCCGACACCGGTGACCTGCAGAATGTCTTCGGTAGAATGTCCTTTCAAGTGCCAGGCGGAATGCTTATCACTGGTGCTATGCTTCAGTTTTACAAGTAAATTGTCTCTTTGCATATTGTCCACCTTAAACTATGCCACTGTAAACAAGATAACATTCTCGAAACGCAAGAAATTTAAAAATTCATTCAATAGCAATTTGTTTTCAAAGATAATTTTCTAAAAATGAAACAATGGAATATGGAAAAATTCTGTATTAATATGGCTCTTGAGATTAATTTTACGAAAATACTAATTAATCGTTTTTTGTAATAGATTTAATTCCAAGTAGCAGAAATATCCTTGATTTTCGATTGAAAGATGTAACTATTTTGTTGACTTTGTAGAATTTATTTTATATAAGCATTTTATACGAAAAAGACTGTTCATTCACAACAATTGTTGCAGAACAACCACAGCTGTGGTTTTTTGGCAATGGGTGAACCAGTCGTTCAACGCGTTCGTTAACTATACGAACAGAAATGCCAACAGTCCTACGACCGTGTCTCAATTAGGACTGGCATACGTCAGTGCTACCTCAGCGGCCATGATAACGGCTATAGGATTCAAGTCCTTTTGGGCAAAACGGGCAAGCACCCTTATGGCGGTAAAATGTTTAATTCCTGAAAACTCAAATTAATACTTTCGTAACAAATTGACTTCAAAATGATTCTGTGTCACAAAGCTATCCTTTTAATTATTTGATTAAGTATAATATTTGGAAGTTTAACTATTTAGCGCTACGTGCCGTTCGCTGCCGTGGCAGCTGCAAATTGCGTGAATATTCCCCTGATGCGGCAGAACGAAATCACTAATGGAATCGACATCAGTGACGAGAATGGCAATAAGTTGACCAAGTCAAAAGTAGGTTGCATTCGACGTTCGTTATAGAATAAAGTGTACCACTGAAGAGAAGTAAATACATGATCCATTTCAGTTCGCCGCAGTTAAAGGTATCAGCCAAGTAGTCATCTCGAGAATTGTTATGTGTGCACCTGGCATGTGTAAGTATAAAATGTAGAGCACGAGATCAAACGCGTGCTAACTTAATGAAACACAAATTTATATGGTTCAGTGATTCTACCACCCATGATGGAAAGACTAGAAAAATATGCTTGGATGCAGAAGATCAAATTTTTGCACGCACCTATACAAGTTATGTTGGTCGGTTGTTTGTAAGTATTTTTTAAACATATATTTTTTAAATTTTAGATTACTGTAACATTATTAGTCGACTACAGTGGTTTAAAGGTTGGACGTTCATAGAAAAAAAAATACTCATTAATATTTCAGTCTGACGTTTATGGTTCCTACGGCATGTGCGTTATTCCCTCAAAACTGGTGAGCTTTTATAAATTTTATACATATATATTTTATCAAACGAACAATACAATTCTTCTACATTGAAAATCAATCAATGTTTACCACTTTTTGCGCTGAATATTTATATATTGACCCAAAAATTAACATATATAAATAATAACCAATACATATTTTGTGTAAACATACATAATTTTTATGTATACTTTGTATATATTTCATAGCTCAATTAAATCTTGTGATTTGGAACGCTGGGAGCCTGAAAATTACGAACTTTTGAAGAAGAATTGTAAAAGCAGAGATATACCCAAATACTTATACTTCAACAAAGGTTTATAATTCATAGAGAACGTAGTCGTGATAAAAAATCATCGAGGACGCTCTTTTTTATCACCCTTAGGGGATAAGCGAGCTAATTAATAATGGAATTGAAATTTTCCCATAGAATAATGTCGGGAATATTTTTAGTTTTCTGCTGGTTCAGAGGGTGAAAAGAGCTTGTTTCGAGGAGAACAATAAATACGACAATATTGCATTTCAAATAATTCTTGTTCTATATAGCAATACATTTTATTTGTAAATTTCATAATATACATGCTAAATCAGTGCATTTTATTATTCATCGTGTATGTTGATCGGTATCCTCTTGTGATAGGAATAACAATAGAATCGCTAACATGTAATTACCTTTTGTACACGAGACATTTCAGACAGCAATAATCTATTTCTACTAAACGCTCAATCATCTTGCTTTAATTAAACTAGGTAAACAAACATATGTATTTGTTAATGACTTAAATGGCGATATCATAATATTACACATTGTATTGTTGAACCTCTGTGTCATAGATCTTAAAACAACTGTCGATGTTCTATTGTTACTACCTCCTTCAACTGTTATACGTTATAAAAGAAAACGCTGCCATGTATATTTTAGTAATATTACAATAAACACTTTGGAAACTGAATTTCAATGGATTTATTTTATTTCATGATGGACTACAGTCAATTACATGGTAATATTGGAACAAACATAAAAAATAATATAATCCAGAATACATAAGTATTATATAAAAAGCTATAAATTTGGCCGACAATGTGTAGTTTGAGCTTGTTGCGGCATATAACCGATGCGTTCTTGAATTTCACTTTGCGGGATTTTACCACCCCAGGGGGGAGGATTGAATGTTGTAGATGGTCTTTCTGATTCTTTCTTAGCTTCGAGAGCTTTCCTCATCGCCTCATATTCTTGCAGATCGTCTAGTCGTAAGTCGATTCTCGTCGGACTGCGCCGTATCATTTTACGAAGGAAAAGTTCAACGCACCTTTCTTTTAGTATAAAAAGATCTTATAATACGTCGATCAATATGCAGGGAATATTGTTAATAAAGACCAAGAGAAAGAATCCTAACTTTCTTTAATCCTTAATACTACACAATCGTCTGCAACATATTTATAAAACAATGTTTTATTTTTAAATATTCTTATTCTGCTTTAAATCCTTGATTTTTATCAGAAGTACTTCAAATTTTTATAGATTCGAGAACGAATCCCTGCCTAGGGTTTTAATCTTATAGATATAAGATTGATTAAATTTTATATCATATGGATTTAAGAAATAACAGATCTTTTTACATATCATATATTATGTGTGCAATACATACAGAATACATTTATATCCATTATGCAACTAATAAGTATATATTATTAAGAGTTAGAGATATAAGATTTAAGAAATGAAATAAATGTAATGATAATATTTATTTGATAAATATATAAAATATTAATAAAATATTGATAAAATATTAATGTCTGAATTGATAGAAATATTTGACTAAAAAATAAGAATGTAAAATATTTCGCACGGGGCACAGAACCATGTAAAGTCACCCCTGAAAGTTACGTTAAGATGGCGGATTACAAGGAATAGATAACTGGCCAGTAATAATTCCGAAATAAATAACACTTTTAAGAATGCACTAATTACTGGACCATTTATATTCGCGAAAATGACATTTTTTCTACGATATTTCGTACGAATCGTCCATAGATTCGCATCATTTACAGAACTAGCGTGAAAATGTGGGTACAACAAGGGATTTGGCCGCCGTAAACACGCTTCTGATCGAGTGCTACAATTTTCGTTGATTTTGTCACGGCGGCAAGCACTCCCCTTTAGTAAATTGTAAATAATTGTAAATTAAGCACCAGGTAACGAAGCGCCAGCAGAAAAGGATGCTTTACTTGGAAGATTATGTTGAAAGTACGTAAAAACGAGGCATGCTCTGCTTACCCAGCTTCTGAAGAAAGTTACTAATCTTTCCAAATATACTCTCTCGCACAAACATCAGAAGCGTTTCTTAAAGCGAATATTTTAGTAGATATTGTATTATCACATGTAATCATTTAAATGCTGGCTTTTATTTTATTATCGAGTTAAATACCTCATTATATGAGCAATTTATTGATATACCATTCTTTGTAAGTTTAAGGTTAGTTGTATGTTTTCTAAATAGTGTATAGCTTCTCTACTCTACCTAATATATTTTGGAGTTAAACTGTAACTTGTAATATTTCCTGTGAATAGAATGCGAACATTGTAATTATTATATTAATTAGATAAATGTCATTTATTCTTAAGTAATTAATCTTTTTTATGTTGGTTTTGTTTGGTTATGTTAACCTTCTTCTTTTGCGGTTCCAGTGATCGAGCACCTACCACAAGAATTAAGAGACCGGTTCACAGAAATGAGAGAAATGGACTTAGGTGTACAGAGTATGTACACATTATTATGGACTATATTTATTATTTATGAATCATATTAATAATTGTTCAATTATTGCAGATTCAATGGATAGTTTAGAAAAAAAAGTAAAGATTTTTTTTGCAAATGCAAAAAAGATGAAACCTAGTGAAAAGGAAGCAGAATATGAAGCTATTAGAAGAGAATATTATAAAACTTTAGAGGATGCAGATGAGAAGGTGCATTTAGCTAATCAGATGTATGACTTAGTAGATAGATATTTGAGAAGATTAGACCAGGAATTGCACAAATTTAAAATGGAGCTGGAAGCAGATAATAAAGGTATCACAGAAATACTGGAGAAAAGGTCATTGGAGCTAGATCAACCACCTACGAATAGTAGTCAAAAAGAGAATCGATATAGCTTTACAACATCCAGTAGGTCACGAGACAATCATAGTCATTGTAAGTATTCCCTTGCTTCAATTAAATTTTATTCAATATGAAAAATACTTTAGACTAATAAAAATTTTTATAGCTCGAGCAGAAAAAAGGAGAGATTCAAATGCATCTTCTACATCAATAGAAAAACGCTTAGCTATAGAAAAAATTTCTCCAAGTCTTCCTGAATCGCGACCAGCTTCTGCAAATTCAGGACCAATTATCGCCGCTACTAGCGTGCCATCTACTCCTACAGCAATCGCGAATTCTGTTGGTTCTGTGAGTTATAATCTCGGTCACATAGGAGCTGGTGGAAATGCTATAGCAGCTGCAGCATCACAAGCAATTGCTGCGACGCAACAAATGCAACACGGCAGACGTACTGCCAGCTTAAAAGCTAGTTATGAAGCCATTAACACTGGAGGTGTACATGCAGCCGAATTTAGTAGAGAATTAGCTGGCGCTGCTCAGACTGCCATTGCAGCTATACAGCAAGAAACAACTAAAAAGCATAAAAAGTATGCATCTGCTAGAAGACCTCTGTACCCTTTGTGAAAATTTTCGCGTGTTTGCTTTGAATGAATATTATTACTCATTTTAGAAAAGTAACTGCTGTCCCAAGTTCGAGTGTAGTTGCTGCCTCTGTTCAGCAACCTGTATCACCTCCAGTTATAACTACAAATACACAAGTTGTAGATTCAGATAATCCAGATTGGACTTATGATCCAAATGAACCAAGATATTGTATATGTAACCAAGTATCTTATGGGGATATGGTTGCCTGTGACAATTCAGATGTAAGCTAACCTTTTTTCCTTATATATATTTCCGTATGAGTCAAGTAAGAATATTTATATTTATTAAACATTTATTTTTTCTCGTTATCTTTTTATAGTGTCCTTTTGAATGGTTTCACTATCCATGTGTGGGTATCACTGCACCTCCAAAAGGAAAATGGTACTGTCCTCAATGTACATCTTCTATGAAGAGACGTGGAGGTCGGAAAAACTGATCGTACTATAACCAGTGCAAATATAATGAGAAAAAATTGATACTACCTCTTAGGCATTGTCCGTCAAGTACCAACTTAGTTAGGAAGCTATTAATTCTGATTTTATATCAATTTTTAAATATGTTTAAAGTTTAAGTCTTGATCTTATCTGGTCTTGATCTTGTCCCAGGAAACTTAAAGTTCTGTCTGTGAAGCAAAAAAAAGCAGCTTTTTTTACTGCATTTTATAGACATAACGGGAGGATCAGACGGTGCAAAAAGTGGGCCTCGAACAAATTTCGTTTTACGAGAAGATTTTTCGCATAAAAGCATTGCAAATATTTCTTAATACTTTTTGCACCATTCTATACCACGACCATATTAGATAGTTTCTACGAATTTACATTGAAAAGTAACCTTTTCCTCTGGTAATACGTAATACGATTCATTGACTGAAACACCAGAGGCGATTTTCACTGTGAATTTTTCGAAATTTTTGTTTTTAGTTTACGCAATGTCAAACAATCTTCGTATATTTACGTCCTCGTGTTAGTTCAGACGTGTTTAGTATCTCGCTGAATTGACAACTAGGCGAGCAATAACATTTTAAGTGTTCTACGCTTTGAGAAAGAAATAAACAAGAGAGTGAGAGAGCGAGAGAGCGAAAGATAGAGAGAGAGAGAGAGAACCGATAACAAATTGTGAGAATACTACTTTCGAAATGTAGCAACTTGATGTATAAATAAAGCGACCGATGCAAGATTTATCATTTGTATTACTATCATTCATAAAGATGTTTCTTTCGAGTTTCTCTCATTATTACAATTAATATTCCTCATTTAGATATGCCCCATCCTAAAATTACTCTCGTATTATGAAAATAGTTTATTGAGTCATTGGAACATTTCATTTTTAAAATAATTCAAGTATCTTATCGTTTCTGATCTGATTAACCACGAGTTAACTGCAAGGACATATTTAACTTATTGAAATATTCTATCCTTCAAAAAGGGTGTCGCTATTAAAATAACTGTAATTATCACGATTTAACGTTATAAAAAGGGAAATATGCTTGTTAGTCATATGTGATTCATAGTTGACAATTCCTTATGGCAATTTGTAGCACATTTAAAATATTGTTGACATCAAAATATAAAAAGAAGGAAACTGAGGCAAAAAAACAGTATAATTATGATGTGACTCATGACATTACTACCGGGCACCGGGAACCCGTAATTATTGACCTTCTTTATTTCAGAGCATGTCTAACCTTGCTTTTCGTTCCACTTCGAACATTTTACTACGTATAAAAATTGAATAACATTACAACATCTGTGTCATACATAAATGAAGACATAATCATGATCGGAAGTAATTTACGCCAAATTATTTAGCAATTTACGCGCAAAGGACTCCACTATCTGTGAAAGGTCGCACATTATTTTCGTTCCGAAAGAATGTACGAGTTAATATGCTTCTGCAAAATGCGTTGCAAGGTATCCTGGTTGTATATAAATCAACGGAGGCTCGCCAGTTTGAAATCTTGTTCTTTTTCAACTCTGCGCGCTCTTGTAAAGTACAGGAAATTATTTTGCAACATTCAATTATGTCTTATATACTATTTGCAGTTTTCTTCGTTACGGGCATTCTAAGGGACTGTGCTCTGGCACAGGATACGATTACTTTTGGCAGTAATGCAGTTGTGTCATCAAGTATGAGTATAAGAAGAATTTTAAACAAACTTGAGGAATTTAAATCTTTTTTGGCCCTTCTCGCTTTCAGAAAAATACTTCAGTTTTTGAAGACTGGAAATTTCTTTGAAATCTAATTCCGATTGCATTATTGTTCCGTAAAACTTTTCTAAATAAAGGATGGTGTATTAACTATATTTTCAAACATAAAATATTTGCTAAAAATAAGATGTATTCTATTTCTATCGATAAAATATTACCGAAACATGATTTTGGTCGCTTTTGAATTTATTTCTGAATGTGAATTTTAAAATTTCTAGAGAAATTATATTTTACTGTAGAAAAAATGTATTTAAGTTAAATATTCGGTTATAAGTTATTAAATTTTATATTTAAGCTTACAGTGACACAGGTTATTCGTGCTGTGTTCCAAAGGACAACTGCCCATATTCCAATACGGGAATCGATATTCGAATTGTTAATGGAGTATGTATGAGTAATGTATTTAATAGTTTAATGATTAGAGATGTCATTTTCTCAAAAAATACATCGTCTTAATTTTAATTTTTAGAATTCGAATTGTCCCGCTGGCCAAGTGTGTTGTTGCTCGCCTTCTTCGGGAAACTTGGTCGACTCTAGTTGCGGTGTCAGAAAAATTCCAGTGTCTGCACATCCTCAAGGTCAAGCCAGTTACGGAGCATATCCCTGGCAAGCTGCACTTTTAACGACTAACGACGTTTATGTTGGTTCGGGTGTACTTATTACTCCAAACCATGTGTTAACTGTCGCCCACAAAGTAGCATCTTACACGTAATTTATACTTTATTTTAATTCCAAAAAATATTGGTATTTTTATTCCCTTTTGTGTCTTTTATATATTATTTTTCAATAAAAGAAATTTAATATTTCAAATAAAAATAAATATACTTTTCTATAGAAATGGTGGACTTAAAGTGAGACTAGGAGAATGGGATGAACAGTCCACCAGTGAGACTTATCCATATCAAGAATATTCAATTAAACAAATATCTATACACTCTCAATTCAATTCTGCTAATCTTCAAAATGATGTAGCAGTAATAACTTTAAATAGTACTGTTCCAATTTCAAGCAGTCCTAATATAAACACTGCATGTCTTCCTACAGGAATACCTGCAGCTTCTACAAGGTATGCAGAAAATCTATATTTAATATTGAGTTTTATTTAATCATAATAACTTTATATGCTCCATATTTTTCTTTAAGATGTTGGGTGTCAGGCTGGGGGAAGGATGCATTTGGTACAAATGGCAAATATCAAAGTATAACAAAAGAAGTAGATGTACCAATTGTTGATCAATCAATCTGTGAAAATGCTTTAAGGCAAACTAGGCTTGGACGTTCCTTTATGTTGAATAAAAATAGTTTCATATGTGCAGGGGGGGAACAAGGAAAAGATGCATGCACAGTAAGTTATTAACGTGTTAAGATCAGATTTTAGTAACAAATATTAAATAATATTATTGATATCATTTAGCTCATGTTTTTAACAAGTATTTAATTTGTTAATTCGCTTGGAAATACTTATTTTGATTAAAATTCTTCTAGGGTGATGGTGGTTCACCATTAGTATGTCAATTTGGTAACAACCAATGGCAAGTTGTTGGAATAGTTGCATGGGGTATTGGTTGTGCAACTAGTAATATTCCTGGTGTATATGTCAATGTGTATAATTATATTCCATGGATTACACAACAAATAACTCAGAGCAAATGATTATACAAAATATAATAAATGTCTTACAAATTGACAACCGTTTTTTGTAAAATATGTTTTTTTGTAAATTATTTATATTACAATTGTATTCTCATATTTTTCTATGATATTTGTATAACTTTTACAAATTTTTATTTTTTCTAATAATACTTCATAATGTAGTTGCATAAATTTATTCATTTAAATATATTTGTATATGAATTACTAAATATATTACTGCGCAGAAAATATTATATGCAATATTATCGTATATTTTCCCTGAAATAATTGACGAAGTACATATTTAACACTTTAAATTTTACATGTAAGATAAACTTAATGCACGTTTTATAAATAAAGCAATTTTGTATTTTGAAAACATAATTATTTTGCCGATAAGGTAATTAAAATGACTTAAGGTATTTAATATGACTTAAGTGATAAGAAAACAACGTATAGATTTACATTCTAAATGATGCTTGATTCATGAAAACTGTAAAGTGCATTTTATGTAAATACATAAATTGATGATAGAGGGCTTATCGTGTTTGACGTTTGTGAGAGGAAAAGTACTGATTGTTTACAATTTTACTAGATCTCAAAAGTTCAGAGGAATAGGTAGATGACATGGATGCCAATGCAGATGATGACGGAACACACAGCGAATTAGGTATATCTTTTTACATGGCGCACATTTAAATATATTAAATTATCCTTTAAACAATTACAGGTTATGTAGTGAGATTTCCACATATTGTTCCAAAATGCAGAGATTCTTTCTTATCAATTACTTATAAAATTATGCGTCTTAAATTTTTACAATTTTACATACACGTTATTTTTCTACTTCTGATACTTTCATATCATTATACTCTCGTATTATCCTTATAAATTACCAAGTTTTTTGTATGCATACATATATGCCTTCATACATAAAGAAACACAAGAAAAGAATAAAATATTTGTATTACAGAATATCCAGAAAATAGACAAAATAATGTCGAAGAGGATCATTCAGAAGAAAATACAGATGAAACATCTATATCTACTGAAAGTACTTTTGACTTGACATTACCAGCAACACATTCTGTAAATTTTCAATATATGTTTCCAAATTTATATTAAATATTTGTTTTTAATTTTTTATGTAATTTAGACAGAAAGATATTATTTGAGTTGTGTTTGGAATGTTATAATATAAATGTATTTAATTAGTATTTAGGGCATAATTTAGAAGAACTTAGAGGGAGGACAATATTAGATGATGGACTTTACGTTAACTTGCCATTATTAGTGAAACAGTCTGTCATGTTATTTCCTGGACAAACATTACCAATGACAGTATTTGATACACAAACCATTGATATGATAAGAACTTGCATTGAAAATGACAGGACATTAGGTGTTGTATGTTTGGGATATGATAAAATGGTACCAATAGGCACAACTGCTGAAATTTATGAATGTATGTATGATCCTGATCAAGGTTTTCGTTTGAAAGCTAAAGGGAGGCAAAGATTTAAGATTCTCAGAGTTATAATTCAGGTAAGTTTTAAAATAAATCATCATATATGTAATATAGTAATTGTCAAAGTAATAATATATGTTAATGAATTATTTATTATATATGTAAATTTCCTTTGTTCTTCTATACATTCATGACTCTTATAACAAGGGAATTTGCTTGTAAAATCAGGTATTTCTGAAAAAAAAAACGATTAATATATTTACTTCTATATATGTAGGGATATGATAAAATATCAGCCCGTGTACAAGTTTTACCAGAAATAACGCTTGGGCCACCATTCTTAGACGAACGTATAGCCTCGTTAGATCATATACGAATACATCCGAAAAATGAGGAAGATTTTAAGAAACAAGAAAAAGTAGAAAATTTAGATGCTGTAGTAACCCCTTGGCCTGCTTGGGTATACCGACAATATGATCCTTTAAGACTTTCGTTAAAAATACGACAACGTTTACAATTTATCGAAAGCAGTATGTACTAGTACTATACATGATTCTTATACAATATCCTGTAATTTTAATGTTGTTTGTACATCATTTTAACTTAAAATTATTGATTGATTACAGAAGGAAGTAGTATACCAGAAGATCCATCAGACTTATCATTCTGGGTTGCCCAAAATTTGTTACTAGATGATAATGAGCGAATCGTTTTATTAAATTACGATTGCGCAATTTCAAGACTACAAAGAGAAATGAAATATCTAGTAGAAGTATATAAAATTAACAATTTCTATTAAATCTTTCTAAATACAATTATCTTAAATCTTTAAGATTAATAGATCATATTTTATAGGATAAAGAGTTTGTTTGTTGTAATTGCGATTCTTACATTGGAAGACAATCACATATGTTTCCAATGAGTAAAGAAGGTCCACAGGGTACATATTGTAACCCTTCTGGTATTATACATGAAACTGTAACTTTATATCACGCGCAAGGCCTTGCCCTAAGTGATAATCCACCGTCAATAAATTATACATGGTTTCCAGGGTAAGAATTATTTCTTCATATATTTTATTCTATTCTTTCATACTTTACATTAAATTACTTTAGATGTGGATTTATTTCATGATAGATACGCCTGGACTGTCGCAACGTGTAGAAATTGTGGTGATCATATGGGATGGAGGTTTACAGCAGTTAAAAATAATTTAAGACCTAGGGCATTTTGGGGATTGATACGTAAAAGTTTGAAAAATAAAGAAAAATGAGCAAATCAAAAATTCAATAAATACCTTAGACCGAAAGGTTCGTTAGTTTGGAAAATCTGGTGCAAATTCCCATAGTTTTTTAGTGTTATATGACTATGTGCAATGTTTATACTACCTTTGTGTTTAGCGTTTGTGCTGTTGTGATCTTTCACTAGTGATAATATTAATTTTTCCAGTATCAAAGAAAACTATATAACATATTGGAATAGTTATTTACCATGAATTGCCAATCAACTGACGTACAGTATAAACAAATTTTAACAACTGTGTGTACATAGAATTTAATTTCATAGCTACTTATAGCTATATATAAGCATGAGTTATGAGATTGATATAAAACTGCATTAATTTTTACATGATTGTATTTCATATTTATATTATATTTAAAACGTAAATTAAATGGATCAATCAATATAAAAAAAAATATATATCAACTATTATTTTTGTAAGAGCAGTTTATTCTGCTTCATATGCTTTTAATCAGTGTCTGGATAACATACAATTCTCAACTTAAATTTTTTATTTAACTAGTCACTATGAGACATATACATCTATCTTCAATATCAGTATAGTAATATGATAAAAATTTGTCAACGTACCTTGCCTAATAAATTTGCAAATCGGAGGTTGCTGACATTTAATAGTAATTAGATACAAATTTTTTACGATTTTTATGTTGTCACTTAACACGATGAAGTAGCGATAAATTCATGAAAGATTGAAATAGTATTGATTTTTCTTATTGGTGTGTAATATTTACATGTTTTCCTTTTCACATTATTATTTAGGAATGCATGTATAATTGCAAAATGAGTTTAACTTTATGCCATTATTGTACTGAACTACAATAATTATATACAAGCTATGATCAAAGATATAATACATGTTACTGGAATATGCTATTTTGTTATTTGTATATCAGAATTTAATAAATGTGAATTTAACGTGAAAAACGTTATTTACAAATTGCTTGATCTTTTATTACTTAGAAAAAAATATTTTGAATGGGTTTAGACACACAAGGGAAGATGAAATTGAAGGTGAGTATATAAGAATGCAGGAAAATTAAATGAGATATTTGAAAGGAAACAGGATATTATGAATTAAACTGCATTTTTTCATTAATATCTTGCGCATGTTGTATATTTCTCGGTTACCTTCAATTAAATTTGTTATAATTATATCTGTATCTCAATCATTCTCTTGTATATGTATCGTGTTTTCTTTAATCGTGTTGAATTAGCAGACATGTTTATTTAACAATCTGCCACAAAAATTTAATCATTCGACGATAACACTTCGTATTATAGTACTATCATTCAGACATATTTCGTTATATGTATATCGTAGTCGTTTCGTACGTACTCGAGATTCGGATACGCTGATTCATTCATATTTATCATTTCGACAGTTGCTCGTCGTTTCCTGAATCCTATGTATGCCTGAATATTATTTAACTTTGTGACTTTAATTCCTAAACCAATTTAATCTGCATATTTTAACATGTTGTTGACTGATTAAACAAATGCGACGAAGTATCTACCATAAATTATATATTCGTCTGGCATAAACTTTGATGTACATATTTTTAGAATACATCAAAGACTTTCTTACACTTAATTTTTTTAAAGCGCCACTATCATAATTCATCTCTCATATATTCTTCATAATCTATTTCCACGTTACATATTCGACACTATATTAATGAAACAAACATTTTTTAATCTTTCGTATTTTAAAATTAGATGAGAATAAGAGATTGTAGGATATTTATCAGACACATTAATGCCGATTGCAATAATATAATTGCAATATCAGTTCGATTAAAACAGAAAGATAAAAAAATGCATATTGAATATGAATTTCAAGATGATAACCATGACTCAAGTTGCAGGAACTAGCGATTTTCAATTACGCTTTCAGATTTAAAATTATTTTCGACAAAAAAAAAAAGAGAAAAAAACAACAATAACAATTGATTTCCTTATGAGTTTTTACATTTCAATTTTTTTATTAGCATGTATCTATCTGCGCATTTTCACAATAATAATACATATTTATAATACATATATAACAGAAATCTTTTGTCTAAGAGATAAACAGATAGATATTCTGTTAAAAAATTTGTTCTAATGTTGCCAGCATATATAAGCACTTTATAATATAAATGTAATACATCGCTATATTTTAAATAAAAGGACGTGTTAAGTGTCAATTATTTTTTTTTGCTGTAACATAATTCCGTATCTTAGATTTAAACAAAAATTATATTAATACAAAAAAAAGTAAAGGTTTACGAATTTCCGTCGTATGAAATTTTTGTTCTTGATATATATCCTTCAGAAAAAGTTATTTACACAAAAAAGCATTTCTTATGTTCGCTTGAATATTGTTTACTTGAATCCGAGTAATATATACACAAAAATTTTAGTTTAGTATAATTATTTTAGTAAGTATCTTATTTAATGTGTTAATTATTAAATCATGATCATTGCCTTTGATACCTGTATCATCTCGATCTAGATAAACTTAATCATAGTAAAACTGCCAGACTTGTAAATAGTTCGAATTTACTATAGGTTAAATATGAGAATATTATCGAGAACGTATATAGGAGTATATTCGTCGCATATATTCGGAAGTGTTCATTAAATTATATTCCAATATCTTTCAATACTTGTTTTTAGCTGTGAATACTCATTCAATGAGAATAAAGTATCGGAATAAAATTAATTCAAAGATATAGATACGGGTCAGGAAAACGTACGTAACAGACTGTCGGGTTTTTGTATCATTGCTAATATCTTGTCCCACATGGATGTTTTATTACGTCACTTGTACACTTCGTGTATGCATAATTATTTATAGGTCTGTAATATAGATATTTAATGTGTTTTATTATTGTATTTAATAAAAGCAGAAATTGAAATATCACGGGGAGAGACTTACTTTCAATTTCTGATCCTGTTGAGATAAGTTTAGTGTGCGGCTGTGCAGTTGTGCTTGGTTGTTGATTACTTAGTTGTCCCGTAGTCACTGGTGCAGCAAAACCTGGAGGTGGTTGCATTGCCCAATGTTGAGTTGGTGCATTCTGTTGTTCCTTATGAACAAAATTTATTATAAAGATTTACTATGCAATATGTACTTTTAAATTTGTTTTAAATTTCTGAAAATATAAAATATAATAATGAAAATGAAATATCATAACAGTGTTTAATACCTGTTGCGCATTATGTGATACAGTGTGTGTAGGATGAACATGTGGAAATTGCCATGTACTAGTAGTTTGGAATGGAAGAGGCCTAGAAGAACTAACAATAGCTGGATCAATCGAAGTCCAGTCTGCAATAGGTCCAAAATTGTTCCATCCACCTTTTTGATGTAATGCTTGATGATGAAATTGTTGTTGCTGTTGTTGATTATTAATATCACACCAATCTTTAAGCGTATACACTGCATCTCCAGCACATTTACTAATACCTGTTTTACACGTTAATTAAATTTTAGATATTAGTCATAAAAATAATATAAAATGTTCAAGTAATAGTGACTATTATTACAATGTACCTTGTGAATTCAGAAGAGGGTTTCCATTTGGAAGATAGGTATTTTGTTGTGGTGGTTGTGCTCCTGTAAACAGCACACTAGACGAATGACTCATGTATAATATTATATAGATTTTTGCAAAGTCACAAGAATTCACTTTTATACTTGGATAACACTATTGCTCGCCACAAATACATATTTACTGACACTATCTTGCTATTTCCGATTTATATAAGCAAACAAAGAATACACTTTTACTTTCTAAAGTTACAAAACGTTTGTTGTTATTGTGTATATTTTTCTCAGATGAACAACGTAAACATAATATACGTTTACAATTATCACAGATTATTGACAAAATTACAAAAATACTAACCCGAAAGAGCATTGTTCGTGGGAGCCGGTCGCGGTATACCAAGACCAAAAGAATTCATGTGATTTGGTGTAGAACCAGGGAAACCTGGTGGTGGAAGGCGGCTACGTTGTCCCAAACTAGCAGCAGCCACAGTACTCTGAGCAGGGCTTTGGGTACCACTTTGTAACAAATTTTGTGGAAGACGAGATAGCAAGGAATGCGACTGTTGAATAACTTGTAGATTCTGCAGATGTTGGGCCTGCTGTTGCAAATGTGCTATATGGGCGACCTAAATAATAGCCATATACAATATCATGATATGAAAACAAAAATAATCATGAAACTATTATTGTTTGTTTTCAAGAATTACTATTAATAAATTACTAAATTTCATACAGTTACCAAGGAAGATATAGAAATTACCTGTGGAAAATGTTGTTGACCAAGATTTGCAATATTTTGTTGATGTTGTACCCTATTTTGCTCTTCTCGTTCTCTTTGTTGTTGTTGCTGTTGTTGTTGCTGCTGAAACCTTTGTTGTTGAATTTGCATTTCATTTTCCATAAGTTCAGCCAAAGCTTTCTGTGTTTCATGGAAAGGATCAAAACCCAGATCATCATCAGGCTTTATATCTGAACCAGATTCTTTATGGTTCCTAACTTCCTCCATAGTAGCATGACCATTTTGTTTTATATATTCACAGTTTTCTTGATTTTGTTGTGCCTTAAGAAATTATAGTTATTCTTCTTATTATCTATATTTAGTAGTATAGAGGCAATTTAAATAATATTTATATTTGATTAATTATTTTATAAACTGCTTACCTGCAGAGCAAGCCTTTGTTGCAATGAGTTTTGTTGAAAATCTGCCATGAATTTAGATGCAGGAGAATTAACAAGTAAGCTGGATGTAAAAGTACCAGAAGGTTCTGATAGAGTAGTATACTGTAGATTAGCGTAAACTTCTTCATCTACAAAACCTTCAGAATTGAAATTCACTCCTGGTGAACTAGAAGGACTGGACTTTTGTACAACATGATTTGTTTGTGAAGTTTCAGGTTGAAAACCAAAAGCTGCTTGCCAATCTTCACTGGATTGAACAATTGGCAAAGAATCAGGAATAGAAGCTAAACCTGTGGTTGTCCAATTCAGGGTTGGATTTGCTGTATATCCAAAAAAAAATAATTATAACATTTTTTATATTTGATTTTATATAAACTATAGAAGAATATAAAAGGAAAACAGACAAATATAAAAACTTAATCAATTTTTATAATAACTCGAATTCATTACTACAAGTAATTATAAATCCACAAATCAATTTGTGGAAACCACAGCACTAAACAAAGATTATGTGTACATGCCTGTCAAAGAAGTAGGTGGCACTGAGGTGGTGGTAGAGATTTTCTGGAAAGTGTTTGAATTGAAGAAACTATTATTGTCCGTCTGAAAGATCGATCGATGATTGAATTGTATTTGAGACCCATTATGTAGTCCTGGTGGTGGCTGTTGATTGGCACCTTGTGATGAATTTGTGCTAGCTGGAGAGGAACCTAAAGATGATATGCACAAATTTCTACACTACAATCTCTATGCAATCAAATCATTTTGGTAGTGTAAAATGCCAGAATAAACAGCTTCCAATACCATTCCTCTCTGCCACCATTAATGAATCTCAAAAATGTAAAAATATGTGTCCAGAAAATTATATTTAAATATAAAGTGAGAAATTACAAAAAAAAAAAGAGGGAAAGAAGCCAATTCTATACATATATAAGATATATTATGTAGACATTCATTGCATATAGAAACAAAAACAATAAACAATTTTCCAGACACTTTCATATATATGTTTGCCCAAATGATGCAACTTACAAGAAGGATAAAGTCAAGTGTGTACAAAAACACAAAAAACAGTTACTATTTTTTTTCAAAGAATTCTCTTTATTTTGGCATATATCTATAACTATTTAAAATTTATTCTACAGTTATGAGACAGCCATAAGATGTGCATGTCATTAATATACTATACATTGCTCAAAAGTTATTGTTTTATGTTTAAAGTACAACATACAGTGTTATAAGAGATAGGCACACATTTAGAATGATTTGTCATTTATTACAAATACTTTGTATGACATATTTTAATTTTAAATGATTTAAATATTGTAACTCCTATCTATAGCCTCTCACAGACTCTTCATAAATCGAAAGAATAAACTTTCTCCTACTTCTTTTCTTGCAAATATATATTCATAAAACTTATTAAATTACAGAAATATTAACAAAAAACAAATATATAAAAAAATTAATACAGTTTAATGTAACAAAGAAAGAATATTTTTTCAATAAACATTGTTTAAAATTATCATAAAACAAATAAGTTTAAATTTTATCCTATAACTTTTTGAACCTAAAAAATAAAAGATTTCCAAACATAATTCTATAAATATTTTATAAACGTCATTTTAAACTCTAATATACATTTTTAGTAATAATAGTTATAATAGACATTTTGATCATTCTGTTTCTCTTATTCACATATTATTTAACGAATGTTATATATTGAATTTAGTCGTTTTCTACATTTATTTTAGAAGCAAGAAATCAATACATATAGAAATGATCACGAATATAAGGAACTCACCCAAAATAGCAGCACCACTGTTCTCCTCACTTGATTCTGTTAAATGTTCCACTTGATGATTCACATTCGGATCTTCCGTACTCGAAATTGTACTAGCCGGTGTACTACCTTCACGTTGTTGATCTGTTTCACTATCCGAATGCCGACGTTCTCCGTTCTGCATTATTCCATTTACTTTAAGTTCTTGAGATTGTTGCTGCTGCTGTTGTTGTTGCTGTTGATGCTGAACTAATTTAGATCCTTTATTACTTTGTTGTTGTGATTGTTGTTGAGGTGGTGGCTGCTGCGGTTGTGATTGTTGTTCCGATTTACACTTACTACCCAATTTCTGTAGTACATCACTATTCGATTCGGAGGAAAAATTTCTAATATCCTTTTGTCCATTAATTTGTGATTGCACATTATTTTGTGTACCAATAGAGCTAGATTCTGATCGGGAAGTTGTCCGTGTACTATGTTTTTCTTTGTTTTGACAATTTTTATATTTATTCCGTGTTGCTTGAGCTTTACTTTCACTATTACTTTTTCCTCTCCGTATATTCATATTTTCACCTTTATTATTATTGTTCTGTTGTGTTGAACTACCAGAGGATACATGACTCTGCTGATTTGTTGTACTACTTCCGTTTGTCATGTTATTTTGCTGCGATGTTGTTTGTGATGGCGGTGATAATTCTTTACAATTTGTTTGTGAACCTGTAGATATAAGATTAGAATAATTAATAAACTACGTATGATTATATTGTTTTTAAATATAATTATCTTTGTGAAAGGAAAACCCACTATTTGTCTGTCCAGTTTGTAACGATGGCCAAGCTTCTTTGGCTTGAGAATTTGAAGTTCCATTCTCTCTAACAATACTGCCTGTCACTGATGGTGATGGTGTCGGTTTCCTTGCATAAAAATGTTATTATTTGAGTTATGCTGTCTTCTCTTTCAATTATAATTTAGTAATTTCAAATGTAAAATAAATTACCGTTGTGCAGATGCATGTGACGCATGTGACGCATGTAATGACTGCACAAGTTTACGCTCATATTCTTGATGTTTGCCCTGATGCATCTCTTCTTTTGTAAATGATGCCTCCTGGTCCCCAAGATCATGTAAATACATACAATCTGGTTTCGGACAAGGCTGATTACGCATAAAATGTGAACAATACTTTGTTGTTCCTAGCGACGTTTTAATTGTCCGTCCATCCATAACAACGTTATTCACAGCCTCTATAGCACGTAGTGCATCTTCTTGACGCTAATAATAAAGAAATTTAAAAATATATATATATAACTCCTAAAAGTAGTAAAATAATATAGCTTCTAATGTAAAAGTATGCAGAACTTACCTGGTAAGTAACGTAAGCTGAAGCACTAGGACCTTGAGACCCTGCATAGGAAGTGCTTTGATTTATTACTACCTTGTGAATTTTGCCAAATTTTCCAAAATATTCATGCCGCTTTAATATCTGAAAATTAATTATTACAAAAATACTAAATGTCAACAACAATATTTTATTTAAATTATTAGTGACCTTACTTACATCAGCATCCGCAAGTCTCAATGGTAATCCTACTACAAATACTAGATTTTTTTGTACTACTCTCACATTTGCTAGATGTTTACGGTTTTCTGTAACCCTTTGCTTACGTTGCTGATCTTTTAATCTCTTTTCTGCTTTTAATCTAACAAAGAAAATGAATATAATAAATATCAATGATTCATATAAACACAATAGATATCATAAAATGGCTGTTACATACCTTGCAATTTCTTCCATACTGAGAGGTTTAAAATCGGCAGGATTTTCAGAATAGGCCTTCCGACAAGCAGGGCATAAACCATTTTCATCTGTACGAATTCTATGCCAGCAAAATCTACATATTTGATATCCACAAGTACATGGAAAGAAATTCAAATCATCCACTTCCAATGGTTCCATACACAAAGGACATTCCACTGCATCTTCTCCACTTTGATTCAATACTGACATTTTTGTTTCTAGTTTTTATATCACACAATATAGTAAGTTACCAAGATTTTCTTTAGTTATAAATCCTGCACACAAATAAAAAGTATTTTACACAAGGTATTTAACACGCTTTCGATCATATATATAAAAAATGTGTAATTATCAATTATCAAAGTATTTTAATCATGGTAATAATATTATCAATGTAATACACATGGTAACACTGAAAATGCTTGGAATATACATTTTAATTGAAAAATAACATCATTATCAATGTAAATTTGATACACATACGTGCAAAGTCTCCACAATGCCTTGATACTATGTAATTGACTGTACTTGCAACTTCTTATACACTAATATCCTTGCACAATCTGAAACAAATAATGGGACATTAAAACATTGTACTATAAAAATGTTATGAGTCAGACGTGTCATCGAGTATTAGCAGCCGTTTTTGTGGAATTCCACGTCAATTCGCAAGAAAATCCTTTGCAACGTACGTCGTAACGGAATTTCTTTTTCGGAAATATTTCACCGTGGAAGCGTTGAAATGAATCATATACCAGAAGGAATTAATACAGAATATTTTCTCGCAGAAAATATAATAGAAGACGGTGACTGTTTAGCTGACAGATTTGACGAACAGTTGGAAAGGAAGGGTCCGTTTGACAGGAGCTGTCAGACGAACGTTAAACGAACAAATAACGCCTTAGATTTCAGAGAATTAGGTTAATCGCGTATGCCCTATGGTGGACGTAGAAATGACAAGTTTGTACGTGAGGTTGAGAACGACGACGAAAAACTTGCGGTAGGGCCCACCGTCTGTACTCTCCCACTCACTTTCTCTCTCTCTCTTTCTCCCTCGCTCTTACGGTGAGACACGAACTATACGAGAGGGCGACGATCGGATGAAACAGCTGTTGGTGGCGTCGAGAGAAGCGAAGAAACGTCAGAGAGCGAGTGAGAGGTACTACGCTATAGCAGGAACGTACGTGAAAATCCGTGGAAAAGTCGGCGTGGTGGGACATGACACGTAAATTCCCCGAAGATTCAAATACAACTATTCACATACGCAAGGATGATGGCTCGATGTTTCGCGTTACGATTTTGAAGGGGGGAAAAGGCGAGCGAGAGAATGAGGAATGGAAGTAACGAAAAGGAGTGGCGGAGGAAAAGAGAGGGGAGGGGAAGAGAAGAGAGAGTAGAAGGAGCAACAGAGAGAAGAGTAGAGACAAAACGAGAGAGAAAGAAACAACATACAAAAAGGAAGATAGATAGAATAACGATGCCATCATTCGTTTTGTCCCTTTTTAGCCAATGGTCGTTGTCTTGATCTTGCGCGTGAAAGAAAAAGACTCTCACCGATTTCTCATATCTGTTGTACCTACTTTTTTAAAAGAAACCCGTGATCCCAGTTCAAATGCAAACAAGTAATGGCCCCAACTCAAATATTTCAATTTATGAAAAAAAAAAAAAAAAAACTGTAGTACAGCGCGATTAACATAGTATGGCTCGCGGCGAACGTCACAAAGGATTGAATGATTTGTCGTCAGAGGGGTTGCTAAATACCCTGGACTGGTTACAGGGTATACCTGGTTCGTTTAACCTTAACTTCGTTACAATAGAGAAACTTTTCGACAGTCCTCGGTAATAGATAAACCGCGTGCCACCGTTTTCGTTGATTCTAGAGTTATGTTCACGCATTCGTCCGTCCAAATTTCTTGACTCTTGTTTACTTACGTTATAACTTTTCCACTAACAAATCTCTTTTCTGTACTGGGAAATTTTTGTACAGTCTTCTAGATCTGGTCGCATGCGCACCGCGACTGCGCAGAAGCGGACATTACATATACTGGTATTTAAAGAAAGGCGCATAGGTAAAGGATCCTGAAAGCGCATGTCAAACTAAAACTTCGATTATGTTATTATGACCGTACAAATCTTTGCTTCCCATTTTTTTTTTTATTCAGTTAGATAGGTTTATTATTTACGCGTGATATAAAATGGGCACTTAACGAATGTTTTTTATAGTGTTTCAAGTTCTATTGGAAATTTTGATGCTCATAGTTTCTTCTATTTTATATTTACCGCGCACTCGGAAATGATCAGTGACTGACATGACAATGACCCCAACGCATGAAGACAAATGTTCCTAGTATTGGATAAAATAAGGTACATTCTCATAGAACGAATTCTATTCTTTCAAAGTTATTTCAATTAATTAAATGTAAAACTCATTCATTCATATTACATTTGTCGTTGATATGGGATACAATAACATTTTGTCAATTTTCCATAATAATCTAAAATTAAATGTTGCGTTTTATTATAAAGCAACTAATTTTACAGTTTGTATTGTTCAGTTGAAATTATCTCTATGTATTTTCATCTGTTGATTTAATTTCTCATAAACAAATGAGGGTGCAAATAAATTTTTATAGTTAATGTAGTACACAATTTCCTAATGATATACAATCTTAAAGCAATGTATTATATATAATATTGTTTTCTCCTATTATCATCCTTTGCCTTTAGACCAATTACTTTATTACACTTTTTCAACATTACCTTTGTAATTGACACCAAATAATGGATGCCGAGTTCTCAAATTTTTTGGGAATGGTACACTGCAGTTTTCTATTTGCATTGGTTTAGTTTTTGAAATACTTGGAAGTTTTCGTCTGATAGTAATTGCACCTGCTGGCTTTATATTGACTACATGAAAAAAATACGAAATGTTAGAAGAAGCCACTGATCACATCTTGAAATAGATAAAAAAATATATTACCAGTTTTATATCGTGGTTTTACTTTACCAGTATGAAGTACACATGTAACATTACATTTAACTTCATGATGCACTGCACAGTATTTTTCCTCTTTAATTTTAAATTTAGATTTCTCTCCAAATATTAACATTTGACCTTTAAGTTCGTTTGGATCTATCTACAAGTTGCATGATATTTATAATATTAATATATTATTTTTTTATTTAAATATATTTAACATACTGTTCCAGGAATATCCATGATCCATATGTCTTCACTATCAGACAGATCGTCTAAACTCAATGTAGTATCTGTAGTTTCCATAATTAAGTCTTCTTGTTGAACTAAATCACTGATCTAAAATAAAATTGATAAAATAATTTTATGCAAAGATTTCTGGTACAGAATATATATAAATTAAATTTCATTTACAGTACGTGGTCTTGTAATAGATGTTACATTCGTTGATGCACTGTTGTCAGTTATTTCACTTCTTGTTTCTTTGTTATTTTCTATATGTTGCTCCACTTCTATCACATTTTTTTTCTCAGCTTTTTTCAAAATGCTTTTCTTAACTATAGGTGAATTAACATGCGGACTGGCAGGTTGAATGTTTGGATTGATCGTTATAGATTTATTACTCTTTGACTGAGGTATTTCAGTTTCTGTGGTATCCATTAGGACCATACTTTTATTTAATTGAGTATTTAACTTAGTTAAAGAATCATCCACATCTAAATCAGTCATATTCGATAAAACTATAAAATTATAGCTTAGATTTATAAAATTCTTATAGTTTCCAAATTTTTCAAACGAAATTTATCAAGTTATTAACATTTATGTACAAAATACAATTTGCACAATTTTTACATACTTCGCTATATTTAAAAAGTCTATTGTAATAGTATGGTGTAGTTTAATACACTATATAAATGAGATAAAACATTAAATTGTCAGATAAATATATATAATGTTCAAAATAATCAAATGTACACGTTTTATTGGTATATACGTCTTCCAATACTAGGTTTTATATACAATAGTAACATCACAATAAATTTGAAAACAAAACCGACTAATTCATAGGTTGGAATTGGAATCTACTATTAGATCTTTATACTTATATCATGATGATTTTTCTAGTTGTTCCACAGTACAGATGCTGCACCATGCGGTCAGATGTTGAAGGTGTTCCACATTAACATATACAAGAACCTATAATGTTAGGGATCGCGCTACAAGAGTCTATTTTTCATTGTACGATTCTATGGAAAAGTTCATACTTTTCTATCCGAGATAAACAATTATGAGAATAACAAAATCGCGCAACAATTAAATTTAGCTAGCTCAAAAAGAGAAATTAACTGTTTGTTATATTTTTTTTTTAGAGAAGAAAAGAAAATCTTTCCTTTTAAACAATATGTAATATCTACAATAAATTATATAATGAATATTTCAATATATAAATAAATTTGCTACAATAATAACTGAATTGTATTACTATTAAAATATTGTCTATTTAATTAAAGTATTTGCCGTATGGTAGCGTAATAGATGATATTTTGAGATAAACAAAAACGTGGTTACTCTAGGTTTTTTAATATCACTGATTAATTTTGATTCAAAGCGCCTATTTTTTAGAAATCGGACGTCGGTTGCAGTATTTTTCAAGTGTTGTTAGTTTTGTGGTACATTTAGTCTTAAAATAATTACATCACATACGAAATGTCTACCGAAAATTTACGACGATCTTCACGACTAAAAGGTAGTATAGATTGCTGACGATACACTGTAATTTTAATTTTTGTAGATATGTTTATTTACAATCTATTATTAAATAACTTATTTTTATTCTAGTAAGAAAACCTAAAAGGTATATGTCATCCAATTCAGATGAAAATTTGGATGATAATCCAGTAAATGCAGTAGAAGATGAACTCAGAGATGTAGAGGAGAATGTACAAAAGCCAGTTGGTAAATTTTCAATGACAAATTTAGTATTAATTTTTCCGTTTTTTCCAAAATTAAAAAAATGTATTATTTATTTAGAATTATTTTCAAGCGATGATGTAAGTGGACAGGCATTATATAAATTCCAAACACCTAGTAGAAAAGATGCTATGACAAAGAAGGCACATTTATGTCGTACACCTATTAATGATGTTCTATTACCCATAGCTAAAGTTGTTCTTGAAAAGATAAATGTTTATAATAAAGAACAACCAAAAACATCAAAGAAAGACCAGAAAATTTCAAAAAGTATAGCTTCTAAAATAATATAACATTCTTCATTTATTATACATTTTTTAGCAATAATATAAGACTACTAATTTCTATTTTTAAATATTCAGTTCCTGTTATTCAAAGAAAATATGAATTTGGATTAACATCAAGTGAAAGTGAGAGTATATCTGAATCTAGTGATTACCATCCAGTTGAAGATACTGAAGAAACAACCGATAGTGAGGATGTAGTATCTAGCAATGACGAAAAAGATCAGATGAAAATAAGGAACCAAAAGCAAAAATTTATATCACAGTCACATTTATTGAATACACCAAAAAGAGTAACTAGAAAAAATAAACCTTCAATTATTCATAAAGATTTTGTAAGTAGAATATGATAAATTTCACTAAAATATGGATATATGAATTATACAGTACATTATTACTGTTATATCTCATATTTTTAAAGCATATGCAAACTGATGAATACTTTGCAACACAATCAGAAAAGGTAGTTACATCCGATCGGACATTAGAACATCTACGTAATTCTCGTTTAACAAAAGAAAAATTGGAAAAATTGTTAACAAATCAAAGTCATGTGTCTTTACAACATAAAAAGAATATTTATTCAGTAACTAATAACTACTCTACGCTGTTCCCTATGTGGTATTTTATTATGGAGTAAGTTAAGAACAAAATATTGAAACCTATAAGCTTTTAAAAAAATTTAGTAATACGTATTGCTTTATTGTATTTTAGGCAAGGCTATACTGTATTGCTTTATGGCTTAGGTTCAAAAAGATGTTTAATCAATGATTTTTATAAAAGTATATCTTATCATCCATCACTAGTAGTAAATGGATTCTTTCCTAGTTTAACTATGAAAGATGTAAGTCATATAAATAGAGTTGAGATATAAATATTTAAGTAATATGATGATTAAAAATAGTGCAATATTTTTTAGATACTTGATGGTATAATTATTGATTTATTGGAGTTAAATTGTCCTAGCAATACAACCGAATGTATTGATCTTATTGAAAAAACTTTAAGGAAAAATCCAAAAGACAGATTGTATTTGTTAATACATAATATAGATGGTATGATGCTACGTTCAAATAAAGCTCAAGATTTACTATCTTGTCTTGCAAATATACCAAATATTTGTGTTTTAGCATCAGTTGATCACATTAATGCCCCGCTATGTATGATCAATTTCGTATTATATTTTTAATTCATTACATTTTTAGTAATTCTTATATGATTGTATATTTATAGTATGGGACCATACAAAACACTCCAAATTCAAGTTTTTTTGGTGGGACACAACAACATTTCTATCTTATCAAGAAGAAACATCTTATGAAAGTTCGCTCTTGGTTAAGCAAAGTGGTGCTCTTGCTTTATCATCTCTTCATAATGTTTTCCTTTCTCTAACTTCAAATGCTAAGTCAATCTATTTATTGCTTGTAAAGAATCAGCTAAGCAACAGTAATAACGTTAATTTTACTGGTAATTTCAAATTTATAAGAAAAGTATTACATATAGAATTAATACATTACATATATAATTTCAAACATAATAATTTATTTACAAATTTCTATTAATAGGAATGGCATTTAAAGATCTTTATCGAGCTGCTCGTGAAGGATTTCTTGTAAGCTCAGATTTAGCATTAAGAGCACAATTAACTGAGTTTATAGATCACAAGTTAGTTAAAATAAAGCGCAATATTGATAGTATTGAACATCTTATCATTCCATTAAGTTCTGGACTTCTAAAGCAGTTTCTAGAAGAACACGATACATGATATTTTTTACTACCTGTAGCATATAAAATATGGTAAAGTATAAGTATTTATACTTTTTGATATTTTTTATATACCAAATTTATTAAAAAATTTATATTTTTCTAAAAAAAAAAAAGAAAAAACAATAAAACTTTATAAAAAATATAATGGACCACATAATTGTTATGTCATGTCCTTTACAAAAAAGTTTTACAGATATCTAAATCTAATTGTTATATTTAATGTGTAATATATTAATATATATACATTTCTATAGGTCATATAATTATTAGGTTCTAAGTAATTAATTAGGATATGTATACGTATAGGTTTATACAAATTAAAACATAGTTAAGGGTTAAGATATATTTGCAATATCATGTTGGTAGCATTCGGTGTGGTACCACGTTGGTACTATTCAATGACGCGAAGCGCCAGTGGTAGTAGTATCGTGCAATTCGTGTATTATTTTTTACGTATGATTATGACACGATAAGCCGGGTAGTGTGTAAAATACAGTAACAGCTAACAGCTATAAGATGTCAAATACGTTAGGTTAGATAGTAGGCGGAATTACGCGCTAGCGAAAGGTTAAATGAGTTATTAACGCATGTATGTGGTCCACAATTTGATAGGTAATTACATTGTTAGCAACTGTTATTTCTCGTGATTTAGTGACGAATAAAATTTGAAAAAAATCGTTAATATCATGTAAAATAATACAACACTATAGAAAATACAATAATCATATAATGCAGTATACGGTTACCGGCTTGTTATTGCTCGGTTTTGATCTAACCTAACTTTTTGCCGTAGAACTTTTAAACAAGGTTATTCAGTCCTGCTGGGATGCTTTACCTTTTTTTAGCTACAAACAATGTCATAATTTCGCTGAAAATGTTAGTGTGTGGGCATGTGCGTGTGTGCAACGTTGCGTGAATTACAGTTTCGATTTGACATTGTAAACATGACGACTTGACCTTACAATGGCAAGTTGGACGACCTTGACTTTGGCAAGTATACAATGACCGAGTAGTCACTCTTATCGACTAGAATCAAACTTTCTACGTATAGTTTTGATAATTTAATTGATGAAATTTCATATTGTCAATCAACCTTTTGCATAATATAACCTTTTATTCTTAGCAAGGAGCAACTGCAAAAAATGTTTGATCTTTTCTGTCATAAAGGTGTAACAAATTCTTGTCTTTTTTTTTTATTATCACCCTATTGAACGCATGTCAAATATTTTATAACACGTCCCTAGTTATATCTATATTACAAAAGGAAACAATGTTTATATTGCTTCACATATTTGTATTTTTATTTATGATGTATATTATTAGTCTTGCTTGCTTTGAATTTTAAAATTAAAAAGAAATTAAAACAAGAAATAAACGAATAACGTTAAAAATAAATTAAAACAATATTTGATTTTTCTTTCTTTCTCTTTTATTTATATTTGAATGTGTTTACTACCTTCTTATTCGATTAATGATACAAGAATATGCATTCTAAATAAAATGCATATAGTAAAAATTGTAATCTTTTAATTCTTATATAGGTATTTTTCATTGTTGTAGGTAACCTATAAACACATTTGCTGTGGCACTGAAGTAATTACATTGGTACAAGAGCTTCGGTGAGTTATTTAATATGAGTTTAATTTTATGACAATTTATCTTAAGATTGACATTGATATAACATATGATATTATACTGTGTATTTTCTCTAGTACATATTGATTTTATTCAACTAAAATGTTGGCATTTGAGTTTGTAAATTGTCAACATAAGTTTTAATTGCATACTAATCGCACTAATTAATTGCAATAATTAGAAATGATATTAAGGAATAATGTGGTTGCTAAATTATTTAGATGCAGAATGGATTATAAATAAATAATATAATTAATTACAGAACAACATAATTATTATTTAACAGCCAAATGTATGTTATAGCATAACGTATAAACTACAAAAGCATTGAAAGAAAAAGTGATAAAAATGATTTATAGTTTTGTTTAATATATTTAAATTTTCGTTCAAATTTAAATACATCAAAATTTAAAAAATGTTGTTTTAAATAATATGTATGGTTATCAATGTCATACAAAATACAGATTATTAAATCAAAAAGACAACTGATTAATTTATTATATAATGTATTATGAATTGTATGTTATATGAAGAGAGAACACGAAAGACTAAAATATGGTCGTGTTCTTAAACAAATTTTTGAGTAATTTTTCATTAATGTACATATATTTACATTTCATATGTGTATCATTAATATATACATATACATTTAATAATGTATGTATTATGCTTTAGTTTTCATTTAAATAGTATTTTAATAGAAAAATACTGTTTAAAATGTATTTTTTAAAAATGTTTCTAGTTTATCATTTTACTTTTTCAGTACAAAATAATTACTTTATTTAAATTACCTTTTTGAAACTAAAAAGACATAATAAAATTATCTTATTTTAATGTGATGAATGAAGTACAGCAACCATCTTTATCGACGGGTTGGTCTTTGATGATGCTTTAAATTTTATGATTTCTAGCACTAGGGATCGTTTGTAGTTTCCTGTCATTTCAAACGATCTTTTATAGCTGTGTTTAGTATCGTTTTTAGAATTATTTTAAATTAATTTATTTGTTCAGTGAGTAAAAGTGTTGTTAGTATTTCGTGAAATCTTACACTTGAAGCAGAGGCATAGAAAAGAGAAAATTTTATTGTTTAAGATTTTTAGAGATATCAAAATGTTATAACGTAAGTACAAAATGACGCTTAAAAAATTATTTATGAATTTGAAACAAAATAAAAAATCTGTTGCATAATATTTAACTGCAAATGAAAATCATATGCTTTTATTTTTTCAAATATACTATCGAAATCAAATTAAAATACCATCTAAAATATTGTGAGGTTAACAGTGAGTAAGGACTATCCATCATTGTCAAATAATGGTGGGATTCCAATTATTGAAATGATGTAATGTTTTTTGAATGTCCAATAACGTTTTTAGGAAATATTATTGTATTCTCACATTGTTTATCGAGCAATTATAACTTATGTTATTTTCGAAAATTGTAAATTCAAACGACTGTCATAGATTATCACTGCGTGACTCAATACATCTGCAATTATCCAGTATTTAATTTAATCATTCACCACAATTGCGTTACATTAAATGTGATATCAGAATTAAATTTAGAATGAGAAATCTAATACCTAATATCACGTATTTTAAGTTTCTCCTGGACTTTATCCGTTTTTCGTTACTAATATCACGTAGCGACGCTCATGTGAATTTCACTTTTCTCAAGACAAACCAATTTCTCCGAGTGGTCTGTCCATTTCTTCGACGGCCATTAACTTTTACTTTCGTACTAACTTATTTCGCGTACGATGAACGTTAAACGACATTTGTCACGGTGAATGACACAACGTATAAACACAGTGTATAAACACGACGTATTTAAAGCCGTAAACTCTTCAACGTTTATTTCTCACGTTTTTCATTTCAACTTTATTCGTCCGTAATTTACAATTCTTCCACGAGATTCAAAATCTTCGTTTTCAATGAATGTTTTCAGTCCAGTCGATAAAACAGTTACCAATTTTTTCATGACGTTATCAAACGAGATTTCACGTGAACGCGAATTAACCCGAGAGAGTGCATTGGCAATATGGTAATTTCGAATTGCGAACACTATTGTCGATGATTCGCTGACGCACACAATGGCACAAAAGCGGTGCGCGCGGACGCTTAACCAATTTCCGCTTGTTTTAACCAAAATCGAGGTCGTGGAGCCGTTAAGCGTCAAGGATCACTTACGATCATCAAGTCAAGATTCTACGTGTATGACTCATGGAACTCTTTTATCTCGACTACATATGATTCCTTCCACATGCGTCCTCGTCATTATGCGTGCTCGCGAGCACATGACTACGTTTAATAATGTTCCATTGTTGTAATATCACCTCTTTTCTCGTTTGACCAGACTTAGCACGTCTTCACAATTTTCAATTTAGTTTTCATATGATGAGAGGCGTATACAATTTTTATAGATATAATTAGAGAAAGACAGAATAGATAAACGGCAGAAATGAACTTTATTTGGTAATCTAATAAGTATGATAGAGGATATATAGCGTTAAACTTTAGCTTTTGTCGTGAAAATTTTCATTATTTAATTATTTTATAATCTAGTAAATCTAGTTAAAATTGTCAGAATTATGAAATTCTTTAGTTTCTGGTTCAAGTATAATATTATTTCATAATGGCTAAAAATAATGATTAAGTGTTCTACTTTTGATGAATTATCCTGCATAATGTACAGCGTTAAAAAACCGTTCCCGACGTTTGCTAAAAGCTCGAGCGTTTTCCATGTAAAAGCAGCATTTAACGAGATAGGAAACAACCGCGAAAACTTGCCTTTTTTTTTGTTTCTATAAAAGTTGCTTGCCTTCCCGTTTTGTTTAGTTACTTGTGTAACGAGTTAAAAGATCTTGTGCGGTGGATAATGCGGCGCAGTTGTAAATGAAATCGCAAAACAAATACAACGTAATAATAAAAACGGTGGTCAGAAGCAAAATGGGTAAAATGAAATAAAAAGACAGGAAAATAAAAGTTTTCTGTTAGTCTCTTGGTACGTTCCATTCAATCGTGCGGTTTATATTTAATTTTCATACTTTCACAGAGTGCATAATTCCAATTTCACGTGTATCATAGAATTAGTAATTGAACATTATTATTTCATTTCTGTTGATTTTCTGATTTTGTCGTTATTTGATTATATTAAAAAAAAAAAAAAACAAGTATTCTAATATAATGTAGTCGATCAGACGAGAAAATTCAAAAAGAGTGAGTAAAATTCTCCACAAATAAATCAAGCAACTTCAAATGTAATTCTTCGGTATTGATCCAACAAGAAATGAACCCTTCAAGCTGTCCACCCTTAAACTGTCCGCTCCTAAACTAATAATCCAAAAGAAGCGGGCGAAATCCCCAAACACGTTTCGACCACCTCAAACCTTCGCTTAGCTTTTCTATGTTCCATCTTCTTCAAATTAGTTTTCTCCAATTCGTTCGATTCTCGTAGAATCCCAAACTAGGCTCTTTCAACCAATGGTCGTCCCATCTGGCAAATTCTTCCACGATTGTGGAATATCGTTATACAACGGAACGTTTGACAAAAAACAAGCTGCCACGTCCACGTTGCTCGTACCTCTTCCGGTAATCAAGCAGGCGGTCGGTCGATCTTGTATTCAGGTTGCTGATAAAACCGGTTGAATCGATAGAGCGACGTTTCGGTCTGCAGAAAAGTTTGCCGGCGTTGGCTTCGCGCATTTATCCGGTTCCCGGTTGTTCGATGGAAACTGTAACCCCGCCACGGCATATTAAATATCCCCGAGACGGGAGATGACTGGGTGCTCGAGGGTGAACGCGCAACTTTGCCAGACCCGTCGTCTTTACCCAGCGATTCCTGCGGATTTCTCCCTCTGTGCACGTTTTGCATACATGCACACGCTCACGTATCATACAGGGTGTCCCATTAGAATGTTCCCATGTAGTTATTCGTCGTATGTAACGAGACACAAGGCTCTGATACAAATATTATTGTATATATTAGTAGAGGGGATGCATCAGGTTTCATGAGGTGGTCGCAGAGAACTCATTATAAAGAGAAATAGATCCAAACAACTTTTCTTTGGTACACAGAGTAACTTTAAAAATTCCAATTCTTTTTCGAGATGAGAAGATATATGTTAGTATCGTTTCGTTATTCTATTATTAAGATTTAAGTTGGCGTTGGATTAGAGTTTTAGCTAAAGTTTCAATTGGAGAGACTAAGGCGTTAAGTTAGATTTGGCAAGCTTTCTAGACATAAAGTTTGTATTTTTAGACATCGATTAATATCGATATTGATTATATATGAAACTTTGGATCCATATTAGGACAATTCTTAATGATTCCAATTATTTCAAGTTTATTTTTATCCATACGCTATTGTCCAAATATTAATATCGCCTTCTACGATCAGGAAATATGATAAAGATATTCAAAATCTAGCGCGGAAAAATAAAATTTATCGTTCGTAATAAAACATATATATCAAGACAGACCGCGAGTTCCGCTCCAAACTTCTGTTTCGCTTTCTTCCTTTCTCATAACGTACATTTCCATGGAGACGAATTTGTGGAGAAAGTAACGAGACACCGAGTATATAGCCAGCTTTCAGGGAGCCACCCTCGAAAAAGCGTGCGTACTCGTATTCGGTGGTTCTGTTTTCACCCCGATCCCCTCTTCCTCTGTTGCGCGTGCTCTCCTGTTCGTGCACTTTCCGTTGGCCCGTCCTCTCCGTGTGTCCTCCTCTTTGTACAACCCGTTCTCTTTCATCGTTCCACGAAATTGTCGTTTTGTGCGTGGCGCACACATTGCCTCTCGCCTTTCCGTTCCTTTCCGTTTTGCGTTCAGTTTGCGTTTCGTGAAACAAGAACGACTTCTCTTCCGCGGGTGAGGAACGTTAATTCGAAACGGGCCGCGTTTCTCTGCAGGGTCGCAAGGGGAATAGTACAGGCTTTTCTCTTGGCTTGAAACGAGTCAACGAGAATATTGTTTCGACGGACAGGAACTCGACGACGGTACTTTTCAGCGTAGCCACCAAATTAAATGGCATCCATGCGATTAACTTTCCCTGGAGATCCGTCACTGCGATAACGAAATTCGGTAGCCCTTTTGCTGTTCCAAAAATCGAAAAAGAATTCCTCGTATTTTTATTGGAATGAAATAACCCTTTATCCACGCGACCAGGTATTTCGCGAGGATATTTATGTCAGAACTGCTCTAGATAGAGGAATCTTCTCTATCTAACAGACTTTGATTTAAGAATTTAACATGTTTTAAACTTAATGTTTTTCTTCCTTCGATAACCGACAGAAATTTGTTCGATTTCGAATTCCAACGAAACGATCCTTTATTCATGCGGCGGAATATTTTTCATTCTAAAGTAATCTGAGTTCTAATCTAAGAGCCAAATCAAACCTAACTCTTCTGTTGCTCTAGACATCGAGAAGAATTCCTTCGATTTCGGGTTAGGACAACGTAATCCATCGTCAACGCGATAGAATATCTATCTCTCCTATCTGAACTAAACTCTAGTTCGGCCCTAGAAAAAGTCTGTTTAAACCATCTCGTATTGCGTATGAAGGAAACTTTCTATTCTCTTTACAAATCTATCGTTAACACTTACGAATCATATTAACAAAACGCCGGTAATTAACGCGAATACGTCGTAGGAAAATGTATTGACAAATACAAAGCACAGAATACGATACTTTTTACACAGTACCGAGCTTACAACGGTCAAAGAGACAAGATATATAAGAGCATTCTAGCAGCGTGACGATGGAGAAACGTCCAGCAACCAGTAAGCTGGATCTGCTAGCTGGTTTCCTAGAGAAAATCGATCGACTGGCTGGAGGAAATCGGCGTCTATAGAGATTCAATGACGATAATCAACGGCAGAGACCCTTTTCTCTGCCTGTCTGTCGACTTCTCTCCAACCTACGTATGACCTCGATAATAACAGTTATGAAACTTGGCCGCGATAGTGAAAGTGGCGTGTACAGGACGTTTCATAATCCGACAACGTCGCCAAAGCAATGGGCAAGCGACGAAGAGGCCCTGAAAGGAGGAGAGGATGTTTGATCGTCAAACAGTTTCACCGGACGTTCGTCGAGACGAGAACGTGGACGATGAAACGAGATTGTCAAAAGAAAAAATGAAAGGAGAAAAATGAGAGACACAAAGGCGGACTGAAATTATGAAATATTGACATACCATCGATAGAATAATCCTTTATGAATGAAGAACACCGCTGTGATCCTTGAATCTAGTTTTATTGTTAGCAGTGGATTACACGATACGAAGGTAATGGAGTTTCGTACATTTTGTATAGAGTAGTCTTTCCAGTATACCACTGACAAAGAAAATATGTTAGGATTGTTTTGCGATGTTTCTTCTACGTAAAATGTCTGCATATCTCATATTTCATTGTCCTACTATCGGCATATAACGTAAATCGCTGTTGACGTCTCAACATTGATAACTGAATATCTACATCTTCACGTGACTCCTCAGGGTACTTGGCATAGATTGATTTTTATTTAATCCGTAGCGATTGCGAATTGAAGTTCAGTACGGGTAGCATGTACGACAGAAGATCTGATAGAACTTCGTTATCGCTATTCTCCTAGCTTCGCTGTAATAGTTTCTGACAGACAAATATCGAAGAAGTTCTTAAAAGTATCATCTCCTTGGTTCCTTGCCTTGAGATAATTTTGTGTCAATAATATAAAAATATTTTTCTAAGGTCTAGTGGCTAATTATATGCAAAAAGAAATATATTTTTCATTTTGAAGAAACGTAATATCGAGATTCGGATCGAAAAGAATTAGATGAACAATTTGAATTTATATTCAAAGATTATCTTCGAATACCATAACCGGTATTTAACAACGTTCATATATCATTACGAAATAGAGCGAACTACAGATGCTTATAAGCAATAATGTAAGATAATTATCTGGTGCTTGCCTCTGGTGTCAGGGTTGTTGGTGGCGTGTGTACGCATTTGCACGCACCACGAGTGCTACTTTATTTCCACCACTATCGTATCTTCATATCGTAGCTCTGCAAAATGTTACGACTTTCTTGTGAACGCGCCGACACTGCGTGTACGTAGCGCGATAAAAATGTGTCACGATCGTACAAGACTTTCCCATTTGTGGCACGCGTGCAACCACGCTCCTCCCTGGTCGATTCAGCTGTCGTTCATATCGTGATATCCAAGGAACGTCCATCAGGTTTTGTCGCACTCTGACTCCGTTTCGAACGTTCGCGATCGGTCGAGGGTTAACGAGGTTGATAATTGTCTAGACGTGATTTATCTGTCGAGGTTTAAATTGATTGGTTTTGCTATTTTGTGGGGATAGCGAAACGATACCGAGTTGTGTCATGGATTGCATTAAGTTGGTCAAATCCTTCTTTTACGATGGAATCAATATTATTAGTTTTATGAGTCACGAGTTACGAACACTAATCAACAGCTGCAGGTCTTATACACAAATGGATATAATGGATAAAGTGTTATAAATAATTTTGAAAATTACAAGTTAACTGATTCTTTTATTTGAAGTAAAATTGTGAGATTATAAAAAGAAAATCTGTAATCTGTAATTCGTAACTCGTTAATTTACAAATAGTATTAGCAAATTATTTGTTAAATTACTATAATTATATTGGTAAATTATCGTACAAGAAGGTTCTGGTATTAGGTCGAGTATAGGTTTGTATAGAATTTCTCGAGTGATTAAAAACGTTCATAGTTTGCACGAATATAATCTATTATTCGCAACAATATATAAAAGAGAAGAATTCATCAAAATATATTTTACTCTCCAATATCCTCATATTCTATTATTTTATCATTTTAACAAATTTTTGGTGTATGTTTCTATCGGATCTTCTCTTTGATTATATTACGCGTCAAGTTCTCTAAGCGTTAAGAAATTCTCTTACCTGCTTCTTAACTTGATAAATAATCTCAAACATAATTAAGATAGGATAAGTAAACAGAGAAATTCAAGTGGAACTATCGTTTCTGTATTCGTCCATGAGCCGGTAATCTGAAATAGCAATCGTTTACATTTCAAATAGTCAACAAACACCACCCTCTTTCGTTACAAACGGAATTAAATGCTAGGAGGTTGAAACGAATTCCACTTCCGGCGAGCAAGCGCCGAGGAAGGACTGGAGCTGACCGTATCGATCGCGTGTGCAGGATTTAAATCCAGATCTTTCGTTTTCCAGACGACTGCTCTAGCAATCGAGTTACTCGGTCGTTGTTAGATCCCTCTTCTTTAAATCTAATTCGAAAATGGGGTTCGCCTACTGTTCAGTCAGCTTGACAAATGCGGATCGTTCTCGATCGAGTAGTTACAGAATTCACCTCCAATTTCATATAGAGAACGGGGAATTACATAGAATTTATTCGACTATAATATTGTTGATACGATGTGCCACGGTATGAAACTTCGAATTTTCAGTATCTAGAATTCTTTTCCATCGTAGATTTCCAACCATAATAGATTAATATGGTTTATAACATAGTTCAAATTATTTCATGGAATCTTTAACACGTATTCTGATCTTCGTGAATCATTCACCGAATTTTACTTTCTAAATTCTATTCCAGTAGCTTTAATTTCAATTGTAGTCGCAATTAAATACCAGACAGAAGCTGCAGATCGTCACGCCATTAATAGTTCGCGGAATTCTCTCTCTCTCTATATATATATATCGGTGATTGCAAATTGCAACTATAGCACGTATACTTGTTATCGATAATCGCATCAGTACTTGAAAGGAAACGCCGATAGACCATCTGTATCGAAATATCGATCGTTGACAGCTATGAATCATGCTTCTTTGCAAACATACATACCTCCTCGGCTTTTTATTCGATATCCGATAACCAGCCGTTTCTGGTTACTGTCGCTTTTCTAGATTTCCGCTATCGTCCGATAACGTCTGCTCGTTCTTTGTAATCTCTTCTAACTCCAACCATCGTTCCACGTATTTTGTTTCTTTCGTTTTTTCCCTGAATATATATATATATTCGAAAAATTGTAATAGAAACAGAAATGGATATTTGTATGTACGAACATATGTCCGTGCGAGAAGTCGCTTAAGTATAATGCGATAATGATCAGACATCGATAAGAGAAGCACAGAAGGCGTTAGGTTCAGACTTAAACTATAATACTTTTTATAGCTATGAATTGCATTCAGTCGAGGTCAATGGATTTGTCCGTGTATTATTTCATTTAATTAATTAGTTCGCAAATTACTTTTCTTAAAAGCTTCGCGTTTTTTTGTAAGCTATCGAGTGTTTATGTCAGTTTTTACTAACCTCTAAAATTACATTATACTTAAAAAATAGTCGAGATAACGATGGATAATGTTACTTCTTGTTTTTGTAATGTATTTACAATGACACACTATAATCCGTACATGGCTCTAATCTTCGCATAAATTTCCATGAATTTCCAATTCTAAATCATTAATTTTTGCTCAGTTCCTACATGACAGTAGTAAGTGGTTTTTTTTCCTTTGGAAATAACCCATTGTCAAGTCGAATAATCGACGACTGAAATAATAGTAAATTCACCAGCATAATTCCAGAGTATCAAACAGTCTTCTATTCCAGATCGAACTTCCTCTCTATTTTATATTCAACCCGTAGAATTCCCATCGACTGCAACGAATATTAAACTTCGTCCCTCCCCTTCTATATCGGTGGTACAATAAAAAGCAGAAAGAACGAAAAGGAAAAGAGGGGAAAGAAAGTGGGTACGCTGGGAAAACTTATGCAATTTTCCGGAGCAAAAATCGCCTGGGATTTGTCTTGCCAGCACGATGGTAGCTCGAGGTAGGAAGATTCGAAGGGTTCCACCCCTTCGAGCGAGGGAACTCGACGGCTTATCGTGCTTTGCTTTTCAAATGGCTCGTCATTCGTCGCCTTTTCCCTCATTTCCCTTTTCCTTGAGCCTCTCTCTCCGTCCTTGTTATTTTTATAATCGATCCGAAGAACGACACAGGCTCGCTCCTTTCAACCCTACAACCTTTCAACTTTAATTACGAGAAGCTCGACTATTCTTTCATCTGGCATGGCACAAAGTGGTAAAGCGGTTTAGCTACTGACATTCAATTCGCACGAATTGAGCACGTGCACGAGGTGATCTTTGCAACACACGATCCTGGCCGCTTGTGCAAGAATATGATTGCCCGGTAATCAGCTGAAATGGTTGCGCGTACCAGGCATCCTTGGAATTCCCGGAATTTTATTCCTTTTTTATGCAAAATCGAACCTATATATCGACTAGGTGTTACCAACTAATTGGCAACAAGAAAAAGTAAAAAAGAAAAACAGAGGAAAAATACGATCTCGTGTGCTGTGGTCGTTTTTTCACGAACTGTTCCATTTTTTCTCTTCATCCATAACGAGCCATTAAATGGCTCGTCGAGCGTCAGCTGCGAAAGAGAATCGGCCACATGCTCGTACCCAGACCACCTCCAAAACCATCCACGTTCATATATGCTGTGTACCTAGAATCAGGGCACTTTGGTCAGTTTGTAATAATAATACGTGTACGTTACTTAAACGTACAAATTAATGACGAATTCATAAATTAATGATATAGGTTAGGCAATTACAAGAGGTACTGAACTTACGCTACTGCTGGCGTAAAATTAGTTACGGTTATTCTTCGAATGAAATTCCTAAATAAAGTGTCGTACATTTGACAGAGGTCGATATCCTTTTACTTCGATTCCATTAAAAGTTGGAATTTCATACATTCCCCTGATGCATGCCTCACTACGTAACAACTTGTAATTGCAGTATATTCGAGTAGACCGAGTATACCGTGCTCGATCACCGATATTTATCGGCGATACTTATAACTTTTAATTGGCCAGCAGACCTGGTAACCCCGGACTCGATTCGAACGAAGCTAACGTCGAAAAGTTATTCCCATAACGAGGAAACGTTCATCTAGCTTCCCTTTTTCGTTGTTTTATTTTCTCTCGCGAAACACGTTAACTTCGTGCGGAAGGATAGGAAGAGGGCCGCGTTTGCCAGCTTCCTTCTATATGGAAGCCCATTAAAGCGGCCGTAAAACTTGGTTACAGACTAATTGCTTCTACACCGCGGTCCTTTCCTTTTTTCTCCTTTTCTCTTTGAAGGAGGACGAAGTAAAAAGGGGATGGAAAAACGGAAGTGTTTTTGTTCGATAAGGTAACTCTCGCGTCTCGTTCGATATTTCACCTGGAAAGGAGAGCCGTGATATCTTCCAGCTAGCCCTAGGGGATCCAATAAGTTCCTTATCACACTATGGCTTCTTATGGAAACGAGTATTGTTGCGTTGGATCGATGCTCTCGCAAATATCTCGACCTGTAGGTTATACTTCACAAATTGTACTCTACCCTCGTAGCTCGAAACTACCGGAGGGTGGCGTGCAAGATAAATTGCGTCGTTTCCTTTTAATCCATTAACTGCTGACTTTTTTTTGAAATTGTCATGTCGCACCTCTATTTTGAAAGTAACGCCGTTCAAAAGCATTAATGTTTCAGAGAACGCGAAAAGCTGTCTTTAAACGTGATAATTATAAAATTGTAATAACTATCGTATGAAAGAATCAAATAAATTTTTATTCAATACCCAAACCAAACTTTCGAAACGTCTAGAGTACGTATACATATAGCCTTAAATCTTAATATTTATAGCAATACAGATTTCTTCGTCAGAGTTTCACTTTATCCCAGTTTGTAGAAATTAAAAATTGCCTCACTCGTACCACTTTCCTCTGAATCTTTTATTCCTCCTCATCCTCCAAGATTAATTCCTCTGATTCAAGGATCTTGTTTATCTTATCAGTGTTTGTTAGTACCATCCATCTAGCATATCAAACATCCTATTCTTATAAAGATAAAAAACATCATTTATTTCTCGTCTTTCTGAACTCATCCTTTGGACGACCCACTAGCAATTCCACAAGTCTTTCTTGAACCAGTCCTCACAGCACCGAATGCACACGTAATCCCGAGTGCATGGTTGCGAATAATAATCCTAATAGGATGAAACATCATCGGTATTCGGTTAATCAATCGCGACCAGGGCCAGGCTAGACCCGGACGAAGGAGCTTCGAGGTCGACGAGGTTGGGGTTGCTGTACGTGCATTGCGCAAGAGCATTCACCCCGCTCAATACTCAACGACACGGCACAAGCTACCAGTTGGTTGCTGGTGTTGGTACGTACGGACCAGTGCAGCGGACAGAGACGGAGAACACGGTGTTAGGATGGTTGGAAACAGGAAGCGAGCGAGAGAGAGAGAGAGAGAGAGATGGCCGACCACCCCCAAAATGGGTTACCTACCTTTACCCACTTTGTGTACAATGAACCCCGCCTTTGATAGCGCTACCGTGGATGTTTTGTGCTTCGTAGCAAGCCTCGTGGCACGTCGAGACTCTCTCTCGCCCCTTTCCAAGAATTTCTCAGAATTTCGCCACGGGCCACGGCTTCGAATTATAAGCCTTGATCGCGTGGCCGGCTTCCGTACTTGAATAGTATATACTATGTGCAATTTTCGAGACGGGAGATGTCGTCATGCGAAGGATTACAGATGGGAATGTTGTCTAAGAGCAACAGATGTTGGCTGTAGGAGTGGTTGAATTCGGATAAGAGAGGGAGAAGAGTGAATTGGCTTTAAAGTGGAATCGGTGATGGTTGGGACTGTACGTGATGATTGGATGAGAAATGAAAATAGCGAGAAAAAGATAATAACCGTATATAAAATATAGCAAGGTAATTGTAATGTAGATTGGTTTAGGAGTGAAATTGGTGAAGACTGGTGATGTTTGAATGATAAATAAAAATAGTAAAAGGAGAACGTAATTACGTACATAGTACGTATAATAGAAAATATATACGTAGATTCTATTCAGTGGACTAATAGAGAAAGTAGATTATATATTTCAATCTGTACTGCTTTAGCCAGAAAGGATAGATTCTGGTATCAAATTTTATGATATCGATTCTTTTTCGTACGACGATAATAATTTCACAATATTTGTCAAACTTCAATCTACTTTTATCGATATAAAACATCGACGATATTCGTTTTATCTTTGCTTTCTAAAATAATCTTTCTCAAATTCCACACCTTATTTTCTTCTTACGAAGTTTCGACATCCCTCGTCGAAACTTTCCCCGTGGTAATCGCAGGTTTCGCGACTTGTCATCGACTCGGGCAACTCGTAGCCGCGTTGTAACCTCGACTGCAACAACAAAGAACCGTCTCCTATTGAGCAAGGAAATTCTTTTATTAAATCGGTGGTTCCTGGCGAGCAACGATCGGCATTTCGCTCGACCGCGAGAGAAAGGGAACGAGCACTCTTGCGTCTTGTCGCAAAAAAAGGTCTAACCGGCTTTCTACGAGGTGGCAAATGCCGGCTTTGGCTTGCAACAGCATTAAATTGTTGTGTCAATCCTCGTAAAACGTTTTCTCGGACGACATCGTGAAACCAGAGAATATACTGGTTATTGAGAAGTGTCTTATTTGTAAGTACTTGTTCGTGAGAGATCGGAGAATCGATGTTACAGGTCTAATCGTTAAAAAATTGTTCAAAGTTTAATTCTTTTTTAGCTCTTTCTAGTTTCGTGAATAATTCTTGGTCTTCCTAAGACTAAAGTTTAAGTTTCGTAAAATTTATATGTCACGTAGCGACCGATGCACTGTTGGGAAGCCTGAAATTTTTTTCTGATAATTTTACGATTCTTCGTCCTCGAAATCGACGTCGTCGCTTTTTCACGTTTACAGCGGTCCTGTGTGATAGCTGGCAAATGTTCTTGACAGCATTGTTCCCCCTTTTTAAATTCACACAGCACGCAGCCGTGTAAACGTAAACGAGTCTCGTCAGTCCGCTCATTTTAATAATTCCTTGTGGCAGCGGAATGAACGAAGCGTTAAAATCGAGCTAAGACGCTTCGAACAGGCTACGGAATATATAAATAATTATGGTGTTAAACCGTAGGGTATCTTTAGACGAATGCTGGAAAGAACGATAACGAATTTTCTTCTTCTTATTGTCGAATATTATAGTGTTTCAGTGGTGATAGAAGAAAATTATAACAACCTAGCAAGCTTTGTAATTTTTTTACCTTCGAACACATTGTCCTGTCAGTCTCTAAATGCATTGTTTCCTTTAGTAATAACTAGGCAGCACGAAGTCCAATGTCATGACAGCGCTACTTTTACTTTTTATGATGACAGCCATGACATTTCGTGTCAGTAAAAGTTGCAATTGTCATGTGGAAACATAACTTTAAGGGGATTAAAAAACTATACGGATTTTGCGCCAGGCAAATTAATAGCTCGTCCAATTTCTCAGCGGATACTATTCTTATTCGGATGATTTCTTAGTTTCAGAGTATGATTGGGAAAGATGCAGCGAATATTCTTGAATTCTTTTCACGGGCTATTAACGTTAATTAATAGACACAATATATATTATTTATATACACATACACCACTGTTGTTTAGGAAGAAATCGAAGATATTCTATCGAGAATGAGGAATGGAGAATCAAACGTTTGGTTGGCTTTTTGTGACAGAAAGGGGGAGTTGGGGATGATTAATGGGAACAATCTTGTTGTTCCAATTACGTGGTTGTCGATAATGTGCAGTCAGTTTGGATTTGATTGTGGGGTTTATGCAATCGATTGTACACGTTGGTTTAGGGAAATTGGACTGGGAGTTTAGTGGTATTGTGTCCGCTGGCTTTCATGTTGAACAGGGTGAAAGCAATGCAGTCGTACAATACATGGTATTTTAAGAAGTTTTGTAACATTTTTATTGGTTCTTTCTTTAGCGAGTGTTTCTTAGTTAAAAACGTATTATTAGATGACGATATAGTATATTATAGGAATATTAATAAATTATATAGATTATTATAGAAATATATTATATTATAATATAATATTATAGAAATATAAGTAGAAATATTTGGTAGTGTATCTAGTGGAATAAAAATACTATTTTTCTTACGATATAAGTTTGCTTAAACACTTTCTCCTACAGTATGTCCTTATTATTAATAATTAGCAAATTTTCGTAATCATACGAAAGTATTGCCAAATGATAATAAATGATATGAAATACACATATTTCAACATAATCAATTAGTATGTAAATGTTATGATAAATACAACTGTGTGTCAATATCATATTCAGGTATAAAGAATTCTGCTGTAAGTATTCTGAAAGAGAAATGAATCTTTCTCGAAAATATTCACTCTTCCAAAGTTTCTTGCTTTCTCCAAAAGTTTTTCTATCGAATCATCGAGAGATTCAGGGCGATCACGATAAGGGAAGCGGCCTGCCGCTAAATTTCAGGAAGGGAAAACGAGGTCGAGATCTGTCGTCTTTGATTTATCTCCCTTTCTCTCCCCCCCGTTGCCCTTGCTGCTTTTCTGTTACATTTACGTCGATCGCCGACGAAGACCAAGAGAAACATTTCGCTTTTTTCCATTGAGTCACACGGGTGTCTTGTATACCTACGCACGAACGGAAATGCACTTTCTCCGAAAACAGAGCATACGGGCCTGGCTTGCCTCTGCCGACATCGGATTCGTCGTCGAATTCGCTCCAAGCAGAAGGTTTCTCTCGAACAAAGTCGGATCACCGAGCTCGCCATTTACTATTTGGGTTATCATTGTCTCTGCCGCCGCCGAGGCTTTCTAGCTTTCTATGCTTATGCCAAGGATGTCCACATTGCGAAGGATCCCCCCACCCCACGCATGTATTTAGTCTCGATCTTAGACACGATGCTCATTGTTGTTCGCGAAACTTCAGTTTCTTATGCCTTTTTCTTGCGTCTCCTTTTTTCAGGATTACTTCTTTTTATTCCTTTTTTAAAAATTTATTTGTGTGTGTTTTTACATCGATTAGAAAACTTGTATTTGTGTAATACTTATTGCTTTTTGTTAATATTTTTTCAGAGCGTTTGTTTGTTTTTTAGACTCACTTAAATTTTTGTTAAAATAAATTTATTTGTCCTGTCTTTGTTTGAACTGTTCTTAGCGCGATTGTTTGTTTTATGGATAGATTCTTTTTTTAATGTTATTAGTGAGCTAGTGTTTGCTTTTTAAATTTACATCTTTCAATCTCTTTTAGAGCGTTCTTTTATACCGAGTTATCTTCCGTCCTTCTATTTGTCAAATTTTTAAGAAAAACCTACGTTTTATTGATAACGTAAGCGACAATAGGGAAATAAAACTTGAGGCTGATATCCAGTTTAAGATCGCGTTTTGTCGCGTTAGAATTACAATTCACGCTATAAACGTGACTCGGTATTATAATCGTCGGGTTCTCGATCGTTGATATAAAAGAAACGTGGGCGTTTAGTCTGCTACAACTTTCAGTAGCGATTAGTCATAAGAGTTAACGGTTCTGAAAGAGAGAGAGAGGCATATCTTTGTGGTTGGTAAATGATATTAAAGATTAGAAAGAGTTTTAGTAGGTTCGAACAGCGGTTTTTCTCTTTCCAACTAATTTAGTCTGATACTTTATTTTAATATTTAAGAGCACCAACGCTTATATGAAATGTCGCTGAAATGTTTAAAATAGAATTAAAGAAGTAAATCAGGATTTCAGGATGGAAGGTGTTAATAATCGTCATACAACGTTCCATTCGATCCATAAAGTTCGATATAAAATCATATACGAGCATATCGATTAATATACTTTCGAACCAATTCTCAAGCGAGGCCAGCGAAATAATTTTCGGTGCTTCTTAATGCAAAGTTTTCATCCAGCGCCTCCTTTCTTTCTTTCTCGATTAACATGAGTATGTTAAACGTTAATTTATCCTCTAGATGCTGGAACTTCAATTTCGGTAATGCTATTTCGAACAGCGAATGCCAAGCAAACAAGCGCGATACCAAAGATAAGGATTGCTCTTAATTAGCCGGCGACACAGATTGTTACCTCCTCCCTCTCTCTCCTCTCTCGCTCTCTTTGTTCGTCTCGGTTAAGTCGCGCTGCGTTCAGTATGTACATATTAAGTTATCTTTATGCAAAACGATCTGTTATCTTTGCTGCTTTACGAGCGCTGCCACAGATAACCTTAATTAAATCGAGTGGCTGAAAAATGAGGCGAATTCGACGCTGGGGAATCGAAGATACCCGCCGATACGATAATGGCCTATCGATTAAACTCATTAAACGACGAACGTTTTTGTTATTTGAAGATAATAAAATTATTCGTTGCGTTATCCGTGGACTTGGGATTACTATTAAATACATACGTATTTGCTTTATCATTCTTTACGATTAAGAAGGAATAGAACGATACATTTGTGGTTCGTAGATGAAGTTGAACATTTATCGTGTATTTGTATGATGAAATTAATAAACGAACAAAAGCATCAGAGAGGCTCATATAGTTTGAGTAGCGCAACATACTTGAAATATTTCGATTTGAAATCCTGTAGACGTTGATTCGATCTCGATCGCTAGATCGCACGTGTACGCGTCGAGACGAACTCTCTGCAGATTTAGTAAATCATACCGGCGAGAACGTGCTGTTAGAAACCTGCTGCCATATACCGTCTGGCGAAACGAGTCCAGGCAGTTTTAAAAATACGTGTATAAGTAGAATATCCGAAGGAGAACCTCGAAGACGATTCCATAGTATTTGTTTGGTACAAAGAAAGTTCGAAAGCACCCAAGTCCGCTGGCTATGGAAGTAAGCGGAAGGGAAAGTTTCCTTTATGGCAGGAAGGGATCGAAGGATCGGCAGTGTGCTCTAAAGGACACGTCGCTTGGCTCGTGTTCCTTCTGTTGGCTAAAATGGCTGGAAGCTGTATACACCGAAGAATATTCTTCAGTGGAGATCTTTTGTTCAACAACTTGTGCTCTTATCGACCCTACTTACTACCTTCTTTATGTGGCTATCCTAGACAAATTTTGAAAATAATCTTTATTCCTTTTCTCGGTTATCGTTACATTCATCGCTAATTTAGAGAGTTATTCAAAAAATTTCATCATTCCATATTCTAGCGATTTCGAAGGAAATTTAATCCTTGAATATTTTTTTTTGAATAAAAGATGACAAACACGTGGTTTAAACACGATTTCACAATACGTCATTGATAAATATCTTAGGATTTACACAGATTTCTTGAAAGCCTGGAACACTAGAAAAATTAAGAAGATAAAATCGTTCACGGAAGATTAATTAGAAAAGCGTGCACGATATATAACATTCCGAGGAGAACGTAACCAGAGCAAAATGTTGAAGTGATCTCGAATGGAGAATTTCGACATTATTCCCGATATCGTGGATCATGCTAATTTTAGTTGCAAGAACGAAGGATTGTTCGGCTCGAACTAAAGGAACTCGATTCTCTGGCGCGTTCACCAGCGCGGTTCACGCTGTGACCAACATGACTGGTGAAGGTTTATCTGCTGATCTGTTTTGGAATAACTGTTGCTATTCTACTTATCCTCGCCGGTTTCACGATCGTGGCTTTCCTTCTGTTCTACATTAACCGCCTCTGAATACTTCATTGTACGAGATGGTTTTTCTGGCGGCGCGCATCTACCGAGAGATAATGTTGCTTCGCTATGAAGTCGCTGTGTAATCGTACGGATTCATACGCTCTCATAACCCATTCGTATGCCAATTCTTTTTCAATTCGTAAACCAGTGTACATTTTCTTTTAATCACATACATCGTAATTTCTTTATTATGTATTTGGCTAGGCGTTAATTGGTAAGGTCTCTGTAGTACCGTGTTAAATAATATCTAAATCCGAGGTTGGTCTGTAGAATTAAAACTGAAGGTTAAAAACTATAATTGGATGTGATAGCGTGAGTCGATGAGTTGTTGTCCAACGAACATTTTCCTCTCGTACTTTATTAATCCAGTCTTCGATAAATTCTCAAATAACCAGTGAATCTCAGCAGCAATAGCCTAACCAATATATTTTGCCAATCGACTACCACGCTATAAGATATCGGACATAAAACTCGTCCAACAAAAGATATCACCCACCTCCATGAAATCTCTCTAGAATCGTCAATAGACCTTATTTTCTCGAGTAGCTCCCCTTCGTCTTTCACCCTTGAGGCAGTATCCTGTTATAAGATATAGTTTAGGCCATCTTCGGCTTTTTTCTACAAATAACCTACGCGATAGTTTCCCCATCGATCGGATATAACAGTTTTGGATATAAGCTGAAAGTAAAGTCGTGGAAAGGGAATAAAAATTCAGACTTCTCTCGAAGATGAGTCGCCCGTAACGGGCGAAACTCCAATTATTTAACTCTTTCACAAGTACATATTTAGAAATTTTGAGGGATTCTCAGAACCGTGTACAGAATTATCTTACGATATTGATATTCGTATTAATACGTAGATAGTCGATATTGTATGATCTAAAAAAGAACAGACGCTCAGCTACAGCTATCTTGTCCTCGTAAGTGTTAAATCTTCTCATTCAGCTTCGTCGATCGAGCGTGTACCAATGCGTTCATAGAACAAGAGATGAGTTCAAGGAAAAATGGTGAACGCTTTGGGAAGAAGGATATCCTTGCTGGAAAGCTGGAAAGTACAGTGTGACCGAACGTTACCGGTGCGATGGCGTGCGAATGGTTCCGCGCAAACCACGTCCGCGTTATCACTGCGAAGAGACACCGATGTTACGGCACCGACAAAATTTGATGGAACTCGATATCAGCTCGCACGTAACCTCGAAAACGGAGGCGTGCCTGTATAGCCAAGCCTGTCACGAGTTACGAGTAGAGGGGGAGAGCACGTTACACATATTTGAGGTCAGGAGATATAAATAAATGCTAATATCAACAGGCGCTGGCCAGTTTGATATCCAAACCAAAGCCTCGTTTCGTTCGCCGCTGCGCGCTGGCCTTTCTGTACACCTCTATTGAGCACAGGTCACCGTCCAATTCAGATAACGCCGATAGGAAACGTTTCATCTAGGATTTATAAAACGCGCGCGCCGCCCGCGACTCCCGACGCCAAGCCTAATGCGATCCATCGCTGCCACTGTACCGATATGTTCTGATAAAACGCGAGAACAAGTATAGGCGCATTAAGCACGCGTATGTAATGCACAGACCAAAGGCTTTTGATAGTACATAGAGGGATTTTACTTTGGTTTGCACGCGGGCTGCTTCTTTGATCCAATTTTTGCTATCTTTGATTTCACAGTTTTTCAAAGTTTTATACCTTTGGATTTTTTAATTTTCAAATTCCCAACTCTTTATATTTTCAAATTTCAAATGCAATATTCAAGTATTCACATCTTTCGATTTTTGTACTTTTCGATCTTCACATCTTTAAGGTTCAAACATTCAAAGTCTCAAATTTTCGAATCTTCAGATTTCGAAATCCTTCAGCCTTCGGATCTTTGATTCTTAACTTTTCAAACGATCTTTCTCTAATTTCCGAGTTCGAAACGGATCGCGAAAGTGTTCGAATTTACATTTTCAGTGTTCTGTATATTTCCATGTTCTCCAATTTCCTAATTGCTGTATCTCGCAATTTTGGAACGGAACTTCTCTCGTTTCAATTACTTTGTTTCGCGAACATCAGATCTACTTCACGCTAATGCGACATTCTTATCCTGTTAGCATTCTGAACCTTATCGTTTTCTGAAACTGCAACTTCTCCGAAAGAAGATTAATATCATAGGAAGTAACATTTGTCTTCTTTCTATTTGTAAAGAAACATCAAATTCTGTCGAAAATATCACAATACGATAAACAATTTTAATAAATAAAAGCGTGACTGTTGGAATCTGGAAAGTGTCATTATTCTGCTTATTCTGCGTACAAATTAGCTTCGTAATTTATTAATATACAAAATATGACAATGCAGTGACTAAGTAAGTATAGGCTAATTAATTAACAAATAACGAATTGATACAATAAACGTTACAGAAATGTATTATTGAATACAATTTCATTAATATTATAATCTGATTAAGGTAAACCGTGTCAGTTTGTGAAAGCATTCTATTATGAATGAAAAGAATTAAAAAGTTCTCTTCCTGAAATAACGTTTAAATTTCCTTTGTAATATTTTTCAACATTTTTCCCCTATATTCTACTTTCGTTCCCTTTGTGAGAGAATCTCTCGGATTCTCTGAAAATTTGGTTAAAAACATTTGCATCATCCAAACGTTGTTAATTTTGACAGAGCAATTCCAGCGTTTGATACGTTTTACTTTGAAATTTATTAAGTTTCATACAGAAAATCGCGGTCATCTGTTCCACTTTCAGTTATGACACGTCAGCAAATCTTATTACCCAAAAACCTAAATAAACGCATCAGCTACTCAACATAAGATGATGAAATTGACGTAGGTGTAACGAGATTAAACGTGTGTACTTTTCAAGAACATTAACATAGCTACATAAACGAATGTATGCTATCACTTATTAAATATATGAGTGCTTTGCTGGATTTTTAGCAACATCGCTAGATATACGAACGTTGACTGCATACTGAGATACACCTTGTAAATGAATCTTTCAACGGCTAACTTTTTCTAAGCTTCTCATTTTCATAATTGGTACTTAACGTCTGAAAGAGACAAAATTTCCCATTAGACTGTGGATACGCATGCAGATTTAAACTTTATGAGTACGATTAAAGAAATAGAAACTAAGCGGAGATTTGTTTCACTCTATATTTCATTTTACTTTGTGTATTTTATACTTTAGATATTGTATATTGAACACAATCAAGTCAATCGCAATAGATAAAACATTGAATAAACATTTTATATTTTTATTATTTTTATACGTATATCGTTAATATATTTTTGGTGGTATATGCGCTCTGTGTATTTTTGTATCTCCGAAACTCCCATAAGAGCATAAAAGTCCGCAGCTCAGTTATTACCACGAATTTATTTATCTCAAGGAGAAAAGATAAATCAGCGAATTCACGCAGACGAAAAAATCAATTATCCAAAAACATTAAGTCCCCACCGATACGCTTTTGCACGATCGATTCCCTGGGTCGAAGCGGCTCGGGGCAATTTTGCCTGGTCTCCTGAATCGGTCGATCCATTTTCCATCGACGTTAAACTGCAGCTTCTCTCTCTCACTCTCTCTCTCTCTCTCTTCTCTCTCGAGACCTCGTCTCCCTTTCCGGAGTAAATGTAACTGGCTACGTTGCATATTACACCTGTAATGTCGGTCGCGGCGGCTCGGTATCGAGAGAGCCCACATGCCCACTCGCCAGGAGAGAATTACACACGGCCGTATGTGTGACGACTTATCTACGTAACCTACTCCACTTGTAACTGTTTGCGAGAGAACACTTCCTCATTACACGCGAACGCGCCCAGCGTGTTTTCTATCGATCGGTCCGTGCTAGCCGGGCTAGCTCCGCTTCCTCTTCGTATTTCATCTTCCTCCCGGCGGCCCTCCCTCGATTTTTCCTCTCTTTATCCTTCGCTCTTCTTACACAGGCTGCCGCGTGACGAGAAAATCGGCGAAGAAGAAGCGACTCTGCACGATAAAATAGATTCAGCTCTGTGAAACTTTTGAGAAAACGGGTTTGACCGATTGATGAGATCGAGATAGAGGTGAACGATGACTGAGTCTTATAAAATTGATAACGATGTGTTATTTCGTTGGATTGTTGGGAAAGTTTGTAGCGAGAGAAAAGAAGGAGAAAAAACAAAGGAGGAGGGAGAAAAATGAAATGACAACAAGGAAAGAAAGGATGAGAAAGAAAGAATAAACGGAGAGAGAAAAGGAAAGAAAGAATGGAGAGAAGAAACGATATACAAAGGGGATGAAGCAGTTGAGAGGAGGAAAGAGAAAGGTTCAAAGTTCAGAGTTCAAAGTATGTACCTACATGATGTAATCTTTTGTCATGGTACTCGCCTTTAACTTTTGGTCGTGTAACCTCGCGGGAGCAAAGTGAGAAAACGGCTTTTCTTCTTTCCTTGTTTTGTCTACGAATCGTTGCGGCTATTCGTGAGATCGTTGATAAATTTTTAATTGCGCCCCAACAGTGCGAAGAACAATTTCAATCGATGCGACGTGCAAACACTTGGCTTACGTGTTGTTCTGCTCCTTGAACATGCGTGTGTTACAGGCAGACCTTGCACACAGTTGGTACAGTGTACGATCTGATCGATCTGTTGTTCTGTCCCTGACCTAAGAGCGTATCTAAGTCTAGTTTTATGGGAATTGAAGTTCTAATTTACTAGCACATTTTTAGCTCTCTATTTGTATGGTACATGTATATAGACATGTATGTAGAATGTGTTTATATCGTACAAACCCCGAGTTTTTTAACGCAATCGAAGCATAGCAAATTCAGTACTCTTTTGCAAAGAAAAGTTATGAATTTCAGGAAAAGAAGACCGTATATATATAAATATAATTTTCCTCTTTTTCCTTTCCCATTTACATACATGGAAATAATTTACTCATCAATGTCGCTTCCTGAGGACGAGAAAGGAAATCATCAAGTCTTTCCACGAGTAATGTTTATTAATCATTCCACTATTCGAGAAGTTGAAATGATAAACGACGGACTATTCGCTTTTTACGAACAACTGATTTTTTCCAGTCACGGTCTAATGACCAGATTGAATCATTGATTACGATCAATATCTTGCACTAGCCTAAAAAGTTATAATAAATTATTCTTGTATTTTCATCTTTTCTCAACATACTCGCTGCGAAATTTCTAAAAAGATTCGTCTTTTACTCTTTTTGGCACTTACATTGTTTACCGTTTCAACTGTTCGTTCCTAAAACAAAATCCAGAGAGGGAGAAAAGTTGGGTTCGTTTTCACCCCGGACGCGCTACCATTGAATTCAAACCAGTCCAATGTTTTTCGTCGGTGTCCGCTCGAAAATTCGGAAAGTAGGTTCCGTTTCTGTTTAATTAAGCCGGGAGTACGTTCTAAAACGATAATTCACTGTGTCGCGGGCCACAGGGTATCAGGCGAAAGAGTTTCTCTCGTAAACGGGGTTACTGTTCGTTTGTGTGCATACGCGAGCACAACGACACAGTCGCGAAATGTAGTTCATTTAATTACGAGCGACTCTCCAGTGCGCAAAATCTACAGGATTTTAAATCGTTGCTCGAGGGGGGCGTCCTTTTTTTTTAAACGGAAGCATTTTAGAGGTTCTTGTTAATCTTTAGACACCGAGAATATCGTTTCTTTTTCTACCCAGCGCGAGATCGTAAAAGTGTCGTAAAAGTCGTGTTAGGAATGCCGTTTTAGTATTCTAATTACCCATATTTTAAGACTCTGCATTCTTCTGAAGTGTAAATTGAAATCTTAACAAGTGGAAAAAGCTACGTTTCGTGCTTAATACTGGCAAGCTACTGTGGGCTTACATTTTTTTTTATAAAAGTCTTATATAGAAACCCCTCGTACATTTCGTTATAGGAGTGCATTTAAATTTAATAAAACATTCAATGCTTATCACAAACTGTATGACTTTTCTTTGTATAAATTGATTTTTTGACTCAATCTCTGGTAGCAGTATTTTAATGAAAATGGTACTTTAAACTATCTTCGGAATATAAAGAGTTAAATCTTTAATAACTAAATGAATCACAGAAATTTTGATAGAACTATTCAGAATTTTCACGCAGACTGCTAATTTTGTGGCCACTTTTTAAACCACCTCGCTACCAATTCGAAACGAGAAGAACCTTCGTGTCAAGAAAACGTCTCCGAATCGCAACAAGTTAAGGCCATGGTCAGAGGCCTAAGGTCAGATAGAATTTAAAACGATTCTTCAGGATTTTCGTGTAATCCATAAATTTGTTGTGTTGCTTCGTTACAAATTCAAATGGGGGAAACCTGTTGGCATCCAACTGTAACAACGAAACGATTAGCCATCAGCACTAGGATCGTCGTGTTCTCGTCTAGGTCGGTCGATACGAGCGCGCGGCGATCGTAAGCGGTCGCTGGCTGGCAGGTAGGTTAACAGATTAATAGTTTGTGTATCTAGGAGGCAGCTTAACAACGAAACCAGGCCAGCATCGCTGGCATAAAGTTCGTCGATACCGCTACGCTGATCGAAAAAAGAAAAACCGGAGATCACGCTCGTGCGGACCTATCGGGATAATGAACACAGGTGACTTAATATAGAGGGAGAGGGAGAGGGAGAGGGAAAGGGAGAGAGAGAGAGAGAAAGAGAGGGAGTCCGTCTATGGTATAATAGAGAGGCAATTCCTGGCGTCTTCCGATAAATCATTCAGTAGCCTGATGCATCTGGTTGAACCTCCTTTGGAGAGGATCAGTGTCGGGAATGGAACGCCTGATTACTTGTTTTGATATTAATGATTACGGAAAAGTGACTCGTCGTGGGGGAATTGATGATGCAATGGGATTGATCGGCAGTGATTATAGGTCTTCCAGTGAAGTAATATCGTACGGTGTGTTAGGATCGACCAAGGAATTTTCTTCAAACTTGTCAGATGTCAAAACCGGAGGGCTTTTAAATATGCAACGTCCGAGACGCTTTATTAAATTTTCAACGGCAATTAAATTTTCCAATTGTCGTTTCTCTATCGACAAGAACATTTTACTGACGTTGACCAATTACTTTGATACAAAAATTTAATCGGATAAATTTTCATCCTACGTATCTCGATTAACTGCAGGTTAAATAGAAAATAAAAATAAAAATCGTCAAATAAAATTGTAAACACACAAACAAAATCTGGCGACAGAACTTTCCAATCAACCAAATACATTCACCTTCCTTCAAATTGTACCATTTCGCTAAGACGTACAAATGTAACCTACACACAGAGAAGTGTTTGCATGTCAGGTCGCACTAATAGGCGAAAAGTTGATCAGATCCCTGTCTATATGCGGCGACTATTCCTACATTCCTACCGGAACAAGAACAACCAGCTTACTACGATCAAACGCTTGCACCATGTATACGACTGTGTGTATACGAACGTGAATCAGAGTGGGGAAGACTATCTTCATTCTGTTGGGTCCCTCCCACTGAGAGACGTTGCTCTCGATAGAACGAGAACGCAGGTGACGGGTCACCGGCAGGCTATTTACCTACTTTAACCTAACTCGCACCTACTTCACCCATCGTTGACCTAAAGTGGTTCTCTGCGTCTTCGTCCTTTTATCGTGTCCGCCCTGGCCGCGTGGGTGGCGGGACACCGAAACCGTCTTTCGTTAAACTTTCCGACTGCTCGCGTCCTGAACTGCCCGGAGGGATAGCTCGTTTCGTACGTTCGCGATAACTTTCCTGATACGGGATTGGTCGAGATTATTGGTGAACAAGAAACTATTGAGAGATAGATTACAGGGTAGGGAATCTTCTTCATCGTATAGTTGTTGGGTTTTGAGTTGAATGTTGGGAGAACGATAGCGAGGAGTTTGGAAATTGTTCGGTGAGGATCGAAGACTTACTTCGACAAAGATTTTGGTTTAGTAAGGCAAAAGTTGAACTTTCTGAGGCAACTTTTTTTGGGCATGGGGGAACTGACGGATGGACTTCTGGGACTTTTCTTTAAGGAGCTAAAGATTGATGGATCATCGGACTTGGTGATATAATATTTTTCGAAATTCTCATTTTTCTGGGAAATGACTGAGGAATGACTGGGGAATGATATTTGGAGGCTTCTTTTTCGAGGAATCTAACTCAAATTTTATCATTAACAATTGGCAACTAGTTGTAAGTACTTTCAACTTGATGATCGCGTTAGACATAGTTGTCTCAAGCTTTGCATTAGTAACCGTTAACAATAATGTAATGCTTGTAATGATTACTAATAAATACTAGATATAATTAAAACTCAGTGATCACATTAGATGCTTGGTTATCCCAATGTACTTACTCGCGATGTTGCCATGTTGGTTCGTAGGATAATCGTAGGATCGGTTTCGTGCAAAGGTAGCGCGTCTCGGCAAAGCTATCGAAAAACTCGTCCTCTTTGAACGGCCACCTCGACCTGGCGCAATAATCAGCTTTAACCGGCTTCGGCGTGAAACGGATGAAATATCGACTAAATATAACCGGGGCCAGGAACCGGTGGAAAAGAGGGGCAACCAGACACGGTGGGAGCCTCGTGCCACAAATGTAGGACATCGCCTCGTCTTCGAAAAAGATATACGAACGGGAGAGGGACTGATTACGTTACTGTTAATGCTGTTCATTCTCTATGGCCACGATCAAACACGTCCGTTTATTCTCTCTTTACGTTCGGTGCCGTGTCGACACCCATACTCGCCTCGCGGAGCAATTTCAGTCTGTCGAGAAAGTTTCTGCATGTCTCATTTTTATCTCTTTCTTTCTTTATCCCCCCTCTCTCTCTCTCTTTTCGTAACGAATCTTCAACAGAGGTTACGAGTACGTCTCTGTGTCAAAAATATCGTTTAACACTAGCATTACCGATAACTTATACATATATATATTTGATTCATCACGCTTTCTCGCGATGCTCGTAGTAGGAGTGGTCGATACAATTTATGAATCAAAATAATAAGAGTCGCTATATACTGTATAAAATTACTGAAAGTGGACAGTTCCATCTTTTTGTTTACATTCGAATCTTTATACGTTTTTATTGACAATCGACATTTTGTATGGTATATTAGATATTGAAGGATTTTCGCGAGTAAATTATGTAAATACTCGTCGTCGGATTTGCAATTTCTCCCTTTCCATACTGTTATTTCGTTTTGGGAGGCACTTTCGCGTTGAATATTCAATCGTTCTCTGTTCGGCGGATATCGACGCGTTCGGCCTGAAAATGCGGATCTGAACGTCACGCTGAAAAACCCGGAGAGGAGCAGGCTTGGCTTCCTCCTACTAGGCGAAAGTGTTTTCCGGAGGTGAAAGCACCAGGGTCGAAACTTCGGCCTCTCGGTGTTAGCCGAGGCGCAAAGGTGAAATCAGAATAATTGGATACGGAAAACGATGCATTCAGTTTAGAATCGACTCACGATATCGTTCTATTTCGCGGCGATCTGACACTTCCCGATATTAGGTTTCTAATGATGCGATACATTTTTAAAATCTTATTGCCATCATAAATCATTTTGATTTATTCTCCAAGGGAAGATCATCCGTAGGTTGCATATATTTTATGAATTTATAGGAAATTCGAAGGTGCGTAAATGTGCAGAATATAAATGCAGTATGCAATCATTTTTAAAAAGTCAAAACAAAATACCTAGTAGTTGTAATATTTAGTAGACGAAACAGTTCTCTGTTTTGCTTAGGCTAGTCATTAGTCGTTAAATTCTAAAAACTACTTCAGATTACTCCAACAGTTATGCAAGTTACTTCGAATATGAACTTTGTAGTTTCAGTAGCTTCCATAGTATCCAATGATATTAATGGTAACTTTCATTTCTTCCCAATATTTGAATAAATAACATTTCAGTGGAAGAGGTGTTAGTCTTTCCAATTCTCTTCCTTCTAATTACTGCAATCTTTAACGTTTTGCAATACCCTGTGTATAATATTAGTAACGATTCAACCGAGTGGCCACCGCGTTACGACACGAGGGCAGGGCCCTCGAAACGTCGCCGACGATCCCGAGAACTAGTTCAATTAGAGAAAACCGCGGAAAAGGAGATATCTCTCTACCTCGGCGCATCGAGGTATGAGGGTTTCGGGGGCAACCCATCGTCGTCGTCGGCCCGTAAAAGAGCGGCAGCTCGTGAAACCGGCGACCTTCTCTCGTCCAGTCGAAACTTCTCCGCGATAGGAATCTTCTCTCTCTCTTGGCCACGACCCACCAATGGTTACGCCCCTGGGCCACTTCGACGATATTCCCAGCCATTTCGCGCCAGCTGCGCTCTACTCCGTATCTTGCCGCGTTTTTCGTCCCTTTTTCAACCGCGGGAATTTCGAAATTTATGCTCAAGAAGGTTACACGTTCTCTTTTCTTCTTCGTTCGAGTTCTGCTCATCTCTGGGAGAAATCTCGGCAGCTTTCGGTGCTTTTACTAGAGTCTTCTGGTAGTCAATGTTTTTAACGCTACGATCCTGTGAATTTCGTCCTATCTAGAGCATTACTGTTAATCTTTAATTGCAAGTATTCGTATCTTTGACATTAATATTCTTCTACAGTTTCTGATTAAATTAATCTTAATCATCGCGGTGAAACCTTTCAAACGGATAATATACGGTGACTCACGAACACTCCTAGAAACTTTTTATGTGTACATTATACGAAACATTTTGAAATCTCATTAGCACTGTAGACACGGCTATCGTGATTACGTTTGTCTTTCGAACGGATCTGAAAATATATATAGAAGTTACAAGATATTTATTGGAAGCGTACACTTCCCGAAGATCACCGAAGTATTTGAGCAATTAATTATTCGTTATATTAATAGACAACAATATTTAGTGAGACCATCTATAGCACTAATTGTATGTTTAAGACTACTGTTCACGCTGTATACATACTAATCTTTCACTAAGTGTATATTTGCAATGTTGTCGTGTAATTTCTATATACATTTTCGGATTGGTTTTAAGTTTTACTATCATTGTCACGATAGACGTATATCATTGCAGTATAGACGAAATACGCATATAATACGACAAAAACGCATATAATACACAAATATATGTTCATAAAAGAATTGTGTGATAGGTGTATGAATACTTTCGTGTGCCACTGTATGTAATAACTTAGTAAATTTCGAATGAATGAAAATATTATATTATGCAAGCATATTTCCCCTAACATAAATCAAGTTCCAAAGACGGAAAAAGCAAACTCGGAAGCTCCTTCTTGTCTAACTTCTCCTCGTTCTTCATCCTCTAGCTCGTATATTTATTCTTTACAACGGACACGAAGCAAATTCGAACAGACTGGAAAAAAGAAGGCGTCGAGTCGAAGTTGTTCGACGATGCTAACACGCCAGCTGTTAAGTGTTTTACTTGGTGCATTTCTGTATCGTACTCGGATAAATCTGGCCAGATCTTTCGTGAACGAAGAGATTTACGCTTGGACGCGTATAAAAAGATCCCCTCGAGCTTCTTCGATGAAAAGCGTGTTTAGAGGTAGAAAGAAGTGGAGCCGAAGTTACAAAGGCCTTTTGCTTTCTTTGGGGTTTGTATGGCGCTTTTACGAAGTTTTGGAACTGGTCTTAATCCTGTCAAGATGGTGTTCAGAGGATATTATTTTATTGTTCTACTTTGATAAAAGAATAATTCTTTATTTAACGGTCGTCTTTACTTTTGCGTATTATTAATTAGAATTTATTTGTTAAAATTGTCTTAAGTCTTCGAACGTTTAAGGAATGACTCGGTTGATGATTAATTTTTCATGGAACTTCCTCATTTATTTGTAAAGACTCGTATTAATCCGTATTTTCGACGATTCGCGTATTGTTGTCAGAAATCTATAAAATTCAGAGTGCAGATACTCATGAGCGGTGGCGTACGTAGTCGGCCACGAGGGTAATCCTGTTCCTCGAGCTGAAAGGAGCCGTGTTTAGCGCATCGCGCCAGTAAATTTTGGTTGGTCTCGTTTTTCTCTCGTGCGCTTTCGCGGATCAACAGAGAATTCAGATACGATCAGTCGGGAGGGAAGAAAGGAAAAAGAAACAGAAAAGGCGATGACTATTCTTATTTCGATCTGTTAATCGGCGATAACGCGTCGACAGAGATAGCGCGTCACGCGTAACAATAGAAAGAAAAAGGTGGATACAGGGAGAGAGTGGATCACTCGCGTGCGTTCTTCATTCCCCGACTCTCGACTGTCCCATTTCATCCCGATTTCTATCAAGATTACTTTGTCATGATCCTCCTTTAATCATTACCATATCGAAACATGCGATTGGAAATGCGACAACAATGATTTTCATTCGTAGCTTTACTGTTACTCGTACAGCTTTGTCATATAGGGTGGTTTTAAATTAATCACTGATCTATTAGACAATGTAGCATTCGCTATAACGCGTGTAAATCGGCATTCTGTTGTCTGTATATAACTTATTAAGAATCGTGTTGCATTTAGTCGATGATAAATGCTCTTCGAAACTGACGCTCGGAGTTGTGGAGGCTGGATCAGTTCCAACGTGCTTTCTAAGTGACATTTACTTACACATTGTATCGATAATGATATTGCATTTATCTCTGTCATTTATTTTCCTCTGGAGAGAACGATTTATGAAAATGTCCCCGTACATAAACGGTCAAATTTTGAACCAAATATCATAACTGTCCAAATCACAAAACATTTGATCAGGAGTGTATATATCCTCTAATTTTGCTCGATCTTCTCTCTTCTTCTCTCGCTCTCCAGTAAGTAAAGTCCATGGAGCCAACGGGAGAGACTTCTAACCGTGCGTCGCGTTGCGTGGGTGAGAGAAAAAGGACTCGCGAGAGCACCGAATGGTCCGCGTGGAACGGTGCTCGGTTCTGATTGTGAGCGGGCCGATCGGGCCGACGCGACGAGTCAGACGTGCCGAGGCTATGACCGCGTTTCTTGGTGGGCTAAGTGGCACGCGCCTACCTGCCCTCTCTTACCTTCTTCCCCGTCTCCTTCTCCACTCCCGTAATCCACACTCCCACTCTTCGGTGCTCGTTTGCCACCTCCCGATCAAATAGGCCGCACTCGATACATTCTGTCGTCTCGGTAGCGTCCACGGAACCACGTTTCCACGTTGATATCGCGCCGCCTTTTTTTGCCTCCGCTTCCGCCACGTTCGCGCCCACGTGGATCGTCACTTTCCCTGTTTCGCGGTCCCCGGAAGTGTCGCTCAGACCACGGCTTCTCTTCCCAACCGACGCACCGGTTTCTGCGTCTCTAACACTTGGACCGATCGTACGCTTCGCCTCGATAATTCGTATATTTCTCTTTGTTTTTCATTTTTTACTTTGGATTTCTGATGTTTGTATGATACAAGGAAGTTATAAATTAAGCTGTGTAATAGTAGTATTTGTTGATGCTTGTGGGATATAAAGAGATTTGTATATCATGTTATGTCCTAGAGCCGCGCAGAATAAAGAGAGTGAAGATTTAGGATTGGACTGCGGACTTTTATGCAAATTTTTACGAAATTAGTCAGAAGTTAAGAAGTAAGGCCTCGGGAAAAGATTGTGTTTCCTACGAAGCATTGCATAAATCAATTTGAATATTTTATATATTCTCTCATATTATGTGCATTCGGTGTAACTTTACAGTTTCAGATTTCCTACAGATTCGTGAAAATCCGCAGTTTGTTTATTACGTATACGATTAATGGTATCTCACTTCTCAGTACAAAAACTTTTCGATATTAATACTCCATGGGGAAATATATTTTCTCGCATCTCGTGCAAATTTTACAAATATTTTACAAATGTAAATGTTTGTATTATTATACAACAGTTTGTTAATTCGAACATTTGAACCTTTTTTTGATAAAAGTAAAGATTGAAACTAAATAAACTTCTTACATCCTAACCCCAGATGTAACATCTGTTGGATAGTTTCAATGATTCCACGCCTGTGGTTTCTGCGTGCGTCGTGTCGATGTCAATATTGGCCCTTTGTTTTTTTTTGCCTCCTCGTCGTCAGTCTAATTCAACACTTCGCGATCTGTATTATTTATTATTTATTTATTATCTGTATTTACCTATTTATTATATGTCTATATACCGACTTACGCTATATTCACTATGTCATATCTTTCGTTCTTTCTGTATCGCATATTATATTAGGCTGTCCAAAAAGTTTCTCTCCTTTTATAAGGAAATAATAGATGCACATTTTTTGTTTTATATTATTTTATCGAATTATTTACGATTCCCTTTTGTTCTATTGGAATATTTATCGTAAATACTATACGTAAATATATAATACTATATGCAAATATTATATTTACTGCAAAAATTGGTTATCTCGCGCAATAAATAAACATATAGAAACTTGTTAGGTTCTAGGATGTTGTTACATCCTCTAGGAATTTTCTATCGACGACAGAATTGAAAATTGACTATTTTCTATAAGTATGCCTCGTTTGTACAATCCTAGTTAGGATTTCATGCTTTTACCTGCCATATTTCTGTCAATCTCTTTGTCTGAGACACCTGAAACGCGATTACTTTGACTACTGACCGACTTCACGATCTCGCTATATCCTGACCCGTATCATAATCATTGGACGAAACCACGGGCGGTCGCGTATTTGCTCGTCACGCGAGATGAGGGAATCTCGATGGGTAATTGAATCCTCGCATGCCATCGTGACATGGAAGCCTGTCTTTAGAATTCTAGGTAAAAGGAGTTTGCGCGATTCCACTGAAACGTTCCAGCCAGTATTCTGGCATTCGGTATAGATTCTGCTGAGAAAAGTAGAATTGGGCGTGTAACAGTCGATTGGTATTTGCTCGGCTGTAGATGAATCCGGACACGGAAACTATGATGTTCTTTGCATAGTTGATTAGTTCTAGATATGGGACGAAAAATTTGATCCCAGGTTCGAAAGAATTTTAAACTGATTATGGTTCGATTTAGACAACGAATACTTTGATTAACGCTTAATTATTGATATCGCTGTTATGACAATTCCGCTGCTAAACTTCATATTATTTGATTATTATTACATCGCGGACATTTATGGAAATTCATATTTTGCAAATACTTTAGACCTCGAAAAGGATGTATTCAAGAACCTATATTTTGGGTATTTCAAACCATTTTGCATATTGTGTGCATTTTATAATCCGCAGTCTAATTATTATAATCTGGGCAGTTTGATCGATAATTATCTTATTACGTCATAATAGTATAATTTCAAATTCATTTATTACCCACTAAAGAGAAAATTCATACAATGAAAAAGAAAAGTATTACAGAGTCAGCCAAGAAGAAACATTAATTCTCGATTACGTGTTTACCGCGTCCCACTAAACGGACCGCGTTGTCTTATCAATGCGAGCGAAACGATACGGCCCAACTTCTTTAATTTTCCAGGATTTCGATAATGAAAACGGAGCATCCCCATGGCGTTGATGATTTACGAGCGATCTTGAAGCAGCCTCGATGGTATTTGTGAGTTATGCAAATACAGAGTGCGTCGTTTAGAAACAGGGTCGCATCGCTTGAGAAGATCTATCATTTTCTCTTTCTCTCTCTCTCTCTCTCTTTCCATTTTCTTCATCTCGCTCTTCTATCTTATCTTTCTAATGTCTTACTCCTCGCATTCCTCTCCTCTTCTGTCCTCCTTCGCCGTGCTCATTATCACGATTTTCCATTACCCTCGTTCGAATTTCCACGCTCGACGACCTGTGCGAGAGTCAGCAGTCAACTCCATGTTATACATTTTATCGTTATTAGCGTCGTGGTTTGCTAGGAAGGGCGTCTTTTTTCTTGTTATCTTTTGGTAGAATCAATTGATAAGAAGGAAGAGAATTTTTAAAGGATTTCAGTGGAATAACATTAAGTCGAATGATAAAATCATCCGAGTCTCATTAGAGCAGTTCTCTTACTCTTTGCAAGTTTCTGTTATACTTATTCGAGATTCTGTTATTCTTTGCAAGAATAGTAACTTTTCGAAAGTTATATTACTTTTTGTAACCATCGTATACTTCCATTCTTCGTTCTTCATTCTTCAGCTATCAGTGGAAATAGATTTCTACTTTTCAACGTACGTTTTGATTTACTTCGCTTGTTGGTTTGATTTTTATTCCATTTCAAGGAGACACCAAAATTTACCTATCGTTCGTTCCGATCGATCTTATTGACCTTAACTTCATCTCGATTTTCCACTCGAAAGCAATGCACACACTGCGAATGTACATCGCGTAATCATTCGGTGGTTACGTCGCGAAACAACAACGATAGCGATTGAAGTAGAAGTAGAAGTACAAGTAGCAGTAGAAGAAATAGATAAATAAGACAGTTACAAACGATGATAAACAAACAAAGGTAGACAACACCAAACAATGATAAATGGGAACAAACAAAGATAAATAATAAATGACAGCGTCAAACGACAGATACCGGTCGTTCGAGTTCAGCCGGTCGAACCAGAGTGCTTAGAAAGCCAACGTGAGCAAACCTGGTGTAATCCTATATTGCCGACACGGTTCAGGTTAGTCGCATTCGCCGTTCTCTAATGCAAGTAGGCGAATGCAACTAACCGGCTGGGAGAACTAGGCGAAATTAGAATGTTTGTCCGATTGCGTATTGCACCGTTGTACCAAACTCGAACACGAAGTTCGATTTTCTGAATATAGATAAAATCAAGGAATCTTCATCTTTCCTTTCGTTTACGTTTCCCTCTTTACGGCCGATAATTTCGCAAAAATCTTAAAGTAGCTTCGCGATAAACTGCGGTAAAATTGTGGCAAGGCTAAAAATTTGAAGCTTTTCTTCAAATAAATTGTTTTTTATATAGTACACATTAGCGTTAGTTCGAACAAAAGTAAGGAATTCTCGTCAGAGCCGCAATTGGGCTGTCTATCCGATCTTGAACTTCACATAGAAAAATCGTCTTCAAGAAACGATAACTACGACGTGGTTTCAAAGGCGGTCAGAGGAAATTAAGTTTTCGAGAGGCGCGATTCTTCGAGTCGCGGCTCTTAGCTCTTTTACTCGGCGCGACGAGCAAATGGTTTCACTTTTAGGTCACCTTCGCGTAAGTACATTCAGATTTCACCATTTCTACCGACAGCTTCGGGTCCTTTCGCTCTCTCGAAACGCTCGATATTCTTCGTTCATACACTTAGATATCCTCGAGAGCCGGCTCAATGCCAGATTACCAGGCAGAAAATTGTTGGGAACCGAGTTAATTCGAGGATATTTGTCCTTCGGATAGCGTAAATTTGTTCTGATCTATCAACTGCGTTTTAAACAAATTACCTTAGTCGAGGGAACGAAACGTCGGACACTGATGTTTACAATAGTGACTATATTTCTTACGCAACAGTCGATATTGGAAACGATCAATCATGCGTTGTAAGAGCACACCCACGAGTTTATCTCGACGACCTAAGTCATAACAGTTCTGGTGAGACGTGCGTATATTTCTATCCTTATATCCGAGATAAGAAATTCTATTAAAATATTATAATTACGAATGGAGAACGGTAATGAAACCAACGTAGTCGAACAGATTTTATTGCTTGTGTTTCGTTTATTAAGCCTTTGTGACAGCGATAAACAATTATTTATTTCATCTGGATTATACTAAAACAGATTCTTTTATATTTTTGTATAATATGTTTCTGTCCAGTTACATTATAACGCTAAATATAATTTTTTTCATAGGTATGATGTATAGTTTATTAATTTAAAGCCTCGGATAAATTTAATTTTTGAGGTTAAATTTATTAGATCTCTTGGTCGGTATTTGTTATATATTAACATAGCATCGATACACTTTCTTCGTCAATTAATTGTCAATGCTATACGCATAGGGTTTACCAGAGGTTTCTGGTTTTTGTCTGCGTGTTTTATGGGCAAAAGTGAGAGTAAAGTAAAAGCGAGGGAGTAAAAGTAAAAGTAAGACGAAAATGTCGTATGAGCGTAGGTTAGTGAGAGCTAAGCAATATATGAACATAAATAAACAGCTGTATAGTAGACGTAGTAGATAGTATGAACAAAAAATTGTAGTAAAAGTAGGAAATATGAAGGTCTTAAGTTGGTATGGCTTGTTATGAACGAGTTCTAGCAAAAATATGAAATGTGAAGGTCTCTTCGTTAATGAGCTGCCAACATTTTAAAACAAAATCCCGTTTTTCATTCCTTGAAAGTAGTTACCCTTTTTTAAGCAAATGGAAAGGCAATGAAAATGAAGACAGCATCGTTAAGACAGGATACGAAATGATTAGCAAACGACTCCATTAACAGGTTAGCATGTTACAACTTTTTTACACTCTCTCTAAATCCATATGTCTATGATAATGTGCTGGTACACCTCTACTTTACTAAAATGCAGACTCATGTTTTCTAAATTACCATGTTTGTAGAACATTAGTTATGCGATATATAAATTTTCAATGCGAACTTGCTAGCTATGGTCAGCATTTCAGTATCCATAAATCTTCAAATTTCTAAATTTTTTAATTTACGATGTTCCGAATTTGTTAATTTTCTAATCTCCAGATTCCAAAAATCTTTCATTTTCAAGCTTACGAGCGTCCAAATTTCTGGATTTTTAGATGCTAAATTTTCAAATATTTAAATTTTCAAATTATGCGTGTCCCATGTACATCAGGCGGACAAAGTCGAACCCAAGAAACCTACTTTCAACGAAACTGAAAGGCCTATTCTTTGCAATATTCCAGTGTTTGAAACGGGGTAACCTTTTCGCGTGTGCAACCCTTTCGCGATTCGAAAGGTTAACAAAACTCGAAAGAGAAAGAAATCCCAAGGCGTGACCGGTTTGCCGATCCAGCTGAGACCACTTCACCTTAAGGTCAGGCCGAATTTAAACGCGACGAACCTAGCCGGGAATGAATTTTTTAGCACGGCCCTGGAGATATATTTACAAATATGTAAACCGTGGACCTAAATGCCAGCGGCTTTCCCGGAGACCTGGCCTATCTGGTCTGGCCTAGCTCGCCACGTCGTTACGAAACTGCTCGTTAACGTAACTGTAACCGAGTAATCGTCGCTCGAATGTTGTCATCGCTCGTAAAAATATCTTCTGTCGAACATTGTGTTCCTAGAGTCGCGCGTAAGACACTAAAATCAGAATAATTTGATTAGACGCGTCAACAGCCTCTCAGAGGACAAATTCTGCTCGAAAAAATATAGAGTACGATATTTCGGAGAAAATCAAGTTCCTAATTCCAATAAATTCTAAATATATAGACTCTATGATATTTATGGAATTGTGACAAAGCAGACATCAGAGTATACAGTTTATTATTATTATTATTATCACCGGAGGAAACGTAATCTATTCTTAATCTCATTACTAATCCTACCGAGTATCGATAACAAATATAAGATTTGTGAAATAAATATGATTTTCAAAATTTATAGAATTACCAGTTGTGCTCGACTATTCGCTATTACAGTTCTCTATTTCATCGATAGAATGACGACCGATGGTTCAACAGGCTACAATTACGATCGTCATTAATGATTAATATGTAAAAACACGGCTACTTGTTATCCGACAGATCGTGGAGCCATGTATAAAAGACTCACTGTGACGAGACAGGACTTGGTCTCGGTCCACTTATCGCGGGGCGACGACGTCGCAAACGCATTCTACTTGCGATTTGGAGCAAGCGTACACCCCTCTTCAGAAGTATTAGATGTCTTAATCATAAGTATTGTATGAGACACCTGCCGGTCTCATACAGGTTCCGTAGATCAAGTACGATAATGGAGTCAGATTACGAACGAAAACGGTTATACGGTGCAGAATTTGTTCGTGTCGTATATCTTTCTGTTTGTTTCACGAGAATTTTGTTAAAATATAAAAAATTTCGTTTTGGACGTCAAGATAAAAATATCTACGGAAATTCATACAGAATTCATAACAATTTTTACGATCTGCAAATAGAGATTATCGCAAGTAATAAACGTCTTTATTCCATTTGTTCTTCGTTGGTTTTACGGCGAGTAACGATTCTCTTTGCGATTCGACGATTTATGTTTTCTGGGTAATTACACGGATAATAAGTTCATCATCTCTCATCGTTGAGCAATGAAATTTCCAGAATTCGTGCAGTGTACACGTTTAACCTTTTAAACGTGGGCTTGGACACGACGACGAGTTAACTCGCCTTTTGTGAGAAATATTTCCGGAACGGCGCACGAGATTAACCATTTAAATGCCTTGGGTAGCATTAAACATTTGCTGTTCACACTTTTGCTCGAGTAATCCGCTCGTTATGTCGTTTCAACGTTTGCTCCGCGCTTTCTGCGAATTTCCCTCGTTTAATTTTCCTGCTAAAACTATATAACGAGCCGGAGAAATTTGTCTAAAAATTATACAAAATTTTCAAACAATATATATACATGTATATATATATCATAGCTGTGGTTAGTTCTAATGTCAAATACAGTACAAAATCATTCGCGATCGAATGCGATAGTATCGACCAGTAACCTAATTCGTTCTCCAAAAATGTAGAACAGCCTCGCACAACAATACGGTTCCACGATCGTGCCGGTTTGCCAACAGACGCCTCGCTTTACGCAACAATCGATGTTGAAACGTGTAATCAGCAGTTCTTCTTTTTCTCTTTTCGCAGTCCTCATTACGGTCGATCAACAGAATCTCTAAGCGAACGATTTCTTACCCACTTTTCATAATATTTATTTCCTTCGCCTTTTTACCACATTCCAACCCGCGTATCTTTCACACGCGTATTGACCTTAAAATCCATCCCAAAACAGGATAATCGAAATCGTTTCGTTCGTTTAGTTCAGAGACGATCTCATATAAATTTCTTTTCTTTCTCTTTCTGTTGCCGTTCGGTAATTATGCTCGTGCACGAATGGCCTATTTAATTCAATGAAACGAGCCATTGACGAGCCTATTCAGCCATACGACAACCACGAGGTCACGTAACACAACGGACCACACCCACACGCGGACGCACACCAGCGTGAATCACACCCATGTGGTCGCGTATACTTGCATGTACACAGAGAGTAGCTGGCACGCGTGATCGTACGATTAATTTGATTTTACGGCTGGTCGATCTCTCGATCGCATCGGGAGAGATGCTGCTGGCAATACGATTCTCTCACTGGTCGAGTTGAGATTTCGAGTTCCATCGAAAAGTTGATCTCCATTCTATTTGTTATAGCGTGAAGTTCGAATATGGCTAATATTGCTCGTTAAATTTTATGTTAGTGTCACATCGAAGAAGAAGAAGAAATTTATTATTAATCGTATATATCCGACGTTAAGCGAATTTATTGAGTAGACAATGAAAAGAGTTTTATTCGATAGATACACACTGCTCAACGTAATTAGAAGATCGCTACGAATAATTCTATTGAAGCAATCTAGCAAGTGAAAATAAAAGTCATATGGACCGATAAATTAGCATATTATTCGTATGATACTGTAAAAAAAAATAGTTTTTAAGAGAATCGTCAAAAAATATATAAACACGAGAAGCGAGAATAAAAATCAAAGTGACACGAAAGAGATTCTTTGATAATTCCGTATGACGCAGTGATAAGTTAATAACAAATAATCTCTGTAATAATTTAACAATAGAATAAAATAGCAATCATGCAATTACTGCACTCAACCTGCCAAATTCGAATTCGTTTCACTTATCCGTGCTCCACTTGTTCGAGCGATTGCTAAACGTTTCAATGGATTTCCGCGTTTCTCAGCGAAAGCCTGTGAGAAAACACGTTGCGAAGTCGATCTTTTCCCATGGAAGCACCAGGGTCACGATTTCAAAATTTCCTTATCGATTTCCGATTTCTCAATGTTATCTGGCGTTTTGTTTACCGGGAAAGCAAAGTGAGAACACATGCGGTATGTATGGCGTGGTAGAATTTCCATAAGACGAAAAATACGTAACGTTGCGAGTTATCCATTGCACACTTACCGACAAGTGGCCTCGATTCCTTCTTCTGTACTTTCTCGCTGGTTTTCTGCCCGAAACCGGGCAACAATGTTGCGACTGATTACTGAATCTCTCAGAAGCTCTCTCGTATCCTGCTCTGCTTGTTATGGATGTTGCAACGAGCTCATGTAGTTTGCTACGGAAGAGTAATCCTGTTTTCTCCTTTCATTTTGTACCTTTAAATTCGATGTTCGAACGCTTCGAATGAAAAATAAGTTTGGAATTAACGAAACAGAGATTATCGGTGAAGTTAGCAATTAACTCTGAAGCAGAAATCAGGAAGATTATCAGATCAGCGTGAAGACGATATCGCGATCGCGTTTTTCCACTTCAAAGTGCTCGTTCATAAAGACTTCGTAACTCCTAAAACTATGGTTGCTATTAGGGACTGCTTGGGGAAGAAGCAGCGAATCAATTTTCGAAATTTAGAAAAATATTCAGACAATTAAATCTCGATACAAAGAAAAGATTTGCACAAGCCTATATTGTTGTATGTTGTTCTCCAAGATAAAAGAAATATCGCGAAAGGAAAACATTTCATAAAGCAAACGACGTTCCAGGAGGAAAGCAACTCAGCGAGTATTCTAAACAGTATGCCAAATACAGAATATACTCGAATATCAATAGAAAACAGTAAAATTCTGTCTTCTGTTTCTTCCATCTAAACCTACTACTTAGCAACGAAAAAGGCACTAGGCAACTACTGACGTAAACATCTTGTATACTTCTACAAAATTAACAAAATCCTTGCCGCGACATTTCCACCAGCAAATATGATGCACATTAAAGAAGTATACCTCGACGAACCTTCGTTACTCGATAACGAAGGAAGGAGTGTGTGGTTGGAAGTGCTTGTCACGCTGCAGCGTATTGGTGGCACGGCAGTAGCGATACTCGAGATGACGATGGTACCGTGGTACGTTACAGCGATGGGGTTATGCTCCTACTTACGAGGAACGACGAACGCGGTTAGCCTAGATCACAGTAAGACAGAGAGGGCAGCGGCGGCTCGTGCGCGTGCACCAGAGCGAACAGAGCGAGCACAGGGTATAACGCCACGAAGGGGGCCACGCGATAAAATCCCGGCAAAGCAAGACACCTCGTGGAGAACACGATACGCTTTTCTGCAGCTGCTGAACGACCAGCCAACACAGCCAGCCAGTCGACTAACCGGCCGATTTCGCTCGCGTTGCAAAAGCTCCGTTTTTCTTGTGGGAACTCGAGTGCTGCCGCGTACCGAATACATGATCGTTACGTTCACGCTGTCATCGTGCAACGTAATCGGTCGGTGACGGTCCTCGTGATGACGACGTCGCGTTAAGTGGGGAGTTACGCTTCGAGAGAAACGCGATTAAGAAGCTACGTAGATTTTTCTTTTTATTTTGTTTCAAATTGTGCATAGACTACCATGGTCAACATGGATAGATTAGTATCCAAGATCGGTTTCATTGGGATTTTAAGCTTTAAGCTCGGTGTCCGAGTATTTCGAATAACACAAGACTTGGAAATTAATCGGACGGAGGATAGAGAATTTTATAGTTAGAAGGTTTTAATTCTCGATTGGCGTCGCTGAGATTTTCATCGAGTTTAATGTTCGAATATTTTGAATATAGGAATATAAGCGATCTGATAGATAGTTGGTAGTTTGTGCATCCTGCTACAGCAAGATTTTTCGTTTTAGTTAGTTTTTAATTATTTTCAACAGTTTTTTCTTAACATATTTTACAGAAAATACGTGTTTGCTTTACCATTAATAAAAATCCGTTCCAAAGAAATTAAAAAATGAATTCGAACAATTCTCATCTCTCATTACGTCATCGCTCACTTTAGCTACAAAGGGCGATCTACAAAGATTTGATTTATTATTTTTTAATTTTCCTGAAATATCTGCGTGATGTTTCCAAAGGATCAAACAGAAATAAGGTTGTCACTAGGGTGATATTGATGAGGCTTAGGACGAAACGCGAGCACACGTGCATCGATGCACCGTCGAACAACTTTGTCAAGAGATGTTTTTCACGGAGGCTTCGGCTCGTGCAACCTACCTACCTACATAAACACGATGCTCCGCTTTGCTTCCCGTTCTCCTTACGAGCCCCTGCATTGCACCTCCTCGAGAAAATGAGAGAAAGAGAGGCAGCTGCCGGGCCTGAGGGGAGGAGAAGCTGGGTTGCAAAAAAAGGTCGAGAGTTGAGAGTAGGCAACCCAATTTTGTGACGCTCGCTTCTAGGTATTTCGATGTATCGCGCACGGGTCAAGGTCGGCCGAGATTTTTTACCAACGAAGTGTCAGTCGTTCTAAATGATTCCGACCACGGGGCCGACATCTCTCTGAGTCGCTTTCCGCGAATCCCATCGGAGATCTTCGCTAGCAAACTGCATTTCCCAACTGCGTCTATTAACATCTGCCAATTAACGAGATACCAAATTTCAATTGTCGCTAGTCAGTTCTGAATTCTCACTATCTAATTCTCATTATTTCTCACTAACGATATCTAGTCGAAGAGCGTGCAGAAAGGACATGATAAGTCCACTCGTGCTTGAATTCACAAACGTAGGTTTCTTAGAGATACGTGACGGATCTATGAAATTTGATAAACGATCAAATTAATATAGTAAATATTATTCAAATATGATATAAATAAAATATCTGATCTCACGGCCGAGTAAAAAGATAGTTTCAGTAAGATGGAATTATCGTGCGTATCGTTACAAAAGATTGCAAGAATCTAAGTTACGCACATTTGAAACTTAAATTACCATTTTCCAATTTCGCAGCGCCCGCTCTCAACCTCCCCGCTCTAGTCCTTCGACTTTCAGACTCCAACTTCGAGCACTGCAATTCCACCTCTGGTGGCATTCTCCCGAAGAGAATACCGTTCTCCATCTCCAGGACATGTTTACCCAAACTTATTATTCTAGAAGCTGCCCACGCCGCGCAGCCTCGTTCGCGCGACACGTTTCTCCGCTAACGAGCAATTTTCTCGAGAGATATTTTTCTCACACGAACAACGTCTCGTCTCGTTCGTTGGTTCACGAACCAAGCGAAAGTTTCTCGTTCGGCTCGGGACGTACGTCTCGCCGATAAGTCTTGGAATTAATTCGACGATATGCATCATCTGCCTCGCGGTTTTAACGGAATTCGATCGTGAATCAGGGACAAGAGGAGGCACGTTTGTGATGTCATAGAAGTAGGGCATGGTGGAAGTGCCTCTCGATATCGTCGGTCGAGATTCTGCAGTCGCTTCATCATCGCATAGACAAACTCGATTCAGCCGGATCGCGTCATGGGCAATCGTTGTTAAGGAGGCGTGCTCCACGTGAGATTGCGTTACTTTCCACCGTTATTTTAGTTACGAGCGGTTGCTTTTAAGAGCGACTCGTGGGAATCGACGAGCACGTTTCGAGTATCACTGTAGAGATGCTATTGTACCATTGACGATGTTATCCGTATTAAATTTTTATGGATAATATCGTTTAGTTAAAACGGACTTAAACTAGAAACGCAAAATGTACAGGTATTGCGAGTTTCTGTATCTTCAGTGCATCTTCGATGCATCGGTCTTCCTGGAATAATCCTCATGAAGCTCCTTCTATTTTCTGAACACGCGGGAAAACAAGGGAAACGGTTCAGATAGAGTGCAAACGCGCATCGTACCGACAGCTCGTATCTGGGACGAATTTTGCAGAAATCTGAAACGCAAATCTCCTTTCTCTCGTTCGTTCCGTTCTCGAAACGAACTCGACGTCGTTTTTTTAATACCGACGTCTCTGACTGTGTATAGCGTATACATTGTCGCGTGACGGAGGAAATCGTGCCGGATCGTAGCGAGCAACGATGAATATTGTTGCAGTCGAACACGAGGGAAAGTCGAAGAAACGTTTCAGCAATCGAACCCTTTAACGTTACGTGCGTTATTTCAAACTAATAATATCGGAGTCTTCCGTAGATCAGTATCATAGTCAATTTTACGATTCGTATAATTTAGTTCCATAAATTCTACGAATAATTAAGATCGTAGATATAGGAGATTACCAGTGGAAAAGAACTGATAAGATATATCGTCTGGGAAAAAAGTTTCGTGAAACTGTCAGCATTCAAGTTGATATAAAAGAAGAAGAAGGATGCTTTATCTTACCTACGGTGGTATACACCGGTACGGCAAAGCAGTAAAAATGTTCCCGTAGTAAAATGGCTCGTTTAAAGCGTATCACACACAATGAAGCAGACGTGGTACCTGTTTTGTACTAAGGTCGCAGTGGCCGACCACAAAAACGTCCCTTTAAAGCAGGCCCAAGCGTTCCCTATCATTGCCTGGCCACGCTATATTCCAGACAATGCTGGAAAGTTTGAGAGATTCGTCGTTTTTCTGTTATGCTTTCGTTATTATGTACTTTGGTATGCGCCAGAGGAAAGTCGTCTGCTTTCTATTAACCTGTTAACTGCTTCTGATGAGCATACTCGTTTCGTTTTACTCAAACGGTATATAACCTGAACAAACATTGAATACCTTTCGTATAGATTTATAAAACGTATAAAATATGTATTATTTAAATTATTCAAAGTTTCTTTTAGTTGAATTATTATATTTTTGAAATTTAATATCGCGCAACCAAATGATAAATTATATAGGTTTCGTGTTCCTTGAACCTTTCAAGTGTTCGCATCAAAGATAATATATAATTTTCGTGTTGTACTCTATGATATCGTGAGTTACGAATTAAAAGGACTTTCACTTTTCAAGAAAGATACCATGACACGTATTTGGAAGCGACAATAATGAGCTGTAGATTAATGAAGCGTTCACGGTGCATGTATTAAGCGATACGAATTACATATGTACAAAGCGTAAAACATTAAACTTGTCGATGTTTCAAGGATCAATTACGAAATCTGCCAATCGTAGTTGTTATTCCTCGTGTCATATACATAATTAGAAATTAATCCATCAGACAAATAGTACGTTCTTCTGTCTTTTCTCTTTTTCTCTTTTTTATTTCAAGGTTCTTTTAAACCGTGATGAGTTAACGGAATGTCAACACTTCGTAAGATTCTCATTAAGAAACAATAAAATACATTTCAATGAAAATGAACTGCGGCGATAAATTATATGCAAATGTGGCACATTTATCTTTTTCCTGTATCGATGTGTACGTAATACAGCTTCTACATATTCTCTGGTCTCACGAGGTGAGGGGGAAGTTTATGAATTCATAGCAATTGGTGATCCCAGACTGTCGGGTGCTGCTGGTACGCGTTAGCTTCACGCCGAGAATCTTTATAAGGGATCCTTTCAACGATGTTGCACCTTGAAACGTTATTAGATCGACCTAGAAACATCATTTAAAACTTCATGTCGGGATTTAGAGTGAACGTCAGGGATATTTCTGGTTGCGAATATTTTTAATATTTCACGCGTTCATGTGAATTACTTTCAACGCTTTTATATTCCCGCGTATGGTATCGATATTTCGAGTGTTTTCTTCTTTAAATCGAATAATTGGAATATTCCCTGCGTGTTTACGAGTATTTTGACTTTGATAGCGAAAATCTTCGGAATATTTTTCGTGGTCCTGTAAATTTTTAGATTATCTCTGATATTCAAACGAATGTTGACAGTATTTTCTTTTAATATTAATCGCTATACGTATGTTTAAAAAATAGATGCTGGCTAATCGTAGTCGTTAATCCAGTTCAACTTTCACTTTTCTCCAGAGAGAAACTGTGGTATATTTTTTACAGCACAGGTAATAATTTGTAGAAAATCAAATGTAACACGACTACAAACTTAGTTTTTCAGAATGTTTCTTATCATTTTGTCTCTCCCTCTCTCTCTCTTTTAATCTCTATATCGTATATCAAATATCAAATGATGTTAAAATGTAGAGAAATAGAAATTGAGATATCTCAAATTGACTTTCGGTAGATTCGGTAGACAAACAAACTGTTACACTTGTGCAAGGTATAGCGATGCAACTGGATTCCTTCATATCTAGGCAAATATGGAAGCAATAATTTCAATTGTGTCGATACTCTGACAGGTAACGTTAGTACGATTTATTTGTATAATCCTTACAAGCTTACAAATATCATAATCGTCCATAAATCGTCAGACACCCAATTTTCTTATGTTTGATTAATATGAACAATCGTAAGCAAGAAATAAAACTTTTCTACAATCTTATTCGACAAGTAGTAAATCTCACAGCTACATGTCGTAACACGGTTCTTCATTTTTCGTTAAACAATTACGCAACATTCAAAGCACAAGGTATAGAACGAACCGTACTTTTGCAACGGGCTGTAGCTCGTTACCAGATGCACAATAATTCTTTGTTAACCGAGCTTGTTGATTCAACAACAATATTTAACGAGTGAACGTTTCGAAAACGAGCGTGCAGTTTCGCTCGTGCGAATATGTAATTGAAGCCAGCGATGACATAATGCACTGGTTGGGCCTTTAACAACAAAGTATCGGTTTGTTTTTCCAGCGGCCTCGATTTTTTCCCTATTTCCCTTTCACAAAACAATCGAGGCCATTTCGCTCGATTTTCCCCCCTTATTTTCTCGAAAAATTATCTCTGGCCACCTTCAGCGATTCGTTTAACGTTTCCATCCATTAAGAATCAAGCAGTGAAGCAACGCATCAAAGTTTCGTAAACGCAGCATTATTGAGAAACGTAAATCAGATAATCCGTATACGTGTTATTTTTTTGAAAGTGTACAAAATATAACTAGACTAATATATATTTAGACACTCTGCTAAAGTCTACCACACAAATCAAAGACGCTAGGTATTCTAATCACAATTCTAAGGTAAATTGACTGAAAAGAATTGCGAAGGAAATGTTGTGTGGCCCCTTGAGGTCGCTTAATCTTAAATAGAATCGCTATACGTATTTTAGCTTCCCCTATACTTTAGGCACTCTATACATATATTCATACAGCATATTTATAAATTATACAAATGGATATTTTCCGAATTGTTGCACTTGCAGAATTATTATTTTATCGATCTTCTGTCTCGCTTCGTCTCTCTCCTTCTTTCTTTCTTTCCTTATCTCCCTTGGCCGTTCTGTAACCGATAGATCATTCACGCTGGCTGACTCGGAATGGTAAAATTATCCAGCTCGGATCAAGGAAAATTCGTAAGTTATTCTTAGGTTAGAAATGTCACAACGTGTGCGTTTTATCCGTAATTTTTCTGACATTTATAGTCGTTTAAGAAATGTATGGTAAGGGGTGATTTGGAATATTACGATGTATTTGTTACAGGCATAAAGATTTATCGATGAAATAGAATTTTTCTGTATTTCTTGTTACCAAATTTTTCGTTATAAAATTATTTGGGTTAGTTGCAAATATACGAAATTAATCAATATTGTATCTTTATTTCTTATATATTTATATGCGGATTAATGTTGGAATTTTGAGCGTTTGACGAACCTTCACTCGAATTTGCCATCGTGGTTATAGCTGATATTTATTAGTACAAATGTGATTATTACAAGAGAATTATTACAAGAAGTAACAGCGGCGATCGGATGGTCGAGATGTCGATGACAATGAATTCAGGTTCGATAACGAATCCACGATCAACGGGACGACGAATGCGATGTGATACACGATCCTGGTTTCACTCTACGTGCAAGTAGTACTCCTCTGAATGGACTCTACCTCAGTCCAAGTGGAACTGCCCTTATATAGTCCTCTCCCCACCTCTCGGGTCAATCTTTGATTTTAAGGAAAGCTATATAATTATTCCATACCTGTTAGGTACACGTCCCTCCCGTGTACTACGTTCAGTGACTCGTTATGTCACTTCGAGCCCAAGCCCATCGTCATAAACCTTGAACACCCATAATCGAATTAGAACATTACAACTATTTCTTAGTTTTATTACTTAAGTGTAGCTATAGTAAATAGTAGTATAGTAAATAGTAGTAGTATAGTAGATTCTGGACTAGGGTATTGGAGTTTTCTCCAACATTCCAAAAGAGAGGCCCCGATGTCCTTTCATCTCCGACATATATATAGTTCGTTTCGACGTTAATGTCTATATAAAATGATTTATAGAAAACGTATTGTTAATTCAATTATGTTTCTCGCTATATGTGACAAAAATTCCAAGAGTTACTGTCACGTAGCAAACAATCGGTGTGATTCAGCGATCTGAAAAAACGGTGGGTTCTATTCCCTTGTATAACTAAAAAGATTGAAATAATCGGTTTCCAGGAATAATGTCGGCGATGGTCCTTGAGAAAGGTCCTCCGTTTAATGCGATAATGGCGAGAAACAAAGGCGACTTCTCCTAGGCTCGCAACTTTCTCGCTCTCGCGTCTATTTCAACCACGTCTGGCTACATTTTACTACACTCGACGATTAGCATGGATTTCGATTGTTCGTCCAGGATTGCACTCGCTGCTTAATGGACTGTCTCGACTATCTATTTCTCTGCCTCCGCCGGTTTTTGCACCACCAATCTCTGCTGTCTTTCTTTTCCCTTCCTCTCTGAATCTCTCACCTTTTCATTATCCTTTTCACTCCTCTTCTTTAACAATCCACAGCGAAGGCGATCACGTGGAAGCCTGAATTCTTTTAGCGACGAATGAACGAATAAAATAAAAAAATTGCGAGGAACGAGAAGAAGAATCGATAGATATTTGTTGTTTTATCATTGGAAATTTTTGCACCTGTAACGCAAATATACGAAGAGTGGTAAAAATGAAATTTAGGAATAAATACATTTTTATTGCTTGACATTTTACAATTCGAGTAAAGGTTTTCGACCATGTAAAGGGAAATTCGAATAGACGAAATACCAGAGATATTCGCGAGCTTGTCCTTCTAAAAAGATGTGTCTACGAGCAGATTGATGGGCTCGTCAAGACGGCGACCAATCTGGATCATCGATACGATGTAGAGAGAATAAAAAGAAGGTTAGTCTCGTGCTATTGGTAGCTTCTGTCGGGGCACCACAGCATGTGTTCTTTTGAGAAAGACGCTTAGGAGCCGAATATTCGAAAATAGAGAAGAATGGAGGAGCATCGAAGCAGTTTAATGCTCGTACCTTTGACGTTGAACGCTGACGATGGAATACGAGTGCTTTGAAGCTCTCGTTATTTGAAATTTCGAAATATCGCGGCAAGCTAATACGGCTATATTTCGTATCTATCTTTTTTTATTAGCAAAATTGAAAATTCAATTGGACACGTGATAAACTTCTTTCGCGATAGTAAACTCTAAAGTTTATTACCGCGGGATTAAAATTTACTAAACAGTTTCCCGAAGCTTTCTACACTCATCTGAAACTCTTCTTACACAAGTAGTAGATTTAATTAAACGGGTCTGCGATGGAAGTAAAAAGTCGTCAAGCAAGAACAAGCGAATAAAATAAAAAGAATTAAAATAGAAAGGAAACGAGAACACGCGCCATGGTAAAATCCTATTTCCACGTTTCTCGTTACATTCTACGATCCTCTCAACCACGACCTTTTGTCGAGGCTCATGATCGAATCTGAAGAAACCACGCTAAAGCGACGCAAGCCATCACTCTCGTCTCTATAAATGATTCGTGTTCCGCAAATATCATCAGGTCCTCACCAGCTGGCCTAGTGATTTACGTTCTTTGAATCGTCATCGAATCGTCGGACGACGATCGCCAGCGGCGTAATGGTTCTCGGCATCTAGGATTGCCCGCGCGAGGAGGCTGGTCCTCGAACGGACGGATAATATTGCGGCACGGGGAGTGAAAGCGACATGGTGAACCCGCTCACGAGGTTACCCATGTACTTTTACTCGATTCAAGCCGTATTATAGTGACTACTTACCCGGCAGTCCCTGGCATAGTTACCACCAGAAATATCGTTGGAAAGCCTGGCCGCTCAGCTCGCTACCCACTCGACGAGCCTACCAGCGAGAGAACGAGTCGCGTCTAACGAACTTTTAGCACAGATTCCTTGGATATTGTTTCCTTCGATCACTGTTATCAAACTTCCCTCGTCAACGATATTATTTCTTCGCAGAATTTTTCTCCTTCTTCTTGTTTTGATGTTTGATCAAAAAATATCCATCTGCTCTGATCCCTAGAGGTAAATTAGGAGAACAAAAGTAGCACGAAAAGAACACGTAACGATCCAGAAGAAGATATTCAACGAAATTGCTTCGCGTAGAAAGATATGAAAATCCCTCGGCACTGAGATATTACAAATCACAAAAGTACGGTCAAAAATACGTGTGTCGTTTAACCTAAGAAAAAGTTACGATATTTGCTCTATTTCACCAACGAGAGTCTATAATGTAAAGTAAAATTCCTTTAAATCCCATCGAACGAAACGCGTTAAAAATTTTAAAATCTCTCAAGATATAAAAGAAACGAAAAGTTCACCAAGAATTTCCCGCCAATCAATTTTTCGTCTGTTTACCTATTTCTCACAATACCTATCCTAACCACCCGTATTGTAAAAGAGACGTAAAAGATTTTACTGACACAAAACGATTCGAGCATTTTGGATAAAGCTCCGATGTACGCGTCTTCGCGTAATAGATATTCTGGTCTGTGGAAGGTCGATAATGCGCAGACTTGTTTGTCCTACGAGAGAAGCCGTGGAGCTGGAATAAAGGGCTGGCATATGCTGTCGGGGACAATGAGGACGAAATAAGAATCGTCGAAGGGTAGTGCACACCGTTATAGTAGGAACCCATTGACCAAAGCACGTAAACCCTCGCAGCCTGAGCTGTTCTCTGGCCCCTCCGAGATAGGTACGTCTCGATTCTTTTGGCTGCCCTTTTGCCAACGACATCGAACCCTCCAGTCTTTGCCCTCGCCCTCGCCTCATTTTACTAGATCTCCAAGGGCGGTTGGGAATCACTCTGATTCATTCATTCATTCTCACACGTGAGAGAGAAAGAAAGTCAATCAGTGTTCCCAAGCGATAATCAAAGGAAAATCGGAGAGATCACGGAAAGGATGGAACGATCGTTTGAAAGATTTTCATTTGACGCGTTTCATCGTCTTTCTGCGAGAGGTGAGTTTTTTTGAATAAGTTTGTTAAGTATTTTGCAGCCGGTAATTTTATTGTTCAGCTTCTGATGTTTATGGATGTTAAATATGGAAGAAACGCGTGACATTTATTGCACGATAGATATGTGCATATAAAATATGAAAATATGCAAAATACGTGATATATTACGTATTGTCTCTAGGTTGCGATATTCGTACGCACAGAATGATATCTATCTGTTCTTTGAAACATAGTGGCTTTTAAAAAAAGATCTGACAAATCCTTTGGCGTATAGAAATCTTCAAAAATTGTGACTCTGATCGAGATTCTAATCGAGACTCTAACCGAAGAAAGAAATAGAATTTTCAAAGTCCTTCTGTAAAGAATTCTTCTTTAGACGAAAAGATGCAAGCTTGTGTTCTTAGTTTTCGTTTCGTCATTCTATCGTTCGTATTGCAAGTTATATAATTTTGTCTACGTAGTTACGATCATTGTAGCGTTTCGTACATAGCCTTCAATAGGTTGTACGTAATAGTCGGTTATGAGTAATGGAATGATTATATAAACCATCGATTGACTGTGAATGAATAGGGCTCCCGTAGACTGTTCGAAATTGTCAGATACCAAAAGGTTTACATCTGTTCTGTTAGTAGCGTGTACAACTATAATTTAACACCTTAAATTACGTTTCATTTCTGTTTTAATGGTTCGACACGTTTCATGTCTGTTCGAATCAACTTTCTAAATGTAATCGATACAGTTTCAGTATAGAAATAAATCAAACTTGATTCATGACCTGGCATGAAAATTAATTAATCTCGCGAGGGAACGTAAGATACCGTTTTGGCAAGGACGAAGTCAAAACTTGCGCAACATTTATATACGTATATGTATTCACTAGATTTATATTTATATTCATTAGTCGACTATTATGTCTCCTAGTTAAATAATAAGAATCATTATGGTTATAAAACAACCCTGATCAAGCCGGTAGGCACGTAACAAAAGATAAATATAGGTTGGTATCGTGTGTTGTGTTCTTTCAAAATAATACACGTGTTAATACACGTGTTAATACGCGTGAATATTAATAATCGATAAAAGCGAAATTTTCTTTTCACAATTCATGAAATATTCGATACTTGCAACGATTCTATATAATTAGTATAATTTTAATTTACGATTCAAACAAATTACAACGACTCGTCTATAATACACGTATTCACACTTTGTCCAAACAACCGAATTCGTTTCCATTCGAAAGTTCCCACCCAAAGAAGAAAACTGCCGCGCAGAAGAATACTGGAAAGTCGGTTTCACTTTACCTCTAGAGCCGTTCCACTTTTCCTCGAAAAGTGTCGAGGAAAATGAGTCGTCGATGGATTGGCAACAATGAAATCCCAGATGGTTTCAGGACACATTTGCCACCCTCTTCTTCGATCAGCATCCTCGTGCAACGACTAAAACCGGATCCATACGTACAATACCCCTCACAAGTAATCCGTACGTCGATCGATTTATATAGCAAGAGATTGTTAGTTTTACCGAATTGTATAAATCAAGAGGGAATTAATCATTTACTGTCTGTTTACGGAAACAATATTAAATTTTAGTTATTTGAAATTACCTGACTATCTGAACTATATAAATTATCAGTTTAACGAGCTTCAACTATTACTTGCTTCGAGGTTACCTTTCGAAGATAAATTTTAGCACACGATAATATTCTGTATACTCTATCAATACGCGAATACAACGTGAATTCTGCTTTAGGTAACATTAAAATTATCGGAATACTCAGATTGCTTATTGATTTATTTTACAATTCTCTCTAGTAACTTTACAGATTTAAATCGGTTTATTTTGACGGCAATTCTTCGTTATTGTTCAAAAACACGAATAAAAGTCTGTTCCTTTTGTGTTATCTTCTCATACAGCTACCATCCGGTGCAAGTTTTGTACGTTCAATCGTCGATAAATAATCCTAGCGTTAATCATAAGCAATGAAAATCATCGTAAATCCTCTTGTCCGTAATTACACTAAATTGCATCCTGTGAAAAATAACCAAATATCCAAATACTTTTGAACCGTAGTGTATAATAGTATATCGTACGTACAATGGTTAGGTCTGAACGAGGAGAACGAAGCGGAGGTCGACGAAGAACGAGGGGTTCTTCCCTCGTTCTTATTCCATCTACCACCCACAGAGGCGGATCGTCACAGGATCCGAAATGCGGGACCAGGGATGAACGTGTCCCCAGGATCCCATGCTTCTCTTCCTCGCTCGAAACTGTACCGGTCGATTCGATTCTCCTGTTACACGGTCGCCAAGCAAAAACATGAGAAAGTGAGAGCCTTGGCTTTCCTCGAGAAATTTGTTATGGTTCAATTAACCCGATGGGTTGGTAATATCGTTTCGAGTGACGCATTCTTCGTGGATTTCATCGAGTCGTTCGATGGACAACTTGCCTTTCGACAAGCTTTGTTACCTTGGTTACCTATATATTTGCTGTATCATTAATAGAGCATGACGTTTGTTTCATTATTTTAATTACTTATTATTACTTAGTATTATTCCAATAATTTTATTATTTCATTTTGACGAGTGAAAATTTAAATGTACAAGAATGTAGAGAATGGACACAATGCGTAAGAATATACAAAATATCGAAAGTAAAGTAATCGTTGCGATATCTAACCAGCGAAACAAATTTATTTCTTCGGTTATATTAATAAAAATATGAATTTGTATAAACGTTCGGTGTCTATATTAACGAGCAATTTCTCTAGAAAATTTATTTCTATATTGCAAAAGTTTACGTTTAAATTAATAGATTATTATCAGAGATAGTTGGTATGGAAGTTTCGTTTGAAGAGGAATTCGGAGAACTTTCGAAACGAACATTTCTGTGAAATATTTTGAAAATGATTCGAGTTAAATTAGGTTTGAGGTTAATGAGGGATTTCTCTTTACCTCGTGTAACATAAGAATTTGTGTATCGATACATATTCTCTTGTTGAATGTATCTCATGTGGAACTTGATCGCCATCGAGGGTGAAACTCGAGGATGCAAAAAGTTCATCAGAACTTCGCTCGTATACACGTCATGCGTACCGATGATTAACTCTCTCGCTAAAAAAGTTGGCAGTCTTTTGCAAGAGCACGGTATTAAAGCACATATTCGACCTGGAATTAAACTTTAGATTACACCATTGAGAAATTACGACAGAAATTACATAATCGACAAGTCGAATCTAATTTACTACACCGAAAAGCGCGTTTATAAAATTACGTAAACATCATATTTATCGATATAAAATGAAAGTTTAAAAAAACTTACGCTATGCTACGTTACATTATGCTATGTCGCATTGAACTATATTTAACTATGCTCGTATTGTATCGTACGGTATGGTACACTATGCTACGTTTCATTATGCTATGTAGCAACATTTGGTGGACTAGGTTACTCTATTAATTACATACCACACAATGTTACGCTACGATACGTTGCATTGCACTACGTTACGTTGCACGACATTGTATTACACTAAGTCGTATGATAGTGCGTTACACTACGGTAGGTTGCATTATCTTACGTTGCTGTATGCTTCGTTGCACTACAATACATCGCATTTTACTATTCTTCGTTGTATAATAGCTACCTATTACGCTAAACTCCACATTATCTTATGCCACTTTGCGTACTGTTAACCATCGTCTATTCGCGTGACGTCTCCCTATACGCTGTCCTACGTCACCTAATCCCATTCTACTTCACCATGCATTAAATCCTTCTACGCTACATCATCCTACATCCGACGTGTTGCTAAATAAATTAACACCCCGCGCCAAACACCGCTATTAGTACACAAGGATAACTTTCATGGAGGGCCTATAGGCGCTGTTCGCAATCAAAGGGTTAACCATCATCAAGACACATCGAGCTCGGTCACGCAGTTAAAGATTGGCCTCGATCTAACGAGCGAAGATTGGCCTCAATCTAACGAAGAAAGTATACAGCGCGAAGCCCTCTTCGATAAACAAAAGCAAAGCACACACACAGTATCAGAAAAGAGAAATATAATGTCAGAAATATGATAATCGGGTGACGATGATTGGTCGGATCGTTCATTTTGGCGCCAAAGATTATCGTTCGTCGATGACTCGCGCGAAGTTGAATGTTAATTTAATCGAAGCGCATACGAGCCTGTAATCGGGAAGATTTATGAGAAACCAGTTTGGCCGGCCTCTCTTAACTTGATAATGTTAACGAAGGCCAATTTTGGCGTAACAACGATAAGATCGATGTTATATACGTCCCTTGAGAATTCTTGAGCGACAACCTGCCCGTATATAGCGATCTCCAACGGCGAACTGGACGACAAATTTATAATTATATAGGGCTTATTAGGGCGGATAGTTATTTGCACTACGTCCTTTTAATTTTAATATTCGCCAATCCCTAAACAGATCAGTCGAACCAAACTTCGTCCATTATTGATATTAGATCAGAGAACGATCAAAGTATAGTACCAGAGAATATTGTTCCGAAAGATTTTTCCATCAAGATAAAAAATATATGAAAAGACATGTAAGAAAGATAAGCCAGGTTTTATCCCTGTATTTTACAAAAGTTCGTTCAAATTACTAAAAATTCAATTCTCTAGCTACTAAATTTTCCTAGAATTTGTATAATAAATTAGAAGTTAGTTATTTTTATTGATCTGATAACTCTAGTTACTAACTGGTTAAAGAACTAGCAAGAATCACTACTCTCGCTAACGGTTATAATAATTGGCAAATTTTTAAAGAAAGTTTCGAAGTATCGAAGAAAGACGAGCTTCGCCTTCTTTGTACTTACCTACTTCATCTGTAAACAATTTTCTCAGGGAAAATCGAGATGCATGGAGGCGATTGTTCTCGGATTGATATCTTTCTAATCGATCGAGTGTCTGGATGCCACCTGGTCGACCTAGTAGTACAGTTAGACAAGTGGGAGTGGGTATTAACATCGTGGCTCAGGAGGATCGAGGTTAACGATAAGTTCTCCGTTCGCGGACTAATAAACGTCTGGGAAAGGGACAACCACCAAGATGTCGAGGACGGCGATATCGAACCATTCGATTACGCTGAGATATAGCAGTTTGCGAAAGTTCGAGTTTAATTGAGCTTCTCTTGGAAATTTAAACCTTCCACTTCCTCCGTACCTACTACGACAAAGACTGACACGTTGAATTAAGTATTTTCCATCTGTCACGTGTAACATGTCGATCGATATCAAATCTAGGTATAGTTGAATTTCTTTCCAATTCTTCACAATGTATTTTATATAAGTTTAGCTCGAATGTATCGATCAATCTGTTGCTGTTATCTAATTTTTAAAAGACGATGATCTACTTCAAAGGATATTGAATAATAGAAAAAGTGCTAGAAAAATCAAAATATAACGAAATTATCTTATAATCAACCTTTTGCAAGGATGATAGTTATATCTTAGACAATTTTAACGTTTTTACTCGAAATTAAACAGGTAGAGTCGGAGAAAAGAAAATTGTAAATTTGAGAAAATGAATTTATCCGTCGTAGGCAAAAGGAGCGTTCCGATCGTAGATTGCAACTGTACAATATTTGTGTTTTCACGGAAGTAAGAGATTTCTGTCATCTGTTCGGATGAAATTGTTGAATGTTAATCGTTCGTTCTCGTATACTTCGAGTCTGTCTTCTATAGAAACGGAGGACGGCTACAGGGACGTCGAGGACAACGATATCGATTCGTAAAATTTAGAACATGTAGACAGGAGACTCGTATCGGATTCGCATCCAAGTTCTATATTTACAGGCGAACAAATATTCAATAGAAATAGGAAATGAAATCACGCACACATACACGGATATAGAATATCCTTTGCTTTACAAAATTCGATTCTTTATCACGTACGCTCGGTTCCAGTAAGAGCTCGAACAGAAATTCCAAGTGGAACGGAGATTTAAAGGGCCGGCCGATTCGCGTGGAAGAATTTCAGGAGTAGAGCGTACCGGTTCCACAACCTGGAAACGATCACGAGCCGTGCAGTTTCGTCCATGCAAGAACGGCGACGCTTTAATACGCGGATAGAGCAGGAATCTCGTTGTGGTTCTGCTCCAATAGCCTGACGGCTGGTTTTCTCGTATGTTCGGTAACACCTACGGTTCTGATCGATTTATGGACGATGTTAACATAACTAACAAACGTCACTGACACACGTCGACGCACGTTTAAGTTGTTATTTCCTTTCTTTCCTTTCTATTTTTCTCTTTCTCCTGGTTGAAGATCCACGATCAGTTGGAGTTGCTTGAATAATTCGAAATACTTAAAAATTATTAGATAGAATTCCAATTACGATAGCTGATCAATGTAATTTAATTTGATAAGAAAAATTTGATATTTTCGTTTTCCCTTCCCTTTCTTTTTCTCTCTTTATTCTGTCTGGTACAATTGTTAGCGTGGTGTAAGGTTAATAAAATGTAGTTCTCGAGTAGATCGAGTGTGTTCGAGCTCGTCGAAGTAATCGAATTAGCCGGTATAATCGAGCAGTCAGCTCGCTCCGTTGGAACATGTGTTACACGGACAGAATTTCGATTACCCTGTAATAGGAACGTAGTGCTTAATAATTTCAACGTGTCCAGAAATGTTATTGTTCTCTAGTCTTATTACTTTCCCGGGGAAAAGACAATGCTATTTCGAGAAATGGAAAAATGCTTGTATTCTTTTTACGTGTCGTTTGATTTATATTACAAATATATCGTATCATATATATATACATATTCATATCTGCAAAGACCAAAAACGAATTATACTGAAATATTGTCTTTGTTCATTTTTAGTTGCATAATCGTAAAAGTTTGTATCCCATAAATAGATTAAATTGATAGGTCGAAAGTGCAACACTTTGACGGCCAATGAAAAACGATGCGGTTTTGTAATAAATTACGAAAGCGCGAGTGCAGGAAGTATATTTTCTATATTCGTAGTAAACGGATGTTATCCCCGAAGGCTAGCGTCCCACGTGCGACACACCAGTCGTCAAAGTAAGCAAGCAAGTACGTTCAACAGCCTTTGTCCGTATTCAGTGCCCTGTACACGTGCTGACGGTTTCTACGGAGTTGGCTCGATTAAGACGCGTAGCTGTTTCTACCTAGGGTAAGAACATTACATGCAAATACGTGGAACGATAGTCAGGCGTTGTCGCATACGAGGCTATACAGGCTTGCTTTCCACCAACGGATCCTGATAATAATTTCTCAATGAAAAATATCACCGATATTTCCACTGGAACTCAATATCTCGAAGAATTTTTCGATATCGGGAACTGATACACTTTAATCGGCTATTGAAACAGTTTTCTTCTTCTTCCTTCTATTTTTTAAATTCCTCGAACATGCTCTGGTCCTCGTGCGATAGAAACGATACAAAATAATGAAAAAATAAGGGCAGTGAAAAGTATCGAGTTTGCGTTAAATATCAACGGATATTTTTAAGATGTCTTTCACCGACGAAAGTTATAAATTAAAAAATTGGCGAAGGGACATTATGTCATAAACGGTATTCTTTAGAATTTATCATAAAATTCACGATGCCCTATATCATCACGTTACGACACATGAATCTCTGAAAAATAGATTATCTTTTGAGAACTTCCACATCCATCGTATATGAGTGAAAACGAAAAGAGTAGTAGTTGATCGACTGCTCATAAAACTTTGCATAATAATATATTCGCTTCCAAACATATAAAGCGGCGATACGAAAACAAGCTCGTAGTCGTCTTCGCGTGGGAAACGCTGAAAAATTTCAATCAAATTTTGTACCATTTTATTTCCACAAAAATGGCGTCTTTATTGTACGAAGATGTAAACATACACTGCTGGTCACAAGTATTTGAACGTTTCGTGGCGTTAACATAAATCGAACGCTTTACACTCTTTGTATTCTTTCAATTATCTTATCATAAATCCAAAAATTCATTCGTATCCTATGTACCTTATAACGCAAAATACCATTAGAGTAGAATATCAATAGAGTAAAATCCGTGAATGTATCGAAATAATCGTAACATATACGCGTCCTGGTACTTACAGCCGACAGTGTAGCTGCTTAAATTAAAACGAAAACATACCGACAAAGAGGGGACAAAAGGTGAACCAAGTGAAACTTGGGGGCGGAAAGGAAGAATCGAAACGAAAGGTATCGTCGGTCGAGCGACGACCGAAGATCCTCCTCGAGTTGTGTGTGAAACGATGGCTCGAAAAGAAAAGAAAAAAAAAAAAAACGAGGCAAAGTGAGGTGAAGAGAGCTGACCTACTGTGGCAAGTGGCTCAGGGACGTCGCTGTCCAAATCGTCCCCCCGAACGTCCCCCTCCCTCCTCTTCTAGACCTTCTCCTCATCCGGTACCACACACACAGTATTCAGGTCTTTCTCTCTCTTTCTATCCTGTTTCAGAACCCTCTTGTGGCTACTCTACCATTCCATCTGTGCCTCCTTTCCCTCGTTGCCTTCACCCTTTGCCCTCGACCGTGCTCTATGAGGTCGATAACGGCTATCAAAAAATGAAATGAATACACACGAAGGCTTTCCAAGCCTGGGAACTGGAATGCATTGTTTGGTCTGGCGTATAGAATGTAAGGCTGGGTGTGGACTCATCCTTGGACTGTCTGTTTAAAATGGCACCATGGCAGTGAAGAAAGAATCGAAGCAACGAATGGACCGCGGATGTTTATGCATTTATGGACAATTGAAATATAAAGGAAGCTTTCTCACTGTGTGTGTGAGAGAGTCGACCCACCATTTCGACCCCACGTATTTTTAAACTGAAATTGAATATACAGAGTGAGAGATTTATCGCAGGAAATTTTGATCCGGAGGATTTTCAAAGTAAAACTCGAATACAAAACGTATTTATCCCTCCAATCTCAGTTTGCGAAGTTTTATAGAAATAAAGAATAGGGCAACGAAACAGCGATACAGTTCCTAAATATACTACGTACAGAGATAAATAGTATTAATTAAAGTGGTGCAACGAAAATAAACAGATATATACGTATTTATAAGATAGCTTTCTATTTCGATAAAAGTTAAAATTAATTTTATCGGAAGACATTGCACGCTTAAGAATGGCACAAATAAATCGAAAACCGTTTACTTGCTAGTCGTAACGTTAAAAGCAGAACTCGTTATAAAAAGGTATTAATGCCATGATCCGGATTTACTCGACTGCAAAGAAAGACCAACTCGTATTTATTTGCAACGTAAATACCTGCGTACTCCGTATAGGAGACAGAACGGAAAAACATTGATGCTGGCCAGAGTTACGGCGGACTTTCATGATCTGTTTCGCCCCTTTCCACGCGGTTCTTACGGCTTTTTCGCGGCGGAACGCCCACCGGAGGAAAGTGAATCATGCCGCGGCCGAGTGAAAAGTAACCAGTGAAAAGTGGCGAGTGCCTGGGTGGAATGGAGATTTGAAAGTTTCTGCCTTTAGCTTCTAACGCCGATTTTCACCTCGACAACGTGGCCACCGACGACGATTGACAATCGAAAGTAGTTAGCTGAAAGCTGGTCTTCTTTCCATCTTGGCTGTCTAGCGGCGAAATGATCGCGTGCTCGATACCTCCGCGCTCCTTTCGATCGAATAATATAAAATAGAGCAAGCAGTGATCAGACTGTGTTGAGAGAAACGTAGAATTGCTGATTTCAATTAGTTTTCTTCGTCGAATAATTTCGCTGTAAATATAATTCACATACAAAATGATATAATACGTTAATTTAGGATAATAATATATTCTATACGCGATATTTCATACGCTAACAAACGATGCTTGAATAAATTGTCGAGACATATTAGAAAGATCGATTTTAAGGTACAGAGCACCAAAAAATCAATCGAAATCTCCTTTAAATGAATATTTTTAAGAAGAAATTGCGAAGGGAACGAACATAAAATGTCAACGATTTTCTGTTTCTTTATGTTTGCCTTGTACCAATCTTCCTTTCATTTTTTGGTTTCAGATGTCCTTTATTTGAACCGTGCTCAGGCCTCGCTGCCTGAACAAAACGAGCTATGTCGACGAGTAAGTAGCACGTCAATACATTCTTCTACGACTACCATTGTATCCTCTCTGTTATCGTCCTTCTTTGTTCAGTTTCATTCATTTCGATACTTTTTCGAACCTAACAGAATGATCTATCGTAATCTTGTGAAACAGAAATGAATGAAAAATCATTATGTAATACAGATATATCTAATGTATTTTCGATAACAAGAAGAAACAAAATCTCGAAGTATTAACAGTGAGAATCCTTTTATGTAAAGAACAGGCGCTTGAAACGCGGATTTGTTTCTCACAAAAAGGAAGTTGTGTGTTGGTTCTATCTCGAGTTACATCACGACTCGGCGTGCGTATCGAGCGCATCTTCAGCCAGTAGTTTGCTTTGGAATCGGCTCGTATACACGCGAATCGTTCGCTACACCGCGCCATTTGTAATAACGCGATAATTAGTAAACGAGACCGCGCCAAAGTGATCCGCGAAACCTGTTTTCCTGTTTACGCTCACCTCAGTTTGATCTTTAACAGTCTCTCCTGGCCTTCGCGCTAGCTCGTACCGGAATTCTATAAATTCCTCGCCAATGCATGTTGATTCGGCGGTGTCTTCACCGAATACGATTCTTAAATCGAATGTACGCTATTGCTTAAAAATATCCACACGCATGTACCTCTTTCATACGACCATGGTCGTTATCTACCTTCCATTTCGATTTTCTTCCTAATACAAATTTTACAATGAACAAATAAATTGTACAGATAATAATAAATGTAATAAATTAGTAGAAGCATAAAAATTCGTACATCGAGTCTCGTAAGATCTTTGTAAATCATTTTTGTAAGACGTCGATCTGTAAATTCATGGCAATTTGAGTCGATAGGAAAGCTGCTTAAACTCTGTACAGTCGCTCGATCTTGTTAATTTCTCGAGGAAGAAATTGCTTTCACTTTTCCGCATCGTCTCCTAGTGCGAAAGCATCTTCGAGGAAAATTGACGCGGCTAGATAATTCCTAGTTAGTCTTCGGGAATGTTTAACCCTTCCTTTATGGGGTCTACGGTAATCGATAGTATTTTACTAACGAGGACGAAGAAGCAGCAACCGGCAATTCGCATCCGTGGCATCGCGTAGCCATTGTGAATATGCGAAAGTGACATCACTCGTCCTCGGTTACATAAAGATATCGTCGCTAATATCGACGATCCTAATGCATTTATTACGCGAACATCGCCTGTGTGTCGTTTCTATTTCACTCTTCTCTGTAGCCTTGTTAAAAACATTTCCTAACGAATTTTGCCGCAAAGCTCTTTTGTACGCGACAACGTGTGACGTTAATGGTGATTTTTATTCTAATTGAATTTCGTGTTTAAAACCGAGCTGTTCTCGTATACAATCCTTTACAGTTACGCTGTAGAGGGGGGCGATTTAGTTAGCGAACTTGTCACTTGCAGTACTCCTATACTCTCCTTCCCTAGACCCATACCCGTACACTTCCGGCTTAATCTATTCAAACTCGGCAGAACTCTTGCAGCCCTTCCCAGGTACCGCTTATTGTCCCATACAAAAGTTCTCGATTATCCAAAGTATACTATTAACTTAACTATAAATCGAATTAAAAACACGTTTCTCTCTGGACCAGTCAGCCTAGAAACTTCAATGGACATTTCATAAAAAATATCTGCTTTCTGATAAATTTTTATCGTGAAATCGCTGTCATTTGCCAACGTTAATTAATTCTTTGCATTCGTTGAAGTTTCCACTTCTTTGTCTCGTACACTTATTACGCATTTCGAAAGTTTGAGTAGTTTCGAATCTAACGGGTCTAGATCCTTCCTTATTTCTTACGAATCACAGGCTATGTTCTTCTGGCGAATATACTGATTCATACGGAACAAATTCGCAGAGAACATTGGCCAAGAACGTTCGGATTATTGGTTCCACGGGAGAAACGAAAGGCAGCGCCGCTTCCGGGATTGCGCAAGCACGCGGCGATACTGAACGGGAAAGCGCACAATGGGCGAGAAAAGGCGTGGGTATACGTAGACGCGACCATCGAAATGGTTATTTTCGACTGTGAGGTCGTCTAGGACGCATAAAACGAGCGTTCGAGGACATCCTTCGCGTACACCAACTCTCACTCTGTTCCTCGATTCTATGCCAAGCCCACGGGAGACATAACCCCGTGTGACCTCCGTGATTTCCTGCTCGACCACCACAATCGGGACCATCCTTTCTGCTTCATAGAGAATATAAATATATTATGTGATACACGATGTTCCAGTGACGACTTGCAATTAGAACAAATTTATGGAAGTAGATCGTTACTAGATCGCGGATCTTTATGCAGATTCATAATTGATTAAATAAAAGCTAAAGAGAGGCTCGTAGTTACTTCGTAGCTACTTCATGCAAATTCATAGTTCTATGAACATAAATGTTTAAATAAGGCTAAGGAAACGTTTGTTTTAAAAATTCTAGCAAGTACGACAGTTTAGAGATTTTATATATTTCTTAGTGTACTTTACATGTTGCGTAATTATCGATTATTGTAAAGACCCTAGTATTATTCTATTAGCGTGAACAGAACAATAGTATAATAGTATAAACTTGAGCATTGCAATTTTAAGTGGTTGAGTCAGCAAATAAATTAATTACGTAGCTCGTGTTATTCTGAGTGATCCCTCAGTTCAGCCAAAACTCGTCGACAGATTAAAATTATTGTCACAGTGAAACTAAATACGAGATAATCCTTGAGTAATTAAAACGAGATTATTTATTATTCATTTGTATTCATACATTCCTCCATTGTGTTTTAATTGTGCATGTACATACTTACATGTTCTACTTTCGTATCTCTGTTTCTTTATTCTCTGTTTACCACTACGTCTGGCAATACGAACCGCGAAAAGGTTAATACGTATTCCTAATGGTCAGACGGTTTTCCTTCCATTCTAACGAGCCGGTTATGATTCAGTGGCGTGAATAATCGTAGAAAGTCGCTACCCGATTTCGTTTGTTTTCGTGGAAAACCTGGGACCTTGTTTCTTCTGGGTGTCCTATTTTTTTTCTACCATCGAAATTGTGCAAGTTAACACGTTACGCACGGGTCACCGAGTTTTCCGTATTTTCTGCTCCGTTAGTAATCTCTACGCTCACGAGGGATATCGCGCGCTTTCTTCGTCGATCTTTATTGAACGTGGTTAAAATAAATTTCAGAGTCGTAGATTCTTTTCCTTCGGTTTACCTTGGGAATTATTTTATTTACCTTGGAAGTTACTACAGCGCAACCTCTATTATCCGAATATCGGTTTTCCGAACATCGGTTAGTCTGGTAAATATTGTGCATATTCATTCGACTGTGAGATACAAGCTAGTATACTGTAACGTCCCCGTGAATTGGGGAAAACGTAATCCGCTTAATGATTGAAAATTATTATATATTATATTAATATAAAATCAGGTTAACGATCATGATTATCGATTATTCGATAACCAGTAATCAATGATTAACGAGTAAGGAAAGTATTAAAAGTCGTTGTAACCAATGGCCATGATTAATTTCTTAATCATTCATCGTGAAACGATTACATTTTTTATCACGATTGCAGTCCGTAATTTTCCTGTAATAACGACGCTATGGATATTTCAGTTGTACCGAGTCGTAGAACGCTAAGGCAATCAGAATTATGTGAGAAAGTTTATAAACACATACGATAAAACGTATTGTACAATTTTCAAAATGTACAAATACACGTTACAGACCCTTATAGAATATAAATGAATCACCAAATGATTTAAGAATTATGATTTTTCATGTAGAACATAATTTCAATGCGAGTCATTCAATTATCCAGAAAATTCGATTATCCCATTGTGAACACAATCCTCTTCTTTTGGCAAACAATAATCCACTTGTGTAATGAGACTAAAAAATTGATAGAAAGTGAAGTTGATCGATTTGGCTTGTGGCAGGTTTAGCCACAGAGAATTGTTTGTGATATACTACGTCAATTTTTCTAGAGAGTCTTGCTTAAGAAAAAGCATTTCTTTCGTTTGCTGAAAACACAGCCAATGAATCCTTTCATATTTTTCCACTTCGTCAGTCGGAAAACGGATTTGCTCGATAATTCGAGAAATTGAAAACGGTGGACCTGTGGTATCGCGCGATCAGGTCGAGAATCGAGCGGAAAATCGATGGCGAGCACCAACTTTTTTTTTCCACGGTGCCACCCCGTTGAAACGACAGGCCAACCTTAACCTCAGTGTCGATAATCAATGGAATCGATCGTAGGCTCGACATGAAAGTGTCCCAAGGCTCGTCGCCACCGAAGGCTGCGCGCCGTAAAACGGAACCTCAGCGAAAATTACCCAAGAAACCTTCGCGTGTCGACTGCTTGGTCATTCTTGAGCTTCGAATTTCTTTTTTTTTCTTTTTTTGTTCGTTTGTTCGTGCGTTTAACCACGTATTCTGTACAAAAATCCGTGGGATATTTGGAAAAATATGGTAATGAACGTACGTTGGTTTGAAGAATTCGACGCAGGCCTCGAGCAGATGCAATTCTGTCCGAGTTTAGTTATCCTTGTTTGCTTACAATCACAAGGATAATTATTGTTGATAGATCTTGAGATTGAAAGAAATTGATTAGAGGTTCGAGGTTTTCCTGTGCACTGGAAAGTGTCTCTGTTTAAGGAAGTTGTTTAGAGAGCGGGACAAGTGGAATTCAACCGAGCAAATGTAAAGGTAAGATTGGATTGAGTAATTGAAATCTACTATCGAGCGAACTTAGCCTTAAACCAGCCAAATAAATTTCAAAGGCATTTAAATGTCTCGAATTAACGCAGACTAAATTTCTTCAGTTTTCTTGAAATCAAAATAACACAGTATTTTTTCCGTAATTGATGGAAAATCGTGACTCCTTGGTAATCACGTTATCGCGTACAGACCTCGATTCCATGTAATAGACTCGGCATTTTGCCGAACATAGAAAAGGATATTGCGAGTGGAAGAGAGAAGGACTCCAAGAGTCGGCTTGATGAAAAGAAACATATCACCTAGACGATGTTAACGCAACATCGGAATCTTTTAATTTTCCATCTTTATCGAATAAAGCTTTTACCAATATACGATTATGACAAGACAAGACCAAACACGATATATTTCGCAGCATAGTTGCTTATTTAGTGACATTAACTTATTTTCTCTCGACTGGAATGTGATTTAAAATGTAAGTACGATTTAAATTATATCGTGTCTGATCTCGTTTTAATCAGAAAAATCTTACAAATAAGTTGGTAAAAGTTTAATTTGAAAAGAATCAAGAATAGAAAAAATTTCCTCATTGTCTCGTGGATAATCAGTATTTTTCCTTGCGCGTTTTAATTCGGATCAACTTCAGCCATCAAACTTTGCTGTGTTTCAAAGGAAATACAGTTGCCCCTTGGGGGATCTTCTCCCTTTAGTAGGGATGACGACCTATCAATTATGAGAAACATGAGCGACGATCAATTACAAAGAAAACACCGTATTGCCAAAATCGACTTTTCCCCGGTTTAATCGGAATCTTGTCCGAATTTAGCGTAGAATTTCTGTCGTTCGTGGAACGGGGTTAAGGACAAATCAAAGACACTGGCAATGACTCTCCAATCATAATGGCCGATTTCCAAATTCGCGTTCAAGGCTACCGTATCGATTCCCGTCACAAGTGTCCGGATGCTCCGCGAAAACTTTGGCCTTCGTAGTCTCCAAAGTTTGCAGGAAATTTTCCTGTCGGCATATAGAGACGCGCACCATCGAGTTCGATTGGCAAAATCGAAGAGAACTTAGTGGAAGCACCAATAAAAGCAATTAACGCCTCACGGACCCGTGGCTGATGCCGTGAGAAAAAGCAAGTGAGAATCGAGAAGGACATCGCCTTAGTCCACGCACAATTAGAATATCCTGACATTTTCTGAAAATCCTCTCTCGTCAATCTTCGCGTTCACGTCGTTTTCACGCTGTGAATTTTTACACAATAGCAGTTAGAAACTGTGTAGTCACCGCTTTGGCTGTTTACGAAAATAGTCGTATTTACATTATGAATCTTTACTTTCTCGATATCTTAGTACGATAGCGATTCAAAGATGTCAAGATTACAAAGATCGTCGAATTTCTGATCTTCTTTCCTATTTTCTTGAAGCTACTTGTATTAGAGTATTGTGTCAAAGCGATTACAATTCAAATATGAATTGTTGAAAAGTTGAATAACGATGAATACAAAGATGTATCGTGTTATGAAACAGACCTTATGAATTGAATTTGGAAGCCAGACGTTGCTTGAACTTATCATTGAGCAATTTGTTCACGTGTATTCGATATGTAAGATTCTCGTCGGATAACTAATATATTTTTTTGCTGGCTAATTAAAATTGATGATCGACGATTCATTTTATGAAAGATAGGCAAATTCGACAAATTCCGTAATTGCAACAAGACTACAATTTAATATTCCAACTTAACGGCTTAATAAATTATTATAAAAAATCGAGTGAATCGAAACCGAAAATATATTCGCTGAATGAAATCACGTATCAGAAACACGATTAGATGTTCGATTAAGCGTAACGTTCGCTCATTAAGACGGCGTAAAGTCGGAGAAAAAAATGCAAAGTATTCGATGTAACAGTACTGTGGCGAGGCAAGACTATATCACCGTTTTATAAAGGTAGTCGATGGAAGCTCGTTACGCTCGCGATTCTCACAGCGACGAGGAATAATCGTAAAACTTAGTTTCCTTTTGCCCGCCTGCCCTCCGTTGCTTATTAATTCCGCCATAGCACGGTTCCATTTCGCGAGATTTGCATTCCACGATGGGATCGCTGCTCCGACCGGGTCTCTTTTAAAAGTGCAAAGTTCCACGAAGCACGCCTCTGCGTCGTGTTCGTTATTTCACACAGAGTGATGGTGAAGTAGCGCTGGAATAATTTAAGCAAGTGCCAGGTTATTGTTAAAAATAACGATACGCAGCTGTTTTGTTTTGTTCGCACGTATATCCATCATTTCTCGAAATCTCCTACGGTTATCCAAGATTAGGTTAGCAACAAGAGGACAAACGTTCTCGATTGTCGTCGATATTCACCGCAATAAATAGATTCTATAAAGAAATATTTCCAGAAATATAAAAGGTCAGGTTTTACATGCATATATCATCAGTTGTTAGCTGCGTTCTAAGTTAAGATTCGAACGAAGGATCGGGGCTATATTTGACACAGATAGTTCTCTTTAGCTCGATCTTTCGTTCGATTACGAGCAACGCGATAAACAAAAAAATCTTAGAACAGCGGCCTCGATTCTGTAAGTCCATCTGCACGAATCCGAGCCATTGGCACGCACGAGTCCGGATAATTGACACCGCGAGCCGACCCGAGCACCGTTAATTAATCAACCGTTCCACAGATTCCTAGGAGCGGTTCCGAACTGTTCGTTCGCGCGAGCGATAACGTTTGACCCGCGGTTCACGGTTCGTATTTCTCAATCGGAATTATGTCCTAGGGCCGCATCCATTAAACATCACCTGCGAACGTATACTATATACACTGGGCAATATTACATATTTACATACATATTTACTGGGCAAAAGCGCGGAGGATAGAGTTAAGCGAATTTCATTTCGAATAAACGTTAAAACGTAAGCGTAGGAAGAACGTGGATCGATCTGTCGAAGGTCGAATTGACTGGGTGAAGACGTGGCGAGGATATTTATTGACGTGGAAATATATTTGATAGCGGCGGAGACTGCAGAAAGATCGACTTGAAACGTTGATACGCTTTATCGTGAATTGTCGGAAATTGGGAAGGTGGCCAAACTTGGTAAATCGATTTCAGCTGGATACAGCGAATAAATATTTGTATCGCAGAGAAGGATACGTTAATCGATTCAATCTGGATCCGTACGTCGTGTATCTGTATGTTACTGTTACGTAAAAAGATGATTTTACGTAATATTACGTAAGTTTAATAAACCGAGCATCAGTCTGTATCGCTGGATAATAATTACAGTAATTTTTGCTTTCCGATGTATACGAGATGCAAAAAATTTTCCGATCCTTAGTGATTAATAGCGGCTAGAAGTACAATTTCATTAGGATTTTATTAGACTGTGAGAAATATGATTTAATTTATTCTGCTGATAAATTAGCCGTAGAGAAGGACGAAAGCGATAGGAACTCGACGCAATTGATATTTCTTTCTAATGAGAAAAGTGAAGGTTTCATCGTGAGACTGTTTTAAAACCGTAAGAAAGTAAGAAGATCGCGAATAATGGAAAATAACGCGAGATGAACATTTTCGATATCTGTAACAATAAGTTACAGAAAAATAAGAAAGAAATAAAATCATTCAAAAATAAGATACTTGAAATTATCTCGATCGGTAATTGAAATATAGTACAAACGATTAAAGGGTGAATAAAACATTGATTTCGATCGAAGGTCAAGATCTTGGCTGTTCTTCGTACGATCAATGGGCAACCGACGAAAGACGCGGAGGTGAAGGTCATTAGTGATGCGATCGAGAAAAATCTCGAGGAAAATTGCTCCTTTAAACTTTCAACGGGGTAGAAGGATTGGTCACGACACCTCAACCAGGCCACAGATATTCTTTTCTCTTGCGTGCTTTAATTATCGATGTTCGTTAATTTGCCACGAGACGCGTCGGTGGATCGAGGGAAATTTCACTTGGCAGACACGCCGTTGATGGAAACGTCCATGAACAGAAAATACCTTCCGTGGAAATTAGGCCGAGTGGCGGACCTTGTTAAGCTGTTTTATTGACGCGAATAAGGGCAAGTCGCGTTTCGAGGTGGAAATGAAAATAGGGGAAAAGTCCTCTTCATTTCTGGATAATTTTTTAACGCAAAAGACGAAGAAACTTTATCTTAAATTACAATTAAGTATTTAAAGAGAAGAAGGGTGATACTTTTCGATTTTCATTTCCAAAGTTCTCTTCCATCCCTCTAACTTGTCGCTTTTCTTCCCTCGGAGCATCGAAGCGTCTGTCGTATAAGCATCGATCAAATACGCTCGTTTGAATGATAACGCAGTCGGTATCCGATGATTTCCTCCTCTCCACGCTAAAATCCCTTTGCTGAATGTATACATCAGAGCTTGTCTGAGGGGTGCAACCCTCAAACAGATATTCCAACGCAATGTTGTCGAGAGCGATCCCGCGAATCGGATATACGCGAGGGTCGAACGAATATACGCCGTTAATCGAAAAAAAAAGGTAGGAAATAAAAGAGAGAGGGTCAGAAGAAAAAAAAGAATTTCGCTGGTTGTATATTCTGCGTTTAATAAGTCGATCGTAAGAATAAATATAAACGAACCAACTCGATACTTGAAATTTAAAAAATTATGGTAAACGACGCAAACGCTAAAGAAATATAAAAGCAATCTTTTCTGTGGAAATAGTTTATGTAATAACGATATTTGTTTAATATAAACGGATCAACATCCTTTGTTACAAATAGCAGAGTAGACGAAACGTTGAAGAGAATAAAAGAGATGTACAAAAAAGTTCGGGCGTATTACAATAACGTTAAGGGTACCATGTCGATTAGTCGTGAAAAACGTATATAGCTTCTTATTCGACGCAGTGGAGCGTGAAAATGAAACAAGATGTGAATTCCATGTAGAATACGATGATAAAAGTTACCAGCGCTAGAGTAATTTATTGTAGCTTTTACGATTATCGCCAGACAGAGGCTAAGATCGTAAATATCAAGTAAACTGTGGTTGAAACCAGTCTACTCTTACTATTTATCTTACCTCTAAATCCGTGAAGATAATAAACGCTAGACGTTCATGGCACTTTTTTGTAAATTTTCACGTTTCTTTATACATATTGGAAATCTCTGTTTCTGGCACTTACGTCGTTTACCATATCAACCCCTCAATTTATTTCCAGTAGAAATCTAAAATTAATTTCGGATCTTAAGCAAAAAAAGAAAAAAAAGAAAAAAAAAGGAAAACTTACGCTATCGTACGTTTCAAGAAATTCCGATACAATGTGCGAATGAATCACGTGGTCGGTGTGAAAGAGGCAGTACCACAAATACCCGAGATTGGTATCTCGCGCGGAGGTCTAAGCGGCAAATAATAGCAGATACGATTAATAATTCTCGCGGACGCGCTGTGCGATTGTTACTGAAAGCGGAGATCACCTAACACGTGCGACACCTTGGCCCACAAGAGGGATTTGACCCCATTTTTATTGCGGACGAAACGCGCCTTCTACCTCCCGCTCCTATCTGCGAGAAGAACAAGTGTCATTGGTCGCTAATGGATTAAACGCTTCGTGGCGAACAGAGAAAATGTTCTTCGTCGTTCCGTTACATGAAAAATTCATCGTGTTCGAATTGTTCGTGATCGTAGATTGTGTGGTCGATTTTCCCTTAAAGGTATATTTCAATTACGATGGATCAAGAATTTCTGGGGATTAAGATCGAAGTTGGAGCGATTCGATGAGTTTTAATCAATCGAATTAGATGGAAGTGCAGAATTGATACTGGCAAGAGCTTTCGTTCTCTCTGACGCAAATATTCTGGCCTTCTTTCTAGTTGATGATTTTAACCCTCAACTGGTACTGTTGGATTGTATAACACTTTGGATTATATTTCAGTTAAATGCTACTGTCCTCGAATTTTTGTGCCACGATCTCACTCTTGCTTCTGACAAACAAATGTACTTTATCGCAAATATTCCAAAATATTTTCAAATATCGCCTTAAATTTGTTGAAATTAATCTTTTCTAGATCTAATCTGTTTAATATATTTTAAATAAGTGGAGTTAAACAATGAGAATGAGAGATAATTTAAGAGGTTAATTTGTGCTTGCTAAGACCCGCTTCTTAAGAACCATCGTCTCGTTAGATTCACTTTGACCTTATGCTTCTCTACCATTGGTTCAACCACAATGCCCATGCTTCTGTATCATTAAATAAATCGTTTGCTTGTATGAAACTCTTCTTCCCTAATTTTTCTACATTCCTCTTTTTTTTTTTTTTATCAAAAGATACAGATCCAATTTTGAAGAAAACAGTTGGATTAAAGTCAAGGACATTGTCCAACTTCCTTGTAAATTAGTCAATGGAAGTGTAGCTATTAAGCGGAATTGAATAAATGTTTTTTTATCTCTGTGTTCAGAATTTATTTTGAATTGGGTCGGTCAGATTAATTAAAATTCTACGTTCTGTGTTCGTATTCGGCGATTAATTCGGAATGAGCCGAAGCACGTGTTCTCTTTAGGTATCATCGAGAAACTTTCGAAGAAACAAATCATTCTTCGTGCTCTCTAATTATTCCGTTACGTTTACTCAAGAAATTACACGTGGGGATTTCTTCGATCCCAAAAACTATGAAAAACAAATTTAGTTAATTATAGCTTTTCCACTTTACCTTTATCCCTTTTTAACTTTTTTACTTTATCATTTTACTAACCATTCTTACTTATAGCTGGTTTACTTAACTTTTTTATCCTTTTCGCTTTCTCACACCTTTTTTATTCTAACTTCATCACGCTTAACGGCTCATAATAAATACGCAAGCGATTCAATCATCGATCAATCACCATTTACCACTACACTTATTACCGCAAACCAACAAAACCGTGATCACTATTACAAAGAGAGAAATTTCGAAAGTCACATACGCGATATTCAAACGAGTCGAGGATCGTACAAATTTCATCGTTTTTTCGTCGATACACGCAAGGACGGTGATAGAAGCGGATCATAAGCTCGGGTCGATTGATCGTGTCATCTCCAACGCTTCTTCTCGCTGAAAGTGCGATACTCACAGACCTCTCTCTCTCTCTCTCCCTCCTTCCCTCTCTGTTTCCCACCTTATGTATAAAGTGTGTCCTGCGAGCTCTAACGGTCTTCTGCCTTGACCGAGTTGAGCGAGGTCCGTGTCAGATCTCCGTCTTGACTTTGACTCCGTTTTATCGTAAAAGTCATTTCCACGATCGTCGTTCGATCTTTCAATCGTGCCTCAAGATCCATGACAAAAAGGAAACTCTAGAATGAAACATGTAACCTACAAGATTTTGCTCGTTATTGTCGTATCTCGAGATTCACGACATATTGCTCGATCTCTCATCGATTTAGTGCTGACTAACTTTTGTTCCGAATGTCTTTTTGACAGATTGTCGAAAGTATCTGAAAAATCGTGGCGACTTTTATATCGAACGCCCCGTATATTAACCCCTTAACACAGAAAATTTTTCCTCGGCTTATTGTACAGACGACGACGTCTGTTTATAACAACACATGTAACGTAATATTGCACCTGTATAATATACTTTCTATAAGATATTATAGCTTGAATCAAAATCAATGGATAATTCGATTGAAATAAAAATCAATGGATAATTCGATTGAAATAAAAATCAATGGATAACTCGATCGATATTATAATTACGTATATTACGTATATTCATTACGTACATAAATTAATATAATTACATATATATTCGCATGCAATTTGGTTTATAAAAGTTTTCAAAAAACGTAACAGGCTCCATAATCGCTTATAATATACAAAGATCGCTTCAGAATGAATGATTGTAGTAGTCAAGAGGTTCTGTCAACACGTGAATCGATGATAAAAAGAAAAGGACGAAATGAAAAATGAGAAAAATGGCACGGTAACACGGTATCGATCGTTTAGTCGAACAGACCATCTGTCTGTTTCTATCGCAGTCTTGGAGGTTTCCTTTTTCCACGATTGGCACCAGCCTCTTGGGCCGCCTCCAACTTACCTCGACGCGCGTGTTCTCGCGATGCTGCACCGTCGTGCCGTTCCTGAATCCTTAATGCGACCTTATCGAGGTCTTCCATGAGGCAAACCGGCCTCACACCGTACGAGGAAGTGCGGGAAACGGCCACGCGTGAGGTCGAACATCCTCCGGATGTTGTGTCCATACTGCTTTCTATTTTTTATTCTTTTAAGCACGTTGCCGTAATTTCTGTCACTTCTATACTACGATTGTCTTACTATACAAAAGAAAGCTGTGTTGCCAGTAGGTGTCTGGTAGACAGGGAAAAGAGTACACGTAAAATTTTAATCAACAGGTTAGGTACGTCAATGTTTACTATATCCCTGTTTTTCTTTCTTTCTTTTTTTTTTTACTTATGATTATATTGGTACAAGATAATTTCACTTCTTTTCCGCTATTTTAACCGAGATTCCAATATCAAAATAACACGTGATATTACATTGCATTTTAGATATTATATATTGAAATATTTATGTATTTGTTCCCTTGCAAAATAATAATCCTGGCTTTGTACTCTTTTCTGTGTCGGAAAAATATTACTAACACAAGAAATACCTTTGAGGAACGTTTCATTTTCTAGAAATGGTATCACAGTCGGAGGCGAAAGAGTTACTTGTACGCGTTTCATCTGGAAGCACATAGTAAATCATGAAAAAGGTCCGATTGCCAACCAGTTCGATGATACCTCAATCGTATGTCTTAACCAAGGTACCGAGAAGCAGTTAAAAGTCAAGACACGTGATTTATATTTCGTTCGCGTCGGAATAACTCCAACGAAGTCGATGGTTGGTCGATTAAGTTTTTGCGGAGGATCGTGCCGTTGCTATCAGCGAATTGATACTCCCGCTGCTTTTACTTCGGACTACCGTTCACGGGGGAAATCTCTTCTGTGTGTATAAGAAGAGAGCGCGGCAAGAGTAATGGTCATGGTTTGTGAAATGAATTTACATAGCGTATCTAAAAAAAAACGTAATTGATAATATGTTGAGATGCAAAAACGTTTGGTAAACTTGTCAAAAGTGTATATTATCGGAAACTTTACTCAATAAAGGATACAACTTTAATAAAAACTGAAATTGTCAAGCAATTGAAAGCAGATGGTGAAAGAAAAATTGATTGAAAAATTCCAAGATATCTTCTTTTCTCTATTGTAAAACGCATTTTACCTAAACGTAGCTGGAAATTAAACAAAATACCGATATGTTTCGCAACGTATGTTGAAACAGATTAAACGGTTCGAAGTTTCGTAGTTTCAACTGGTCAAAACACGACCTGACCAAATTTCACATTTCGCCGGCAACATACATATACACGCACGTGTGTATAGCTGTTTATTCTCCATAGGTAGCACAATGTGTAGCATAGGTGGTAGCTTCGTTCTATCGACCGAGCACAGCAGCTCGTCCCGTGACCTGACCTCGTCTGAACCCTCCATTCCGCTCTGCCTCGCTCTCTAACACAATCACCTAGTCCCTCTCCCTCTCCTCCGCCCTTCTGTCTGCATCTCTCTCTCTCTCTCTCTCTCAATTCGTCTCTGTCTGCCTTCACCCTACCAATCTCCTTCTCCTCCTCCTCTCTTCAACGGTGGTAGTTTCTTCTACCCTGCACAGTCACCATCTCCGCCACCTCTCTTTGCTCCTCCGCCACCGTTCTCCAACCGTACAAGAACCCTACCCGCCACTTTCTACACAATATTAGCGGCTAAACTGGAGCAACGCCCGAAACTCAAGCTCACACCCGTCCGACATCCGGTATATTTTGTCGATGAGCCTTAAAGAAGAAATATTAAGAAGAAGAAACTAAACTTTTCTGTAGAATTTTCCGCGAAACTGTTAAACATAGGATTATTTATCTAATTTCTTCGTGAAACAAGACACATTTCTGCACTATATCCTTGCCTATTACGTGCTCTTCAATTTCTCGTAAACGTATAAAGATCCGTCATGATCACAGTGCTAATGGCTAAAATAAATTTGCGAGCTATACTGGTCATCGCCGATCCCATTTAACCGATCCTCGCCAATCGTACCGGTGTACGCTATAATTTAGAACAAGTTGGAAGTTAGAAGTTGAACACATCCTCCGTGGGCCGCAACCCCTTCACATTCGCTCTATTTGCACACTTTCGAGTCTCTGTGTCGATACCTTTCGTGCGTATCCTCGATCGAGCCGAACGACGAGCGTAAAAGGAGAAACGGAAACGCCGTGCTTCCTGCTGGTTTCCGACTGGTCGAGCGTTAACAAAAATTTCTCTGCCTCCTCCTCGTGCAATTACGCGGATTGTTAGCAACTGTTTGCAATTTCGTACATTCTTTTAGCTTTTTCGCGTTGCTTTTACATTTGATTCGATCGGATTCCATTTTGAGATTGGTTGGATTTATCATTGTTAGAGGAAGTGTGCTCATCTAAAGTAAACGCGTTTCGAAAGTTAAAACCAGACGATGGAAATTTCGAAAGCCGAGGACAAGGTTTGTGTGTTCACGGTCGTGTGAAATATATATTATCTTAACTTTGCTCCGACTTCCGCTGGGACATTGTCGCTATGTTCCCCGTACGTGAGACATTTTCAATGATGAAACAAAATGTGTGACTTTATAATTAGACCACGTATGTATGTGATTCGATCTGTAATGAATGTATGACACGTTGAAAGAACCAATAAAGAAAGATTAGACGTAATTTGAAATCGCACCTTTCTATGCCGTGTCTAACGCAAACACAAAATTTCTCTTCTTTTCGCCACGAACCAGAACCTAGGACCCCGATAATTAAACCTTCGGTCCCCATTCGAGTCTCTCCATCGACCTGTTCGCTCAGCAGATGGAAATTTCCAAGGATTCGTTTCCCCTTGGTCCTCGAGGGGACGTCGTATAAAATCTAGGGTGTCCGTTACATATACTCACGATTTTATACGTACTCGTCAAGCGAGGAAAGGGACGAGAAAAAAAGAAAGAAAGCAGACGAGAAGTCAGGATGGGGAAAGACGAGAACAACGAACGATGAATATGAAAGCTATTGGTTAAGATTATCTTTCATTGTAAAATCTTGCGTAATCTCATGAAAAGTCGTAATTCAATCTGTAAAGAATATTTACGCATTGAGAATTGAAGATAATTGAAACAAAATCTCGTCGAAAGGTAACGTTTATTCTTCTTCTTTTGTTCGGTCAAAACGTGGATGCTTGTTGACCAAAAATTTACGATCAGTCCGGTCGAACTTTCTCCGTTTTCCATTTCACGTATTCTTCGAGCAAAACCTCTCTCTCTCTCTCTCTTTCTCTCGTTTTCTCTGATTTCTTCCTTTTCTCGTTTCTTTCTTCCTTTTCGATTGGTGCGTCTCTCTTCGGATTGGCTCGAGCTGCACCCTCTCTTTCTCGAGCAGCTTATTTGCGAGCGATGCCAGAATCTGAATTCATACGGGCCATTCGAGCATTATTATGCATTGTTACTGCTCGGAGCGACACGAAGGAGTCTGTGCTTTCAATGCATCCGGAGACCGTAGGCCTCGTATATAACGCGGACCGCCATGAGTGTCACGACAGGGATGAACAATGAGCCTTTACCATGCGGCTCTCCGCAATCCTCGCCCTCCCGTTGCGCCGCGAAAAACTTTCTAGGCTGTTTTCACGATAAATTCCAAATACGACGGTCCATGTAGTGAGTTAATCTTGTGAGAGTTTGTTGATAATAATTCCTCTGACTTTTGTTTTATTTGATGTTTTGGAACGTTCGTGTGTTAAAATGGGCGTGTGGAATTAATAGAAAGATTTATTACGTTGTATCAAATTTTTTATTTTCGCAACTTCTAGCTGTTTTTATTGTGAAATGAACTTGAGCGTTAAACTGTGGATTTGAGACTAGATCACACTTATACGTCTTCAGTTTCTAGGATATTTATCACAGGACGTGATTTTGGACTGGAGATTAGATGACATCAAATTTTGTATTTCTGTATTCGTAGAATAATTATTAATTCTGAATTTTTTATCGTTTTTATTACTGCACTTTTGGGATTGAGCGTTCAGTTTACGTTGAATGTATATACCGAGGACTGAACTTTAAATGAACTTAATTTTGCATATCGAACACTTTCAGCATCTATGTATTAATTTTATTCGACCGAGATAAGTATAAACAATTATGTCCCAAGATTTTGCCAACCTCCTGCCATGCCATCCAATCCAAACATGAAAGACTAATTCATTCCTTCAATATCCATGACACAAATTGCACGCAGCATATAACTCGTTATTTCACGATTCTTTAGATCACCGCGAGAAACTCGTTACCATTTAGGTACCCGTAAAATTTCCAGCAAGTGCAAGCACTGCCAAGATCCAGATCTTTTATAATCGTTTGGTATGAAAGCAAACAAGTAAGTCAAGACGTACTCAAAATCCGAAGCCGTAAAGAAAGCTATGGCCACACAGAAAAACAACAAAGTCGTAATTCTCTGGCACGTTTCCTCGTGTTCATTCCATCCACGTTCGTTTAATTCCACAAGCCTCGTATTTTCATTTGCAGCGCATAAAGTCGTCGTTGGCCCGAGGCTATCTTCCAACGAATGGTGTTAATTTAATTATCCGTCCAGCAGCTGTCGTACCATTAAAATCGAAACAGGGGATAAAAAAAGATTAAAGAAAGAGATGAACGAGAGAGAAGAAGATAGGAAAATTGGATGATCCTTAACGATCGAAATTTCGCTCGAAGGTCCCGAGAATCGATGAAAATCGCACGTCGTTAATCTCTCGTCGTATATAAAATATACCGAAATGCTCGATCGTACGCGTGTGGATGATAATGTAAATTAACGTTGCAAAGAAAGAGAAAAATAAGACGAGAAGAAGGGGAACCAGTGGAGCGCTATGCACCAGTTTTTATGGCGGACAGAGAAACAGCTGGACCGTACAGGCGAAAGCCCATTCCATCTCGAAACCGAAATCCCTCCACCTCGACTTTTCTTAAACACTTCGTTCTTCCAACGAAAGACCTCTCTGGGTAGTCAACAAATTTTTCCGAAAGTGTTTTGATTCGTTCGAAACTAACAACACGTCCTATGTATCTTGGAAAATAATCGATGCTCCATAATTAATAATAGCTAAATCAATCATAGGATATTCTGTATTTATCACTGAATGGAAAATAAGTTAAAGTTAAAATACAAATTGCAGTGGCTTCTTAAGTTGTCTTATAATCCGATCTTATCTTTAGTGGATTAAATAAAAATATCGCTGAATATTTTTGCCCAGTTTTAATTCACTTAATTTTTGAATATTTAATAAGGACCGACTCTGAAGAAGAGAGCGCAATGAACTTTCTTTTAAATTTAATATTATTAATTTTGCTAAATTTAAATGTAATAGAATATTTATAAAAAAATACGAGATTACTTTAATATTATAACAGTAAAAGATAGGAAAAGTATTCTCTTTTCCACCATTTTATAATATAATAATACGTCGATAACGCATTACAATGTTGATGATAGAAGATCGATACAGCCATGAAACTCTTTTGAAACACGTCGCCCGTGGGCTTACAGAATCAGTCTATTCGAAATCGGCCAAATAAACGCATTTGGAAGCGAAGAGCAACGATCACTCGGTCGCTACCGTACTGACGTAACTGCGAATTAATTCAGTTCAAGCAACAGGCTCGTGCCAGCGTTGCCATAAGAAAGTTAAGTGACCTGTATCAAGTACCTTTTCTCTCCACGAAACACCTCGAAAAATTGGTCCAAATATTTTCGTATCGACACTTTGATCAATTAAGGTAATTTTAATTTTATTATATGCGAGTATCCCTTGGTTTATAGCGTCAAATATAATCGCGATATTTAAGTTATTAATGTGATACAACATAATCTCTGAAATTAGTTTGAAATTTTATTCATAATTATCTTCAACACGAAGAGACACGTATAAAAATATAAAATATCGTATTTGTTTATAAGTATCTTTTCGTGTGACAAAGTCGCATCGAGCCGAGGATAATCGTTTGAACCACTAGAACCCCTTTAGGATTATTCACGGAGAGCAAATAACGATTAAAGGGAATGAAAGAAGAGCTTGCTTTGGTCGGTTTGAACTGGTCAAGAGACGCAATTGGTCGAAAGGAACAGACGGCACTCACGGGACAAGAAAGTATCTCTTTTACGACGGCAGCTGCCAGCACTCACGATTTCTCGAAGCAGACGTATATATATCGTTTGAATTTAGCGTCGATCCTAGCGGCCGTTTACTAACTCGAAAGGTCCTTTGGGAAGTCGTGTCTCGTGAGAATTCTTCAACGAAATTTTAACAGGCATTTCCTCGTTGTGCCAGGGATAGGAATAAATTCTTGGACGACTTAAAAGTTCCGTGCAACTTTCGTGAAATTAGCGCGAGATTCTGGGACAATTAAGCAGCCTCGCTTTTCCTCGCTTTTCCTCGCTTTTAACACGTTCCAGTGAACTTGGTGTTACCAGTTGCCGTTGTTGTTACTTTTCAAGGCTGATTAAAATTCTTTGGTAAGCATTATGCGTACCTTGTTATCAAAGAAAGTAATGGTTCTTTTATAAAAGGTAATCTAATCTCTTTTAAAGTTTGAGATATTATTACGGATGTTTGCAGATGCATATTACTAATATAATATTATGACGTTTTTATCAGATTATTTTAAACGAACAGAAAGAATCAAAGAATGTCGGTAAAAGTAGAATCTGAAAAATCCATAGATTACGTTTTGATTATAAATTTCACAGTAACCTGTGACGATTGATTTTAGAATTTTTACCTTGACCAGGAATAATTTTAACCTGTTACATAAATCCCACGACCACACATGCCGATATTTTGTTCAATTTTCTGTTATCCAGCCTACGATATAGTCGAAAATATTATCAGACGAATTACAACAAAATTAATATGTACCTCGCAGTCATCCAATAAGATACGCGTACAATAAAATTTCAGTCGAATAACAAAGAAGCATTTACATAATTGCTAGAAAGGCGACCGATTTATCGACAAGTTGCGCACAGAGCAGAACACCGTTCGCCATGGTGGTTCATTTTTCACTATGATTCCCCGTAGGCAGGAAATATCGTCACGACATGCAACGACAGACGCCGAGGAAGCGCCGACATGCAAAAGAAAAGCAAAAAAGAATGGAAAGTATAATAGAGTTTACATGGCACTCCTCGCGTGCTCTGGGGCGAATGAGACTCAGGGACGTCTTTTTAAGGGGGTCAAGGGGACCCTACGCCCCGGGGCCGTCTTTATTAACGTTGACCTCTCTTTCTTTCTCTCTAGCTCGAAATCGAAATTCTCAAAATTTCTTAGAAAAATGTACCCCCGCTTATCCTAATGTGCAGACTTAAATTTCCGTTGAGAGTAATCGTTTATTCTTCTCATTTCCATTGTACGTTTACTGTTCTCTAATTCGTTCGTTGATAAGGGGTTATGCATTGTAGTTTGAATAGAACGAATCACAAGAGCAAAGATCCGTTTCAGAGATGGCCGACGCTCTGAGAAAGCTATTCGAGGCGTGACACTAATTTATGGACACGTTAGCAGCACGCGTATCAGCCAACGAGATCCGTGCAACCTTAAACTTGCATCCGTGCGTATGATTGCATAAAACTGCTGACTTTGCCGTAGTCACGAATGCGGTTAATGGAATATCATTGGTGACGTCGTAACACGTAGATACTGGCCTTTCCTGTTATAAATGTCAATTAAGTAATCAATTTATACGCGGAGTTTTTGAACGTAAAATCTTAATTGTCGATTAACAATGTATTGTATGTATAATATGATGCTGTAAGGGAGTGAAGTTAGATCAGATTAGAGTCGCAATTACGAAAGAAAAGGGATATAAGAAAAATATTTTTACTGTATACCTTGAAGATATTAAAGTAAATGTAAAGATTCGTCTGACGAGGGAAATTTTTTTTTTCTTTAATTACATGGCGATCTCCGTGTTACATTAGTTCACGAATACGGTATTCTCTTCACAATGTCACGACCGTCGTGCGTGATTCCGGCACGACGTCACGGTCCCATTGACACCAACCACAACCACCTTAAACACCCATAAAACATTTTCGTGACCTCTTTTTCGTGTAATTCGACGAACAGAGGCTTGTTCTCCATTTCCGGTGACATGAAAGCACCAATACACTCGGCACGCTCGAAAAAACCTTTCACACGTTCCGCCGATATATTGTGTGTACCGGTGAATTCGTAAACGATACCGCGGGTTTCATTACTGATTTGAATGCTCCCGGTATACGTGGAATCGAGAGCGGCATGAATAATTCCATTCTATTATTCTGCCATCTCGTAGTTCTAACGAAAATGCGTAAAAACTAGATAAATTACAATATTCTCCGCTTAATGGACACAACGTTATAAAAGAGGAAGTTTAAACATTCACGAGAAATTTAAACGCGCTGCGATACATAGAGTGTGCTCGTCATAATATTTGGAATATGAAACAAATCCATGGTTATATTATACAACCATCCATAATCACCGATCGTTTCTGATCGTAAAAATACAATGGTTTTCGCACAAAGCGTATTAAACAGAACACGTGTTTATTTTTTGTAAAATCAATTTATTTGCCTGTACGACGATTTACGAATAGAGTGTAGTGTGTGGAACGATTCTCAACGCCCACATTGGGTACGTTTTATTAAATTTGTTTTTTTACGGCTTTTTACGGTATAATCTATACATAGCAGTACGTTCCAGAAACGGAAATATATTTTACACAATGGCCATACACGTGACTTTAATTGGAGGGAGAAATAATTGCCTCCACCTATGAAAATGTGCAAGTGTTCGTACAAAACGCGTACGTTCCTGAATGCGGTTACATCAATGAGCGTAGCTTCTTAATGCTATTACTGTAATTTATGACCGCGCTATATCGTTTCCTCCTAGTGTATATACATACACATGCATTACCAGAGAATGGAAATATCGGAAGCATCATCGGTATTATTTTTGCGTGGCTGAATAAAGAACGTGACTCGGAAGAAGACGGTCGGGAGAAGAGTGTGTGAACTAGCTGAGGAAACCTTTCGAGAATACGTTACGTATGAGAACATAGTTCATATAATTTCGTAGCAGCATGCCAGAAAACTTGCATTGGCGAAGAGGAGCTTCCTGTAGGAGGGAGCCTTGGGTACCCGGCGGTGAACCATCGTTCTAGCGCGACACGAGGTCGCGAAAAGACACGAGCATCACCGAAGCTCAGTCGAACGCGGCCGAGACGTAACGAAAGCGTACGAGGCCGCAGCCACAGGGGTGGGGACTCGCGGACGCTCAGTAGCTGAGCTCAGTCGAGCCAGCGCCGTGATCGGAGTTGGAATAGTGACTGGCGAACTGTGTTCCGAGCAGGCGTATCCGCTCTCGGCGTTCTAGTCGCTCCTGTAATCACGCGTACACGAAATTAATTCGGTTCGGCTGGCAAAACCGAGGTCGAATATTCGAATCAGTCGTCTCGTCTCTCGTTCGATCGTTTCTTTGGCTCCCGCCGTGTACTCCTCCTACAACTTCTCTGTCTTTCCCCGTCGTACACGCTCGATTCACCGACAGTTTAGTTGTCGCTGCCCGTTAACCGCCGTGATTGACTGTCGCGAAGGCCTTTTTTTACGGAGCCGCTACAGACATGGCAGTGAAAATGCGGTAGTGACAGTGGTACACTAGAGACAGGGATAAGAAGGGAATCCCTGACTGCGTTTTGTAGGCGCGAGGACGCCACGAGTTTACTCGAGAAAATCGAAGTGAACGAAATTACGGGGAGAGGCTCCTTGAAGCCCAGGGCCAGAAGTTATGACGAGCTCGTGTGTTCGAGGACGAGGAATTTACGCGCATGTGTCCAGTGGGATTTAGTGTCGGCGATAAACCATTCTTTCCAGATCTGGATACCTTGCTCTCGACACCTACGGGACCTGGATTATCTCATGTCAGGATGGCGCTGGCGCGGTACGTACTTTCCTCTCTCAACACTCCGAACCTCGTCGTCATTGCGTTTAGGGTGGGTCTTTGCTCGGATGTATTTGTTTTTCCTCTTTCTCGTACCTCGTTCAATATTAAGTGTTTTTATTGATCCAATACCACGGTTCGACGTAGCCAAGCGTTATCGGTCCTCGTTATTTCGGGTTATTCATGGTTTATCTCGATAATATTATGCGTAATCGTATCATCGTGATAGGACAAACACGTTGTGGTGGTCACCGGTGACCGGCATTTGTCTTTTCTCGCTATGGCTCTAATGGTCACCGACCACTGACGTTACTAAATTTTTCCCAACGATTGAAATAGTAGATCAGTACTAATGAAATGTCGATTTTCTCGATAAAACGTTAACTGTTACATGATTCGTTTTCCTTCTTAGCGAACTAATCTATGTATTGACAAATTGTCTATGTAGAACAGATGACACGTCTAACCTCTAAATGCAGAATGTAAGAAAATCCACGGATTCTCTTGACGTTCATGACAACCAATAACAAGATTTTAATATTTTTATTAGAAGTCTTCTTGACATTGTATATGCAAAATTTATACTAAATTTCTTTTTTTTTTTTTAATTGTGATTGACAATTGACGTTCAAACAAAATTTAATAGGTGACACGTCAAATTCACAATTTGGGAAGACATTTCATATGCGCTAATCTAATAAGATAATCTTTTTTAAGATAATTTTTAAGAATTTAATCTGTGATTAAATAATAATCTTTAAATTAAACGCTAATTATTGTATATCTATAGGAAATTGCATTGTATTTTTACAACAGTATGATAGAACTCGTTTACACATTTCATGAGAAATGCGTTTTTCGCGAATGTATACCGGTGTCCCTTTGTTTTGAAGTATTCTGCTGCAGATGCCGGTATCTGCTACATAGAGTGCGCACTGGTCAACGACCTATTCCTACCATACAACTATAGTCAACAGATTTAACAGATTTATATACGCTCACGGGTATATTTACATAGCTGTCGTATGTGTTCTTTCTCGACGTGATGCGTACACGATACCGGGAGTCGTTATTAGTTTGAAAGTTCTTGGTCAAGTCGGTTGCATGGCGAAGCAAAGACGTCAAGGTTAGTACACCTTTTTACGTTAAGTCGACCTTCCGAGTACGATGCGGGCTTCGTTACGGTTCGACAATCTGCCTTTATACTGAAACGTTTGACCGTGAATATGAGTCGATTTAATTCAAACATAGAAACATAAACAATCATATCTTCCGGTCAGTTATTTTCTTTCTCTGTTTCTCTTTCTTTGTGTTCAGAAAATTCTTCGATCGACAATCGGTGCCACTACACACGCTGACTAACGTCTACATATAAATATATAGTTACGTACGTTTTTGTTATGTCGACTGAAGACTTCATTTTAAAAGTATATTCGTACATTTGTAACGAATATTAGCCTACAAAGTTGTAAAAATGCTTTCGGAAGAAAGTCATGAATTTTTGTACATTATTTTGTAACATGGATCATAATCACGAATGTATATAGCGGTGAATAAAGGAAAGTTCAAGATTGATACATTATGAATTTCGATCTTAGAAAGACAATAAAATCTGCGGGCGGATATATATACTTAACAGATTAAATAGAAATAATCGAAAATAAAGGAAAATCCACAAAATATCGAATGAAAACGTAACAAAATTAACATTGAGTTTATATCTTTTTACAGGTAGAAACACAGTTTTAAGAGGAAATTTCATCTTTTCCACGCTTCGGGGAAAGGAAAGTTTTATTTGTTGTATCGTCAGTTTTGTTTTATGTTATAATATAAAATTATAATTATAAACGATTTTATCTTGAATTTTTGTTTTAATATTATGGAAAATCTGAAACAAGGGTCGAGTTTATAATTATTCACAGCACTGTATATTATGTTTGCATAGTGATCGCCCTTATTATTATCTTATTAAATATAAATCCGTTATTAAAATTATTCCAGCTTTTTATATCTTTTATTTTATAAACATTCTTTTGTCCGCCACTGCATATTACTTTCTCTGTTCAAACTTTTTATCAGCGCGATAGAATACGCAGCGTGGTAGTAAACAGCCTTCGTAGCACATACTTATGCTCGCGTACGATCGAATCGTGACAGAACTGGCAATGAAGCTTTCTACCAAACCCGTGGTCGTGCTCGTATGCAATCGCCAACACAACAACATCGCCTTGTGGTCTAAACCATCAGCGGTTAGAATGTATTTCTTTGTGGCTGCTTTATCGAACGTTGGTTTATCTCGCGGACGCAACGTTGAAGGCTTCTATTGTAATATTTCGTTCGATTCGGTTTAACAAAGGTGGGGGAGAATAGTGTCGAGAGCAAACGAAACATTTAGTAATTGAATGTAGCGAATTAAACAATGGTAGGGTATCGTACGAGCCGACAAATGGGCGTACCACTAGTAGTTTCACCGACAGACCTTCTCTTGATGAAGACTATTACTCATTACACTTCCTGCCCGGCAGAACGCTATCGACTAAAGTGATGAATCACGAGGCTATAAGCAGATCTTCGACTTTATAATTACAATTTAATGAATGCGGCTACGATGATCGTGTGGAACTTCACCTGCTGCTAACCTTGGCATTGTACAACTAAACTTTAGCGCGAACTTACATTTCCAACCAGCCACTTTTTTATGGTTAGACCTGCTCAATGCTTGATGGATTAAAAGTACATGTTGCGTTTTAACTTATTAGCGGGTTACAAGCGTACACGTGATTGCATATGCATCAATGCATTTGAGTATACATTTGCTTAAGCTTGTCATTATAATATTGTTTACCACGTTGGATAGTGGTGGATGAAGTTGTCGGAATTAACTTCCTATATTCGTTGGAATTTGTATTCGATGACGCGTTAGTTTCTAGTTTTTGTGTAAAGTAGTCTATCGATAACAAACGTATCATGAAAGTAAAGATGTAGAATGTTTAATTATTCAAATGGTTTTTCTTTGGGATTTAAATGACGATACGTTGTTAAGGAATTCTGCGCTACTATTTTCGGAATACTCCTTTTTCCCTGGTGTATCGATAAACATTTAGAAACTTCGTGTATTTTTGAGCTTCTTTCTTTCTTCGTGCTGATAAATTCTTAAAAAATTCGAGATCTTGCTGTTCCTTAACGGTCGATAAATGCTTGAAAATATATCACATGTTTTCATGTCTTTTTCTTTTTTTTGTTTAAGCGTGAATCGATGAACATATATGTTGTTTGAGTGACTTTTCATATTTTAAACTGATACTATTTTCTTTTTTTCTTTTTTACCGTATTTTCACTCTTTTTTAGGCATTGATTTACCTCGACCCTTTCTCTGACAAAATCGAAATCAAGGTAGTTCGCAATGAAGCCACTAAAAGTACATAGAAAGTTCACGCTATCATAACTTCTCCGAAATTGTCTGGCTCGAGTTCACACGTGAAAGTTTCACATTTGAACAGAATTTCGAATATAAAATCACTCCGTTGGTCTTTCTCATCAAAACGGTTACGGTTTATATTACGTGAACTACAAATAAATCTTGATTTTTTTTTTTAATACATACATCGTATTAATTTACACTGTTCTTTTTATTCTAGTTTTTCAACGTATTGAAATATGCAGTATTTAATCTGACTTAATTTCGTCTACGAATAATCTGACTCCTTTCTGCGTAGATATATGTAATAGGGTCCAAGCGATTAACCAATCGCGTAAAATCGTCTAATTGGCAAGAGAAGCGTTTCTCCCGAGGACACTCGCTGCGCGAAAGGTAATTTCAAATCATTAACATAACTCAAAGCGAATCGACTGTCGTTCCACGATCAATCAGTGTCTGGTGAAATTACGTTAAACGCTTTACGATGAGAATTGATCGACTCCTGGGTAGTGGCAGTTCCTCACCTAGGACAGATGTCGGTCGATGCAATTCTCTTTCTACGATATTGCGTTAATCCCATGAGAAACATCTATCGAACCTCGGAAAACGTATTGGCTATAGATTACCTGCAATTAATCCTCTGATTTTATCGCAATTTATCTCCTTGAAAGGGAATAATTAATTTCAACTACAACTGTAATATTTGATAATTTATTTGACTTTTGGTTAAAATTTCCGCGATGGCGTTTGGTATAATTTCCGCGATTCGCTGCGTTACTCGATCTACCATTTCATAATGAAAGGAATTAGCGCAAGAAATCGACCAGCTTCGAACTTTAAACTCGCGTGTAACGAGCGTCATTTAGAATCATAGAAAAACCAAACTGATTAGAATTAATCGTTTTGTGTTCGAGAAACTTAAAGAAAATTAATCAATTTGGCTCGAGTAACCTCGCGGCTTCCGCACATCTTTTCGAATTTGTTTTACAATGTTATCTCAATGCTAATACGATGTCAAAGTGTTTCGTTGCGACGCGTATGATTCGTTCATAAAAGGTTTTCGTATCAACATTTCAGACACTTTGGTGAATCATTGGACGTTAATTTCCATCTGTTGGAAACACGGTGAAGCGATATAGGTTCGGCGATGAATTCGAGGACATTAACGACATGTTCGGTAGCGTAAAAGTTTTTAGCATAACGTACTCACTGATTGTCGCGTTAGATGAATCGGAAAAGCTCTTCGACCTTGCGTTACGGCGTTATCGCGTTTGCGTCATAATATTTTCTCGTCAGTGACACACTGAAAAAGGCAGAAATCGCTTTGAATGCTCTTTGTCCCCTTCGTGTACACACAGCTGTTCCATTATCGTTGTCTGACGACATCTAAAATATTCTTGCCCTTGTATACACTTGCATACATATACACTCATAAGTATGTATCTGAACACTTTGATCGATTCGTATAATACGAAGTAATAGAAGATGAGTCTTATTAAAGTTCAAAAGTTCTTGGCGAACAGGTATTCTTATAGAATCCGAAGAATACAAAATGAAATTATGTAGTAACTCATTATGTTTGGAACATAAATCCTATCTGCCACACATCATTTTATGAATAATTTACACTGCTACTAAGAGGCGACATTTCGTGACTGTAATACGCACTTCTTTTTGTTTGTCTATCGATCATCGTATCTGCGGTTGATACTAAATTGAAATATCATTGGAAAATCATACGAAGATTATATTTTCTGAGTACAAATCGTTCATCGTGCATTTTCCATAGGTATTTTATAATACAAAGGAATATTCAATTGTAAGGTACATACTAAAATGCGTTAAATATTATAATTAAAAGGGGTACACAAGGAACGGTCGAAACACAGTATATTATACATATTCATGAAGGTCTGCAAATTTATTAGCATATTTTCTAGATAAACATTAATCTTATGTATCATTTCTTACAGTCCCTTTCTCTCTTTCAATTCAAACAGATGATAACCAAAATAAATTGTACTAATATAATATAAATAAGTATCAATTGTATTTATACGATTATAGAGGAGAATGTTTGTGAAGCTCGTCAATGATTTTGAATTATTAAATATATTGTCTGCGATCTTTTCTTGATTGTTGATTCTAGTCGCTCTTCCGTTTTTCCCCGCGGAAAGTCTCGAAATATCCTAGCTCCAAGGCAATGAATTACCCCGAAATAGAACGTTGTTTCTTTGAAATCGTATCGATCTTCCGCGTCCTCGTCGCCTCCTTAACACCGTCGACGTCGCGTTAAATTTAAGATCTCCCCGTGGAAACTTTAGAAATTTCATCGTCGTGCTAATGTCCATCGATTAATCATACGAAAATATCGCTCTCTTACACATTAAACATACTATCGTTAGAAAGTCTAGAACTGTTTGGAATCTTTATCTTTGTTTCGTGTTAGTTTAATGCGAACAGTTTTGAAATAATCGTTTCATTTTCAGAGTACTGCGAAAAATATGGCATAAGGGCAATATGTGAACAATATTGTTACTCACGTTTATCTCATCCTCCCTATATTTTTATCCATTTTTGTAACTTTCTATCAGCAAGCGTCCATTTATTGATATTTCTCCTTTGTTCTACATTGTTTGTAACCGAGCTTCGACAAGTAGATAAGTAAAATACTGACGCGTGTTTGTATTAGGAAAACGCGGATGATCGGTATACCAAAAATTGCGCAATTTACTTTCAAACCTAAATTCGTGCTATGTTATCTCTGAAAAAAAATGCTGTAACGTGTTGCTTATCATCGTCAATATTTCTGATCCGGTGACTTGACATTTCTGACACGAGGAACACAGGAAGCTGGAAAAAAGAAATATATAATTGTCGTAGCAATTAGCATTTGCAATGATAATTTCTAATAACTTTTACATATATCGTTTGGAAAGTGCGAAAATTACATTTGCGATGTTATCGTTTCATGAAAAATCATACTTTGTTTTCTGAATCGGTCGTGCGTACTGGTTGAAAGATATCGTGACGGTGACAAATTATAATAATTCGACTAACAAGTCTGCTCGAAGTACGTAATTGCCTGACGATTATTTTTAAACGATTGCCCACCGTAGTCTGGGTAATTTGAACATGTTTGAAAATCATAAAAAGCCGAGACCGAGTGTTTCAAAATATTTACTTTTAATGTTGTGGTAATGGTTTTTACTGATTTTTATATGATAATTATCGAAATTCGTTTTTTTTTTTTTTATTATTCACTCATTTAGATATTTTATTGAATCGTTTAATAATGTTATCCCTTTAGTATTAATTCCTTAATTTAGCGTCAATTTTTTTAGATATGTTTGCTTTCTTATGGAAAAACCAAGTCCTTGAGTACAACGTTACACGTCGTCGGTAATTCTCCTTTCTCCCAATGTGTATACGAACACAAAGCGAAAGAACCTTCGATCGATCATCGTATCGTGGACATTGGTGCTCCGAAGCATTCTTACTGTCCTTTGCCTTCCCGTATAACAATTTGTATACATTTCAGCGAGGCTCGCTGCGTGGAACGGTTAAGTAAACTTGGTTAGCGCTCTCTAATTTTACGTGCTCGTACGTGGAGGACAGAATAATTGTCATTGGTGTAGGAAGGAACGATTGACATTAATTCAATGACGAAAGGAATGGAATTGAATTGAATTGAATTGGAAATAAAGTACTTTTTGTCGTTCTCTTTCTATTCTTGTTTATGTACACACTCTTCGTGCTTCTTTTAATCTTTTATTATTTTTATTGGCATTGATCTCGTTACTGAAGTAGAAGAATTCCATAACAAGTAATAAAATGTAGAAAATTATCTTTTTTTTTTTTACTGAGGAATGCTTTTAAACGTTTTTCTAAAAAAACATTCATCCCTGTTATTTGTTTCTTTTCTTTTTTTTTAATATGATTAATACGGTAGCCCTGCGATGTTTATAACTTTGTAAGATTTGATTTCTTGAAGAATCGATTTCCTTATTTTTAAATGTCCATCCTTTACGCATGTGTTGTTCGATAAATTTATAAATAAAAGATCTGCCAGTTGATTAAGCAATCTCGTTATAGAATTTTCTGTACTTCGGTACTTTGGGAATTTCCTTTTACTCCCAAAAGTAAAATTACCATTTACAAATTCTATTAAATAATCGAACACGGTAATACAAATAGGGCATGTTAACAGCCATTGAAACGTCCGTTGGTAATAAATTTTTATCGACAACTCCATCGCAACTTCGAAACCATTTGTCATTATCCCTGGTAATTCCACTCACTTAGCCTCTCTGATAGCACTATTTTTCAAAGCCCATAGACAGCCGCTCGTACCTCAACCTTCGAAAATCTACCAGGAATATCTCTGTGTTTCTAATTCACCCACTTTTTCCAAAACATTTTTCTTCTACCCAATCCTCATCAATCTTCACTGTTTCTTAGCTTCGTGTATTAACGTACATTTACCCAAGTCAGTAATTAATCTTTATTTATTTTTGCATTCGATGTCGTTTACGTAACTCAGAGTTGCTGCCATTTTTCGCTTGTTAATTCCGACCTGTTTTATAAATAAATATATCAGACTGTTGTTTTATAATTGGAATATATAATATAAATGCGATTGAATTTATTTTTAAAATGTATCAAACTCCCGTTGCTTTTTTACCATCGCATTGAAGCAACTTGATTAAAGCTATTAGTTCGCTATTGGTGTTTTTGAGTATCAGAGTTTCCTTCAATTTTCGTTAGTGCATAGATTTTCTATACCTCGAAAGCAGCCACGAAGAAATAAATTAATCTGCTGTTATTTCAAAGACAGTAAATATTCGTGTCCTTATACCTGCCCCTTAAATATACCTGTCCCTTTTAACTCTCCTCTCATTTTCCTTCTTAAATCACCTTCTTAAACATATATCACACGTAACTGTAAAGTCCAGGTAAAGCGAACGAAACCATCGCTTTCAGTTAACCCTCGTAAAATCTGAAAAGGTTTCTATGTACCGTTCAGAACTATCTTGGAAAATATGTACGTTTAAAAACATTTATTAAAATGAATGCACTTTTCTTAAAAGTTCAGCAGAAACAGTTTTTACTATAAACTCGTTTTATAGAAATAAGGCGTGATCGTATGTGTTAAAATGAAAATTGTATTGAGAATAGAAAGGTGTGTCGGTATATCTAAAATGAAAAGATATTTCGTTTCTGGGCTAGTAAAACGACTAATAATCGAGTCCATACGAAACTATTAGTTTATAACTTACGTCGTACTAAACTCATCGGTCGACAAAATATTAACCCTGTTACGGTTCTCGAATGTTGTATGCCTCTATCTCGCTTTACTATCATCGAAATAATAGCACTTTGAACATTTAAAGAGTCTCTTGAGCATAAAATTCAAGTGCGTAACTAACGAACAGCGATAACGTTATAGCAATATACCTGTACGAATTGCAAGTACAATATATCTCTCCCCAGGAACCGTAATAGATCGAGATATATTGTGTGCAATAACATTTAATTTCTGCAAAATATTACATTGCATTTGCGCACATTTTTCTATTGTCTAGATCATTTGCATCCTTGAAAATTTGTTAGCCTACGAAATTTACCTTATTTTAATAGTTCTAAAAATTTCAATAACCGACGATCACCGGGGCAATCGAACGTGTTGAAGTTGTTCGATCTTTCCAAACATGCTGCTGCAGCTACCACAAACAATGCTCTGTGTATACCACCTTGCACCACCCCATCTACTCCAAGAGAATCTTTCTCCCGGAAGTCCACAGCGAACCCTCGTTTCTAGTCTCGTACCATGATAGTCTTGTCGGAAAAACACTTTCAACGCTATTATTGTATCGCGACGGAGAGAGTCGAGGCCAATCGATGTCCGGTGCGCGATGAAATAAAGCTGTGCACAAAGGCGGACGCGTCAGGGCGGCAGCGGCGGCGGCGGCGGCGGCGGCGGCAGTGGAGGCAGTGGATCGCTTGCCGATGGTGGAGGGGGAACGGAAGGAAGGAAGGTTGTCCCTCGCTAGCGGCAACCTTCAGCTTCAAGGGTACAGGGCCGTAACCGACGTCCCCTTTGCTTTTTCGCCCTCTTCACTCTTTCCCTTCGTTGGCTTACCGAGCCTGTTTCGTGGAATGCAAAAGCTCGAAAAACGGTCTCACGTCTTCCACGAATTCTTCTTCCTCTATCTTCCGAAGGATCTTACGTTTCTCTGTCTAGATTTCTGTCTTACTTTGACTAATAATTTGAAAAGGTTTAAAAAGATTCCTCGAGTTTCTCGAGTCTGATCCAGTCTATAGATTTCTCATTTGTTTGCTTCTCTTTTTTTGGATTTTTGTGCAAATAGAAGTTGGACACAAGTTGTGGACTAAATTCGTTAGACAGATAACACTCTGTGTTACTCTGATTATGTTATTTTTCATTAACACTTGTGACGATTTGTAGCGTGTCTCTCGTGTCACAAGTATCCAAATTACAATGAACGTTATCATTAATGTCTAGGTTTCATTTCTTTGGTTATTCATAAATGTATATTTGCCGTATAATTTTTTGAATGATTTATTGTATAAGTTTTTGAATGATCCACTTACACAAAGCGTAAGAATGAACCCCTCTCTTTTCCTTTAGAATCTTTTGTCTTATGTTCATTCATAATGTTCTGTGAAGCTTCCTAAAAGTTCGAAGGGTCAGGAACACCCCCACCATTTCTCCAATTTCCCTTCCCTGTTTTTCCTTGCCGTTGAGGGAAAGTGCAGGTAAAGAGGGTCGATTGAAGGAAGCGATAGACGACGTGTCAGTTTGTAGCGGACTGCCAGATGATCTGTTTCGTGTGTTGCTTGACGTGTTGGTTTAATAGGATGGATTCCGAAGTCAGGTTAGTACGAATATTTTCTCGGGTTTGAAATTCGCAGTGTTATACGAAGCTTCATGTGGCTGTTTTCCTTGCGAGAAAGGAATGAATGTAGAAGAATGTCCGAAGGTCTTGAAGCCGTTTTTGTAGAGACTTTTTGCGTGATGGTGGTCGTGTTAATGGTAGGAGGAAAATGGAGTAGATTAACAAGACATCGTTAGTAAGCACATGAACTATAGGTCATTGTCTTTGATAAGGTTAGAAGAATGACGTGAGGTTGTACGTTAGAAAATGAATGGATTCGTATTACTCAGGAAAAACGGAGAAAAGAGATTTCCGCTTCTTCAAATTTGTTTATTCATCAATCGGTAATTATATCTTCCAGCAAGTATAAATTAGTTCACGTAACAGATTAATTTATTCGAAGATTAAAGATTAATTCTAGTTTTTCTTAATACGTAATAAAATTCTATCTTACCAATTCCTCGACCTTCTGCCCTCGATATTTTTATCTACTCGATACGTATATACCTCTTACAGCATCTATGAAATATAAAATAAGAATACCATTAAATATTAAAGAAGACCATGAATAAAAGAAAACTTTTTTCAAGAGCTTCAATATTTTATTAGAAACTTTTCGTCGAATACTTTTAACATAGAAGCTCACAAATTTTCTTTCAGAAGAAAAAGTCTATTACCTTCGTCGTTTCTTCGCTTCTCTCCTTCTTTTTTCAGTGTATACAGGATTCAAAGGTTCGTTCGAAAATCTTACAATAGCATTTTCGTGGAAAGATTTTCTTTGTAAACGGCAACCGTATTTTCGAACACTCTCTCCCTCCTGTTTCTTTCTTTTTGCTCGGCGTATACGTAGGACGATACCCAATGTCAATAGACCCTCACCACTTCTCGCATCCTTCTCGAACGAAACGTTAAGGGTGGCCAACACATGGGTGTGTCTGCGTCTGAAATGGTTTGTCGACGATGGTCGGTTGTCCCCGAGGAATTCCTGGGCCTGTTTGCTTGATCGAGGATCGAATGTGGATGAGTTTCGTGAAAACGGAGAAATGTCGATAGTATTTATATCCATTTATGGGAAGGTTGAGGGTGCCAAAATAGATAGAATATTCGCAATATGTAGACATATCACGAAAGAAATTATTTGATGGACGAAACATATTTCTACTTAGATTCCATATTTCCTTTTTTCTGTTTTCTTTCTTTTTTTAACTGTATGAATAATAATACGAGTCTGCGTTATTATCGGTACATTCTTTCCTAACTATCGATCTTATCATTAAAAAAGCGGAAGAAGAAAGTTTGTACAGTCGTTTCGAAATTCCTCCGAATCGATTCTTTTCAGTATACTCTCGATCGAGAAGTTACAGCCAAGGGCTAAAGCATCTAAGTCGAGCTTCCTCGCTCGGCGTAAAGTTTCGCCCTTGTTCTCCAATTAACCCGAATTGCACTCCGGCCTGGGAGCCGGACAAAAGCTCCTGCACAGTGGTTCACAACTTGGAACAGTGATTCTAGTATTATCGAACACGTAGCAAATTACGCGATTAACCTTCGATTAGGGTCGGTCAGCTATAACCCTGGTATTCCTGTTTTTAGGAATACGATTAAGGAAATGGAAACCAGATAGAAATTTGTCACTCTAATTAATACGTGCTTTGCTTTCGACATTTTCGATATATCGATAAAAAGAGCTAATGATGTCACGAATACTATCTTCTACATTTACCTTGAAATCTAGCATTATTTATGAGCTTGAGAATTTATGGATGTAAATCATTTTTGCTTCTTAAGAATCGTATATTTAATCGTGTACTTGCGTAACGAGACGTAGAAACAGAGCAAAAATGGAGTCGTAGCGTCACTTTAGCTTACGAAGGACTCGTGTAACATCCTAATTAACTAATTACCTAAAGAAAAGTATTTATCAACAAGTATTTACCAAAGACTTAGTAAACTCCTCTAATAGACAGTCTCACGTCGTCATTGTCCAAATGGTCGACAAATTCTATACCCTTGATGATGATGGTGCTACGTGTTCTAACAGTGAAATACATCCCCTTTGTGTGGCTCCTGTGGCCTGTCGAAGTTCGTAGGCATTTTCTCGAAAGGCAGCCGGAGAGAAGAGATTTCTTTTATACCTGGGGGAGCGGAGAACTTAACTCGCCAGGACTGCCGTTGGTCGGTTGGTCGTCCTTCTAGGGCCATAGGGCTTCTTTTCTCCTATTGGTTCTGGCGTGTTATATCCTGCCAAGGGCAGGGAAGCTCCCTGGACCCCGACTTGTTTCCAACAGAGGCCACTGGCCCCGCTACGTGGGATATACCGGACGACCTTGGGCCTCATGGCCAATTTGCGAGGTCCATTCCCTCCAGATGGGCCCTTACGGCCGGCTTATTAGCCACCAAGTCACTCGACAGCTCCTCCGATCCACAGAATCCTCCACGAACGTCGCGGTTTTCGGCGAGAACAACCTCCTTTTTGCTTCTCGTGTTTCCAGCCGCCTCACGAGTAATTCTGTGGTTTACCGGGCATCGGTGGAAATTTCAAGGGACGCGTGTCATGAATAATGAATGAACGTCTGGAGTTTGTGAATAGAGAGCGAAATTAAAGTGAAATTTTGGGTGTCTGTGGTGATTCCCGCGGTAGATCCTTGCTACAATAGAACTAGTAAACATTTAGAATCGTGGAACAGAGGTTTCTGGTTTCTCGAATTTTACGTGCCTTCGGAATGATCTGTGTGGTAGTTCGGGGTCAATGAAGATTTATAGTCGAAGAATAGAAAATAATAGTTCAGTTTGTGATAAAAGTTTTAGAGTTTAGAGTGACAAGGTTCACGGATATAAATAATGTGAATCGAAGTTTAAGTTTTCTGTCACGTTTTCAAAGTAGATTTAATTAACTCTATCCATTTTGAACATCCCGTTGTTCGGTTCTTTAAACTCGAAATCACGAATAATTGTTTGCAATCTATTGGAGTTCCCCTGTTAGCTCGTTTTACGTCATAAAAATGTTATTAACACTAACGAAAGTTCGACCTCCCGAATACTTCAACCTTTAACCTTTACATTTGCATATCCCGCACGATCATTGCGATTGCTCATGACTTTTTCGGATGTTCGTAGGCAATTTTTAACGAAGTCGTCAATTCTTAACTATTCTTGGGCATTCTTGACATCTTTCTGCGATCCTTGGTTATTCGCGATGAATTGTTATAACTGTCGGTTCCATCAAAATGATAAATCCTCTCGCCTCGTGTTATCCTTAAGTGTCGGATGATATTACGCGACAAGTATCAAATCGCCGTATCCGAGAAGGTTAGAAGCCAAAGGTTTACAGCTTACAGTGAGGTATCTAAATCTACTTACAAAAGCAACATTTTCATTTTGTCGTTCATTCTTGTTTATTCGACAAAAGTTTCGTCTTTCTTTGGATTCCTACGCGTCGTGGCAAACGTGACACGATACCTGTTAAACGTAATCATCGTTTAACAATTTCTTCACACGTACATCGTGATATAAAGAAATATACATGTGAAAAGAAAAGAAAATAATGATAGAATCGAATAATCGAAGGCATAGAACGTGAATCGAGTCACGTTCGCGCGGCGTACCATTGAAACGTCGTAAATAGCGAGCGAATATAGCCAAGAGAACGATGCACGACTCATCCTGGAATTCTTTGAAAGTCCACCCGGCAGTTCTGTTATTACGGAAACGCAGCCCGAGTACCTAATTGCGGTGAACAGATACAGAAGCACTGGCTGACTTGGAAATATCACGTGCGCCGTGCACTTGTACGTTTGACGGTAATTTAAGTCTCCTTACCGATCATTAGTCGTTGTTAATTCAGTTCCAGTACGTGTTAGCCACCTTGATTTTAACTACACAAAAAAGTGTTATCTTGACGCTTTTCGATCATTTTTCTTCGTTAATCCTTTTTATTTAGTTCTTAAAGCAGAAATGAAAGTTTTGGGTTGAGTAACCTTTTATTTTCACCATGATTTACTGATTGTGAGGTGTTTCGTTTAATCTTTACCATAATATCTACCATTTAATACGTTTAATGAAGCAATGGATATTTAATTAATAGTCAGTGAGTGTGTTACTGACGAACAATTTAAAATATTCGTGCGTGTGCGAGAATATCGTTTTATTCCAACAGAATAAAGATTAGAATTGCGAAGTAGGTTGTTTCTACGATATACAGATGGAAGAAAATCCGCTTTACCTATTTTCTTAATCGTTTATTCTGTACTTTGGAAAGCGATCAATTTACGTGTTACGAGATTCTTTTACTTTTGATAGCAGCGAATCTTTGTAACACAAATTCCTCATGAAATTTGGTATTTACGTATAATGGGAAATTTATGGAGCGACTATTTTTATGGAATAACGAGACCATTCTCACAAAATAGGAAATTTATTAATACCATGGATATCTGTAATGGGAATCCCATGCACGGAATAGATAATGTTCTCTCGGAGTAGTAAATAGATTAAAATCTTTAGTAACCATGTTATGAAACTAGCTGTTCTCATAATCGAGACAATGGAAAATTTTTTCGTATTAACGTGTTATAGATTCATTTCTTTCAGCTTGCCTTGGTATTTTAATCGAAATGTAACTGAATGTAATTTATTCGGTAATAGTTGGATGAGTTGCAATTTGTTGCGATGACACTCTCCGATATTCATGGAATTTAAATGCCAGTTAAATAATTGAGAAGATGACGTACAAAATGGCAGAAAAGGGGAAAGAAGAAAGAACGAGAAAAATAAGAAAAACAGGGATGAAAACGCGATTTAAATTTAACTCGCGCAATGCAAAGCTATTACTGTTTACGTTGTCTCATTAAACTTTTATTAACCTGAAAAGAAAGAAGAAAAAGAAAGGATGAACGCTACATTGACCTTTGCATCAATGATAATTCCGCTGACGTGAGTCACATTAATATGCATCGTTCTAATCTGCATTTCTAGGATTCATCGATGCCCGTTGGACTTCTCTTAGATTTTACTGCTAGTTACTACGTTCCTGGCGAAATGATTTCGAGGAAATGATTTATCTTTCGTTTACGTAATATGAGTCTAATCAAGTGCGCAACAGCTTTGATATTGAGTGATACTACGACTAATTTTGGGAAAATCCGACGTTGTAAAGGTATCGCTTCCAAGATATTATATTTATCTTTGCCTGAAATTCTATCGTAGAATCTAATTTGTTACAATTAGACGAGCCACTTAGAGAGCCATTTCGATTCAACTTTTTATTTTCTTTTTTTTTTTTTTTTTCTTTAGAATCATTTGCATCCTTAGAATTGTTGCGCGATCTAAGCAATCTCGACTCGTTTTATTTACATACGTTGATTGACGATGCTACTCGATGCTTCGAAACATCGCAATACGGAAGCTACTGTATCTTAACGTCGATTTGCATTAAAATTATGATCGTAACTAGATGCTCCGACTGTGGTTTCTATCCTTTTTCCTCGTTCGTACAAATTTCGCCAACATATTAAATTTATCCGACACGACATTTGACCGATATTTACACCCACGTACTGGGAACATCGAGACTCGCTCACCTGTCGTTGAGAACCGCTGTAATACGTCAATTCGAATCAATCCATCTTAGTCTGTCAAAAACATTTGCCAATGCATTCGACGGAACAGAAGGTAAAATCGACGCGCGAGACAGGATACTCTAACAGCGCAAAACGAATCAAGCAATTTGAACGTGAAGCGACGTCAGAGCGGTGCGCGAACCGTTGCGTCGGTTTCCTGGGTGTCGCTGTCGCGCGACACGTGTCCATTACGGTCTCAATGTCAACGTATGCAGAGGCACGTAAACGGTGTACAGTTGGCCGTTTTATCGAATTTTATCGTCGGACATGAGTCCTACGCGTGAAAAGAACGCCGCGTTCCGTCTCACGGACGAACTGGTTCTTCTCTTCTCTTCTCTTCTCTTTTCTTCTTTTCCTTGGACGCGGCCCGTGCGTGGTTATGTTTGCGCTACACACGTGGCTTTCCGTGTGTGTCGATCAGTGTGCTGAACAGCGATTGTGTGTCGGTGTGTCTTCTTTCACGTCCTCCGTTTTCTGCGCGCGTTGTCCCGACGCGGCGCGTAGCGACAAGCTGGCGCGTGCGAAACGCTCGCGCGCGCACCACCGAGTCGTCGCCGCGCCCTTGAAGAGAGTTAGCCTTTGTCTTATCACAGTCAGCTTGCGCCAGGCATCAGCCTTGACTTCGCCCCTCTTCCACACTCGTCTACTGACTGTGCTGCGAAAATCGACCGGCTGGCATCTGTCTCGCGCTGCCTCGCACGAACAAGCGAATTATCGTTGCTCACGGAGCCCAGCTTTCTTCTGTAACAGTCTTTACATCAATCTATATCGTTTCCACCAGCCGATTTGGAACTTGCTCGGCGTTGCGTATTCGCTAACAACATTCGGACGTTAAACATGATTCCCCTCGCTATTGTTCTATGTGACTTGTCGTTCATACCACACCTTATTATGAGGTGAGTAAATTCTTTCTGCTTTTAAATTCCAAGTACCGAGTCGTTAGAAAGACACGATTCGCATGGTTTTATTGGCGACGCGTACTACCGACGAGACACGTCTTCTTCTTTTTCGCTGTTTTTACATCTGCAGAATTTTCTGTACGAAGTATACAATGTATGGGAAGACTTAATTATCGACGAGCAGTCCCTAGACGTTGCATATAAGTATTCCATATAGGGAAACGTTATAAAATTTAAAGTACGAGTCAACCGATTAGATATTTTCCATATTGTCGGCCACGATAAGATTAATTATCTTATCCTAATTGATCAACGGTTCCTATACGTTTACTATTAAGTGTTATTAAACACAATCCCATCGATACGAAGCAAAAGCTATCGACTTGGTTGAAGAATTTTCATGGATTTTCATCCACGATATATATTCCTTCGTTACGTTTCACCAAGTTGATCGAAGCACGTGCGAAACGTGACTTTTCCTCGTGACGACGTTAACTTCGGAGCAGTTTTTAAACGTGAAATTACTTAACGAGGAAACTCTGGATTAATTCCTCGATCCACGAGTTTGCCTGATCCGCACGCACGAAGATAGCGTCCGGAAAGTTTGAGATTAAATTGGCCGTGTCGCACGAGCAGCCTGCAACTTCTCTCGACTCGGATCCGCTCGCGAAATCCGCTTATCCGCCCATGTATACGACGAAACTTTCGATCGTTACGAGCTTTAAGCGGTAAACGTTCTACCCGCTGTTGCTGGATTTCCATTTGCTTGGTTTTGCACGGGAAATTTGTTTCCGTGTCTTCGTTCCTCGCATTTGCTTTCCTATCTCTCTGCCTCTCTCTTCAGTTAGCTTTTTATTTTATCCTTGTCTTAATATATAGAAAGAAACAGAAAATTCGTTAGACATTCAACACGAAGATATTTCTGAAACCGCGTGTCTATCGAAAACAGTGTTTATTTTACATATAAAATTGTATACAAAATTAATAGATAATATGCTTATTGGAAATCTGAGAAAATACAGTACGAAGAGTAAAAGTTTCGAATTTAACACGTGGAAAAGATGGTCGTAAGAAGGGATTAGCCATTAATGAAAACATCCGAACATCCGTAGGACAGTTCGAACAACCAGTTTCTGTCAGTTCGTTGTCTTGTTTGCGCGATTTCTCGAAAACATTGCAGGCGAATTCACAATGGAAACGGGTATTCTGTTCTTCTCGCCTCACAACGTGACCGGGAATTTCTGCGACTTTTCCGGCGACAGCGACCTCGTCCGGTTTCCGATTTCTGTCGACGATCTCGGGTTTCGCATCTTCCATCGTCCTCGTTTCTCTTCGTGCGCGGAACCAGATAAAACGGCGGGCTTCGGATGACCAATCGTCGCAGAAACCACGCAAATTTATTAAAACGTTGCTGAACCTCTCTCATTGACTTTTCCGTTCGTTCTATTTCATTTTAACTTTCGTAATTAAAACAGTCTACGCTTAAAGCCTTCTCGATAAGAAATTAAACATAGATTGAAGTTAGCGTTCTTTGCGACATAATTTATTTCTTGGTCTTTTTTCAACGCAAATGTAACGAAAGTATCGTTGGTGTAGATATAATCGACGATCTATTGTCTCTAAATCGACGATCATTCGTTATTGTAAGTTAACAAAATCAATGGTTAGCGGCATATGAGTTATATGTACGAGGAGATTAGATTTCAATGTGATTAAATACAGATGCTTTGTTATGCAGATGAGCGGCCTCTTTCTTTGTGTGTATTTATAGCTAATTAAATAACTTCCAGCGTCTAATTTTAGATAACAAAAGGCAGTCGTGGATTAAATTCACGATGAAAGGTTATGAATAACGCAAGGCTCGTATCAAGCTAAAAAGATAAATCTCAGTTTTTATGCGTTAAATTGCAAAATAACGAATAATTATTTGAAGTAAGGACGAAAGAGATCAAATTATATCAGTATGGAAGACGTTCTAGTTCAACCATAGAATTACAAAATCTCTACGCAAACTTTCACTTTTTCCTCCAATTGAATGTACAAAGACCAACCTACTTTTAATTATAAAACACACTTGCTGCGAACATTCTCCTTAGAGGTACCTTGAAAAATAACTTTTATTTTTCGCAGTTACAATTCCTCGAGAATCATTCTCAGTGTGAGACGCGCGATCGTTATAATTGCGTTGTTTCAGCTTAGCATAGACGGTTTTCACCTAACTTCCTCGTTTTCACCGGTGAACTCGTCAGAGCTCTGTTCTACTTTCCCTTGGGTTCTCTTGGCCTGGCCCACGCCTTCGTCATACAACAGATTCGAAATCGGGTGGCCCGATTGACAAAATTTCAACATCAAATGCCCATGAATAGACCGAACTCGTCTTTGTTCCTTCGCATATTTCCATTTCTCCAACAAATCGTTTTATTCGCGTATACTATATTACGTATAAAAAGTATCTCTTGTTCACTGTATCTCGTAATATCATATAACGTCTGTCCGAAACGAATTCTTCATATACCAAACAATTTAACGTCACTAAAGATTCGATCGAATTAGATGAATCTGTACAGCTTGATCTTCATTAAGACGTTTGCATTTGTATGAACTTTTGACTGACCTGTCGTTCTCTCTGCACAGTAGTATTACATGCATCGATCAGACAATTTTGCTTCGTTAATCGATCGACTATTCTCGTCGTTTCTTGGAACTGATTACTCAGAACCAGCATCTAATATTACATATGTAAAATAAACAAGTGTATGTTAGATATTGACGTGTCACTCGCACCCAATGGAGGACAAGCATAGCCGAAATTTCCTGGAAATACGTTTATTCTCGCTAATCGATCGCAAGATGATTGCTCCCTATAACCGATCAGCAAAGCGTTACCGTATTCCTTCCACGAACTACACTCACGCGTGCATAGAAAAAGCGATCTGCGAATCGTCGTTGCTGGGATGCGGTCTCTCGTTTCCCACAAAATCGGATCGCCAGTATGCACACGAGCGGTCACGTTCCCTCCCACCCACGCACCCTACGTTCACCTGGCTTGAAACGTGGAATCACGATAAAACCGTTTATCTTTCTCTCGGCAAAATGTCGCTCGAAACACCGCGCGCCCCGAATATCGGCCCTCTTCCTCTTTCGTTCGACGCCTCGGACTGTATATCTAGCGCAAAAGCAACGTGGGAGTAAAACGTGGAAGTGAAAGTTAGAGCGAGGCAACATCGGTGAACGGGAGGGACGTCGTGCAAAAGGCGCCAGTTAACATGTCGACGGATAAGAGGTTTAACGAATGGATGTATCACGCTCGCCTTTTCAAACCAGATTTACGCTACTCGCAACCGAATTTTGCCTCTTTTCTTTCTCAGCTGTTATTCCCGCGTGTCGTCCAAACGAATTGTTCTTTCTCCGTTTTTGTTTGTTAGGCGATTTTGTCAGCGAATTGTCGTCCCCTTTGTGTTTGGACGTTTCGTTCTGGCAAAGATTAACATGGAACACCTGTGGTTACGGAAAGAAGCCTTATCGTTTAACGGAGCAACGTTCGAAGAATAGAGAAATCAAATCGGAAGTAACGCGATATCTTTATCTCTGTTATTTTATGTTCTCTTTTATTTTATGTGACACGCTAAATCCACACGAATTTTGATCTTACGTACATTATGGCTGGGTAATTTATCGTCTCGCGGCTTTGTCATCCTATGACTCGCTTCACAGCTTCATGAATTTTTATAGAGATGTTTATCGGCATTTTAATAATCCTGTTTGTCGGCTTTGCATGTTCGCCAATAGATTTATCTCGAATATTCTCATTTCTTAGTTTTTATAGCCACGCTGCGATGAGAAATGTGATAAATGTTACGATTATATTGCGACATTTAAGAAACTAGGAGATTCAATCTCCAACGCGAAGGAAATGCAGAATACTTTCTCGAATTGTCTTTAGTCGTGGCTGGTGAAAATTTTCGGTCGTTTCTTTCATTCTGTCGCGTTTACAGCGAAGTAAGAGTAACTTAATCGCGAGATTTCTCTTATCTGCACTTTTGCTGCTCGCAAGCAGCGTGTGTTGGAAAGTGAAAGGGGGGAAACGAGGCTGTTTTTCGTTTACCAAGCACTCGTTGTATATCTTCCGGAAACGGAGATACGTGTATCTTATCGAAGCATCGAAATCGAAGCAACAAATACTTCCGCATTTCGAATGTCAAAAATATAGTGCATTTGTCCCAAAACATAGCTATTCGATGATTTATTTCTATACAATATCACAGTTTGTAGTAAGCATCGATATAATATCTAAAAATTTCAAATATCCTATAACTCGTCGTAGTTCATAGATTCGAAAGATTCGATCGGAAGATTGGAAAATTTCAAAACGAAAATCGAATATTTTGCGGTCTTCTACGAAATTAGAATTTTCTGATGAACATATTCATCCAAAAAACAAGGACTCGCATAACGATTCTACGCAGGAAATGCGGTCTGTAAGATGTAAGAATCGCTTATCGCAACGTACTCTTATTTTTTTTAGTATCGCGGTTAATCGTATGCGCGGTTGAAACACTTTTTCCATTGCTACGTGAGCGCCCGTTTGTTGAACAACAATTTAACCGTATGTAGTTCACCTCCATACCTCTGAATGTAACGCAAACGGCATCCGTAAGCCGAAACGTTGTCCTTTGGAAGGGGATAAATACTGATATTAATCCATCCGGTGTCACGATCATTCACAAACACTTTTATTCGATCCTCTGCTAGTTTCGAGGGGTGTGTCAACACTGAGAACATTTTAAAGGAAACAATTTTTTCAACGTGCTATTCATCGTTTTATTTACTTCGCCACTAAATTTGGTTAAATCAGACAATTTATTTAATATATCGTCAATTGCTCGGTGTGATTTACTTCCGTAAGAAATAATTCTGACTAGACAGCTTATCATAGAAGAATAACACACTCATTGAATTGAACTTAAAATTAGTCATCTTCTTTGTCTTTTTTCCAGCGATCTCAGTGTTTCTTGAAGTATATAGTAATTTAAAATTCTTAGTTATAATGCTCTATCTCTATGTCAGAAATTGTTTAATTATTCTGTATTTAAGTTACGTTTTAAGAGCGTACGTTGCATTCAGAGAACAGATTCTTTGGAAAATTATCGAATTGACACACCTTCCTTCTTTTCTTAAGTCAATATAATAATAACGTTATTATAAAATTCGATAGTAAAATATACGAATATCAATGTGATAATAGTTAATTGAACGTATAAAGTCGAACGTGTGGCTAATTTCGGGAATCAAAGATACACGTTGCAGTGTGTTCGGGTATAAACGGTTTTCGATTGAACTGACAATCTGCGTGAAACATCGATGATTTTTTATACAAGTTTCCATCTTCTTCTTCTCGGTATCGCGTTTACATCCGAGTTGTTAAGGGACTATAATTATCAAATTAAAGATAGCACGACGTGATAAAAAGCGTCGTAAACTAGGGAAAAGAAAAAGCGTCGTTCTACCTTCGTGTACCTATTATCAGCCTCGAGTGGCACGGTTTGAGTATTGATTTCCAGAAATAACGATACCAAACAGATTACTTCGTATTGTCGTGATTCTGGAAAATAAACAAGGTTCCGATTTATTAGTCAATCATTGTTATGCAATGAGCGTGATTACGTTTAAAGGTGGTGGGAAATTAACCGATAAAAAGGAATAGAATGGACGCTAAACAACGCGATTATTCGTTTTAATGGCGATGATGATGGTCGTTGAGAAAAGTGGCTAAAGAATGGTAATTTTTCATCCATTTTAATAGCTGTTTGTAGGCGCAGACGATGATTAACAATTACTGTAATAGCTTTTCGTAGATTAAGAATCTATTTGGAGGAATCGAGGTAGCAATAGGAGATTCATATACTCGGGTTTAAACGTTAAATGCCACATTGATATGGTAATACTATTCTCTTATGACGCATGCAAATTCCTCCACATCAATATATTTTCTAGGTCTGTGGGCTAAACTTGTATACTACGTATTTCAAATCGATACTCGTCAATTTTCTTTCGTAAATCTATGCCTCGATACGATTAAACCTACCAATTAATATATCCATCCCCGAAGCTTTCCTTAAGGATCCTTCAAAAATCCTATCATAAATCTATTTTAATAAATATTCTGTTTAAAATTGATGCAAGATATATGCTCTTCGACAATGTTTATATTTCGTAATATACAAGCGAAACTACACTTTCCCGATGCTATTTTAAAGCGCTTACCTAATCTCTGACTATACCGCGATACAGTTCGTTCGGCGTCACGGAAAAGAATGCCTACTAGGAAAAATGTAAGGGTCTCGTGTCACGTCGATGAGGAAAATTCCTCCATCGTCCTTTGTCTGTTATTTCGCGCCTTTGTACTTAGCGGCGTGCAAAAATTTCTGGTTAGAATGAATTTTTAACTGTAATTTTTAACAATTCGAAAAACGATAGCCGAAAGACTTTTAAGTAACATCGAGTAATACGAGGAGCGCGATAAGCAAAAGATAATAGTATACAACACGCAAACGCTGTTATTGTATAATGTTACTTAAAATTCTTTCAAAATATCGCTTTCGAAATATAAAGCGAAGAATCTATTTGGCCCCGAAACTTTCGCGCGTCACTGTAGATATAGGATATAAGAAAAAAATGCAAAACACTTTAGCATGACGTACTCGTCCCAGATGTCACTGAAAAGATATAAAAATATTCAGCCCGATACGGACAGAATCACTCGTTGATTCTCGAAAATATTTGATTATCGTAACGTTAACAAGTGTCCCGCTAGCTCTCGGACAAGATAAACATATAAATTATCACTTGTGTATGATATTATATAACAATATAGATTAAAAATAAAGTACGAAAAGGCAGGTTTGACGTCTATCCAAAAAATCAAAATATGTAATTTCCGTTAAAGGCAAGCGCTCGTGCAGCGCAGAAACGACAGCGACGCTCGATCGTCATCGAAGGTTCGATGCGATTAACCAACCTGACCAATCCGCCCCCGCGGTTATCGCGTTAACGTATCGATTGACCGACCCGATAAGGGTTAAAAGGTTAAGACGAGAAGTCGCGTTGCGACCTCCGCTCGGCTAGAGAATCGAGAAGCAGGTCCGATGAACCTGCGAGGCTAATGTACTCGACTCGATGATGCTCGAGTAGTTCCGTACTTGGCGCACGTGAGCACCATCGCGTGCCCTGCATACCCTTCTTTCATGCTTCTTTTATTCGTCCTACCCTCCCCGCTCTGCGGTTCTCCGTTCTCCAACTTCCTCCAACGTTCAGTCCTCCTTCCTCGGTCACCCCTTTTCCTCGCATCGAGCGACTCGTGTGTCCCTCTTCGTAGTATAATGTAACGAGAGACCCGTTCACACGTGCCTTCCATCCAGTGTTCTTCGTTTCAACAACAGAAGAAATTCTTATGTTTCTAGGAACGTTCGGTTAGCGCTAGAATTACGAATGGTTAAAATGCGGAATTTTCTTTCAGGAAACAAAAATAAAACAACACGCAGCAGCTAGTGTGATCGTCACGTGCAGCAACCCCAAAGAGCGCGGAAATTTTACGAAGACCAGGACGAGCTGAAACTAACATGAAGACGATTTGTTCGTGTTGCAGACTTGCGGTGAGCGACTGTGCGCCTCAAACGTCGCGGGTCAGCTCAAACTTGCACAGCAGCAGTAGTATGGCAGTAAGCCGTGTACCAAGCCCTCCACCACCGGAAGTGAACACCCCTGTGGCAGAAAATTGGTGTTACACGCAGGTACGTATCGAATAATTCTTTCAATCGAAAATTACCTCGAATTGATCGACGATAGAATTAAAGCAAATTATTGCAAATAATTAGCAATTAGTTTCTGACGAGTTGTACTTGTAATAATACGATTATATAAGTTCTGATTTTTAGAATCTTAGAGTATATTAGGAAGTAATATATATCGTCAGCCTTGTGTGCATAGTGTAACTGTTTTTAATGATTCTTACGACTCGAACATGACTGTTGCGAGAGCAGTGTCTTGTTAGTGCTACCGACAGGGCGAAGCCAATCTAATTGCAGTTTAATTGGTCGTTAGCGATGACAGTGAGCTTCAGTAACAGTTGGCAGAGCAGGGTACTCGTAGGGACCATTTGTTACCGTGTTTTGTATTCTACATGATTGGAATAAGACCGTAACTTTTAACGGTAGAAATATCTTTTAGGTAATTGAGGATTTCTCATGACGTTAACGAAGTTTTCTCGTATATCTCACAGAATGTCCGTTACAAACGTTAAGCCGTGGACTAGAAAGAAGTGTTTGAAGTTACGTTAGTGAGGATTCGTTCGATTTACAATTTAAGCATTGTAATTAATACGTCGTAACCCTGTGTAATCTTATTTCCTGGTGAAAGGAAGATATCTATCCAAAAACTTGAATGGTCTTCGTTCACGTGGGTCGATCTCAAACATTTGCTCCGAATATTCTTCCTTCGCATCTCCGAATTTCTAGATTTCTTTCTTCGAATAAAACTCCCAAATCTCTGGATCAAACTCTTCTCACTCGTTTAAAAATCGCTCCCAAAACACTTTTACGATACCGGTACTCCCCCAATTCGAACCACGCCATTCAATTGAAGAGGATCGAAGAAGATGAGATTCGATGGAAATCGAACATACAGGTATCGGAATTCACGTCAACGAGTTGGCCGAACAGAACCCTTGGAAATACGTTTTGGACGTGTCAAAGGGTTCTCCTACTCCTCTAGGTCAATTTCGTCGTCTTCGTCGATATCATCCTCGTGGTCGCGCGTGAGAGCACGCACTCCTGACGTTCTCGTTCTATTTTTACTGCTCGTCCCCTCGCGATGTGAATGACCTGCGACTAGATATCCCGCTGCTCCCTGCCGCGATCTCTAACTCGCCTGTGGAAACGTTCACTAGCTTCCCCGCGAAAATTCGTCACTTCGAGGTACTTTTTCTTCCGATATAAAAAGCATCGGAAATTACTTGGACGGTTCCCGAAGCAATCCTCGACGTTTCGAAGACACGAAATCGAGCAAGGAGGATCGTCGAAGCGGAAGTTGGAAACGATGGAAGCTTGGTATCTTCCGTTTCACGATACTAGTCTTTTAAGTGATTGTAGGAATTTCTTTTGATCGAACATGCCAGAGATTCGACTTAAAATCATCTGGCTGGATCCTCGATCAATTTTCGATACTTCGAACAGGTGAAATCGAGCGAACGAGAATTATAGAAAATAGGAGGTCGATTTTCCTTGTCCTTTGAACAAGAAGATATTACAGAGATATTAGATAGTTTGTTAGCTGTAAAGTTTACCATAGGTTCTCTCGTCAGAAGGAACTTACTGCGAAGTAAACTCCAGTGTAGCCGATATAAATCTTCGATGGATGGAACCTCTGGAGACGTCTGCGTAGGTCTCCTGGGAAGGGACGAGGCATACTCGTAGATTGGTTGCGGTAGGATGTGGTCGAAGACGATCGATTTTGGGTGCGATTAATTAAGTACGACAATTTACCATTCACATTCAGCGTGTTGCAAAAAGACACAATGCACCGCGTTAGAAGATAAAAATATGTCAGCAAATGGTGACATGCTATGAGTTTCAGGATTCTAACTATGCAATAACTATGTAACATTTTTACGTCCCTAAATAAGAAATTTAAGCATCCAAAATCTTAGGTCCCTTTTTTATCACTTTGTATATCTGGCAAATAATATTCGGCAATACGATTTAACATCTCGAACGAGATTCTCCCTCGTGAAGGAGAAACGAATCCGCCACAAAACTCTCGAGGCGTTATTTACGTAATGCAGAAGCTACCGAGGTCGAATTCGAGGGCAAGATTGCGATCTTACTTTTTCTTCTGCTTGGCAAGGGGAAGAAGTTGGATGATTCGAGGCGAAACTGCAGCACTCGAAGGAGTAACTCTCGGTTTTCAGGGAAGACGCGGGGTCCCCTTGCCACCGAATCGAAAGTCGATTCGTGCTCCAGTTAACTTTCGTAATGCACGCGGCGATTTCGCCTCGTCAGCCGCCGCGGAGCCTGGTGCAGCAATCGCGCGAGCTCGCGCGCTGAATCTGTCGTAACACGCCGATCGATGGGCTCGATAAAAGCGTAGAAAGCGTTGCGGCACCGTTTCCAATTGCTCCCTTGCTCCAACGACTCAGGGTCTTCCCTTAATAGCCAAGTTTCAATGAAAAATTGGAATATCCAAGAATTAATGAGAATCGATTATTCTTATTCGCGAAACAACTGCTTCTATATTAACTGGAAAAACGCTAAAAACCAACCACTTATCAATTAATCTACGATAGATCTATTTTATCCATTAAAATCGTATTTTTAAAATAACCTATAGCTTTTAAAATAAGTTGCAAAATACCTTTACAAAAATTCACTGGAAATTAATTCGTCAACTCCGCTTTTCCTTAAGCTATTAAGTTCTGTTAAGGAAGGATCAGCTTATCGCAGTAAATTATTCCTGGAAGATAAAGCGAGGACTCGTCTAAGGATGGCACTCATCGTCGTCGAAATCCGCTGGTCGCAGCTCTTCCTGTTATTCATGGTACCGTACCACCACCATCTCCACAATCTTAGGCTTTTTCGACTACTCAGACTGTTTTTCTATCCGACACGTACCATTTCCTGTCTTTCGCTCGAGTCAAACTTAGATTCGCCGTTTCTTTGATCCACAGACTGTAGCAATTTTCCACGTTATTATTCCAAGCCTATCAGATTCCTCGACTTATAACTGTTTATATTCTTGCTCTGTTCTACACGAGCTAGACTAGTACTAGTCATGAAGCTGATTCGCAAGCCGTAATAATTTTTCTACGATTACACTGTTGATCTAACTTTGCCAAATCATCTAACTACAATTACATCACATTCTTTTACGCTTTTTTCATTTCAACCTGTCCATTCTGTTTTTACCACTCGACATCCATTATGTCTTTTTCGATTTTCTCGACCGATCGTTGCTCACCAACTTATCCTAATTACAAAAATCTATATCGCTCGTGTGTGTATATATAACACACAAATAGCCAATAAATTTTATAATTTCCTTCTGAATCGGTCAAATCCTCTATAATCTGCATAATCAGCAATCTACGAATTCCAACAATGTTCTACTATCCCAATCGATCTAAGTTCGTCAACTTGCCTCATTAAAGAGCAACCTAAATCACCCACGCGCCTCCAACCTACCCATTCAATTTCTTAATCAAATCTCGTCCCACTCGACATACATTCATAGAGTCGGCAAACTTGTTGGCTTGCCGAAAAGCTCGCAACCCTTAACAATCTTCTCCATCTTCATCCATTCATCCACCTGTAATTCCACGAAACATTCAACATAAATTCCCCTCGCGCACTCTCAACTTGTTTTTTTCCACCGACTCGTCACCTAGACGCGAACCCCATATGCCAGAGCCATTATCACTCGTTGCCTTTCATTTCCACGTCGTTATCTCGAGGCACGTGTTCCATTATATCGTCAGCCAACCAGCCAGCCAGCCAAGCTGCCTCGTCTCGCGGTGAAAATAAGTTCGCGAGAAGGGCTAAGCTCCTCTGCTCTTCATTCTTTTTCTTCTTCTTTTTCTTCTTCATTTTCTGCATCATCCTTTTCTTCCTCTTCGTCTTCGTCGAAAGAGACGTCTCCTTCTACTTTTGTTTGATTGTCTTCATCTGCGTTTTCTTTGTCATATTCTTCCCATCTATTCTTGCCTTTCTCGTTTTCTCTCTTCGTCTTCTTCGGTTCTTCCCTCGTCCTATTCTTCTCCTCCTATTTTTACTTTGCCTCTTTCCCTTGCCTCTTACCATCTTTCTTTCGTCAACTTTTTCTACCGTTTCTTCGTCATCGTGTTCTTCTTTTCCTATTAGAGAGCTTCGTTTATTATTGCAATGAAATTTTAGCCGATACTCGATTAAGCGAATTCCTGTTAATTATTCCACTCGTGCAAACACGAACTCCCAGAACGAAAAATCGTTAACGAGTAGAACCAATGAGTTGCTATTATACGAATTCCAGTTACCGCTCGTCCTCTGATGGATTCCGATAAATGAAGTTCCACTGTATACTCCCTCTTCATCGTCTCCACCATATTCGTTCTCTTCCTCCTCTTCGTTGTCTTCTTCTTCTTCTTCTTATTCCTCTTAGATAAACAAGCTCGACAACGTTTCTCGGGAATTTCGATTTTCTCGCGGGAAGATCCACGATCGTTTACCTCGTGCATGTTCGACCACCGTATCCAGGACTCTACCGGAAGCCTCGACTTGGTCTGCTTGCTGCTCGAAGCCGCGTACGCCGCTCCCGTAAACGGGCACGGGTGATTCAAGGCCGATCGTCGACGATCGCCGGGTTGAACGACTCCTGGGGGCGTCGACCGGGCCACTATCTTCGTCTTCCTTACTCCTCGCGCTCCAACGTGCTGTTTTCTTCTATACGGAAACGGCCAAGACGATGAACTTTGTGCCTCTGTGTTCCTTACGCCTCCTCTATCGCGGCAGATCCTCTTCGACGCCCAGAACTTTGCTTTCGACGTTTCTTCAAATACACCGATCGCTGCCGGTCTCTTGGCCAGGCTCGTTTCTGGTCCGGGATTTGTTCAAGAGGGCGGCGAAGTTTGGGTTTTATCGGCAGCGATCGAGAATTCGAGGGTTGGCGTGGTGCCGCGAAGACTCCGAAGTTGGGTTTCGATGAGAGTTTTTGAGAGAATTGACTGAACCTGGGAGAATTTTTGCGTTGTTCTCTTGGAGTTTAGAACTTTGAAATCGACACGTAGGAAAAATAATAAGGATGTTAAATACTGGAGGAACGGAAAGGATAGAGACTAGAATTTGTTACAAAAGCGACGGGAAAGTTCCAGTTAAGGGTGATGAAAGTTTCAGATATTTTGAAGTAGAAGGAATGGGAGATAGAAATTAAGCGAAAACGGCGGAATAACGGAATTAGAGTCGGGGACTTCGAAGCAAAGAAAGTGAAAATGAAGTTTTAAGCATTTAAGAAGTAGAGGGATAATAGGAATTTAACCCAGAAATGTGAAAATAAAAGATAGAACCTGTGACTTTAGAGGATTTTCATTATCTCTGACCATCTTCCAAGCTCAACTTCCATCGAACATCTTTCATAATATCTTCCATATTCTCCTTTAACATCTTCTAAATCGTATTCCGTTTACACGTCCGACATATTTTCATCCAATAAATTTTCAATGGAGGATCTTCCGAATTAAGCTAAATTTCAATCTCTCTCTACTCCTGTTTCAAGAAAATCGATATCGAACGCTCGCGCTCGCGAACAAAGGTACCGCGCTTCTCGTCCCGTAATCAGTGGTCGATTGTTAAAAAAACGAGACGTCAGGATTCGTGTAGACGACGAGTATTGCGAGCTTTCCGTTTCCGTTTGAGTGGCATCCAAACGTTTTAACAAATTTACGAGCACCGATATAACCGATGGCTGGTGAATCCCGCCGGTGTGCTTCCACCTAAAGAGCCTCTGCAGAATGTTATTTCATCTCGAAATAGACTGGAAGTCTCTCTCATCTCGTTGATGAATTATTTCGATGCAGTAGAAACGAACTCGATTTACCGGATCTCCTCGAGCGTCGAGATTCCATCTCCCGTCTAATCGTCGCGTTCGTGTCACCTTGAGTTTGAGGAAAAATCTAACACGGCCTCGACTACCGCCGTGTAATTGCGAATCTTCCAAAGAAGGATTCGTTGGAAGATAGTTTATGTCTCTACTAGAACAGAGGGATATAAATGGTGTATCGGTTTTGGTCTGACGGAACGAAAGAAGAGATGGATATTTCTGCAACAGTGATCAGTCAGCCACCGATCTTTGACCTATCTCGTTCATGAAACACGTGATTCAAGGACGATTATAGATGATCATGGCGAATCGAATGACTCACAGGGGCCATCGAGCGGTACAATTTTTCTGGTTCCTCGTTACCTCGTTCCGAGGAAACGGACGAATCATATCGATATACCTCTACTCCACTTGCCAAGTTTAACAGTACTCGGACCCGATTAACAGTATTCTACAGCAGGTCGATGCTAAGCATCTATTCTTATACTCTTCTCGTTCTTTTTCTTTCTTTCGATGTCTTTTCATTGGTACCTGGCGATACATCGACTCACACTGATAAGCGAAAAATGTTAGGAAGATGTAAAATCTTATTTAAAAAAGCTTGTCAATGTCTTAACGATATGTGTCGATGTCAAATTATCGATACACCTTATCCGTATAGTAGCGAACTGTCTATAATATTTCGATATTATCGATTCTTCAACGGTATCGGTGTATCGATGCGGATTCAATTTATCGATACCTATCGAGAACCTTATCGTTAATAGCTCGCCTAACTTATCGTTACCGCAAATCTGACGTAACGAATAGATAGATAGAGAGAGAGAGAGAGAGAGAGAGAGAGAAAGAGAGAGGGAGGGAGAGAGGGTCACTGTGCGGATCACGTGATCTCAGTTAACGAAAGGAATACACATGAACTCGTATTCGAGGGGATCAATCAAACGTGTAGGCAGGTTTGGATCATGGCCAACACGTACTATTACGTTTGAAGATACGGAATTAGATTGGGAAAATAATGTTGCTCGATCGAAGCGGTCGCGTCGAGATACGTCTATACCCTTCTTTCTTTATATCGATCGAATTTCCCGCGTTTTAGTTAGCTTTTATTTAGCTTATCCTTAGTTTTTAAGTAGAACGTTGTATTTTATATATACATATGTGTACTGCAAACAAATTTTAAATACAAAACAACAGGTTGTTTAGATTTGTTTAAATATATTTCTTTTACTACGTGTCATACATGTACTCGCTTGTGGGAATTAGAATTTTCTTCCCGTTTCCTTTGTTGTTTTATAATTTTATAATTTTGTTGTTCGAAGCAGATTATTACAATTATACTAGAACATTAGAATAATAATATAAGACTGATTTTGCTCAGTTCTTGACATGTTAATCTTTTTTCGTACTTTGACAGTAAGTTAAGGGAACTTTCCGCTCATCTAAAATTTTCCTCTAGCAACTAGCATGGATTACACATATGGTATGAAACACGTCTAACGCTAGTTAAAGCGTCCTTAATCTGTACACGTTATGAACTACTATCACTACCTTCGAGCATTGCAACTCCACGATGCGAAACATCGCTTCCCTTTTAAAGTATCGACTTAACTGTTAACACTTTGATTCGTCGCAAAAAAAAAAAAAAAGAAATTCAGACTAGTAGAATCTTTTGTAAAACAGGTCTTGTTGTAAATATCGCTTCAATAGTTACAGTGACTCGAAGCGAATTCTTTACGTAATTTTTTACTATTTATGTCTTCTTTTACTCCGTGAGAAAGAATATCGGCTTCAAAAATATACCGTTTATTTTTATATCCTTTGTTCCAGAATAAAACGGAAAATTAAAAATAAAAAAGATATTAGTAATAACATGTAACAAATAAAATACAAGAAAAAGTATAACGATTAAAGCATTCAATTAACATCTTGAGGTACGGAAGATCGAAAGACTGTAGAAAGACAGAAAGCAGATAATTTGTTCACGGTTGCTAGAGATTATCAGCGATCCTTTGAAGACGTGTCTTCGATATCTGAAGGTTGCATCGATTATCAGGTTCAAGTACGACTTCACGCTACAAAGCGTGGCTTCTTCTTTGAGCTACTGACGTATAGTAAGTCGGAAGCAAATGCACTGATCGTTCAAATTTTCCATTCGATTCGATTAACAAATAATTTAATTCTTATTCGCATAATTCTATTCTCTGGTTGAAATCATTTCTTAAACCGTTATCATCGAGTTGGAATTATTATTTTTTATTTGTTTCCCAATTATTTCCTATACGTGCATCTTACGACGAATGTGTCTTGTCTTTTCGATATTTAACACACAAACATGTGCGTTAATGTCGCTAAATTCCACCGAACGAATCCATGTTTCTATGGATCGAACGGTGATCGATCAAAATCTCGAGCTGTCCAGCTCGACGAATTCCTCTGCTCGTCTAGACGAGCGAACAGCTGAAAACGGCTCACGTGGTGTGCGCTGGGTTCGATGATCCTCACTTCGGCGTGACCTTCGCTGGCTATCCCACAGGTTCAATGCACGCTTGTTGTACGTGTAATCTCGTAACCAGTTACGTCTTACTCGAGCTCGGAAAATGCCTCTTCCTCTTCTGTATTGCTCGTGAAACTCGACCTTTTACGACTCTGCCCCGCATTGACGTTCTTTCAACCTTATTGCTGACCACTACTACAGTCCGCTTCTACTTCTACTTCTGCTTTTACTTCTGTGAGAAAAACTCTTATTAATGAAAGGTCTACAATTAACTTTTTACATCGTTATACTAAATACTTTCTTTTTCTTTTTTCCTTTTATTTTTTTTTTTTTTTTTGTAATACATTCACTTAGAGTAGACTTTACTATATCTCGTTGATTACTGATAATTATAATAAGGATCATCTTTCCACGATGAATGCGTTATAATAATTGCACAGCACAGTAGCTCGTTTTACAAGATTGCTAGTACATTTATAAGATTGTGAATATTTATGACTATGTTGGAAACGATTCGCGTCACGACTCGAGGTTTCACGAAGTAATCATTTTTCGATCACATTAGCTTCGTGCTTTTTTTATAAAGCCGATAAAACATAAGCTGATTTGATCTGTATAGAGAAATATAAAATTCTATTTCGAACGATTGTGTACGATTGTTAATTGTGAAAAGATATGTATGGTAGAAGCTGGTGCTTTTTCTAATCTCGATCAAAAAAGAAATGACTTGTCCCAGTTGACGTGAATTATTTTGTATTTATATACCGACCGACTGACATACCGTAATAGAAAGGCGTATATGATATTGACAAAGGGGTGAACATTTATTTTTGAAACAATTTTCTCGATTGGAAGAAAATTTTGCATCGGCATCTCTTCAGGATGTAATATTATGTACAGAATGAAACATAATACAATTTTTTTATAGAATGTCATTACTTTTAGAAAAATGTTTTTCTACGGTACAATTAAATCAACTTTCCTGTTGAAGGAGAAAATTTTCTATGGAAAGTCTTAATTTCGTCGTCGTATTAAAGGCCATTAATTTCCATATTCCGCAGAAATCGTGCATTGTTTTCAGTGAAAAAAAAGCGATCGAAGAAAGACGAAGAAGAGGGAAGTGACTTTCACTTCGTCCAGAGTCGTTGCGCTGACGTTTCTCACGCTTCCCTTTGTACATCGATTTGTCGATTCTTCGTACGATGGTTTTCTCTTTCGCGGCTTCGTTGTTTCGCATTTTCTTCGCGGAAACCGGCCGTTTAACGAAGTAGACAAAGTTTCGAAACGAATCTATGTTTCACGCCGCATTGCTTCGCGATAGAAACTGATAATCGCCTGTTCAAACTGATTATCCGTTCTCTAGACGGTTGTTAGCTGTCTTCGTTTCTATCTGATCGCTAGTCAAGAGTTGTTGCCTATGTTAATTAACCCGATCGATGCGATATTTTCCGGTTTAAGAGAAAATCGACCTCGTGTATCGTATCGGATTGCTTCAACAGGCCAAATATGCAATCTACGCTTGCTTCTGCATTATAAATTTTAATCGTTACCCGATTAGATGAACCGATACTAAGTGAATTTATCTAAACGCGAAATTCTACTATACTTCTACAACAAGATCCGATTATGTAAAATCCAGTTATACAAAATGCTCGTGTCTATCCCATAAACTGCTCCGCAGATCCATCTCCTACAAAGTCCTACTGTTATTTCATATATTAATAAAAATAAATTTTAAAAATCACAAAAAATAGCGATAGCCCAACCGCACACGTCGCACTTCGCGTAAATGCATATAACGTTTTATTTTCACATGAACGTTTATTAGCACGAACAAGCCAATTATCCTGCAAAACTAACATCTTACGATCTTCAAAGAAGGAAAAAAGAGCCAAGCTTAATTAATCCATGCAAAAGCTTTGAATATCACGACAGATAACAATTGCTTTCTATGTGAGAAAACCTCGAACGTCCTGGGGAACCTCCAACAGCACGCATTCGTTGTCAATGACCTATGACGTGTGAATCTGTTTGCGTGATGTCGTTTCCGTAATAAAAATTTCATGGGACTCCGATTCGAGCCGAGTTTCAAGGGTCCCTAACGGCATAAGCTGGTGCCCTGAAGGCCGTAACGCGGACCGCGATAAGCGATAAACCAGCAGGCCAACTAGAGAAATAGATTTGGCTTTGGGCTCGGCTTCGTTCGCCAAGGTCGTGTACATACGACGTCAGGGATCATTGACTCGTAGGGGCTCGACCTCGGTGTCTTCTTCTTCCTCTTCCTCTTGTCTTCTTCGCCTATCTCTCTTCGGTTCACGCCTTCCTTTTTGGTCTCCATCAGTTTTCGAGGTCGATCACTAAGTATGATATGAATTTTTAGGTTTCTTTTAGGATGTTTGACTAACTCGGTGTGTGTCCTTAGACAAAGTACGCTTCTTCGAAGCGTCCTTCATTTTTTTTTTTTTGCAAATCACCCATGGTTCTTTGACGTAGCAACCGAATTTAAAAAACAATTTAGAAAGTAATTTAAAATTTTGATAACGCGTTCATGGTCCATTAACTACGAGACCATCGAATATGCAGATTACCAATAATTCTCGACTGGAATTAATAACATTGCCCGCTGCGCGAATTAATAACAGGTCAACCTTTTGTCAACTTCTTTACAAAGGATAATCGTCGATTTTAGGCTTTTGGTAAGAAACTTTCTGCCATTCTTTAATTTTCCCCTTGATTCATAATTTACAGCTTCTCTCGCAAATCATTGACGATTATGAACTCCTTCTGGCAAACCATCGATAATGTTGCTTTCTTCTTAGAATCCTAACTTTTCTAATTCTCCTTAGAATTAGAATTAGAGAATTCTCCTTAGTAATCCTAACTTTTACTTGATTAAAGAAAAAATAGTGATTTCAAGTTTCTAGGTAACTTCGTGTTATTTAAAGTTCCCGTGCGCAAATTGTTGCTGATTCACGCGGGGATCGATTTCGAACGGAAGTGGATGCACGCCTGGTCACGTTTCAGAACGGAAAAGAGGTAGCCGATCGATTGTCCGATCGTCGAGTATGTACCGCTCGCCACTTTTCTTCCTCTGTACGCGTTATGCAATTTATATTGGTTGAGTTGCTGTTTCAATCTTGTTTTCGTAGAAGATTATGCAATCTCTAGGAAATAGGTATTCTTTTTAACGGTTAGGCGATTAGTTATTATTGTAAAAACGAGTCTGCCCCTTTAGATGCCTTGTGGTTTGGAATAAATTTCTAGCGAGTGGAATCTTTTCAACGAATAACAACACGGTTCCTAAATCATTTGACAATGTTAAATTTCGTTTTTTCTTAGCAATTGTCACGCAATTCTTTCTCATACTCGAACATCAGTGGTATTCTTAACAGAACTGATTATTTGGACGATTCTGATAAGCTCCGAATTCAGTAAACGATTCACTGCATTATTTTCATGTGTACGAACTGTGTGTTTCGTAGCAACTGCTACCCGTTGCAGCACACCGCGTTTCTTGCTCATCATAATCAACGCCTACTTGAATTCCTATGAATGAATTGACGCATCTGACCCTTCTGGAATGCAATTTTCCATTAAGTAACCTATTTCGTAACCGACAGGTTATTAAACTCCCACAGTTTTCATCCTGGTCTTCTTCGACTACTACGATACGATAGTCCCTAAAGATGTAATACAAATATTAATATTATAATTAATAATGCTACGATATAAATAGAAAGTCTAATAGTAACAACGATATGTTTAATAATACCGCTGTCCCCTAAAGTATAATTAAAATTTATGTTAATAAAAAATTCATGTGAAAAGTATCAATATTTAATATGTCATCAACGTTGTGAATGAAAATTCGAAGAACATCGGGATAAACTCTATGATCATTCTCTTCCTCCACGTCTATACATATTCTCCTTATCATCCTCGAATTAGCATATGCATAATTTAACAAGTCACATAGAGCAATGGTAACGTGCATCGAAGCGAACGCCGCAAAGGTTAAATCCTTTTTTCTACGCGTTTTTTTTTCTTTCAAGGTAATTACGTAAGAGATGTAAGTTCAATTCGACCCTGGCTCCTTCTCTCTCTCTCTCTCTCTCCAACACGTGCACCCGTACTTGTAGTACTTCTCGCGGCTCGTCTGCTCGCTACTTCAAGGCCACGATCAATTTAGTCGTAGGAACCTTCGACGTTTCTCTCAAAAAGAATCTCTGTTAGCTTTTTTCCTCTCTATTTCCTTCTTCCTCTTTCTTTCTTCCTTTCTGCTTGGGGCCACGCGACGAAACTAACGAAACAAATATATCCGAGGACGTGGAAACCATTCGACACACACCTATACGCATACATATAGAGAAACAACATATATAGTAACTTGCAAAAGTTTCAGATAAATATCTCGCTGGCCGATTATCGTAGGCATATCGCGGACAATAGACAGCGAAAAAGATCGAAATTTACCACGTTTTTCCGCCGCGTGCATCCACTGGTGGTGCACGTTCGAACTTCTTGCTTGAATTATTCGATGTTTCGTGTTGTGCGCGACCAGCGTGTCTCACGAGGTTTGTCATAATCTGAAAGCAGACGACGTAAAAAAAGGTATTCTCCAATCGCGGTCGATAAGAGAGAAATTTACCACGCAGCTTGAAAAAATATATTAGTGGTATTTTTTATTTTGCATTTTTTTTTAACTCGCAATATAGCTTTCAAGTATGGTGCTGGTAACGACGTGGAATGATTGTTTTAATCTGTTTGTCTGGTCAGAAGTCATTGCATACTTCGCGATGATACTTCGCTTCGTAAGAGGTTTTTCTATATCGCGGACTTAAGGAATGGAGTGGTAGTGAAGGTCTTCTTGAGATTACAGAATCGTTATGTATATTTTTCTGGATACGACAGAGAATTAGAGTGCATCTATGTAACATGTAGTTCATGGTATCTATGCTTCTCGATACGATTTACGTAGAAATACGTTATTGATCTTCTAACAGAGAAATCTTTTGTTGAACGAACAGAGGAAACTAGGTTTGAAAAATTCATATTACGAAGAGGACATTGCTTTGTTAATATCTGGCGGACCAAATTATCTAAAAGTTAAATGCGTAATTCTCTGTAAATAAGAAATTATCTCGAATAAACACAGATGGCGTACAATTATCGATATCCTCGTGTTAACTTACACCCAATATCCGATCGGTAGTTTTACTTTTCGTTTCAAGCGTTTGAAAAATGAAAGTTATATATCAGTTCAATTTATCGATACTGAAAAGAAACGATTCAAATTATTACTTAGACGTTGTTAAACTTTATTGAAAAAGAAAAAAAAAGAAAAGAGGTTGCTCGTATTTGCGTAACCCTTAGCGTAGATAGATTAAGGTAGATTCCACGGGATACATTCTGACGTGGTGTCGCATTTGAAGGTCTTATGTGCACAGGTGAAGGTGGTTAAGTTCAGCTACATGTGGACGATAAATAACTTCAGCTTTTGCCGAGAGGAAATGGGAGAAGTACTAAAGTCGTCCACCTTCTCAGCAGGGGCCAACGATAAATTAAAATGGTAAGATCCTAAAGATTAAGCTCGTTTATCAGACGTACGACACGTGTCCAAAGATGTTCGTGTTACAAATCTATTGTAAAAAATCATCCAGACAAAATTGTTTAAGATCCTTTGCATTGCATACCACGCCATTCTCCCGGTCTTACTTCTTAATCCGTTGTTTCTTTTTCTCTTTTCACTTCTCTTTCCTTTCTTTTTTTTTTTTTTTGTTTCTTTCTACGATGTCTTTCGCTGTTACGTTAACACACGGTACGCGCATAATAACGTAAGATAACTACGTCTGGAATATTCACAATCCTGTTATCATAATGCAATTTTTTTATCTAGCTTCTTTTATTTACTTGTGTCGTTTAATGAGATATGTCACCGTGAAATCAGAGAATTGCAAAACTTTGTACGATCTCTGTATACCTTCCTTTTGTCGGCATGTCATGATAATATTTTTTATTTGAATGTAATAGCGAAAAAGAAAAAAGAGAAAATAAAAGAAAACGTCGTATTTCACGAATGCATGATCTTTGTTATCTACCGATGAAAATAGCGTACATATAAATGAAATAAAGAACAACACGTTTGGAAGATTGGAAAAAGCAAATTTATATTAACGGCAATTGATTTTAGGTGCCTAAGAGTGAATCCTAAGGGTCTGGATGAGGAGAGCAAAGACTACCTGTCTCTGTATCTCCTTCTCGTTTCGTGCAACAAATCTGAAGTCAGAGCAAAGTTCAAATTTTCTATTCTTAATGCCAAAAGAGAAGAAACCAAAGCAATGGGTAAGTGATGAACACGTGAAACGGATGCAATGCAGGGTATTTTAAAAATTTCCACTAGCATCTTAACTGTGGACACTATACCATACAATGATAATATTGTGCAATTATTTTCTGTGCCTTGTAATTTTCGAAAAAATTTCATGGTCTTGGAAACAGTATTAGAGATTCGTGATAATCTTAGTCTGTTTCCAAGCTTCCCTAAACTTAATTCGTTTCCGTTAGAACGTAGTCTATGATCGTTCAGAAATGATAAACAACGGTGATTTTATACTTTCAGAGAGCCAACGTGCTTACAGGTTCGTCCAAGGTAAAGATTGGGGTTTTAAGAAGTTCATTAGGAGAGATTTCCTATTGGATGAAGCCAATGGACTTTTGCCCGACGATAAACTCACGATATTCTGTGAGGTATATACCTTTGTATGTTACATACTTAATACTTGTGCGATTTACTAATGTTTACCGTGAACGAAATCTATAATTCAGCGAAATGTTACAGGTCAGCGTAGTGGCGGACAGCGTGAATATTTCCGGGCAAAGTAATACTATACAATTCAAAGTTCCAGAATGTCGACTACCGGATGACCTTGGGCTTCTGTTTGAAAACCAAAAATTCAGCGATGTCACGCTGACAGTGTGCGGAAGGGAATTTCAGGCGCACAAAGCCATCCTCGCAGGTAAACTAATTTCTTCGTTTACTGAGATTATTTCCCAAAATTAGTATGTTTGCTTCTGATAGAAAACCGTACGTTTCTGCAGGACGAACGTTTCTTCGGAAAAATAGATGATTTTTTCATTTTATAATCTTATCGTTTAGCGCGAAGTCCCGTTTTCTCGGCGATGTTCGAGCATGAGATGGAGGAAAGAAAACAAAACCGCGTGGACATCACCGACGTCGACCACGAAGTGTTACGAGAGATGTTGCGGTTTATATACACCGGAAAGGCAGCAAATTTGGAAAAAATGGCGGACGATTTACTAGCTGCGGCGGACAAATACGCGTTAGAAAGGTTGAAAGTCATGTGCGAGGAAGCATTATGCACGAGTTTAGCAATCGAAAACGCAGCCGACATCCTGATTCTCGCTGATCTTCATAGCGCCGATCAACTCAAGGCACAGGCCATAGATTTTATCAATACGTAAGTACTTGTTCAGATAAATAACATATGTTCAATGTATTCGCAAAACAGTTCTTTTTCTTTTTTGTTGTGAAACAACTGTACAGCTTAAGAACTGATAAGAAAAGAAAAATATTTCAATCATTTTGTTCGATCTGTGTTACAGACACGCGACGGACGTGATGGACACAGCAGGTTTTAAATCGATGGTGAACTCTCATCCGCATCTCATAGCGGAAGCGTTTCGAGCGTTAGCCACCCAACAAATTCCACCGATCGGACCGCCCAGGAAGCGAGTGAAACAGAGCTGAAAACAGTCACCGTTAACTCCGGGCACGACCTCTACATCGCCCCCGCCTATTCTGCATCCTTCATGACTTTTTTGTGTACAGTGATACAAGTAGTGCTAAATAAATGTTTCCTAGTGCGCCATCATCTGGTCCACTTGAAAAGGAACTGCGACGAGAACTGTTCTTCATGGGTTTTGACCGATAAACGTATCTCTCAAACAAGAAATACAGTGTTGCAGCGTTGCAGCGGTTCAAATGGCCAGCTCCAGGCGAGAAACGCAGTTAACCTATGGCTATAGACTTTGTTGTAATTCGGTGAGATCGTCGACGTTAGAAGAAGCCTATCACATAAAATGGAGAGAGAAGTTCGAGCACTTGTACACACGTATATGGAAGATAATCTGGAAACAAGTAAATCATGATGCGTTTATCCCCAACTGGTTGGGAATGGTTTGGAGAATTTTTGGTACTTTGCATTGTGCGTCTTGTATTAACGTTACGTTCTCGTGCGTGAGAGAAACATGTGTTTTTATCCACCGACACGCAACACAATCATGTCAGCGATTTATCAATGCGCATCATTAGGGTCTCGCAATGGATTTGCTTTCGTTCATAAAACGAAAATAGCTAGAAGCGCGCATACCATCTATGTATTATGAAAAAGACATCAGAAGCAGCCAGAGGACCAAGGCGAGATTGAAACTCGCTGAAACATTACTACACACATATACACTCACACGCGAAGAGGGAGGTATACACATGATGCGCGAAGAAAGTTGTGATAGACGTCGATCAGACGCTTATAAGAAAAAGATTTTGTTCCTTTGTCGAAAAAATATGAATCAAACGAAATGCCCCTCGCTTGTTCGCCGTGTACGCGAGCGGCAAGAATAAAATTAGATATGTTTATTACTGATATAGCGATTTTTAGTTTTAAATGGAAAAAAAGAAGGCAAAATGGAAACGTCGAATTCTTCCAAGAACGGAGAAAAAATGATTCTAGTTAGTGTTTTTTATGATCTCTTTCTCTCAGCATATACGACTACTACTATGATTACTATTAATGCTACGCATTCTGTGCCCCGTATTTTTGTATATTTTTTGTCTGCAGATACCGCCCCTTGTCCCATCCTCTTTGCGGCCTTTTTCTCTATGTCCCTGAACCCTCACCCCTTTATTGCTAGGCACAGTTTGTTTTGTTTTCTCGAGTATTGCATAGTAGACGAAGTGATAGATTCGAATTATTATTATTATTATTATTATTATTATTATTATTATTATATTATTATTATATTGTATTAAATTTAGGGTTGTCCATAATTTATCAAATTTTATGTTGATTACTATTGAAATGTCTATCGTATTCGTATGCAGGATGTTCTGTATTAATTAGAAGTGATACAAGAATCGCATTAAATGAAAAGATGAAGTCGATGAACGCGTTATCAAAAAAGAAGGAAATGACGAAAAAGGAACAGGAAACAAAGAAAAAGGAAAAAAAAAGTTAAAACAAATTGTATAAAATAACAAGGTTAGTCAATTACATAGTACGAGAATATTAATCGTTTTTTGTGTAATTATCAAAATCGCAAAATTATGTGGTCAATGATCTGAATTATGGGCAACCGACAGAATACGTAAAACAATAATCATCATTTAGTACCGTACTGGCTTCCTGATCCTCCGACCTAGCTTTACCGAACGTTTTAAATACAAGATATAAATACCTACCATTACAAAGAAGTAATGATATCGAAGATTTAATGCCATACATGTTCTGTGATAAGACCACTGTAATTAACCGCAATTGTATCACAACCTTTCTAGAACTTTCTGACGATCCTGGCAGCCAGTGAATTTATCTTTTAAGGAAACGGTCGCTATATCCGGACAGTCCCAAATCTAGCGTCCCTTTCGATTTTAAGGTTTTTACTGTACATATCTACTGTATTTTATAAGAACTGAACCGAAACGGAACCATACTTTTAATGAAGGGTACAATAATCAACTATAATTTATTCTATTTTACAGACTGTGCTAAACTCATGTTCCTTGAAACACACTAGCAATGCTTTAAGTAAATGTAATGTAATCGCGACAAATTAATACGATTAGATTATATATGTGTATCTCGTTTTTGATCTCGACACGTACATACACTTACCCGTACCGCCTGTCGTGACGCCGTAACGTATCTCTGTCGAGATTAAAAAAAATAATGAAAAAAAAGAAGCAACTCCTATGGAAAAATAGTTAGGGAAGATTTTTCCACCGTTTTTTACATGATGTTTATTTCAATTATAGTAGGTTATTAAGGCTTACGAAGGAATAAGTCGATGAAACTACTAAACGGAGGAATGAAAATAAGTGTAAAGGAAACAATGAAATATGTAAGCGCTTTAAGGAACAGATTTTGGCCATGTGTGCTCGCTCAGATTTTAAAGATGTCAAACAAAAAAAGAGAAAAGAAAAAATTGTCTACGTCCATTCTAATACCCATGTTCTATCTTTGGGACTGTGCGGCGAACAAAAAAATATCTCATGAAACTCGTAATGTTGAATGTCTTTTTCCTAAAAACGCGAAAAACTAAATATTAATACCGTACGACAGTTCGAGAAACATTAGATGCAATTCTTTTTGAACCAATCTGCATGAGCGTATGACTGGATAATTTGATAAACTAAGTACAAGTAAGACAAGTGTTACCTCATCATGAAAATCAGCATGTTCGTGTCGCACTAGCTACTACTGCGCTGCTGTCTGATACACTTCCATTGTATATTGCATTTAAACTCGAAGAAAAAAAAAGAAGCTTTTTGTAACGAATAGTTCAGCAGTGGTAGCTTTTCGAAGTACATGACTGCTGTTCATCGAACCCAGCTCATATAAACGTTCATTTTTCCATTTACTTTAAGTCATTGCACCACATCAAATAAATGACATTTTCATTATATAATCATGAGAATTTTACGTGATTTTCATTATCCCTCGACATGTCGCTTATTTATTTAATACATTTCAGTGTTTGTTTCGAATATGTCAGCAGATGGAAAATATATATATAAAAAAATAATATTAAATGCAATGATATAGATTCGTAATAAAAGAATTTTTATTGCTCTCTCTCTCTCTCTCTCTCTCTCTCACTCACTCACTCACTGAAATAAAAATCTTATTTAGATACCTTATTTGTAATTGATTCAGCTTCTTCTTAATTAACTGAGACTAAATTAGATATGAGACATGATTACAAATACGTGACTACAAAATGTGTTAAATATAATTTGTGATCGGAACTATTTGATTACTCGTATGTGATACTCGTTTAGATTGTTGCAAACTTTCTTGATAAACTGGTGGTGCTTCGAACATAGATACCTAGAGAACACAAATAAACGTAAAATAATATGTTATTACGCGACAAAATTTTTATCTAATCTAGATTTTTATCTATCTTATATTTTACTATAATGAGTAACATACATTAGATATGTACAATTATTTTCTTCGCGTTCGATTGTTTTATTTCCTTTTTTGTGTATTATATTTTTTTGATTAATAGAATAGAAATGAACATACGCTGTTCAATGGCGATTCATAAGGAGGAGGTGCACTGCAAGCTGCATTATAAGACGGTGGTCTGTCCACTGATGGTTCATAAATTGAATTAGATTGTAATGATCTGCAATCTATATTATCACTGGAAGCAGCACTATATCTCTGATGAGTATCTCTGTAAAGTGTAGAGTCTAATTAATGATAATAAAAGCGATATTAACGTCCAGCAATTTTGTTTATTCATCAAATAGATGAAAAAGATAGATAAAATTTAGGCTATTCTAAATTTTAGAACTATATTACATTTGTAGAACTAAATCATAGCTTAAAAAATCTACTAGAATTGGATTACAAAATTATTTAGATTTTAAGGCATAATTCGTACCTGCTATAGGTTCTGCAATATATTAAAATTGCGAAAAAGAAACCAAATACTAATAATAGAAAGATGACCATTTTCGTCGCTGTAATCGTACTCCAGCCTTTATCCCTAAAAACAAGTTAATTGATATAATATAAAAAGTTCATATATGTGTGTAAGTAAAGGAAATGACCTTACCAATAAAGATTACAATTAAGGTATGTGCAACAGCATGGAAATTGAAGCGCCCCCAGAAGAAGATACAAAAATAGAGTGAATTTGAAGCTATATATTATTTTTATATTTTATTAATTTAATTATAGGTAATTATAGGTATTTAACTGAATTATCACATACACATGGCGATAGTGTTTGTGATCCTGTTTGGAAGCAGTACTTTTTTATCATATACGGAAAAATGAGAATATTTTAACAAAATAAAATCTGATGTACACCTGTATCATCACTTAAACAATTCACTGTGCACATGTTATATATAAAAAAAACATAAAATAATCTGTGCCCCTGAAAATTAAATTTAGATACAATACAGGAATCTAATTTATTTCACATTGTGATTTTCAACTAAGAGATTGTATTGCACTGATTTCCCTAATTTTCCAAATTTTATTGAAATTTTATTGAAAATTTGTTAGAAAAGTATAGATACACTATAAATCTTTCAACCTTTTGCAAACAAGTAAATACGTTACTTTGAGCTAACAATCAACACCTTGCACATATAAAGGCTATAATCTTATCATATGGTAACACACTGATAACACATACAGTTCCAATTATTTTATCCTGAGATATAATATATTCCCCAATATATTCTAATTGATGTGTCCTTAAGAAATGGTATAAATAGGTACATGAATAAAAAGAATGTATGTATATATATATATATATATATGTGTGTGTATATATATATACAGGATAGCTTAAAGTATATTTTGCAATATACACGAATAAATTATTAATAACCCAAAGTGATAACAATCCCCAAGTCCATATAATTTACAATAAAGTTGATTCTTATGTCAGTGTTTGTTTGAAATTGATGCTGTACAGTCAATTTGTTAATGTAATTAATGCCTCCACAATGTTTCCACTATGTTCCCTGAGCGTTTGTTCTGCTACGTTTCGATTTATTTCCATTTCTTTCATCTGGAATGGAATGAATTTAATATTAATCTAATTAATATAATAAAATTTTCAACATATAATAAATAGATAAAAATTAATTAGAAAAGAATATTAATAACAATTATCAAATATCTTACAATAAGATCTACGTCTTCCTTTTTAATAGGAACTTTTAGCAATTCCTTTTCTCTCGCCTTCTTCTCAGCAGCTTCTTTATTCCGTCGATCTCCGATTATGCTTAACGCCTGTAGTATACAAATCGTACTGAATAATTGCAACTTATAGTTATGTGCGTGTTGTGTGTATACAACTTTTTATAGGTTAGACTTAATGATTACATATTTTCGAACAATTAACCTATAAAAATTAATGTATACTCAACAAAGGAAAACAGGAAAACTAATTTTTAACATGAAAGATATAAATTTTCATCATTGCCAAAGAAACTTAGTAAATGTTGTTGACAACCATAAACACGTGGAATATAAGATAATAGGAACACTTACACAAGAGAATCCATCAGACGAGGATATTTCCTTTTCCTCCGCATAATCTGTAACTTTTTCGAGATCTGCCGCTCCGCTATCATACTTTGCTGCCTTTTTCTGTGATTTCTCCTGTTGTACTTCATCAGAGTCACCATTTACATCGTTATCCGCCATTTTTCCCTTTTTTAAAACGTACTTCATGCTCTATAGACGATTATAAACTGCATGTGATAACTTCACAGTGTGCAATCTAATCTCTTCAAAAATTTTCAAAACAATCATTCGCATCTGATTTGTTATAAGATTTGTTATGTTGTTATTATTTGTTATATCTGATTTGTTATATTTTATTGAAAAATATTGATTATAAATTGTTGAAAGAGTTAGTAATTCCATGTCGAGCTGTGATTTAATGCATTATATCATTGTGTTCTGTTAACATAGAAGATACAATTATGACTTACTAAAATGTTACATTTATGAAATATAAAATCATAAATTTGCTTATTTACATAAGTCATGCGTAATTTCATATACCGATGTTTAATTCATTGGTCTTTGTAACATCTTTAAAATATCTTTGGAAGAAATAATTTAATGATACATATTTAGAATGTTAATCCATAATCAAACAAGAAAACAACAATAATTACTCGTAAAATGTTTATTCAATATGTATTACATTTTCTCTTTAACTAACAAATATAAAAAATTACAAAATATTTAGACTTATTTTAATTTGTCATGACAGTAGACGTGAGAATCACGCGCATAGGCGCGTAGAAAAGGCGCAAGACTGTAAAAGAAGTTAATGTTAATCTCATGCCGCCACGTGAAGTATTTGTATAAAAAATTTATGATTTTTCTTGATTTGCAGAATGTTCAGTTTCAAGAAGAAATAAATATATAAGATCAACTTTTCAATACAAATATTCCACTAAGCTATGCTTAAATCAAAAGAAATTGAAGTTCGATGTATGTATGCATTACGAATTTTACGCACGAATTGACGTATTTCATCATAAAAGACTAAAAGAATTACCGGAAATATTGATTTCTACCTTGTACGATATTGATATCAAATAATCTTACATTCAAATTTTCGCTAATACTTTGCGCTTATCTATACAATATGTCACAAAATAGATAATTGATGAATCTCCAGTTGTAATAACTGACCCCATGAGACTCTGACAATCGATATTTATTTATTATATAATATAAAATTACATTATTATTATTTATATAATATTAAATTACAATATTATAATAATTACTAGTTGCAAGATATCTTTTACTTATGAAGTTTAATACTATTTAAAATAAAATAATGTTAATGCAAAATAATCGTGAGGATTATACGTATGTACTTATGTAGCAACGGTAGTAAGATTACGACATGGTCATATAAATAACACATACATACATGTATATGGAACATAACCTAATCACTGTTAAATCAACACAAACAACTGTCATGTATACTGTGTAGAAAGTTTCTTAATGATTCTTACATTTCACTGAGATAAAACTTATCGAATAATTCATAATTATGACAGAAGCATCGTTTACTAAACCAGCGAATGATTCGCAGTTCCTTCGAAATGAACCTGTGAATTACACTACCGGTATTTCAATCTTCCATAAAAAATTCTGATATTTGAAATTTTTATTTCCAAATGTTATATGAATAGGAAGAATATTTTACAGAAATTCGACAGATGATGCATGGTTTTGGAGACAGTAGTGAACCATTAATTGAATCTGCGAAAATCATAGAAGAAGTTGTTCTACAACAAATGAGGACAATAGTAAGAAAAGCTTGCGAAATTTCTGAGAAACGGGGAAATTCGAAAAAGGGTATTTGTATTTCTGCGGAAGATCTGATTTTCTTATTACGCAAAAACAAAGTGAAATTGCAACGCCTTCTAAAATATTTAGGCAAGTTTGATGTGATCATAAACCAAAAAATTCGTTTAATATATATAATATAATATAAAAATTTGTATAATACATATTCTCATTTAGCAATATCTTGTAGAATTAAAAGAATTTAAGTCTTCCATACACAAAACAATAGAAAGCGATTCACCCGAAGATATTGTACAGAATGAAAGTCCAAATGGATCAAAAAAGAAAGGATCACTGCATAGTTTTCTTAGTCAAATTAACAATACTGGTGAACTTCTTGAAGATGCATCTACTGTAGATGAAGTTAAACAACAAAGATGTATTCGTGCAGAGATTATGACACGGTCTATGGATGAAGCTAGATATTTAAAATTCAGTAAGGCACGTAATGCATCCTTTGCAAATAAGAATAGGCACAAATTTAGTGATTGGATAGCACCAGACAGTGAGTTTTGTGTATTTAACTATCTTACATTTGAGAATAATTTTCATTTATCTGTTAAGTATATTTTTGTATTATGCTATTTAGGTGATATAACAGTTACAAAACAAGCATATATAATTTTGGGTTATTTAGCATATGAAACAGTAGCACAAATTATAGATTTTGCACTATTAGTAAGACAGGACCAAAATAAAATATATGGGGATGCTATAGATCGACTTAGACTTAGTTATGTTAATCCATACACTTATAAACCATATTACCATGGCAAGGTTTGTGATATTTTTATCATTTAAAACATGCAAAATCTATGATAAAAGGAAATATTATACTTTTATGCTCTTTTTTAAAATAATTAAGCAGGTAGCTGTAACAAAACCAATAACACCTGCAGAAATAATTGAAGCTCTCAGACGGTATTGGTCACCTCAATTGGATATGACAGGTCCATTTAATCGTTGGTCCATGAGAAAACCACACTTAAAACTTCTATCTTCATAAAGTAGATTAACTTAATTCATTTAATTAGAGGAGCAAAGTTTATGTTCTTCTAAAATGGAGCCTTCTATAAAAAAAATTATCAGTATTCTAAATTTATATTTGATTAAATGTGTATTTTAATCTTTGTATATTAAACTAGAATACAGGAGTGTTTTAAAATTGCCCAATATTTATTGACAAATTCCCGTACCTCTTACAGGTGTATCTTAGATTTTTAATATTAGGTGTACACATTATATCGCTACATAAATTATTAGAATTTTATTCTTTTTTTTTACAAAGTCGTTCGATCATGTGTCCTATTAATTAACGCGACATTCATAGGTACCTTATGTATCCTTTCTTTACAATTATATTAGTTCCTGTACATTTTACAATTGGTAGTCCCTGATTCCATTTTAAAGATAGGATTATAATACACTTGATTTTGCATTAACGCATGATACGTTTGCTTTCATTGTACTCTTCATAAAATATTTGGATCTTTTCTTTAATTTTACCTTACTTTGAATATTTTTTTTTAAAATGATTTCATTATGCAACATAATGATTAAAAAGTTTCGTCTTGACGTTCAGTATTCTAGATATATATTTAGTATCTACAAATTTGAGCTAGTTTTAGAAATTTTACACATTATTTCATGAATTCACACAGATACTAATTTTGCTTCTGTATCATGGTGAGAGCAACGTCGACACGCGTACTTTCCCTTCCGCACCACCAGTTATACACGTTCCGGATTGATTGGCGGTAGACCAGTCGCAGCAAAGTGTACCTTTATGTCCGCCTAATTCTAAAATCTTTGCTTGTGCACCTGGTGGCATCTGAAAATTTATATTCAGTATTTGAAGAACAGAGCTATCAAATCCTTAAAATATCAGTAGACAATAAAAATTACGTACTTTATATATATTTCCTCCAGTTTGTGTACAAAGTAGCATATAGTTACCGCTTTGGTCAAAAGTGAACAATTTTCCATGAACTGTGTTTTTCTCTACCTTGATTTTCGTTTCCCATAAAATCTTTCCTGAATGATTCAAACTTCTTTGACACAATTTTCCATCCTCACTTTGTGTACAGATATTTGTATAATCATTAATTAGTTCTATATCAATAACTGGACTCGAATGACAGCTTATATTATCAATAATTTCGTTCCGTCTTAAATCATGTATTAAAATATTTCCATTGGATAGCCCTGTGATAAGGAGCTGCCCGTTATGATTAAATGCGGAACACAACGCAGTTACATTTTGTTCCATAGGTAAAGTTCTTTCTAATTTTCTTGTTTTTATGTCGTACAATAATAATTTTCCTTCGTTCGAATCTGAAACGGAACATACAAATGTGGATTCCGTTGGATTGCATAACAAAGTAATGATTCGAGAGTTCTCATGTTGAATGTCCCATAAGGTTTTGCAATCACGAGTATCATGTAATTGAATCAATCCATTGTTGTCACCATGTAAAAAATAACGCTCATTTTTTGATATCCAGTCTAACGCAGTAATTGCTTTGTTTGAGTTTGCTGGAGCAGAGATAAATGTAGTAACAGTTCTATAGAATTAAAAAAATAAACATGATTACATTTATACAAAATTCTGCCATAAAACTAATATTGTAAATATTAAAAGTAATTACTTTGGTGAAGGTATCGGGGTCCATACTTTAATAATACCATCTGCATCACCTGTAGCTACGTAGGAGCCACTTGCATTACTTTTACATTGAATTATTGATGTTTTATGTTCCGTATACTCTTCCTGGAAATGAAACATATTATGAAAATTTCTAAAATATTTGCTATATAAATAACTAGTATTTTACCTGACTAAGAAGAATGTAAGTGGAATCGATTTTATCTTTAGCCTTTCGCTCAGCTACTGCATCGATAGACGAATCTCTTTTTCTAGAGCTTGTTAATCTTGAATCACAACTAATACTTCTTTTACTAACAGGTTCGGATTTATTGATCGAATGTATTTTTCCTTTCGTATTGGTTCTTTTTGTTGATGTCACTTCCGGTTCTACTACTTTTCTTATACTTGTCCCAGGCTTTCTACTTAAAATTGGACTGGAACCGCCGCCTATATTTCTTATGAGATTCCTTAAGGTTTTTGGATTCTCTAATAAAGGAGATTCTCTGTTTGAACAGCAAGGAAAATGTTAGTAAATGGTGTAGCATGTTGAATTACATCGGTTTATCAAACGGTAAATTAAAATATTTACTGTGCTATAATGTAAAAGTCATCCATGAGTGGTGGATGCTGAGGAGCTGGTCCTGGATTTACATCCATTACATTTTCTATCTTAACAGACTCGCTTAAACGTTGTTTCAATACTTCATTCTCTTCTTGAAGCCGTTTCAATCTATTTGTGTCCTCGTCTATTGCAAGCAACGTCGGTTGTGGCATACACTATAATTCATGTGAATTAAAATTAAACTATATATAATGTGGTTAAATATATAAATATATTACTACATTTTGTTCATTGTATTAAGTTAAAATTAATATTTTTTTCTATGTTATCAAAATGGTAAGACTCGTAAATGAGAGGCACGATGCAAAATACCTTTCACCTACTTGAAAAATAGTAGCAAGGAAATTGTGCAGGGACACTAACATAGTGTCCTGCCATTGTCTACTAAAATGTACAGAGTATGCTGGATTGTCTTCAGGATTTTTAACAAATGGCAATGCTGTAAAAATTACAAAAAAATAATAAAATGTAAAATACATTTTTTCTACTATTTCTATCAATAAAATGTTGTCCTACCAAACCATTCTTTCCACTCTGAATGTCCTTGTAACTCTGGTGTCATTTTTGTAAAAAATTCTTGAATCCGATCTTGTTTATTGTTTACTGCTGCATTAACCAAGTACATTTTTAGAACAGCATTCTCTAGTTTTCTCACAGCTGGTGTAAAATGACTTTCCAAACGGGAGAACATCCTCATGTCTAAATGTCCCCATAATTCTCTTAAAGATGCTAAGTCATAATTGTATATGTATTGCATCAATTGATCGACGATCTTATCAACCTGATAAAAAAAATAATGAAAATCTTTGCTAGAATTATATCAGTTTGCCTGAAATTAAGGAATGTAAACATTATAAGGTATTTAGAAGAGACTATAAGAGACTAAATTTAAGTTTTAATTCTTTTTATTGTAGTTTCGTTAACTAAATGAAATTTGTAGACATTGTTTTCGTATATTTTTGTTTCACTTTCTCACTTTCTCTATCATAATTCCTTACAAGCTCACCCTAAAGCCTTTTTCTTTCTCGGCTTTCAAGTCGTTATCAAAAGCTTTCAAGGTTTGGCTAAAACCTCTGAAGAGCAGATATTCCTTGACCAATTCGTCCACATACTGAATGTGAGACATTTTCCTTTAATTCTCTTCAAAATATCAACTTTCTCCTTCAACTGACAGCCGTATGTTGTCATCCTTTGGCCATTTTGCTGTTCGCTGAATATGCAGCGAATTTTCGTCTGACAGTCATTATTACCAACGTTAGCATATCCTATTTATCACCGTAAAAAGAAATCAAAAGTTTCTGAAATAAAAAATGATCAAAATGAACGAACACAATTAACAAAACATGACATTTTCTTAACTGTTGAAATATTGATAATATCCAAAATTAATAGATTTTTGGATAAAGAATAAATTTTTCTTCTAGTAGTCAATAGGTTATCAATTTAAGTATGTAACATTCTAGGAAAAATGGACGTAAAATAATATTTATATCTATGTTATATCATGTCATAAGATTATCACAAACATTGTGATGAAATAAAGATAAAGCAGCATGCAAGCATTTTTTGTCACATAATTTTTATGACCAATGGTTAAGGACAGGTAAAATGCTTGAAGCCCATTAAAATAGTCGGTACGTTTCCACGTTGCACAAAGTCATGACTTTTCTCTTTAAGAGGGAGATAAGAAGAATGTATTATAAGTACATTATGTACTTACGTAATGTACTATATAAGTGTTCTAACATTCGGTATCATAACTATGAAGTCACGACTTAGTGTTAATATGATTTCACATTTACAGTACGAGGTATAGAACACGGAACAGGTACAGAATAGTGTTTCTATCTATCGAATAGAATTTGTATATCTTTATTCATGCATTTCATAGGTTTAATGAAATGTAGGACAGAAGCTCAGGATTTAATTCAGAAACTGTGACCATAAAAGTTAACAAATCAATTTTCTTAATTAGCTTTCTTTTTGCAAATGAACATGGGCACCTTAGCGAGATTTACACAGCCCGGTTTGGCTCTTGCCATGATCGTAAGACAGAGAAGATGATTGAGTTCGCCAGTTTCAAACAGAGTTTACCGGCTTCCATGCCATTTCACCAATGAGAATTCAGTTGACTGATCGTCTACATCTTTGTACATAGCATAAACCTATTGAAAGACGTAAAATGTTAAAAATTCAAAATAATTGAAGACCGAAGGTTCAAATCTGACATACACGCATAGGTTTAGATTAAATTTTCTGTAATTGATAATCCGATTAATTATGCATTTGGATTTTGAGCGCAATATCAGTTCGCCAATTCAAACAAGGGTGGCAAGTCGTCCGGAATGCAACATGCAAAGCGCTGCTTGCTAAATATGAGAAAGACATAGTTTTTAAGACAGAAACTTTAAATATTAAAAAATCATAAAGCAAAAAAAATTTAACTTATGTCCAAATGTAAATTATCATTCTTTTTTATATATCACCATTGTTAAATTATTACCTTTTGCGATCCCTTCTCTAAGTATGCTCTATTCTGCTTTAAATCTCCTCTAAATAAGAATTGTAGAAAGAAAAAATATATTTTCTGAACATGAACCCTCTTGTACAGAATATAAAGGTAAGGCAGATTTTAAAAAGTCCATATGCAGAAGGCTTATATCGGTTGAATTATAACACTATAATGTCACCAGTGGATATGTTTATAAGAGCTACAGATATGCAGCTTATAAAAAATATTCATGCTAAAACAGATCGTTTGTGGTTTACCATGGTTTACAACTAGAGGATGAATTCACACATGTTAAAGAAGCAGCCAGAAAAACGAATTTTAGTAGCAACTCGGTAAATGTTTAAATTCTATTTAAATATTTGCAATAAAACTAATATTTCATATTTTTATTATAAATAATCATGGTATAAAGTAATAATTTTTAATAAAATACATTTAATCTCACTTAATTTAATGTTCTCTATATTCTTAAGAAGTTCGTAATGAACTTTACTATTTTTACTTCCCATTAAATATACTCGTAAAACGACATACATACGAATGAAATATTTATTATGATATTATATTATATGATATTATGATATTTGCTTAATTATGTTTTCTGCCAGACTTTGGGAAAAGGATAGAAAGAAATTCAGTTATTCATTCAGTCTAATTACAAGACATTCTTCGCATAAAGTTTCTAGAATGAACTCTAATTCATTGTAGTACTCGACTCCGGTAATACAAATGTTCTTATCTCGTAATATTGCATAACGTGTAATGTGATTCATTGGTTTCGTGTTGCACCAGTTCAGGGATGTAAATTGTGTATCTATGTGCCCCGTAAGTAATTCTAGTTACCAGCATTTAAAATTAAATACATGCATAAAATCGCGTTGATTTCTTATAACAGAATTATCAGAGTTTGAAGTTTTCTGTTCCTTGTATTAATCAATTATAAAATTTGTATCACTAATATTCTGCAATACAACGTACGATGAAAACGAATAGAAAATTAAACAATTGCTATTTAGCTATTATCATACTAGAAAAATGTGGCAGATGTTGATGCAATTTCAAGAATATCTGAAATTCCGAAATTCTAACTTTAATACAGGAAGCCAGGGTGAATTAGTAGTATGCTTCCTGATTTGCACATGGCACGCACGCGCACGACGCTAGTTGCACACGCCGCTGATATACGTTACTATAAGAACGCTCATAGTAGGAGATGATCGATAAATTCAAACAGGTACGCCGAAAGTGTCGGAACTAAGTTTATATTCTGCTTGCAAGTAAATCGAACCAAGTAACTACTTACAAACTACAAAATGCCAGGACCAGCTTGCGATAAGGGCTCAGGTAGGAATTACTTCTATTTCTAAGAAACTATTTCCTTACGTTATATGACGATCTGATGGAATTTTGCAATTCAATGCGCAATTTCATTGATTGAATGTGCAATTCACTAAATTATTGTAAAACTTTTAGTAATCCTATTCGCTTTTATTTAAGTGCCAACATTTTCAGTATCAATGTTTCTTAATTTCCTACATATATTTTGACATGTTCATTTATAATATTTTTCACTTGTAATTATTAACAACTAGTCAAATTGTTTGTTTTATAATTATAGCAACTGCTTTCCAAATCTTTTTTTTTTTAAATTGCAATATTTCACATAGTTTCGTTTTATGCAAATGAATGTGAGATAATTGAAATTTCTAGAACTACGCGGAATTTTTTTGGAGTTTTCATAATACGCGGCTAGTTTTATTGGTTTATACCTATAATTACCTGTATTGGAACGTAATAATTTACCTATATTTTACTTTTTATTGCAGACAAATCTCAACAATGTCATTGTGGCGAGAAATGCAAATGCGGCGATTCCTCAAGCGCAGGTAATACAATAATTTTTAGTTTAAATTAAAATTTTCAACGATATGTTAAAAGAATTATAGTTTATTTTTTAGCCTATTAACAAAATATAAAAAATCTTCGGGGAAATGTGGTAACAATTCTCTGATCTCATTTTGCTCTGTTTTTTTGTAAACTCGGCCAACGACCGCTTAACCATGACTATTGTTAGTGCCAGTTCATTCTATAGGTCGGTTAAATTACGATCTCCAACGGGTTTTGTTACTTACACGAAATATTTGTTTGAAAATTTGTTACTCAAAATATTAAGACAATTTTTGAAGTCATGAATTACTTTCTGTTTCACGTTTTGTTATACTTAATATTTATTATAGATAAACTGGCATTAGATACTTTACACTAATCTTATTTTTGTATTTTGTTTTGCAGACACATGCGCTTGCAAACCTGGCGAACAGTGTAGTTGTAATAAAAAATAAAAAGAAAAAAATATTAAAGGTTATTTCTTGCTTCTATTATATTTTTCAAATGTATACGTATATTTATGAAATTATGCCTCTTATAAAACTGTTACCTGTATTATGTTAAATATAATAAAGATTTAACAAAATATCTTGTCTTACCTTTACTAGAACCTTGTTAATATAATTGATTAAATTTGTCAATCATTTTCATTTAAAAATGTATGACCTTCCTCACATATGAAAGGTTCGCAGGAAACGATTAAAGTGTTAGTATTCACGGATCGACTTAAATGCGCATTACATACGATATGTATGTATGTAAATATACACATATATGTATAGTACCACACACATATATGTATAGTAACTACATCGAAGTATATAGAAACTACATCTCAACCTATGTAAATATAATTACGTATAACATGAGCTGCCTTAGTACTTATCATTTTTTGATTTACCGTTTACTTCTTATTGATAAGGGTAGGTGTGATCAAGGTACTACATAAAAATTCCACAGCTTGATTCATTTTCCTTCTTTGTGTTTACCAATCATGCAGAATGTTTCACTATACTTTTTGTTATCAAAAATTAAAGATATCATATCGTTTATTTGCACTCATAACATCGATAATGATTATTATTTATAAAAACTTCAAACTTCAAAAATCGGTCTATTTCAAACATTATAATTTTACACCGCTAAACGGTTTAAACTTATTTCATCATAAATAAACTATGAAAAGAGTGGCGACAATGATAATGAAATTGGAGTTATCTGTTAATCTTGTTAGCCAATGATAATTTAGCATTGCTTACCGCATAAAAGTAGAGAGGAAATTTCCTTTCTAGTAATGGTAAGATTTGATTAATTTTAAACATGTGCGTTATGTTAATGTAAACAATTGCAGTAATTATGTAATATTAATTATTCAGTATGTCTTGATATATATCAATAGTAATAATATAACGTAGTTTATATTAAGTGCCTATTGTGTGTTGTATAAATGTGATTATTATCTATTTTTACATTTCTTGTACTGGTCATTTTAAGATTTCCTGACAAGATGGTTACAGAGGGTAAATTTAAACGTGGATTCCTTCATATATGCATATACATTTGGTTTAAAATGGACCCATAGAGATTCATATACATATCTCTATGGAAAGACACACTATCACCACACAGCGGTGAAAAAGGTGAACTAATTGCTATTGGTGTCCTCTTCGTACAATAACGCATTCCTTGTCTAGTAGGAATATATACACTTGCCTTTATCGCACCCTAGCGCGTTCCTTATCTGTGACGGGGCATATATTTGTCCTTATCTAACACTATCGCGCACTTTGTCTATTGTCAAGTCACATACTGCCATCTATTATACTTTCTAAGTTATTATTACTTCTATTTTTAATAGATAGCAGCACATGACTTGTCCGTACAACAAGGAACGACTCGTGTGCGACAAGAATAGATATATATACTGCTAAACAAAGAGGGCGAGAACAATAGTATACGATGAAGACAGCAATAGAAATAGTATGTATTATGGTAAGCGTTCCAGTGTCCGCAAATAGAACAAAACTTTATTTCTTTCTGTACAAAAGAATAATCTGAGGAATTAATTTATGGATTTTTATAATTATGTCTTCTGAATTGGACCTCAGCTTTCTCCCTACCTTCCTTTTAACCTAATTTTATTTGATAGATCAAAGTATTAGTTGGAATCACAGATGGATAGGGAAATCCCCAATGCAATTAGTTAAGAAGTCAGCCAAAAAGTGCCCACTTAGAATAAGTGCCTTTAACAACCAATAACCGAGCTATATGCATATTTCTTCCCGGGGCTCTTGGCGGGAGAAACGTGTGTATGTACGGCGAGAGACAAAAAAAAACATGCATTTGAACCGCGGCGGCTAGAAAAGGGTAAGAGTGTAAAAGCATAAAAGTTGCTTAAAAGCTTAATTAAATACGAGAAATAAATTGTTCTTTTTAGATTGAGTACACAAACTACATTCAGGATATGACAAGGAACAGCGGCAACGATCAACAGCAACCAGAAGCAACGACATTCTTGGAAATGGTTACACAATGAAAAATAAGAGTATTTATTGTAAAATAATTATATAAAATGTATGTGGAAGGAGTTTCAATAAGTGATTGTAGTTTAACAGCATTTTACAATCTCATGATTTATCATGTTCTTCTAATACAAAATCACGAAGTCAGACCAGAAATTGGTCAAAATTTTGAGAATTTCGGTTCCGAAAAATTCCTGGAAAGTGACGTAATTTCCAAGAATCGCCTAAATCGTGTCACCTTTTATGCTATCATGTTCTCCTGATACAAAATCGCAAAATAGGTCGGAAAATTTTGTGCTTTTGAAGTTTCTCAGAAAATATCGTCATATGCAGGGATTTCAAAAGATTTGGGATATCTGTTATGTTATTTTATGCTCTTAATACTTACCAATACTTACCAATACCTAACCGATACTTACCTATTTTCTCGAACTCTTGTTCATTTCTTATAACTTATTCCTTAAACCTATGGAGTTTGGGAAGGTTTTAAATAATTAAGTGCTTTGCCCATTTGCAAATAAGATTGTTTTATTCAAATCAATTTGCAAGTTTACAATAGTTCTACAATTTTTCAATTAGTTTACAATTTTTTGTATAGTAATTTACGTAATTCTGTAATTTTACAATGTAAAATTTAAATTTAATTTAAAGAAATTTTCTCTGTTCATTGCTTCAGTTACACCACTTTATAATTTGAATTTGGCGCGGGTTATTTCACGCAGTGTTCAGCAGAGGGAGTATGCATACGGTGTCACGAAAATGATAGTTAAGTGTCACAACATTAATAGTCATGACTTTCCTGTCACGTGTAAATATATCAACATGTACGTGAAATACAGATATATAGTAAGTACACAAGTAATAAATAATTGGTTTAATCAATGGTAATATCATTACAATTTAAAAGAAATTTAGTAAATGATATTTTCAATAAATGACAGTGTACCTAGAATAAAAGATCTGGTAAAAAAGAAGAAAAATCAGCATGTTTCCGTTGCGACAAATACTTCGATGTGGAACGCGACTGGTTCTTACGAGAGAACCTATAAATTCATGCCAGATTCCATTGATTTTGAAAGATAAACTTGATGTCAGTCTACACAAGCCAATTTTTATACGGATGAACACGAATCTTAGCGAATTATCGAAAGAAAACAAGGAAGAAGATTCTAACAAACATATTCTCGGCAAAGTTGTAGGAAAACTAAAGGTGATGTTTACATGTAAAAAATGTAACTATCGAAATGGGAAAATTATATCGAAACTAGCATACGAAAAAGGAGTAGTTATAATTCGTTGTGACGGCTGCAAGAATAATCACTTAATTGCTGATAATCTTGGGTGGTTCGACGAATTAAAGAACAAAAGGAATATCGAAAAAATATTGGCGGCGAAAGGAGAGACCGTACGAAAAATCCAAAATGATTTTGATGGATATCTCGAGGCTGTCGCTAAAGAGGAATATGATTTGATTCTACATAATAAAAACATAGAACAGCGTTTAATAGAAGAGCAAAAAGAAACACACGATCAAAATAAGAAGGTTAAATCTACAGAAGAATCGTAGGAAATGTTGTTCAGGAAGCAGAGTTTTTATTTTGACAAAATAGACATAAATATATCTAAATAAATGTAAATACTTTTAAATTTATTGTAGACTATGTGTATTTTTAATGCTATGTTATAATTATGAAGAAACAATAATATCCAAAGTTTGGTTGACATAAGAAGACTTAAATGTTTTTTCATCCTTCATGTTACAATTGCTAAAAAAGAACAGCATTGTTTCTACTGTGCGTTTGTATACTACATGTAAATAATATTTCTAATATATACAATTTGGTAAAAAATATATATTCTTGAACAAAGTTCCTCAGATCAGATGATGCAAATTCTGTAAGATTTGCCTCTTAATTCAGAGTATTAAATGTACATGCATTTTTTTTTATGAAAACAAATTTAGATATATATTTAATATCAATAACATTTAATTTCATTTAAAGAAATAACAGATCTTGGCACATGTAGAAATTATATGGCAAATTTCTAATTGTGTTATGCATTGAATACTTCTCTGTGTATATCAATTAATATGTACATATACATATTATATTTTGTTATAAAAATGTCTTTTCTTACTAACAGTGAAATATATAGATGATAATTAAATCTTTTATAAATGTGTATATATGTATAATACAAATATATATATATATATGTAAAATATGTACGTATATAGTATTAAAAACAAAAGGAATGATTTATTGCTTTTTCCTTATCATGCATATGTAAATCCTATATTTTTAAAAGTTTCTATCGTAAACTTTAAACATCTCTGAAGGCACTACTTCTGTCCAACTTGCAATAGTATTATAATAATGGACTATGAATAATTAATTATGGTGATAATATTATTATTGATATTAATAACGTTAAAAATCTCTAAGTACACCAGATATTGGAATGACATGCAAAGTTAATTTCCAAATTCTGCTTGAGTTTGTTATCAGACTATGTTTTGTGATATAAGGCACTGTATCTTTTCATTGCAATCAGTCATTTTGATACTTTTGAAATACTAGTGACAATTTTTTTCAGATTTATAATATTGATAAACTAGCATTTAATATTTGTTGAATAATATATTTTAAATATTATTAAAATGTGTAAAATCATCTTGCCTCTAAAAATAATTATTCTTACATAATTGACAGTGATTATGTAGACTAGTACTTCTTAAACTAATCTTTGCACAAAAATATGTCATTTCACTTTTGCACTTTTATAATATTATAAAATATTGACATGTTTATTTTTGTCATTATTTAGCACAATAAAAATCAGCTTACCCTAGTCATACTGTAGACTAGTATTTTGTTATCATTTTCGGGAACTAAGAATCTCTGGAGCAGAAATAATTAATATATTTGTGTAGTCACTATTAACTGAAATTATTTTTGATTTTTTATACCCTTTTTGGTTTTGACACAATTGCATATTCACTATTATTAAAGACTTTATGCTTTGGACCCATATTACTGCTTGTAGATGCAGTATCAGACTGATTTGTTTTCTTTCTAATAACACCATATCCAAGATGACTATCATCTGCTAATCTAACAGCAGACATATCTTCAACAATATCATAATTGGACCATGCAGTGCTGGTATCAGCAACGGAAGTATTTAAAGATACATTTGAATGTGAATTTTGAGACATGCTATTAAAGTTTCCAAATTTGAATGTGCCCTTTTGAGTAATTTTAGTTGCAGAACCAAAATGCTCCAACTTGTCGTAATCAGATTCATCATTGGGTACATGATTAGTCGAAGTCACTGGACTATCTGTAATACTAGACTTACTCTTTGAAGAGCTTTGGGACGATATAACAGGCATCATCGTTTCGTATTGGAAATCATCCTCATTTTCTTTGTCTTTATCACTATGCAACAACGAGTTTAATCTCTCTGTGTGATGTATATTGTCAATACCATGAGTTTTCCATGCATCATTTCTTACTTCTACTAGGTCATAAGGATGTCTTTCTTCGTCATCTAATATGGAACTTCCTATCGTTTTTTGAGACATTTCTGGCGAATTATCGCGATTTAATGCTTTGTATTCTCCACAGGCAGGCAACTCTGATACTTCGGGATCTACGCTTTTTTTGTCTAACAAACTGGTGAAAACGTATTTTCGCGGTGGTTTCGCGGGTTTCGGTTTACCGATACATAAAGACGGTTTAGAAGATGAACTAGTATCTAAATTAGATGATGAAGTTGACTGTTTCTGTGAATTTTGCGGTGAAAAGTCAATATCAATTAAGTTAGCAGAACTATTTGGAGAAGGGGGTAAGGCTGCTCTAGATCCAGCTTCCATCGATAAAGCTGCATGATATTGAGCATCATTACAGTCAATGTTTGCATTATTTTCTTCATGCATTAACTTTTTCATTGACCTCATCTTGGAATACATACAACGAAAAATTTCTTGTTGACTGCTGTGTTCCAAGCGAAAAGAGCCTTCCCCAGATTCACATTTTCGTCCCGCTTCAAAAATAAATTTTCCATCTTTGTAACCATATCTTCTGATATATCGATATGGCCAAGTAAATAGAACTACATCCCCATCCATTAATTTAATATCAACTGCAGCTACTACAAGTGTATAGTTCCTAGTTTCTAAACCACATCGTTTAGATGCATCTGTCTCTACTACTTTCACAGAAAATACTCCTTCTCCACTGGTACAGTACAGGTCGTTGTTCTCCTCTATTGTTTGATTAGACACACTATCTTTAAATGCTACTAACTGGAATGCAGTGATCCAATGACTCATATCAGATTCCGAATAGCATCCAAAATAATGAATTCCTGATTTAGTCACAACCTACATACAACAAAAATAAGGAACTGAATCATTTCATTTCACTGTTTGCTAAATATTAAATCTTATGTTAAATGTTTACTTACAATAAATACATGTGACTGATTGCTAGGTGCTATTTTAATGCATGCATCTAACGTGATGATGCGAGGAGCATGTAACTGCAATATAGCTTCTTCTTGATTATCATAAATTTCTACACGTTTGATCCCATAGTTACTAGTCCTAAACAGCTGACAGAATCTTTTGTGCCAAGATTTCTATAAAAGATATAAACAACGTAATTGCCTGTCAATATAAATATTTTAATGTTAAGAAGACTGAAAAGAAACAGATTTTGTGTATTTGAAAAATCATAACTATTGGTATGAATCAAGAATGACGTGTGCCAAGATCGATTCAGCGTTGTTGCACACGCTTGAAATGTCTGGAACTTATCGCGCGAGTTTTAGGTTAATTCATTGATCACTAATCGGTGGCCATCGATATGGACAAATATTTCTTTGAAAGATACAGATAAATAAATAAATAAATGGGAAAAACCAATTTGTCAATGGATCGTGAGAATTTGAAACAATCATTTATTCATAGGAACGTTAACCAACCTTGAGCTGGCCTAACATTCCCTGCGGTGGTAACAGCAGGATCCCTTGTAACAGAGGTTCCTCGGGCTCCATCGTTTTTTGCGAAACATCAGCAGCCTCACGTATTACTAGGAACGTGCCTTTGCTTCTCGTATAATTTTGAAAAAGTGAATTTTTCCACTTTCACTCCCACTTTTTCCCGTCCGTGCTATTCCTCTCACTGGTTCGCCTCTGCTTTCGAATGGTACTCTATCGTTTACGTTTAGTTTGACAGTTTTCCCGAACACATTCAACCCATTATAATGTACGGCGCTTGACATTTCACAAAAGCTTTAAGCCCGACGTCTTTAACGTCGACTAGATTTGCCGAGGAGAAAAATATTCGTTCGTCTCTATGTGTACGTGTTGCACGGATACATCGTGTATGGTATATAACGACACGGATTGTACTGCTCTTGCATGATTCCCCGACACATTCGGAGCCAACTGTCGGGTAATAGAGGCATGCACGTCCTCCGACCGTACGACGTCGCCCGAATTGTCACGAACGGACATAGAAGCGCGGACTATTCCCGAGAGATAACTCTCGCGCCTCTTCTTTGCCTTCTCTCTTTATGCTTTCTTTCTTTTAACTCGTCAACTTCTAAACTTTGTTTGTAAAAAATTTTTATCACGCATCGTGTGTTATGTCTGAGTTATTTCGTTTGATCTGACGTCGAGAATTCCAGAGTGTAATCAATGCGAAACGAAATGGGAGGTGATTTAAATCGAGGATTGTTTGCTTTCTTTCCAGACGCAAGACTTGGTCATAGATAAGCGTTGTGAGTTGCGACACATCGACTTCCGTTCCTAAACAACGATAATAATTACATTTTTCTCTTCTTTCCATTATCAGTCGTTTAATTTTTAATATGATATGTATTGTAATCATTAATTTTATCTGCAATAAAAGTATTTAAAGTAAGAATCTATAATTATTTTCCTTGGTATGTAACACATAATAGCGTGTAGTCATCGAGTCGAAAGTGGAACAAAGTACGACACCGAACAAAAGGAATTTGAAACGCTCCTACGATGAAGTATAAAATCACCAAGCTATGGATGATTTTTTCTTATTAGCGACGTCGACGCGTAGGCTTGGAATAATGCAACCGACGCAACTAGGCTTTATCTCTGGTTTCGTTATACGGAAGTGGTACACCAACCGATATGAAACAATACAATTGTCTCTTGGCTGTGACAAACGCGCGCGCAAACGAAATATGTAATAACATTACTCGGTGTCGATACTTTGCATGCAGACCGATCCAAAGTGCTATTCGATGTTTCTTCAGTTTGTTTCATATCTCTATTTTCTTCAATTTTTAGTCATTCTTGGAACTGTAATATAGCACGCATAGGTACACAATGTTAGAAACATTCCAAAGATAAAAATATAAAAAGTATATTCATGTGTGAGACTATTATCTCAAACAATATGATAAATAAATTATAACGCGAACAAAATTCTTTACGTGCCTGTAGCGGAGACATTCATTTTTATAGTATGGATATAATCTCCTCACTTTATCGACTTTCAAGGATTATACATATCTGATTTTTCGTCTACCTCTTTCATTTTGATAAATTTTTCTGAGAACATTATAATATTGAAAAGCTTAGGGTGAGTTTCGCGATGAGTTCGATAGCGCACGCAACTAGGCTAAACAATGTCTCGTTTCAATTTCACGGGGGTTCGATCGTTCGGTAGTTAGTTATTAAAGAACTGACCTTTCTTGTGATTCGCGGTGCATCGAGTTGCATTAGGCTTGCTCGGTATACGGCTCGTGATCGCGATCAACTCAGCCTGTAATAACGAATCGGCCAAACTAATGAAGTGATACATTATTCACAGGTGTCCTCGGTTATATACCGTACGAACAATACGACGCGCTGTTATTTTAGTTCGTCAATAGAAATGATATCGGTTCTCTTGCTCCTCTGGTGTGTCAATTATGGGGACAGTTACAACAATTTTCCATCTCTAATTACCACCAACGCTACTATGGGTACGAGTGATTTTCCTCTTAAAACAAAACGTAAAAGAAATTTTTCTTCCAAGTGATATTATCCTTTGATGGTGTTATTATCCTTAGAAAGAAATAAAATCGAGTTAAGTTCAGTGAAAAAGAATTTTTTTAAACAGCCGTCATCATCGATAAAAGCTTCTTTGATAACAATGGCGAGCACCGAAATGTTATGGGGGTGGTGCACGATTTAATCATAAATACTGTGAAAAAGGAGATGCACATAGGTGGCATAGTTGTGCGTATTTTTCGTGATGCGGATGTCAATCTATGGCAAGGTAAACTCTACATCTTGAAACATGGTTAATTATCATTCGGATGACTCACTAACCCTCGTTATTTCTTAATCATTAACAAGGCTATACAATCCTTTTATCTGTCGCGAGTTGCTGTATAACGTGGCGCCTGCACGAGGTCGCACGAAAGGAAGAATTGATACATCTCGCTATAACAGGTACAGAGGTATCGTTTTTTAAATATTCTAAATTAAGAAAATCTAAATAAATGAAAAGAACCTAAAAATTTAGTATCGTTCTCTAGAGATTCTGAATTAAGGAAATCTAAGAGAAAAGTTTATCATTTCAAGATCCAGATTGTCCCCGAATTCCAGAGACGGATGGCATGAGCATGCCGGTGGTGGTACCAGGAGAAGAGCTGTCACAGATTTTTCTCGACTTAAGGATGATGAACATTCTACCCTGGAACGTGATCAACATTCTCCACGACGATACATTCGGTGATAAGGGCAACTAGTAGCTGCGATAATGGCACGTGAGTCCTTTTATCTAATCCGATCTGTGTTCATGGCTCGTTTCAGGCAGAGACACGATTAGCAGAGTAATGACAGCCATCTCGGACAAGTTACCGAACAAGCAAGTGAACTTGATCTCTAGATCGATTTTCACGTTGAAACACGAAACGACGAGAAGTGAAAGGAAAAGTTCGGTGAAGAAGACGTTGAACGATTTCCACGTGGAACAACTGGGACATTGTTTCTTAGTTATTGCTACTGTCGACATGATTGCTGATGTGATGGGCGTGGTGAGATCTCTGTTCTTATAAAAATCTCAAACACCATGATAAGCGACATTTTTCGTTTCTTGTTAGAAGACCAATACGTTGTCAATTCCATATCAAACATTTGAAAATTTCCGGAGGGATTTCTTAGGTTATGTTACGACCGTTCGCGGAGAGACGTGATCGCGAGATAGCACGTCAACGAGAGTTGTAAATTCTCGCTACGATTATGTTAATCGACGCCGCGAAATAGTCGTTCCCCTGTTTCGTTTAGGATAACAGAGGTGGTTTAATGAATATAGCACTGTGTTAACACTAATAAATTAACGTTTATTTCAACAACTGATTAATTTGAAGGATATAAATGGAACAACAAAAGAAATGTAACTACGTAATGCGCGATATAAGATATGTATTGACTGTTTGGCTTCTCGAAACGTTCTGCTCGCCTTTCGATTTTTTCCGTTTTTTCTGGAAGGCGACCCCCACTACGTTCGGATCACGCCACATTCTTTTACGCCGGATAAAATAACGGCCACGAATCGAAGTTTCTGGAGGTCGCCCTGCTTAATAAACTATGCGCTTGCCACTACAATGTTTGTTTGTCGGGCAGCCGCGACGATCCGCCCGCGACATTGTAGTGCCGCGACCGACGGTTAAGAATATGATCTATGGCAAGCCGCATGGCGTAACATTCTCCCCCCGTTGAGAGGGTACCGATCAAATTAGCGAGATGTGGTTGAAGTTCCTATCTTAGTTCGTCTCGGTGGCTAGTTGTTCGGGTTTCTCGAGATCGGGTTGAATTGGCAGTGGGACAAGCCTTTTGACGGCCCGATCCAAAACGCTCTTTGCCGTCTGAACTGTAGCTGTCCGGATGACACCATCGGCGCCTGGATGAACCTTGATAACTCGGCCCAGAGGCCAATGCATGGAGGGTACGTTGTCCTCTCTGAGGATGACGATTGTGCCCTTTTGGATGCCGTGTCCACCCTTGCTCCACTTATTTCGGTTGGTTAACTCGTTCAAATACTCCTTATGCCAGCGGTTCCAAAAATGCTGTTTAAGCTGTTGGATATGCTGCCATCTGGAGAGTCGGTTCGATGGAATGTCTCTGAAATCTCGATCACGTAAGCACATTAGTGAATCGCCAATGAGAAAATGTCCGGGAGTGAGGACTAGGAGATCATTTGGATCGGTGGAGATAGGAGTTAGCGGGCGGGAATTGAGGACTGCTTCTATTTCTATGATGAGAGTGTTCAATTGTTCAGAGGTGAGTAACTCGTTGCCGGCTACACGCCTGAGGTGGCGTTTGAATGACTTCACCGCTGCTTCCCATAGCCCACCGAAATGCGGTGAATGAGGGGGAATGAAGCGCCATTCGATTTGTTTGTCGGCTAAAAATGCGGTTACTTTTTCCTTGTGATCGTCCGATTGTAATAGATCGTGAAGCTCTCGTAATTCGTTGCTTGCTCCTCTGAAGTTGGTGCCGTTATCAGAATGGATGGTGGAGCAATACCCTCGTCGAGCGATAAATCTGCGAAGAGCGGCGATGAAGGCTTCGCTAGTGAGATCGTCAACGAGCTCGATGTGTACCGCTTTAATTGCTAGGCATACGAAAATGGCTACGTATACCTTTATCTGACGACGGTTACGATCTCGTTTTTCCTTGATGTGGAACGGCCCGCAGTAATCGACGCCGACGTTTGTGAATGGGCGAGATTCCGTTACTCGCGCCTCCGGCAGATTACCCATCACGTATTCTACCGGCGGTGGTTGAGCGCGGCAGCAGCGGACGCAGCCTTTGATCGCCCGCCATACTTGACTTCGACCGTCGACGGGCCAGTATCTTTGTCTTACTGCGTATAACGTAGCCTGCGTTCCGGAATGCATGTGGATCTTGTGCTCGTGTTCTATGATGCGTGTTGTAACGGATGACTTGGGTAATACTATGGGATGTTTCTGGGCGAAGGTCATCGACGAATGACTGAGTCGACCCCCGACTCGCAATATTCCTTCCTTGTCTATGAACGGATTGAGTCGCGTGAGCTTACCCTTTATCGCCGCGTTCCGATCTTTTTGGAGTGTACGAATTTCCTCGGAGAAATGGATGTTTTGCAACAATTTTATCAGTTTATTGTGCGTTATGCGTAACTCGGTAACGGTTAGGGGTGCCGCTCGGTTCCTTTCCTGTCTCCAACGGAGGCAACGAGCTATGATTCGTATCAACTTGGGCCAGGATGAATACCTTTCCAACAAACTGTAATCGGCGGGGTTTGCGGACAGACAAATCGCCCCTTTCTGCTCCGGTACTTCAATTTGCGGTGTTAGAGCCCATGTCGGCCAATAGCCTTCCGACTGGTAGAGCCATGCAGGACCGTGCTGCCAGATGGTTGGGCGCAGGAACTCTTCGGGTGTTTGGCCGCGTGATATTAAGTCCGCGGGATTGTCGTCGGTAGGAACGTGGCGCCAATCGCGGATGCTGGTTTTTGTTTGAATTTCGGAGACTCTGTTAGCGACGAATGTTTTAAGGGTGTGAGGTGATGTATTGAGCCAATGGAGGACGATAGTGGAATCGGTCCAATAGATAGTTCGAGTAATTTTTTGTGATAGGGCTTGTTGTACTGTTGACATCAGGGACGTAAGAAGGAGTGCTCCGCTCAGCTCGAGCCGAGGAATGGTCTGGCACTTGAGTGGGGCGACTTTCGATTTTGCGGTTAAAAGTTGGGTCCAAGCACGGCCGTTGATGGTAAGGGTTCGGAGATAAACACAGGCTCCGTAAGCCTTTTCGCTGGCATCGCAGAAACCATGCAGTTCAATTTCCATAGCGGACTCGATTATTGCTTTGCGTGGGAACCTGACGTTGTTTAATAAGGGTAATTGGGCATAGTACCTTTCCCACTCTGTATGTAACTCGATCGGAAGTGATTCATCCCAATCGATTTTCGACGACCATATTCGTTGAAGTAGCATCTTGGCCCGAACAATCACCGGTGCGAGCAGACCGAGCGGATCGTAAATTTTTGCAATCTCCGAGCTGATGATTCGTTTCGTGACTCGCGAGGGCGTGGGTTTGACTTCGACCGAGTAAAGAATAGAATCGTCGAATGAATTCCAAAACACCCCCAGCGTCTTCAAGGTTTGCGAGTCGCCCAAAAAATGTTGGTGATTTGTTTCTTCTAAGGAAAGTCCGTGTAACAAGTCATTATCGTTTGACGCCCATTTTCGTATGTTTAAGCCGGCCAGCTGAAGTAACTTGGTGAGTTCTGTTCTGAGCGTGAGGGCTTCGTCCTTCGTTTCAGCTCCGGTGAGAGCGTCGTCGACGTAGAAATCCCGCTGCAGTACCTGTGCTGCACGTGGAAATCGATGTCCTTCGTCCTCTGCCAGTTGCTTGAGGCACCGAATAGCTAGATACGGGGCTGCGGATAAACCGAACGTTACAGTGTTAAGCTCATATGTTTCTGTTTCTCCACTCGCGCTGCGCCATAATATCCTTTGATATTTCCGATCCTCTGGTCGTACGAGGAATTGCCGATACATCTTCTCGATGTCGCCAGTGAGTACGTATTGATGAGCGCGGAATCTAATTAATATACAAAATAGATCTTCCTGTAACTTGGGTCCTGTGTGAAGTGTATCGTTTAAGGAGGTTCCGGTAGTGCTTGGTGCCGATCCGTCGAAAACTACACGGAGTTTGGTGGTTTGACTCGATGCTTTGGTCACGCCATGATGGGGTAAATAGTATCCGTTATCGTCGGAGTGGTTGTCATTGACCTTCGTCATGTGTCCCAATGCCAGGTATTCCTGTATTACCGTTCGATATTCTGATTCGAAGCGTTTGTCGTGCTGGAATCGGCGATTGAGTGAGGCGAGTCGTTTACTCGCCAGCGTTTTAGAGGATCCGAGTGACTGAAGCTGATCGTTGAAAGGTAGAGCGACGATGTATCGTCCTTCGCTGGTGCGTCGGGTGTGGATTTGGAAGTGTTCTTCGCATCGTCGATCTGCCTCTGAGATATGTTTAATTGAGGGTCCTTCATCGATTTCCCAAAACCGCGCGAGATCTGCTTGTAAAGTCGTCGTGGATGTGTGAAATATGTTTGTCGCGGTTTGGGAAGTTGGGCTCCCCCCGATTACCCATCCGAATCGCGTCTTTTGCAGACGCAGTCCAGGCTCGTCTGGCTGCGTGAGGTTGACTTGTCCCACACACATCGACGCGAGTGTTGAACCTGAGCTTAGTAGTACATCTATCGGAGCTGGTAAATGAAATCGTGGATCGGCCAATTTGAGATTTTTTGGTATCTCAAGTGTCGAACGATCGATGGGTTCGCTGGGAATTGAGGTTGATATGGTTGGAATGATAAGGAACGTTAATGTCCGCGTGTATGTACCGTCAGTGGAAGTGATCGTGGCCGTGATGTGTCGCTTAGAAGTCGTTGTCAAGGTATCTAGAGCTCCGATCGGGACCGAACATTTGTTTTGCCTTATCTTTAGCGATTTTGCTAATTCCTCGGTAATGAAATTCATACTGGATCCGGTGTCGAGCAACGCTCGACAACGGATTGGTTGATGTTTATCATTCAAAATGTTAATCTGCGCTGTGAGGACTAGATCATTGAACCGTAATTCGGATGCTATTGGTCTGATATGTTCGGTCATCAACGGAGTCGTCGATCGTCGGCGTCATTGGTTGTGTGTTCGTTTGTCAATGGGCGGTGGACTTGGAGACGCGGCTGTTCGTGGTGTTTCCGATCTGTGGTCTGTTGTGTGCCTTTTGCAACGAGTGGGTGATACGTAGGGTGGCAAAGAAGGTGTTGTGGATCGGCTATTTGATGGGGAAGATTTCGGGCTGGACGTGCTGGAACGAGACCCTGAATGGCGTTTTGTCCTGTGCAGCATTGTATGATGTCGTTCTCCGCATACGCGACATGATCCTGCGAAACAATGCCGCGTTGTGTGCCCTTTCCCGAGGCAGTTGACGCATAGTGATGCTCTTTTGACCTCCCGAATACGTTCGCGAAGGGATTTGGTTTTGAAGGTGTCACATTTCCAAATGGGGTGTGGTCCTTGACAGGTGGGGCATGTTGGATTAACCTGTGTCGTCGTAAGTGCATGCCCTCGTGATGCGCGTTGACGGACTGGAGTAGTTTGTTCCGGTGATTCTCTTGTTTGTCTGACCGTGGTGATCGGCCTGGAGCTTCGTGCTAATCTCTCTAGGAAGTTTAGTAAGTGAATGTACGGAGGCACCTCGTTATTGGGCAGCGTCATTTCCCATTGCTTTTGGATACTCAGTGGTATTTTAGAGAGGATGAGGCTGGTGAGCACAGCACTGGTATCGGGGTAGGAGTCTCCTAATTTGTTCAATGCATATATGTGTTGTTTGAATGTGTGGACTAAGCGCCTTAATTCCGTTGGAGATTCCTTGGTTATCTTTGGATAATCAATTATTGCCATGCAGTGACTGAAAGCTGTGTATCGTGGACATTCGAAACTCTCCTTGAGAACGGCTATAGCCTGACTGTAATTTACATTGCTAAGGGGTAACGCGTTTAAACAATCGGCTGCTTCTCCTTGCAGGGCGGACTGCAGGTAATGGAATTTCTGTATGTCAGTGAGACTAGGATTTTTATCGATTGTGGAGGAAAAGGTGTCATAAAAAGTGTTCCATTTTTCTAAGCTTCCGTCAAAAGTAGGGAGCCGAAGATCTGGTAATTTAATGGATATCGGATTTAAACTTGCGGATGATGCACAGGTTGGAGGGTTTATGGATGTCGACGGCGAAGCTGTTTGCGCGTTCCTCAGAAGATTTTGTAGCCTTGTATCTACCGCGACGTACTGATCCCTTATTTCGAAGCCGCGCACTTGTTCCTCCTCGTCCAATACTTCTAATTCGAGTTGGATCGCTTCGAATTGACTCGCAACTTCGGTCAGTTGTTTCTCGTAATTCGTTAATAAGGCGTTTTGCTGACTCTCGGATTGCTCGTACTCGTCCAGTCGGTTCGATAAGTATGTGAATCGGCCGCTACAATAGCCTCGTCTCCGACGCAGGGAGATGAGTTGGTCTTCGCTCGTCATCGTTGCCGAGGATAGGAGATGGTCGAAATAAGGAACGAGCTTACCTTACTGTCGTGCGGCGTGAGGTCGCGTGTATGTTTGGTGAGGAACGCCTTGTTCCTTCCCGACGGCCACTCGTTCGATTGTATTGTTAAGTTGTGAAATTCGTTGCGTTGATGATTGTCCAGCTGCGACGGAAGGCTGCGTGGTTGCGTTCCCTTGCCAATGGGATGTGTTTCTTCGAAGATGACGCGCCTGACGTCACTGGTTTCGCTGTAGTGGATGCTCCTGCTCCCGCTGCTGGTTTTGATAAAGTCACGTGGCACTGTGTGGTCACTGGTAAGTGCACTCTTCACTGGCACGTGATCCGGCTCGAAGGACCAAAATGTTACGACCGTTCGCGGAGAGACGTGATCGCGAGATAGCACGTCAACGAGAGTTGTAAATTCTCGCTACGATTATGTTAATCGACGCCGCGAAATAGTCGTTCCCCTGTTTCGTTTAGGATAACAGAGGTGGTTTAATGAATATAGCACTGTGTTAACACTAATAAATTAACGTTTATTTCAACAACTGATTAATTTGAAGGATATAAATGGAACAACAAAAGAAATGTAACTACGTAATGCGCGATATAAGATATGTATTGACTGTTTGGCTTCTCGAAACGTTCTGCTCGCCTTTCGATTTTTTCCGTTTTTTCTGGAAGGCGACCCCCACTACGTTCGGATCACGCCACATTCTTTTACGCCGGATAAAATAACGGCCACGAATCGAAGTTTCTGGAGGTCGCCCTGCTTAATAAACTATGCGCTTGCCACTACAATGTTTGTTTGTCGGGCAGCCGCGACGATCCGCCCGCGACATTGTAGTGCCGCGACCGACGGTTAAGAATATGATCTATGGCAAGCCGCATGGCGTAACAGGTTAAGATTTTTCTTTCAAGGCGAGATCCTTGAAGATGGTCCATCCAGGTAGTCAATGGTTGTACGTGATCACCGACAGCGCGACGAAGAATATGACCAATATGACGGCATTCGTTGATTTATTGGCAGAAGGAGGGAACGTAGCCTTCATGTACAACGCGACCAATTTGAGCAACTACTGTGAAGTAACGATCTATATTTTCAGATAATTAACTGCTGGGATTGCTTCATTTGTTGCAAAACGAACTTATTACACAATATTAAAAAAAAGAAAAAAAAACAAAGTAATTCCCAGAGAAATATTATAAGCAATCCCTCTATAAAATTTCTTTAACATAGGACAAATAATTGTTGAAAGATTCTTGCTTCAGATCAAGCTGATATGTTACGTGGAAAAATTGATTCAAGCACTGGCGAAAGCTCTTGAGTACTCCTTGACGAACGAGATTGATCTGTTTAAGAGCATGGAAGAGGAGAAGTTCGAGATGATCAGGCTAACGAAACGCGAGAGGCGAGCAGAACTCCTGAAGAACATTAGAGTCAGTAAATTGTACACGAATTTATAGCGAAACGTCCTTTAACCGAACTAAAATCGAAACTATGTTCCCGTCAGATACACCTTTCCCAAAACGCGTTTGCTTCAGAAGGTTTCTGCGGACGGTGCTTATTATGGAGATTCTCCTCGTCCATAACTTGGGGAAATTTTTTTTCTCGTGGTAGAAACATGGCACACCTGTTGGATATAGGCACATGGTCACCTGGTTTCGGAGTAAATCTAACGGACGTGATTTTTCCTCATATCGCGCATGGATTCAGGGGCACTAATTTACCAATTGCGACTTACCATGTGGGTAAACAATCTTTTAACTTATTTATTTGAATCTTTCTAATGGAAGTACTTTTGGAGTTATTGGCTAAAAAAGAAAAATTAGGAAGACAAACAAGTAAAGTATTTCTTGTGTTATTGTTTAGAGAGGAAAGTTAATTTATCAAGCCTTTACTCGAATCTTTTTCATTTCAACTTCGACACAACCACGTAATCGAGTTGAAAATTTATATATTATTTTAGAATCCACCATGGCAGATCATTTCTGTGAGTAAAACAGGCCAAAAGCTATATGAAGGATTGGTATTCGATGCGATCAATTACTTAGGCTCGAAATTGAATTTCTCCTATACGGCGATTACGCCGGAAGTGACTCGAAATTCAAACTCTTGGAATACTTCTCGGTACGCCAAGCTTGGCGAGGTAAGGATTTATACACACACTCTGTTCTTTGTCCCTCGTCTTCTTCGTCGGCTAAACGCTTCTGTTCTTAGAAAATTAAAGAAATGACCATGTCGGCTACCAGAAAAGTGCCAAAAGAAGTGATCGATTTGGTGCGAGACAGGGAGGTTCTTTTAGGTGCTTGCGCGATCACTGTAAACGAAAATAAGAAGGACGCGATTAATTTTACTGTACCTATTTTCGTGCAGACCTATAGTTTTTTAACTTCCAGGCCTAAACAATTGTCTAGAGCTCTCTTGTTCGCCTCACCGTTCACCAAAGAGGTTCGTATAGATACAACATTTCTTTTTATAACAACAATGCTACCGGATCATTGAATAATATAGGTAACTCTTGTATAACGAGAAAGTTAGGTCTCAAAACATCGTATAAAAAGTATTTTCAAGTTATTACTCGAGGGTTGGTCGTTGCTCAAAACTCAGCCCAACAAATCTTCCTTCGAAATAACTTGAAAATAAAACCGAAGAAGCGAGGCAAATATAGCGTACATATAATATTATCGAGCATTAGTCGCTTAATAGTTTCTCACAAGGTTTCCTGTGCTTCTCACAGTGACAGAAACGAATCGACGTAGTTACAAAAAGATCGCAGAGAGATATTTCGTGCCTGTGCTAAAAGCGTTCGCTAATGTTTCGGCATTCCGCTACGTAATAGCGCATAATGACAGAACTATAAAGATTGTCGTCGTTCGGTTCTGTATGCTCCGTGCTGGCATTCCCCTAACGTTCCGGCTGCCTTTTAGACGTGGGCCTGTCTGGCGGTATCCATTATCGTAATGGGTCCGATCTTGTACCTGGTTCACAAGTACAGCCCGTACAGCATCAAGACCTCGGGCCTAAAGTCCTCGTTTCAATGTGTGTGGTACGTGTACGGGGCGCTTCTTCAACAAGGTACGACTTTATTGTCCCGTAAACCGCCTCTATTTCTCGCACGTTCACGCGATGCAAGCTTCTGGCGATTTTATTACCGATCAACAGGTCAAATGTTCTGTATTTATCGCATACAAATTTTATTTGTTGGCATCTAACTTTTCTGTGGTGGCTCACAAAATTTGAAACCAATTTGAAAGCATATAAAAATTACAATATACTTGCCGGAAACATATATTTAGTACAAAATTGCAGAAATCAGCACAATTTCTCATACCGCATAATCTTACAACTTCAGGAATGTGTTAATGAGGGTTAATAAGCAATGGTAACAATACTCATTGCCAGAATATCGGCTCGTAAATTTCATGCGTTTAAATTCTTTCCATTTCCATACAGTAACCAAACACCTTCCTCTACCCTCTCTTTATTTGCTAATTGAAATTCAACGATCAAAAAGTACCTACTATAAAAAAAAAAAAAAAAAAAAGAAATCTCACGCCATCGAAATAAAATTCAAAAAATTCCAGGAGGAATGTATCTGCCGCATTGTGACAGCGCTCGCATACTGATCGGCGTCTGGTGGTTGATCGTTATGGTCGTGGTAGCTACTTACTCCGGAAGTCTTGTCGCCTTTCTCACTTTTCCACGAATGGACGCCTCTATCCTAACCGTAGACGATCTGCTCGCGCGTAAGGACGGGATCACCTGGAGTTTTCCAAACGGTAGCTTTCTCGAAATGTACCTGCAGGAGACCGACGAGCCTAAATATCATACTTTATTGTCGCGCGCGGAAAGTCACAACGACACGGAGGAAGAGAAACTGGTGGAACGTGTGAAGGATGGGAAACACGCTCTGATCGACTGGAGAAGTTCCCTCAGGTATCGTTCGTGTCAAATCCATACGAAATTTCGTGAAAATTAACGAGACCGTGAAATAGGTTCTTGATGAGGAAGGATCTGCTGTTGACCGGAGTCTGCCATTTCTCGCTGAGTATGGACGAGTTTCTCGATGAACCTATCGCCATGATCATTCCACACGACAGTCCTTATTTGCCTGTCATTAACGCGGAGTAAGTTGCGCGTTGACTTCTGAACGATAAAAGTCGGTAATTAGTTGGGGTAATGGTTTGGAATGGGGAAATAAGATATAACGGGATACATTAGAACGAAAGAAACTAGAGAATAAAGTCTGGATAGTATTGATATTAATTAAGTTTTGGCACGATTGCAATATATTTTTATAAGTTTCTTTATAAGCTGTATCATTCCTATTAGGAAAAGTTTGTTCTAGCTTGTCCCATTGTACTCGTAGTTTCATTTATTCCACGAATTAAGATTGTTTGAATGAAACGTAGATTGCATCGAATGCTGGAGTCTGGGATGATGAATAAATGGATCACGGAAAGGATGCCAATAAAAGACAAGTGCTGGGAAGTGCCAGGAAGCAATCAGGCGGTGAACAAACGGAAAGTGAACGTCACCGATATGCAAGGAATATTTTTCGTATTGTTCATGGGTATTGTCTTTCAAATCCATCGTCGCAGATTTCATCAGCATCTTAATTAAAAGATTTCTTCGTTATTTTAGGCATCATACTGGCTTTCTTCTTTCTCTTTTGCGAGTGTTACTGTCATAGACGTAAGATATCTAAGGAACGAAAATTAATTCATCCCTTCGTCTCTTAAATCTCGAAACATTAATATTAAGATGCAACGAAAATAAAATAGGAACAAAATCATTTTCTGCTATTTGTCACTCCTTTGTCCTTTATCTACCAGTGTCCCAATATAGGCGATACGCGATTTCTCCCCGGAAAAACGAATCAAACCGACGTAATGCGCCGAAACGCACGTGTAATCACTTTTTTTCTAATTTTTTGTTCCATAATTACTGGCTAAACAAAAAAAGCGTGCTTGGTACTAGTCGACGTAACCGGAAGACCTAAAAATCCTTGCTCAATCCAAGCTCACGATTTTTTCGAATTTCTTTTCCTTCGTTACATCGATTCAGAAGAATCACGAACGTTGAGCAGAGCCATAAAATTGAGAAACCAGTAGTTGTTAGTCCATTTCTACCGACAATTCGCATGGCCAAGCGGGCGCGAAATGATTCTCGCCAATGAAATAGCGACCAATGGCCCGCGGACGTTCGCAAGCCATTACAATTACCATCACGAACGTCTAATTTGCGGGTAATGGACGGCGCCGGATATTGCGTGGATATCCACGCAACGTTCGAAGTCGAAAACGTTCGATTCGTTCCATCACTGGCGCTCGGAACATGCTTTTTTATCGTTAGTTGCACGAGAATCGTGGCAACGTTTCGTGGATACTATCTATGGAGTCAATCTGAAGAAAATGTACGCGGTAACGGCAATTATTCTGTACCGTGCAAGCAATAAAAATTCATTTAGAACAGTAACGCAAAGATTATTTATTTATTCACTGGTAAAATGCTGGTAAAATCTACCTGATATTACGCAACATGAAGATATTAGACTTTATTGCAAAAGCGAGATTTACTATCTGCAGTTAAGAAGATTGACACGGATGCTCTTTGCACAGGTATTTCGAGGATTCGTTCATTGTTTCGTTAAGTCGTTAATTTTACTTGGAAGACTTCGCGCCTAACAAGGTTTATTGCATTGTGAACAGTAACGACCGCAACATTGAGCAAGACTTATGACGCGTATGATTCAGTTGCTCCCTGTTACGTTACGCTGGAAGTTGCCACAACTAGTTACTTTATTAAGATCACACTCGAAGAAGAATGGAAGTTACAAGTGTGCGAACGCGAGAGCGAAGAAAGGTCGGCTCCTACTTGTTTATCTTCGAATAATTTACTTGTTTTCGAATTCATAGAAATCTATGTAATTACTCTTTTACCCCTTAACTGTTACTATGGGGTCATGGAATACTTCATACATAAATATTGTAATTTCGTTCTAGAATAGTCGTCGCATCAACGCGAGCTGAATTAATGGATGTTATAAATTGTCACCTAAATTTCCAAACCCTTTAGATTCCACCATTCGCGCAGTCATCACAAAATGTTTAAAAAATCCTAATAAAATAACTAGATTTTTGAAGTAACGAATTTTCCAATTAAAAACATGACTCTTCTTTTATTAATTAATTTTCTTGAATTCTTCAAAACTAAATTCCATCACTTATTCAGTCGCCATTAAATTTCCACAAGCAGCGAATCCCCGGGATCCGAAGAACCCATAACAAGATTTGGAGGAACGAATCCGCCACGATTCTCTGAATAATTCTGAATAATTCTCCTCCTCCTGTTCCTCATTCTCCTCCTACTACCAACTTGGCATCCTCTGGGGAAGCTGGAACCCCGGCACACGGTTTCGCGAAGGGGAAAGGAGAAAGACGAGCGCGCGATATGACGGCGTACATAGACACGGGTTTATCTACCTGACGACCTTGCCGTTTAAAAAATCGCAGAGTGGCCGGCAGAGGCTCGAGCGGGCGGCGTGCACCATCCGCGAGCCAGTTCCGACGTAGAGAGCGGACGACTAAGACTAATCCTAACAGAGCTGCTTGTCGACCCACGTTTCCGCGCCACCGTGTTGCGCTTCCTTTCGTAAATCGAGAGAGAATCCGCGAGGAGACGGGTTGTCCATGCTCCTCGCCAGTCGACCTGTGCTCCTCGTCCGCCAGTTATCCAGCAACCAGTCGCGATTAATATGGGCGCCTGGATGTCCTGGCTGATCCTGTTGCAGCGTACGTATTTTTATTCCCTTTTCTTTTATTATTCCGATTTAATGTTCGTCTATTGGTTGACAGTTCGGAGTATTAAACTTTTGCAATTTCCGCGCAATATATACACGATTTATGTTAGGATTAAATTAATCTTCCTTACGATTCCATGAAAATATTCTTCAACGGTGTCGTTCGTACTCGGTGAATTGTCTTTAACTTAGGATTTAATCGAGTCTTGTTAAAATGTTATAATTTTTCTGTGGTAAATATTCCAACAGTGTCGTTCATGCTCGAGGAATAGTCCTTAACTTAGGATTTAACCAAGCCTCTTTGAGATTCTATAATTTTTCAGTGAAAACGTTCCAACAACGTCAATTGGTATTTGAGAAATTGTCCGTATCTTAGGATTTAATTAATCTTCCTTAAGATGATGCGATTATTCAATGAAAATATTCTCCAACAGTGTCGTCCGTGTTTGTCCACGGCTACGACAACGTGGGATTCGACGGCTGGTATCAACCGGTTCCGCATCGGCCGGTCGACATCATCACGGACGTTATTAACGACCTAGGCGTGCGGATTCTGCAACAGTACACGGCCCACGGGAACGTTGCATTCTCGCCGACGGGGGTTGGCTTCATCCTGGCCGCACTTTACGAGGGCTCGGCTGGCAGAGGAAGACAGCAAATCGCGGATGCTCTTGGTCTACCGCGAGATCGAGACATCACCAGGATCGGTTTTCGCGATATCCATCGTAGATTGAGGGTAAGAATTATCCTAGTCATTTCTGACTCTCGTTAACCCCTCCAGAAGTATCTTCAATATTTTAATATTTTAATAATTTGACGATATGGAATTGATTGACAATGCACTGAACTTCAAAACAGTTCCCTCATAAAAAATGCAGGCTATGACTTTCTGTGAAACTGCGTCTTTTCGTGCTCTTCATATTTCATTGCTCTGTTCTGAGCATCTTGAGCAGCGGTGTATGTATAAATTGTCATGCCAGCTATTTCTTTTATATTCTTCGTAAGTTTGGAAAAATCCGAGCATCAGAGGGTTAAATTCTTCACTGTTGCATAATACGTTCGATGAGTGCGATTAGACACAGTAAAGGAACACGGAAAATTTGCTGCGTCAGTTCATTTGAGGCTTGAACGCGTAATTTCTCTTCCTTAACTAGCAGTTTCTCTTCTGGTCGATCGCCCTTTTCGAACAAGTTTCGTAACGAATCAAACATCCGTGACGGGTCTATAGTAATTATTTCTGTATTTCAAAGACGTATTTGAACGCTGATGGATTCCTCGGGGGTCTAACGCTCAATCACGAGAACACGAAACTGAGGCCAGAGTACGAAGACATCCTTCGGTTCTACGGATTCGATCTGTCTATCCCTGAGGAGGAGACCAACGAAACCGAAACTACTTCTGTACCAGAAACAACTAGTGCGATGACTGAACAATCGACGACCGAAGCAAGAACGTTGGTTCCTGACGAAACTACCACGCCAAGTACAACAATAGGAACTATGCAGAGTTCTGAGGTCACTAGCGATATACCAATGTCCACTACTCCCATGGTTGAACTTATTGAAATGACCTTAAGCACCGTAGACGAGCAAGATAGATTGACACAAACTATTTCTGATAGCGCTGTTTTAACGGGTGCTACAGTAGCTACTACCCTGCCTAGTTTAGTTACAACTTTATCTACCGAGGCAATGACTACATCTACGAGCACCTTGCCTAGTTCAATTACAACTTCATTTGAAACTTCTACCACTGTTATTTCTACTACTACTACTACTACTGCAGCTACTACAACAACTTCTGAAATACCGCAGACAACCGTTACAAATTCTGCTCAACCTATAACGATGGTCACTTCCACACCAAGTATTCAATCGCCAAATGCTGATGGAACATCAAGTACGCCATCGACTTTGACGAGTACCGTTGCGATTATATCTACTCCAAGTTCAACTTCAGAGACGGCCGTAACATTTTCAACATCAATGGAAACAAATTTAGAATCGACGATTACATCTGCTATTGGACAGACGACCGTTTCTACCGATCAGGCCACCGAATCTGTGATGACGACGGAACCCATCACGGAGTCAACGACCGCGTTAACAGGCTCTACGCCAAGTTCTACGTCAACAACTACCGGAACTACTGTCATCGCGTTATCCGCAGAAACTTCAGAAACGTCAGCAGCAAATGTCACAGAAGCTTCAACGAGTTCGACGATCCCAACTCAGGCGAACGAGGCGTCGTCCACGAATGGACCACCTGCTGATGAGAATACCGTTTCAACGGGCTCGAACAATCAGTCTATCCCGAACGAGATGGGATCTACCGATTTGCCAGTCACGATCACAAGTGAAACCGGGTCGACTGGACAGCTGACCACTGTATCCTCGAGCACGATGATGAATCGAAGGAAACGTAGCGACAGGAGCCCCAGGGGATTCTTCTCTAGCTATCCAGGTAGAGTGTTTTATTTCCGTTTTATTCTTCTTTTTCTGTTATTCGTTCTTTCATTCCTCTATACGTTGATTAACAGGATGGATGAGATGAGTGTGGAGAATTTTGTAGAAAATGATTAAGACGAATGGCGAAGGATCTTAAAGCGCTGATGAATCTGGTTGGTTTATTGTATTAGGATCCGTGAAAAATAAAAGGGAGATAGAGATTAGAAATTGGGATAAATTAGTGGTTGTCTGACACGCTATACAGTTTGTAGATTTTTCGTCTTCCTTTGTGTTTTCGTGTCTCCCTATCCTTGAAGAGTAACATTATAGAGTATTTATATTAGCGTAGCTGCAAAAAGTATTGACGCATACTCCTATTTTCTAACGAAGCACTCTTTCGTATCGAGTTCTACATTTCATTTTCACAGTATCAAGTTTTTGTAGTCATCTGTGTTTTTTACACGTAGAACAATCTTTTTGACGTGTTGACTAGACTATTTAATTTTCATCTATTAATTCCGTAACTTGTGTCCGAAAATAATTTTTTAATAGAATTTTTCTACTATCTATGGTTCTATTTTTTGCATTTCAGACGAAGGAATTTGGATGCAGGACCTAGGAATCTGGAAGCCTTATTCCACGACCTTGAACGAGGCATCCGTCAGAGACTCGACGGAGATATCGTTCCTAGTAAACGGCTGCGATGTCTCCTCCGTTACGGCTTCCAGATACTTCGCAGTTCTACCTTTTGCCTATTTTCCATCGCTGCACGCAGTTGCACTTGAGTTTCCACTTGATGTAAGAACCATATTTTTCTCCCACGAAAAGCTCTCAAACATATATTTATTTTAATAATTACTATTATAATTATTCATCTAAATGTATGTCGTACGGCCGTACCGCCCGTATGCAGAAAACTATAAACTGATATGATCTATAATTACTGCGGCGACACACGAACAATTATGTTGTCCTCCATTTTAAAATCTACAATACAAAGAGTATATATTGATCAACAGATAAATGATTATACATAATATCGATGTGTGACAATTTTTTAAAAATTTCACATATAGTTACTGCGGCATATCGTCGCTTTAATGAATAATGGAACGATTAATAAAGATACTTGAAATAAATAATAAAGATTTACTAACAAAAAATATTAGAATTGCAAAATTACAAGTTGTACGTTGTAGACTTCTATAACTTTGCAATTTTATATTATACAGAATAGTGAAACGAGTGGCAGCTTGTAAAATTCATTCGTGAAATTTAATTTACTTTAACATTAAATTTATGATTGCCGTAGGAGAGAATTTATTAGTACTGATAGCTAGTAACTCGCGATTTGCCAAGTTTCACCGTTAACGGTAGTTTAATTATACAAGAGGATCCTGAACGTAAAGAGTCATCGAATGATTTCTGTACGAAATCACGTTTCTAACTCGTCATTCCAGGACCCAAGGTACAATATCCTGCTAATGATGGCGACAGACAGAAGGGACACGTATCGTTTGGCGAGAGATCTTGGAGGGAAATCGTTGAGACTCTTGCGGAAGCAGTTACAGGCTACTTGGGTCAGGGCCACCATTCCGTCCTTTATGTTGCGCGGTTTTGTCACATTAACGTCTTTCCTGCAAAGGGTACGAAGCACAATTTCGTTACAAAAAAACTGAAACAGTTATTCAGTTTGTTTTTCCTCCCGAAATAGATCGAATCATTGAAGAATAAATTTTAATAGATCAAAAGGGAACGGTTCTGAAAACCTGGCCGAACCGTGTTTTCCGGTGTTCGCCGCTCGATATTTTGCCATTAGTCGCGGCCATTAAGCGCCTAATTACTTAATCGCGTTAGTCTAGAGATCTTGAGCGCACTTTCCGTTTCTCGTCACGGCTGTATTCCGCGAAGCAGAGCGATCGGCATAACGCGTAGCCTTCTTGACGACACGTAATTCACGACAATTCGAAGCGCACAGCGAAAAATGAGAATTGTTTAATAGACGTAATTCTGGGCCCGGCACCATTCTAGTCGCGAGTTTTACGGCCGATTCCACTGTTATTTCAGCATTCTCACAGGTTTTAGTGCCTTTGAATAGACGATGTTCAGCTTGAGATAATTTGACTCTTGAAGTTAAAGTCTTTTGTTCTATTGAGCCACTTCACGCGGTCGAATAGGATTATTTAAAATCGTCGTTGACTTTGCCTGACGATGTACTATTTTTACCAGCGTTTTATCATTTCTCCATATTCTTTGAACCGCGTTATTTAACGATTCTAATTATCGTCTTGACAACTTTTCCCGTTATTTGATTATAGATTTTTAATATTTCGTTATAAAAAATTAATTTCATTTTCAGTTGGGAATTCTGGACGTGTTCGAGCCTAGAACCGCCGACCTCTCACCAATGACACCAGATCTTGGTGTGTACGCCAGAGACGTGCAACAGAGTATCGGGGTGAACATCAGAAACTATATGAAACCCGACAGAACCCACTCTCGTGAGTCGACTTATCGTCCTACCGATCCTCCATTGATCGTTCCACTGCGTCGGGACTATTATCGATACTATCATCCAGGTTTCTGTTCTCTGCTTTCTTCGTTCTACTGCACTCTTCCTCTACTTTCCTTATAACTTCAAACTCCAAGAGCTACGTGACTATATGGCGGCGTTAAATATTTTAGAAGACCTAGCATTCTTCCTTCGCAAGAATTTTTCCAATATTTTTATCCAGTATCTTCCTCCCGCGAGGTCTAGAATTTTTACAAATTCTTCCATAGAATTATACTCTTGTTAGAGGATGTCGGAGAGTCTCGAATTTCTCTTGTATGGGAAACAGAAGAGGATATCTCGGATTATCGTAGGAGGAAGCGATCAGCGATTAGCAAGGTTCGATCAGGTAATCGCTGTGACGCAATATCCACAGGTGAAATTGCGATTCTACGGTGCATGTCGTTCGCAAACAACAAGATATCGGTGGACGCGCGGCGGACAAGTGTCTGACGATGCCTTGCCGTTACTACTGGCGCGTGTCTGATCAGTTTCCCCTTCCTTTTTATTTTCTTCTTCGTATTAGATTGCTACATAAATTCTGTCAGCCAGAGTGTATCTCTTACGAATTCGATTTACGATATCCATCTATGTGACTGCTACGCTACATCTCTTTCATAAAAATTTTCGAATTCATAATTAAACAAAGACATTTTAAAGGGATCATTAATAAAAACATTTTTTAACCGGCGAAAACAAATTTAGCTACTATAAAATTAATTTCAGAATTGATTTGATCATACCTTTAGAATTTTGTAGATCTAGATTTCAGATTTAGGATTTATTTTAGAATTTTATTATATTTTTCGTAATATTAAGAATATGTGTTTGTGGAAGACGGAATTTTTAGAGACACGCGGTGAAATAGAAATCTTCGCGAAGATCGGGGCATCGCGAACTGCGCCGAATTTGATTGATTCGTCAAGGGACTATCTCGTCGTTGGTAGATTGCCGGATCTGTAACTCGATACACTCTCTCGTCGAGGTTGTTGACTGGCAACCAACGTCGTATCAGCAAACTGCATCGTGAGAATTGAACAAATATCGCTGTTAGTTTATTTTCTTTGAAAGGAAGAAAACAGATCCATATAATAGTTAATTTCTCTCTTTTACCGCGAAGTCATTAGATGTTTGATTACGCAAAGATTCTGAGAGATTCGCCTTTCCTTCGATCGTCTGTCGAATGTCGAATCGTCGCTAATTCGTTGTTTGTTCGTCCAAGAGCTGTCGTTTCCGGTTTATTGTAATCGACGCCGGCCACGATCAAGAATATTCTCAGTATTGTTATAATGTCGGCTGGATTTAATCACTGATATCCTGTGTGCCTGACTCACCGAGGGAAATAAATAAAAAGACCTTGCGTTCGTTCTCCGTTATGCCTACTAGGAATTCCTGAATCGTTATAAGGAATGCAGCTCGTAAATATTTTCATTAATCTGTCAGCTGCTTGTTTCCAATTTTCATCCTCTCTCTCAATTTTTCAGACTCCTTGTTACTCGTTTCATTTACTTAAAACTTCTTTATCATTTGCACTGTATTAGCTTATAACTGAGATGATTTCTGGAAAAAGGGTCTATAGGTCTATAATAAAAGAAGATCACTTGGAAATAACATAAGTAGTTATGGTTTGTTGGTTTTTTAATTTAGTTACTAAGTTTAATAGCTAAGAGCTACTTTAACACGATATACTTGAAAAAGAGTCTTATGGAACCCTTGGTCTTGTCTTATGGATCCATTTTTTGGAAAGCTTCTCAATTAAATAATTTTATCGAGTTTTAATAAGTAAGCGTTTAGAGTTACGAATAAGATATTTAAAAGGAATTTTTCTTTGTAGGAAATGGATTATTCGAGAGGGCAGGGCCAGTGCCATTTACAGTTGTCCATCCGTTCCTCTACTTCATCGTCGACGCAGAGACTTCGGTAGCTTTGATCGCTGGTCGGGTTAACGATCCGCTCAATTCGCGAATTTTGTAACTCTTAATCTACTTGGTAACAAAGATGGACAAGTTCCGGGTAGTAATAAACACATATGTTTATTTGACATACTTATAAATATCGTTATATATCTATAAACAATTACACACATATATATATATATTTATATTTATTAGATCTTTCCTAGTTCGCACACACCTACCTTTAAGTACACGATGTCTGTACAAAAATATCCGTACGTTGTAAATAAAGAAGGGAAAAAGAGAGAGAAAAAGAGTGACGAAGGGAGAGGGAGAGAGAAAGAGAGAGAGAGAGAGGAGATTAATTTAGCTTTTCGATTAATAGACGATTATTAAGGGCGATGGGCAAGAACTTAGCATTTTACAGAATTCGCTATACAATTTGAGTAAGATAGATGCATAATCATAGGGCTTGCAGTTGAAACCGCATCTTTTAATTATTTACGTCCTTTCTTTAACGTGGCGTTTCAACGTCAAGCCGTTAGCTAATTCTCCGCTTAGACTTCCTTTCTTTTTATATATTCATGTACAGGCTAGCAAAAAACTGGCAGACGAACACGCGGTTCGTTCGCGGCTGAGAAATATATTATTATCTTACTTATATTTATATGTATATTTATATATATAAATACAGTCCTACGCGCGTGATTTTCTTTTTATCGTTCCATAACGATCTCCACAGTCTCGCGCGGTCTGTGTTTGATTGGCTTCGCTTTCCGAGTAGCAGTCTTTAAGATAGAAGTTTCTCAAACTTCTATCCAATGTATAGATACATATATATCTTATATCTCTCGTTTCTTTTCTACCATTCCTTTTTTCTCTCCTGCTTTTTTCGTCTTCGAAGAAGAACGAGAACCATTCCTGCTCGAGTCCCGTTTGCTTCGACAAGTCTTACGTATTTGGCAGTGATTCGTGCAATCTCCTGGTTACCCCTCGGTTAAGAAATCGAAGAAACGTGCAGAGTTACGCTTGGAACTCCTATTCGGACAGTCGGTTCGTCGCAAGCTGTCGACAAGGTCCTGTGGCAAATGGTTATTTGGAAACCGGGTCAAGTGACGTTCTTCAGGATCCATGGTACGAACTTGGAGATCCTGGTACACACGCCTGGCAGATTGGCCTCCGCGCAACCAATTCCCCAGGATATGATGCCAGCGAGGAAGTACCGACCATCTTTCCCTCTTACTTGGAGAGGACCACCCGAATCACCCTGAAAATTACACGTAAGAAGCCTTTCTGAGTCTTGGAAACACGGCAAAAATTTGTTTGGTTTCAGAACAATATCAATTTTAATACGAATCTAATATTTGAAAGAATATTCATACATTGCTGTCCTGGTGGGACAACTGGAATCTTGGATATTATTTCTGTATAATAAAATATATATATACAGAAAAATAGTAAACTAAATGATAGAATATATATATAAAGTGTAAAATATAAAATGAATATGGAATTTAAAAGGGTACCTGACAAGAATCTTGGCCTCCACTCTCGTATCCGGCGCACAGGAAAATATCTGGTATGAACTCGTGTCTCCCAGCCCTCAGGAACATTGACTTACACCTATCATTACTCACTATGGGCACGGAAACCTGCAATAGATACGCAACCCTCTTTTAAATTAACAATTCCGTATCTATCTTAATGTACCTAATATACAAACTATTCAAAGTAAGTACTAGAAAATAAAAATAAGATAAATATTCGAAAACTACAGCAGGACTAAGTTTCGTATCATTAATCGTGTTAATAGAAAGGTATAAATTTATCTACAAATCCGCAAACTCATTACAAATCTTCTGTTAAAACGTGGTATACAGCGAATCGAACCTCTAAAATTGTTGAAGCTTACACTTGACAATCTTCACACAATTTTACCTCTTGCAACACAGAAGGTAGTGTACCACCTTCGCTCAATCTTCCCCAGCCGGTGACAGTCGCATTTTCGCCGATCAAAAGATCGTCAGTGGCTGGCAGGCAAATCGGCGAAATATGCGGCGCGAACGTCAATGAGCTTTCCAATCTAACCAACGCCAGATCGTATTCGTAAGTGAAGAAGTTGTACTTCGGGTGCACCACCTTCTTCGCAACTCCACGCTCAACGTAAGGCAATCGTTCTTGCACAGACGAAAAATCGTACTCGCCCACTCTAATCCGGATCTGCGAGGTCAGCAGGCTATAACAGAATCGATAACAAATATTTGTTTCGTTTTGCATTTTAGTGGCTATTGGAAGAAACAGGTAAACTGTTCGACTCTGTATTCGGGTTAATCGAGGTTCATTTTCTATACGAGAAGCGGTAACATTCGACAACGATCTTAGATTTTCTTTTTCGCTATTTTTGTTCTATCATTTTTTGACAAATTTTGAAATTAGTATTCTGAATTATTCTTATGTGGCTTGCTTCTGAGAAATCCTATCGCGTTATTAAAATGGTGAATATTCAATTATTGGTGCTAAAGTGTAACGCTCTTTACACGATTGCTTTCGGAAAAAGAAAAACGTGACATGTCGATCGTCGTGAAAAGTTCCAAGAAGCTCGTAATTCCCTAATAATAGAACGAGGAATATTACTCACTCGTCTACACAGTGTCCCGCAGTCGCGATCCAGTTCTCGTTCAGCACCGCTCCTCCGCATCGATGAGTACTGGAGAAGCCAAAGAACGAAGTACGCCTAACAGATACTTGCCAAGGCCATCGACCGAACGGTGCGTCCTTGCCTCCAACGATCCTGGTCTCCGGTCTTGGAAACAGGGGCGGTACTCCGCACTGCATACCCTTGCTTTCAGTCGCGGCAGACACGGTTAACACCGATCCAGTTTTCGCGACTGCCTCGGTCGTAGACACTGTCGTGTCAGGTTTTGGAGTGGTCGTGGTGGTCGTGGTGGTCGTGGTCGTGGTCGTACTGGTAGTAGTTGTAGTGGTACTAGTGGTAGTTGTCGTAGAAGTGGTAGTCTTCTTTGTGGGTCTAGGCCTAGCAGAAGTCTCAAAGTGAGACGTGGTGATGTAGTGTGCTGCGCCAAGCGGTTTATGAAACTCCGTGTTCTATAAAAAGGAAATATATAATATTAGTTGGATTGGTTATCCGAGTATTTCATGCGCGATGTTGGAATTTCTTAATTTTCTATATGTGAGAGAGAATCAATGATTATGAAGAGATATATATATATATATATATATATATATATATATATATATATTGTTTTGTATATTGGCTTGTGCGAAAAATTTATTGACAAAATTGAAAAATATTATGTCTTTATAGAATTCGTATATCAGTAAACAATATATATATATATATATATATATATATTGTATATGTATGTATATTGTATATGTATTATATATATATATATATTGTTTACTGATATACGAATTCTATAAAGACATAATATTTTTCAATTTTGTCAATAAATTTTTCGCACAAGCCAATATTAGTTTTCTAAGATGGTAGATGGAGTTCTTCGTTCATTTTGTATCATGCTGTTCGATGGACTGTGTAATCGAGCCGAAGGCCGATCCGCCGTTTCTTTGTTGCGATTAACAGTAATCTTTGACAAAAAGTCGCGCTATGTTTTCTTTCGTTTAGCGAAACGATGTTTTTCCTATGACGAGTACCGATAGAATCTAATTGTACCGCGGGGTACAGAGAGTATATTCTTGATCGAGGATACAACACGATGAAGCTATTGCTTAGAGGGGAACCAATCTCTAGATAAGACACGGAAGCATTATATCTTTCGTGTGAGGAAGAAGCGTTCGTGATTATGAGCAGCGTGGCAGCGGCGAGGAACCGAGGATCCTCGAGTTATTTAAGAATTCTATGATCTTATGAACACATCAAATTATGAATACATTATGAATTATGAATATTATGAATTGTAAATTAATTATGAATTACACTGATACGATCTAGCATGTGTATACGATAGCGCCTTGTTAATTGGCCACGAGTCGATTCCTTATTTGAATAGCTGGCAACACTAGACAAAATTATTAAAGGATCTTTACTATGCATGATTCTATTGCAGCAATTAAGTGAAAACAGGTGAAAAAGTAATTATAGGATCGATAGAATGACGTGTTATTCCAGTGATATTTTGATAAAGATTATCCGTAACTGCAACTTGCAAATATTTTTAAATTAAGCAGATTAGAGGTTCGACATGATGAACAAGTGATTGGACGTACTTCATGCGGTTCGGTCGGTTTGAAACTCGGCCGCGGTGGAAATGCTTCGGGCCCGTTCTGAAGAAGGCTAGGATTGTCAGTCCAGTGCGGTTTCAAGGACGGTCTCGGCGGCGTCCAACTGTTTTCCGACCAGAAATGCGAACTGCTGGTCAAAGGTTTAGTAGTCTCGGGTGAGCCCATCGGCTTTGTGGACGACAACGGTCTTTGCTTCGTGACGAACACGGGCTCTGTGGTCACATGCCAGTGAGAGGTCTGTGGCAAGGATCCGGCTGCGCTAGAATGAAAGAAAAGCTTGAAGCTGGCGCTCGAACACCGTCGTTTCGCTCGATTGTTCTAATTACTTATGGAGTAAGTTGATAAATTTGAAATTAGACTTTAATCGAGGGGCTCAAAGGAAGAAGATTGCCACACAGGACAACATTTTTCATTCGAGGAAGCTGTGGCTAAGATCATACTTCTAATAGGAAAATCTATGCTTCCGGACTTTGAAATATTATTATGCCATATTTACAGGGCATCTGATGATAAAATTCTGTATGTGAATTTATGGCTTGTGCATTTGCAAACATTGAAACATATTGTTATACGTATTAGCAATACAGTATAAATTCATACTGAAAGTCTTCAGGCGAATTTTATATACTTTTAGAGTGTTTAGAAATGATACAAAAAGAATTTTCAATTAAAATTTCAAGCTACGACTTTAAGTCACGTAAAGACATAGTCGAATACCTGGTAGTGGACTGTTGACTGAAATATGTCGGTCTGACAGTGGTGGAGGTTTTCGTAACCGTGCTGGGACTATTGGGTTTTGAGATGAAATTCGGCCTGGTATCTGGTTGATCGTTCATCAGAATCGGTCGAGAGGTGGTGGTCGTTTTTATCGAAAAATATGGTTTCGAGAAGTCTGTTGTAGGTTTCGGGGATACTGGTTTGGTCGCCCATTGTGGACGTTCCGTATGAATGAAGTTCAAACTTGGATGAGGGTCCTTGACAGATTCCTGGATGGAAGATAAAACATTTCTGAATTTTATTTTCAATTCGAGTCCCTCGAGATTTAAGTATTTCGAATTTGTTAGATAATATTGGCAATTTGTGATACTACTAACTCGTAATTTGGAATTTGTAAAGCTTCATTAACCGTATACGTTCTATTGTATTATATAAAGAGCCCGAAATAAGAACAGTTATTTTTGAACGTTATTACCAAATACTCACATTTTCATCGACTGAATTAACACTGGGTCTATGTATCGACTCTTGCACGCTCAAATCAGCATCCCCGGTCTTACTATCATCCGGTCTCGACTCGGACGGTCTTTGGTTGTTAGGCCTATTGTGCCTTATACCTTCACCTTCACTGGAAGCATGTTCTTTCGCCGGTAATCTAATCACCAATGTATTGTGTCCAGTGTCCACCTTATCCTTGAATCCCTGAAGATGACTCTGAAAACTTCCATGCGTCGTATCTTTCTCTTTGATATTTGTATGCTGACCACTTTCCGGTCTTGTCTTCTGAATATTCAAGGAATCATGATGACCAGGTTTCTTCGTATTCTGACTACTATCCTCCCAAACACCTCCAGGTCTTTTCGAATTCTGTGATCCTTTCTCCCAAAGCTCGGAAGATCCTGGTCTCCTAGTATTCTGAGATCCCTTTTCCGAAAGCTCGGAAGATCCAGGTCTCCTAGTACTTTGAGATCCCTTCTCGCACAGATCAGAGGATCCAGGTCTTCTAGTACTTTGAGATCCTTTCTCGCACAGATCCGAGGATATAGGTTTCCTAGTACTTTGAGATCCTTTCTCCCAATGAACCAAGGATCCAGATCCAGGTCTCTTGGTGCTCTGAGACCCTTTGTCCCAAGATTCTGACGAACCTGGTCTCTTCGTGCTCTGAGAGCCCTTCTCCCAGAAATTCGACGAGGCAGGCACCGCCGAAGTTTGAATTCTGTCCTTGTGATCGGACGTGGGTTTCGCGTGCGGTCTTTTTTGCAGCGGCCTAGCGGAACCGGCCGAGAGCGGTTTGTGCGGTCTGCTGGACCCTCCGGAAGACACCGGCGTCTCGGATGGATGGTGACTCGGTCTAGCGGTGCTCGAGTCCGTGACGAGGAAGCTGGAGAGGGAGGTCAACGTTGGCCTGGTCGATTCGTTGCCCAGTGCCTCCGCTAGGGTTGGTCTCAATGGATCAGATGAGGAGGATGAAGCGTGTTGATGGTACTGATGTTGGTGGTGTTGAAGATTGGACGCGGTGATCGCGTTCGTTGTCGTATTGTGCACACAACAGCTGCCGAACATGAACGTGTCCACGCACACGCCCACGTGCGTGCCCTCTGATTTAATGCACTCCCACACGAACATGCACGTGCCTTCTTTGGACTCTGGCCCGGGGACTCGACAGGGTTTCGGGGTGATTTTGTAACCTACGCATAGATGATTGACATCTTTGGTACCATATTTTAATTTTTCCGAAGTTTCTTTATGGTTAGCATTGTAAGAAGTTAAGAAACGGTCGAAGTATCTTGGATCTAGACTTTGAGACGTTCTGGGAGCTTCTATCATCCTGTCATCCAGCGTCATCCAATCGATTATTCTACGTTGGCGAATTGTATTCTAGGTGAACATGGAAGGATATGAAACAGCGGAGATAGACAATGTTATTTCATGACATTTATCGACTGCTCTGTCAAACCCATATGATGAATTTGTGTCAAATATCAACCAGAAGGATTTCTGTTATAGATTAGGAACGTTAAGTCGATAACTTTCATGATAGATTTTGATCCTATAAATTTTTCTTTATTCCAACATATGTATCGCGCGTCTGCACGAAGATTAGAAGTAGGCCAATAAGTGGACAATTAAATCCTTCTAATAGCAATGTTTACATCGAAACTAGAATCGATTTTAATGGCCCGTAACGATCTATTATACTAATGCCTGGCTAATGAGAATACCTCACGAACTCAATGGACGCTTATTTCCTTATCTCGAACACGTTGAACTAAACTTTCAACGATGCGCCTGTTGACCTATATCTCGTAACCGCGTAGTGCGTGATGAGTAACTGTTTAACTCATTCGATATCGTACCAACAAAGCTTTATAATTAACGCAGGCATCCTGGGACCTGCGAGGTCGCGCTGTTCGAGGAATAATCGTTTCTCTCGTTCAAGGACTAACTGCTGGATCGATAGTTCTTCGACACCGTGCGATTCTTCTTTGGATTTCGGGCAAATCGCTAATTAAAAGGACCTGGTACCGTTTGAGACAGAATCCGAGTTCGGTAATTGGAGCGTCGTTAACGTGCTCAACCTTCGATAGAATCTTTCGTTGGTTGGTGAAAGTGCGCCGTGATCCTCTTGGAGTGCTCGTAGTCACGTGAAGTCGGGGACGTACGCGAAAAAAGAAAAACAAAAAGGAAAAGGATGGAAAGAAGCAAGGAAAAAGCGTGTGGTCGATCGTCGAAGTGTACGGGAGTACGTAGACCTGGGCCAGGTCGTTAACCGAGACAGTAAGAGCGCGTAAACCGACGTAAATTGTCGCGGTCTCTACCTTCACGGTCTCGCTTTCTCCTATACCACGTTACCGCGTTAATTAAAGAAAAACTTTATCGGTGGTCGACGTTCGTTCGTCTTCGTGGGGAGAAACAATGGCCGACAGCGAAGACATACAGTCTCATGGATCAGAGGACATTGTCTATGATAGTTGCAGGGGCTTGAATCGTAAGAAATAGATGACTTGGTTCCAACTATCTTGTTACGGTGAAACGATAGAATGCTTGATTGTATTTCTATCAAAAGTATACGCGAATAGAAAGCGAATATACTTCTGCTCAGAAGTCTTCAGACAAACATTTTTCAGCTAGGCCGTACGTATATATTTTTCGTTCCACGTTCTTCGTTACGTAAAATTTATATCCATCGCGAAAACAACGATAAATCACGTCAATATTAATAACTAAACTCTCCTGCAAGTTACGACTTTATAATATCATACTATGACAGATAACACTCTCTAAAGCTTCACCACCTCATCACTAAAACTACTTTACGCGACGTCCTTTGGATCCTGGATTATTCCATGAAGCTTCAAACCTTTATGGACCATCCGTGACACCTCTGTGGAGGTACAAAAGGGGCGAGAATGCTTGACTGAATTGTCTGTTGGAAATATGAAACGGAACATCGGTTTCTGTGCCACGAGTGGTTGATAGAGGATCAGTCTCTTTTGCTGGCGCACGATTTTCCGCATTGTCCCAGGTAGTAATTAAAGACGGATATTAAAGCTCGTTGTTTAGCAACGTAGAGGCGGGTAGTATGGTACTGGTACGGTAATTACGTTCACGTTCGTTATGACTGTGTACATAATGCAGCTGGTAAACGGGGATAGGAATATTATGTTACCATCGCTAAGGTAGCAGAAGATATTAATTTGCTATTAATATCGCGAGCGCGTAAGGAAAGTCGTCGAGATGAATACTTTGAATTTATCATACTTCTGTAGACAGTTTAAATGGTACGGCATACGGTACATTAATTTTCCAGCGCAATTATCGTTAGTACCAGTGCAGAAATGAGACGTGCAGATTTTCTGGTACACAGTGCAGGGTTAATGAGAAGTGGAAGACTTTTCCAGTCTTATTTCGTATCTCTGGTGGTTGTTCAGGACACAGGGAAGATGAAAGTCGCCCCCTTTGTTCGCTTTTCCTTTCCCACGGCCGCGAAGCAGACGACCGACTGCACCTTGACCGAGTTCCTTGTCCAATTAGCTGTTACACATTTTAGAGGAGTCTCAATGAAGAAAGAGAAACAGGTCTCGAACAGATGAAGGAAAGAAAGATGGAGAGTGGAGAACGTTTAACGACGAAGGGTTACAGTCAAAACTAGTCATTTCTACCTAAATGAAAAAGGTAAGTATCCGTCTGAAGTCACAGTGTGTATTTTCGATCGGAAACTGTTACTGCTTGGAAATTGGGAGAGTCAGAAGGAGAGAGAGAGAGAGAGAGAGAGAGAGAGAGAGAATGATCTAAATGCGCAGGACGTCAGGCATAGCATTAAAACGAAGGGAATCCGATTAATGGCCAGTTCTGGTTCGAAAGCATGCGAGAGAGTCTCGAGCGAGGAAGTGGTCCAGCCAAGAAAGTCAGCTCGGGGAGACACGAGGAAAGGAACGCGCCTGCTACTGAAATACTCGCGTTTAAAACCACCAAAAGGAGTATTACTGACTGTGACCTCGATTCAGCGTACTGAGGGACCTGGCGATGCCCGACCACCAGAGAATTGTGGCCACGTAACCGATCCACCGCATCCTGATCCCTGAAATCAGAAATCAGAATCATTAGAAATATATTACGTTACTTATCTGCCTCTCAGAAGCTGAATGATCAACTCTACCTTTTACAAGTTACAGAATCTCGTTGCCCAGGTACATGATTCACGTTCAATTCTCAATGAACGAACGAATAACGTTCCATCGCAAAACGCGTATTTCATCGACAGAACCGAAGGAGGACAAATTAACGCTACAAAAAGGAATGACCTTTCTTTCTTGCCGTATAAAATCCGCAAGATTGAAGAAGCTGAACCTTACGCGAATCAAGCAACTATTCATCGATGCCGTTGGTTCAACAGCTATAGAATATCAATCCTCCGCGTGTTTCCAATTTCCTGTTCGACTCATCTATTTCTTCGTCGTGGAAATACGCGACAGCCGTGTATCGACGTTTCTCGTCGCGGCTATGAAACGATATAATCCTTCCATGAAGAAAATGCGCAGCTCTAGCTCGAGGGCATTGTTACGCGCGCTACAAGGTTAATCTTCGGAAATCATGCAAATTGCGACCGGCTACCGGTGGCACAGTTGCAAAACTCTTCGTCTAATCCCATCGGGACGCGGCTACGTGTGCGTCCAGTTATCCACGGGCCGAGTTACACCTGTATGGCTCGCGTTATTGCCTATGCCACAGCTCCGGCAATTTCCGATGCACCGCTGCATACAGGTGCGCGCGTGCAGATACGTGTACGAGGCTCCTTCTGTCGCTTCTCTTCAGTTTCTGTTACTAATAAGCATGCCTAATGCCTCACGTTCCTCGCGTGCCTTGGAACCGTGCCAAAGTACGATCCCTAGGTCACATTTTCGCTCTCGATGCGAGAAATCGTGCGAAGTCGAATTTTACAGACTTTTGTAGGCTACGTTTATGCGAAGTGATAGGAGAAAAATATGCTACATAATAATTCACACTCTTCGTCCTACATAAAATAATTTTTTATTATCAAGTTTTCTATTTCTATGTAGTTTAAAGTTAATTTAAATTTAATGTTTGAGAAACAAAATAATTAACAAATTCCTTCTTAATTTATTAACTAATTAATCGGAATTAATCGTAGAATTTAGAGGAATTTTAATTTCATTCTTAAGTAATTTCTTAATTTCCCAACTAATAGTTTCAACTCCTTCGTAAGTTGATTTTAATGCTTCGACCTGGATTTTCACGAACTCGTCGTTTTTCCGTATCGAAGAATAGCCTTCGTACTATAAGATAGAATGCTTAACGACCATGTTTATCGAGAGGCATTTGCGTCCTCGGTTTAACTCGTTTCGGTTGCCTAACACTATCACAGGGTACGCGAATATTTTCTCCTTCTTTCGTTATCATTTACGTTAAAGATTAATTGCTCTCATAACGTACAAAACGTTTGATTATTTCGCCTAAAGACCAAGACTGAATTTTAAGACGTTGAAACACAGGTGACTGGAACAATCCTACCTTACTACATTTTACAACCGAAGACCAGAGAAAAATGGAGTTTCAACGATTTAATTTTAAAGTCTCGACGTCTGGTTTTTCATAATGTTATATCACTGGAACGAAATGGAATGGCGGAACAATCGTTGTTCGCGCGCCTTTCTACAGTCCCGGGCGAAAGAACTCGTCACACTGTAACGGTTTAATGAAATGTGCGATTGCACTGGACCGTTCAGCCGTGCCTTTGTACTAGAAACCTTTCACGGGATTCATAATTTTTGCGTCCGCGTCTTATGAGTCCTCCAGCGCGCTAACCTGAATTTAATGCGGCGTAATATCGTGACGAAGAGGTCAGTATGTAGTCGCGAGGGAAATCGATATATCTCCCCAAGCTCTCTTACCTCGCGATGGGTGGGGTCTCCAGAGATTCAATTAAATCGACTCTCGATTAATAAGTATTGATCGTGATAAATGCGACGCACCAGGTGCGTACGACATACGCCAAGAGTCGATCGACTTTCTGTCTTCGAACTGTGATATAGACTGGCTCTTAGAGAAAACTCGCTGGAGTGTAGCTACTCAAGTAGTAAGTTCATTTTATTCGTCTGAAACTTTATATTTATATTCTAAAGTGGTATCGAGTGTACGTAAGAGTCAGTGACTGTTTTGTCTTCCAAGTTCGACCCTGTTGCGATTCTGAATAAGAATCGCGATTAAAAGAAAATATTAAAACTTGTCGATGTAAAAGGTAAATGCAATATGAAGAGAATCGAAATATTCTGTTGGAGGCGAAGCTTGACTATGGAAAAAGGATGAATATGAATGGAAATGAAAGATACAAGAGGGAACGAAAGAGGGCGAGGTCTGTGCGTTTGCAGCGCGTCTTTACGACGAGTCATCAGCGGCTATTATGCAAATAAATGAAACAGCATGGTAGTAAAACCGTGAGATATGGTGTAACGCACGATCGCGACCAGCTGGCCATGTTTCCACGCTGTGAAGATCCTTGCTTGAATATTACGCGAAACGGCGCTGCGTGCGTACGCGTTCACGCGCGTTTACACACGAGTCGCTTCGGTCAATTAGGGTATTGATTTAACAGGATTTCCAGCCCGACGCGAATCGCAGTGGAACGCTGTTATACAAGCGAGGGAAACTCTGACTATTCCTTTGTGAATGCCCATTTCGAGCAGTTCCTAGTTGCAAGTGTATGTAAATTAGCAAAAAGGAATTATATAATAAAGGACGAGGAACTTAAATAAGATAACAAGGATTATTTAATAAAGAAAAATGTAAATAAAGAAGAATATAAATAAAGAAATCGAAAATGTTTAATTACTAGTTGTCTCTTACGATATTGACTTTATGGTTTTGTTGTTTTGTATATCCGAACAATCGTTCAATTTATTTGACCAACTGTTTTATTTCTTCACTGTTACATAATTGCGTACGTATAACATCAAACGTAAAAAGGCTAAAAACACTTTCTTTGCTGCTCGATTCTTCTTTCCATTCAACAACATTCTTCCTCGAAAGAAGTTTCAAGTAGCCATCTGAATCTAAAGAAACGCTCCCTGATACCGCACTCTTCTCCCTTATATCCACTCTACTTCCTTTCTTCACGTTTCGCTAACAATCCGATTTCGGAACAAAGTTACAGCCCCTTGTTGCTGGATCGCAAAACCTGCGAACGCGCCGGGTACATCGTGTGAACGTAATTGAATCAGTAGCAGGTGCAGCCTGACCGATAGGAGAAAAACTCGATGATTACAGCCGGAGAGAAAGAGAGCACGAGGGCTGAAGGCGGCTTGTTACCGAATTCTGGTTTCGCATACCGGGTCATCCGGCTGACTTTCGGGGTTTTCTCGGTCGTTTTTTCAGGCAATTTGTCTCGTTGACACCGATTCCCCGGCGAAGGGAGTCCGACCATGATCTCCTCTGTTTTTTGTTCCAGCGGACGGATGCGGTTTTATCGTGTCTCGTATTTCAACGGCGACACACGCCAGACCGAACGGACGATCCGCCGAACCGAGCAAAATCGATATTCGATAAAAATTCACGTCGCGCCAATGTGAAAGCTTTTGTATCCCTTAGTGAGAAATCGATTTTTCTCTTCCTCTCGAAAGATTGAATGGGAAGGGCGAGTGGAGCATCAGCGAAGAATGTGCCGCGAATGTTATCGAGCATCTCGAGCAACCGTACCTACGAGTCTAAAGCCGTGTCCACGCTGAAGTAAATAGGAGCAACGTTTTTTTGTTGCTGCATACTTCGAACGGTGTTCGACAAATATCAAATCGCAGAAATATTTTGTTTATATCGTAGACCATGACGCTGCAGATTACAACAACGTGGTCGGAAAAACGTAACACGTGACGAACAAAAATATTTCCTTTTCCTCCATCTATCGTTTTCGTTGTATCGTAATAAAGATGTTTTAATGATAATACGACCTGTAAAGTCGTGTTTAGAGTTGTATATAAAGTTCTAATACAGTAGACTATGGAAATGATTCGCGGTTAGACGGTTAAAGCTGGATCGTTTTTCCGAGATGTGCTTTGAAATTCGATCGATCCTTCCAAAGGTGAATACGTACTCGAATGCAAAGTGGTCTCGGTCTAACGGCCACGAGCGTCCATCCAGAGTGATATTTCTCGGCGTGGCCGTAGCTCATTATCATTTTAAGCGAATCACGCTCGCGATCGCGGTGCAGAAAACGGTGGTATGCTCGCGGCGAATCGTTTAGTCTCAAAACATTGATTCGCGTTCAACGGCCGTGCGTCGGCTTGAACGCACGTCAACACGTTTCACGGCACATAAATCAACCGGCGCTGTTCGATTGTTGGCCACGCTTTCGAAGAAAGCTTGCCCATCTGGGTCGATTCCTCTTGATTTATGCCGTCGTTTTACGCGATCATCGCGCGTCGCGAAAGCTTCCAACGGTGATCGCGTGCCGACCATTCAACGACACGTTCCACGGAAAACATCTTTTCACGCGTCAAGGTTTATGAGCGTTATATCTCAAACGGCATCTCTCATTTTATACACTCCATTTACTGGCTAATGGAATCTTCGAACGAACTTCTGTTCGTTTCGAGATCTCCAGATACAGAATTTTCTGGGAAAATAGTGACCACGCCAATATACATGTACGTACAGCAAGTTTGATTATATATTCCGTGCAAAGTTGAATATTCAATTTTAAGATGTTGAAGATTATGCGATAAAATAACGCTATCTTGCTATGTACGTAATAGTTTGTCCAATTATTATTTGCAACCGGAATCCTTGCCACTTAATTTCGACTGAAGAGTAAAGATACGAAACAATGCACGGTACGGCGTTTGAACGAGAATTTGGGACAGGAACTTGATATCAAGTGATTCACTCGACGCGAATAAGAGTCTGTTTATCAAATCTTTGCTACTATTTTCCCTATTTGCTGACTCGGTTGAAATGTCTTGAATATTTATTTCTTTGTCTAAGTACACATGATGACGTTTAAATAAATAGTGTCGACGCTTGGAACCCTACCCTCTGTTTTGTCAGATACAGCCTGACATTTAGTATATTTAGCATAAAATTAGACATATCTCTGCTCAAATTATCGAGTGAGCAAATTTTCAAGTGATTAGACTTTGATCTACAAACGATGTTTACTGGTCTTCTATTGATTTTTGAGAGTATTGCCGTTTACATTTCTATTACCTGTACTTACGGGCTGACGATATCATCGAATAATAAGATTAAGATCGAGCAGTGATTATATCGATTTTTGTCCATTGTATGCCACATTGTACAATGTTACGATGTAGGATAATTTATCGGTGCTAATGGTCAGGTTGGTGCGTGGGTGACCGGTCGATAGGCGGTTCGAAAGCTCGTAATCTCGCAGTTTGATCCATGGTAACGCCTGGAAATACGAGAGGTCACGCGAGCCCTGTCTGAGGATGTTCCTGTTTGCAGGAGAAAATGCGGTGTGCCGTACGCATGATGGCTGATTCTACTTGCCAGCCAGGCTGTGCCACTGGAAACCACTACCGAGGGACACGCGACGACGATCGAACCCCGAAGTGGTATGCAAACATCAATTTCGTATCCGGAAGCGGCGACTACCTTGCTTGAACTTGCCAGACTAAGAATTATTTCTTTGAGACTGCACGATGGTTGCTGTTTTCTCTTCTTCGTGACTTTTATTGCCCCTTTGTTCTAGGATGTTTTAATATATTCTCGATTTTATGTGGAACGCACGAGTATCTGTAATTAGTAGATTCTGGATGTTCTTGCTGTTTATATATTTTTATAAATACTAGCTTTTTCTTATTTCATAACTACGACACGTTTACCTTGCATATATTGTATACTTCCACATGTTACGTGTATTTTCTGCATTATTGCACATTTAATTATATAATTATATTACATATTATAATATATATACTATATTACATATAATTAATTATATTTACATATTTAAATACATAAATAAATGTCGTAATTGCATGAAAATCCAAAATTTAGTAATTAATATTTTTCCTGACAATTTTCACGTAAAATTTCCAAGTTTCTGAAGTCGTAGTCAAATGGGAAGACTGTTGAGAATAGACGAAGATTGATCAAAGGAAAATAAGCTGAAAGGTATCGAGAAAAGAGAGCTGTGGAATATTTTCCAATTCCATCCTACGAGATAAGAAAACTTTGCCAAGTATTGACACCCACCAGGTCGGTAGAACATACATCCTCGAATAGAAAGTTTCGATGGAAAATGAACGATTCGTAGGTATGTGGGAAAAAGAAACGGCTAATATGAAACAGTACCGCGTCGTGGAATACTGTTCTTGTTTCCCAAACGTACCGATCATTCCATTTTGCTTCGTAGAAAATCATCTTTTCCTCTCCAGCAATCGTAATTTCGATTTCTATTTTTCCTCGCGTCCCCTATCAAATGAAAACGAAAGTTCTGTACCACGAAACTGACTCAGGACGAGCTCCTTACGCAACCCGTCACCGATATTGGACGAAATTTGAATTTTTATAGGAACGACTAGCGAGATTGAGCTCGCACATGGAGATGGAACTTGTTTCTGCCATATACGGAAATAGACGGAAATATGAACAAACGATATTACTGGTAAAACTAAATTTGGAACTATTTGCATTTATGTTGAACCATTTTGACTATTTTTCTAGATTAATATTAAAACAAGATCACTTAGCATCGTTAATCATCTCAACAGGTAATATCTTAATTGTTTTCCTTACAGATTATAAGCGGATCCGCTTCCTTGGTTGTTTTATTCACGCTATTCCTATCTTATACCATTAATTACTATATTATTTATTCCTCTGTTATCTACTCCTACATTCTTCCGCTTATTTGGCGATTTGCACGAAACAGTCATCTTCTATCAGCTACAATGACATCTCGATATATACATATATGATCGATATAAGAATCGAAATACGAAAAGAAAGACCAAGACAATAGAACGAGTAATAAGGAGAAGAGAAAAAGAAAAGTCAAGGAAGAGGAACGCTCGAAGAACAGAATGCGTGTGTCCCTGGCGGTTGCAGAGGAACTGGGCCGTGGTCTCGTGTTACTCGTCTCCCGCATGGCGCACGAGCGTCCGCAAAAAGTGACACATATTTCAGGGCAACGAGAACTCGACTGACCGCGAGCACGCGGAACATATCCGGCAGACAATTTTCACGGTCGATTCCATTGATCTTCGTATCTTCCTCGCCATAATCTACCTTTTGCCTCCGAGACAAATTTTGCTTTTACAAAAATTCTTCTCCGTACCTTCACTTTTTAAGGTGTGTTCGTCATTCGCTCTTAATCTTATAATACCATCGCAACACACAATATTCATTACACATTTTTGTTCTTCTATTCAACTATCTCTAAGCAGTTTTGCGTTATTTATATTATTTGGTAATTTTTTGAGATGAAAAGATTGAAGTTACTCGATACTAGGATTCCTCCAATTAAATTCTAATCATAGAAGATTAAGATATCTAAGTTTAATGTATAAAAGAATCGTATACAGCTACATATAGGGTTAAATCAGAGCTGTTGATGCTAGTGGAGATTGCAAGAATATTTGAAGGCGAAGAGGGACGAATTTTATAATCGACTTAATGGTTAAAGATCGATCGGACAGGTTGATCGTTTCGAGGTTGGTTACTGGAAGCGATTCGATCGGACTGGACCGAGACCGTTAAGCGTCCAGTGGTGAGGAAAGAAACTACTGCTCTACCTTACATGCTTCGAATAGTGTTCCGATCGGTGGCCTCTCTGGGGCAAGGTCAAGAAGCAAAGAGTATAAAACTGTCGCTGACTGGTGTTTCCTGGCCGACTAGACATTACGAGAAACCGTGTGCAGCAAAAAGCACACGCACCACATGACCTACTGATCCAACGGATTTATCTGATCGTAAAGTCTAATCTCGTAGAATTTATCTCAATTATTCTTCCATCAATTTCCAAGTCGTTTGGTATAAGGATCAAATTTTTAACGTGGGAAGTCTCGAGCATTCCACGCTAGGATATGTGTGATAGCAACTTTGGAATTCTCGTAAATTATTTGTCTACCGATACTTAAGCCACTTAATACAGAGTATCGGGATTAAATTCTTATGAGAACGAGCTGGTAAATTATTCTTCGACCCTTTCAGGCTATTCGCTATGCAATTGCTTTAGGATTAAATCTTCAATGTGAAAAATGTCGAGTACTCTATATCAGAGAGAGATAATAGTTTTAGAATTTTTTACGCCACTTTACGGAGAACTGCGTCAGGATGAAAGTTTTATAGTTTCATAAATTATTCTTCAATCTTCTTTTCAGGCTACATAGCATTGTATCGGAATTAAATTTTCAAGATAAAAAGTACGAAGCCTTTTATACCAAAGGACAGTATTCCTAGAATTTCTACAAATATTATTCTCATCCTTCTACCCCATTTGTTACAAAATTGCATCCGCTTCAAATTCTTACGATGTTATAAATTATTCTTCGACCTTCCTTGCAGACCACTCAGCGCGCAATTGCATCAGGATTAAATTTCCAAGATGAGAATCGTCGAGCGTTCTATGCTACAGAATACAACGGCAATTTAAAAATTTCTGTAGGCTATTTTTCAACCAGTTTGTAAATTACTTGCTACGAAATTGTGTTACGATCGAATTTTATAACCGAAGACTACTTTCAATTCTTTTAAATTATATTTCAACCTTCTTTTCAACGCCAAGTATTAAATACTCTCTGTTAAAAAGCAACATTGTCCTTAGAACTTCCGAAAATTATTACGTATCAAGTTTTTAGACCGCTTAATATAAAATTGCACGAGCCACAAACATTGTTATAATAAAAATTTTCTAAATTATCTTTCTAAAGTATCTTTCCGGGGGATTCGGTGTGCAATTTCATCAGGATCGGATGTTCAAGATGTAAATCGTGGTCGCGTGCAGTATGAAACCACGGCGGGCAATTTTAAGGATGCTTCGTAGAAGTTCTCGTGGTGCAATGTGAATTCTTGAAACGCTCGAAACCATTGGGACACGCCATGCCAGTCGTGAAATCGAGGCGCGGATGCACTCGGCGCAGCAGTTGTGTTTATACATACTTTCTGCAACGGCGATAGTAAACGTCGGCGCGGCCAAGCTTCCATTAACATTCATAGTCGCGACGAGGTTTCATAATGCTCGTGGCTCTCTAGCGACTTCCTAAACACGTGCCGGGATCTCTACGTGACGAGTTTTCGTGAACGAGCTCCGGGGAAGGCCCGATGTACCCATTAAAATTTATACTCAAACGTTTTCGGCCTGTCTGCCAGGCGTAAATAAACGCAAATAGGGTACAATCGTCCTATTCCCGATAGCGAGCTCGCCATTGAATACTAAAAAGTAATTACGAAATGAAAACCTTGACCACTCCAGAAATCCTCTTCGAAACAATTTTTAAATCTGTATGAAAATACGCGCACAATGTTTAAAATCGAATATTAAATATGATTACTCTTAATCGTTTAATACCAGAAATAACACACAGTCAAAGCGAGTAATTCTATGAATTGATGTTTCTGTGAATTATTGTATATGTGCAGTTATATTTTAGTTAAATTGCTACAATTTTTCTATGTTCCTTAGACTCTGTCTTCAAGCATGATCATTTTTCTTGCCATTCTATTCCGACACAAACGTCACAGGGCCATTCCATGGCCGCTACTCGGCAATGTTACTATACGAACTCAGCCAGCTATGAATTTTCTCGTATGCTACAAAACTTGTATTACAGTCCACACTCCATTGTATTGTACTGTCTCATAGGACAAGTCGTTCATATACCAGAAAACAGCCCTCAAACTCGAGCCCTCAATCTAGAACCGGGGTGGGAGCAACCTTATCTTCCACAGCCTGCGATAACAATTTTCTTTTGTTATTCTCAGGAGTAGTCATACTCTGGAACTCGTACTTTTATGTGTGTTTCTCTACCATCTCTACCAATGATAATATTTTCTTCAATAAAAGAACTATCCGTCTTTAATGTATACTTAAATATGTTATATTGTACAAAGTTAATTAAAACTAAAATAATATGACAAAAAATAAATAATTATATGTAATCATGTTTCTATCTGAATGAACGTAAACACAAATAGTGCCAAAAGACTTGGATATTTTTAATAATCGTTCGTTTCTGATCAATTCGATTGGTTTGGTGTTGTGATGAACGATCAATTTGATTCTAGTGCTGATGAATAAATGAATGTATATATTTATACTTCAGTTGAAAGTAAATAAATCCATTTTATTGCAGGCTATATTAATTAAAGTCTATCTCGATGTAAATTATAGTATCGAATTTCAAATCTAATGTTAAATTAATAAGGTATGATGAATCCATAAAATGCGTGCATATACTTTTGTAAATACTTATCTCTTGATTCATTCTTACTATAAGAATGTTCTATCACTTTTCAAGGCACCTCACGTGCATCCTGATAATTCATTACTGAGGCATTAATCCTAATTTCCGCGAGTTCCTGCACGATAACCGTGTTCCCGCGGAGGCGCGTCATTCCTCAAAGAAATGTTCCGTAACGAGTAGCGGTTATCATAGCGACTCGTTCCCATTTCAACGTTAATCGTCCCGACCGTGAAATATTTCTACGCGAATCGCAGAAACGCGCATGAAGACCCGGTGTCGTCCGCAAAGGTTAAACGCGCCTTTCTATTGTGCCGGCATAGTGCGAGGTCAGATTTGAAGAAGGAGCTAACCACAATTTAACCTCGTTATCCACACGCGCTGATACACTGCTGATTAAGAGAAAAGAACGCGTCAATTAACCTACTAACAGACCAATTAAACGGCCCCGGACCTAACGGGGACAATGTCGATGCGCAAGGACCCGCGACGAACTTAATCAACATTTTTCGATGGCGCATCGTTGAGGAAATGAAACGAGAAAATAAAAAAGAAGACCAATTTGGTGCGAGTTTCTAAGGGGATTGAAAACGCGTTTAAGAAACAGCCATTGGTTCTAAAGTGTCAGCTGTTAAAATTACGATCAGATTACGGCCACTTGCTACTATTTAGTTTAAGACATTCGAGCCTGCTGTATGCAGGATAAAAGCTAAAACTCGACAAGATTGAAACTCGACGCTGACCGAATAGCGTGAACAATCGGTAAGTAAAGTAATTTAAGAAGTCGGTATTGTTTTTATGAAAAATTAACGCGTACGTATGTTCGAGAAATGGACGATTTAATCTTATATTTCTTCGGAAATAATAGCAGGTATTTGTTTATGTAGAGGCGTTTTGTCACATTTTACTCGATTACCGTGTTGCAAAACACCCAAGATTAAAATAACCATTATTTTCTGTCATGTTTTATTCATAATAATGATTATGAATAGCAGTTACGAAGTGGCTAGTATGTAATAACAATTTAGTATGTTTTAAGAAAACAAATAAAGAATTACCACAACATACTTTTTTCACTGATACTTCTTCAAAAATGAAGCATATTGTGTAATTTTATAGAACGATGTATGTACGAGCGATCTAACATAAAATTTAAAACGCTGCTAAGAATTTTCTTCTCGTTAACCGCGGACTCGATAGTTTTTCTTAAAGTTACTTTTATACCACGGTGTATAGCCTGATTATAAGAGACCGTAAAACGAAGAAGAACGATCGTCGATAATTGGTACGTAAATCGCAATACGAAGACGGAGAATCAAATTGCCGTTTGAGAAGCTGTCGTTGCGCCCCTATACATCGTCATTATGCGTTGGCTAATAATCCGTGATGGACTGCAATTAGCGATCTGATACCGTACGTGGCTCGTACGCGTCTCGTGACACGGTCGTCAAATTAATTAGCCCCTGATTAAGCAACCGATTTTATGACAATCCTTTCGCAGACAACGAATCGAGATAGAATGGTGATTTTTAGTGTCTCGATGTTACGAATCGAAAACATTACGAAATATCTTAATTTCTTCCAGAAGTGAAGAAGATACCTTCATCTCCTTGATCCATCTGTGTTATTCGTCGGTTTGTTGAATCTCGATAGAAATCGCGAGCAACAAACCGTGATGAAACGATTTAGGATGTTGAGTCTACGAACCGAAGCCATTACGAGATATTTTAATATTTTTTGACCGTGGCATTTCATTTCACTGGGATACTCAGTCCTTATGCACGTTCCTCATTTTTATTTCATCGAGTGTCATTATTTCGCACTTATGATGTATGTCGTGTACTTGAAGATTTAATACGGGCTCATCTAACATTAAACGATACTAAAATATTTCATTGTACTTGTTTGGCTTTTTTAATTGTTCGATGATAGAATTCAAACGTTAATTCGCGATTAACGTCACTCAAAGGTTAAGAAGACCATAAGATGTCTTTATGCTATCTGAACATACGCAAAGGATATCTTATCTTTATCCATTTTATCCGTTTAAGAGAATTATTTGAGATCGAAAAGGGTTAATCCGCCCGAAAAGCCAGCAAGAGGAATTTTTCAGTTCCTCGATTCTCCTCTTATTTGTCGATTTGTCTATATTCAATAGGGATCATGTATCCCTTTCTTTGTCCTTTATTCTTAAGTTCGTTCTTCCGTAATGCTTTGCGAAAATCATCGGTTTCCGAGTTCACGAATGATTCCACCTATAGACTCGCTGCTTGATTCCGCGGTAATTTAATTTATGTCTTTCCTGGCTTGTTCAGTTGCAGGCGTTCGCGCAGTTTTAACAAGCGGGCGTAGCAGAGCTTTGCAGGAAATGGAGGATGATTAAGGGGAGCAGAAGAAGAAGCGAGTTCGTCAGCCTGGAATTTGGTTGTTACCGCTGCCATGGGAAAGGCTGTTCGCTTTCGAGTGTGCCACGACTAACGATTTCTCATTATTATCCCGCGTATCGTCCATTCTCACGCTGATCCGAACAAATCCTTCCTCCCCATTTCGCTATATTCTATCTCTTCGTACTTTATTCCTAAATCGAGAACGAAATTAAAGTACAGTAGTCCTGTCGACGAAAGAGGAACTGGTAAGGAAGAAGGTACCCGACCAAGGGTAAGGATCGAACACTTGGATATTCAACTATTTATCGAGGATATTCGAAGACGCGTTGATCTAACAAGTAGATTGGTTGACCAAACAAAGTTTTTGTCTAGGGCTGAACGCGTAGAAATCGTACGAACTACTGTTAATCGACTCGTAGGGTGCGAATGCCGAGCGAATTGGAGCGAATCGTAATTGACCGGCGGTTTTTGCGCGATTTATGTCTCTTAATAAACTGCCCCGCGTATTCATAATCCACCGTGTTATTTGCGAGGCGCGCGAGACCGCTTTTTGCCCCGGTTCGTTTCGGGACGCGAGCACGGCGTAGACGTTGTCGATGATGTACAGTTACTCAATCGCGGAAAGAGAGAAGAAGCCAGCGGCCTTCGAGGCACGTACAGGAGGCATCGATGCGTGTTTTGCTTGCCACTGTTCGCCAAACGACGACAGCGGCGGTGGCGGCGGCGGCGACGACGTCGACACTCGGGAACGCGTTATCTCGGATACAAAGACAACGACGACGACACCGACGATCGACGGCGAATCGAACGATAAATCGTCGATTATCGGCGAACCACGTAGGCCACCGCTGCTAATTCGAGTCGCAGTGGACGACGGTTTGCTGACAATAATTAAAATTCTTGCGAAGCCAACGATATCGAACATCTCGGCTCGTCATTCACGATCCACGCAGTCCTCTCTTTCGCATCGATTAAGCGCGGAATCACCGTCCATTAATTCTATTCATAGAGAGTCGCGGAGACCAGTTTCTCGTACACCGAACGCGACCTGAACGCGTACGAATCTGCCACGCGGGCACTAAGCTCGCTACGACCAGGTATCGGAGCTTGCTTGCCTGATACCAGATAGCACGCCCGGCTAATAAACTGTTTCGCGATCTCTGGCTACCGAGGCCATTTGCCCGTTAAACGACCTGTTCCAACTATGACGATTTTTGGAGATTCTGTTAGAGAAATTATAGTTGCCTTATTTTTGTTACATTGCTTGAGTTCTACGGTAGCTATTGGGATGTTTTACATTTTTCCAGTCGAGTAACTGCATTATGAATTGACCGTGACCAATGTAAGTTTAAATTTTAGATTATAGACTTTAGATTATAAAAGAGAAAATTAGGAAAGCAAACGATTGAAAATTAAAAAAATCCCGAAGAGGAATCCTTGCAATCTTTTCAACTGAGGATCTCTAATTGCCATGGAACTTTGCTCACTCGTACACTTTGTGATTCTATTTACAAAAATAACCAGCTATCGGATATTGCAGTATCGGATACTCAAATATCTGCATTCCTTTTATCAATGAATCATTCTCCACATTCCCTAAAACGCGTCTCTATTACTCTAGCCTGGCAAAACGAAAATAAAGGTACTCCCAACGATCTTTAATTCCCGTTACGCGTACACTAATATAATTACCACAAGACAGAACCAGTTATTGAACGCGAACGGAAAAAGAGAAAAATAATCGGGCACGCGTGTTCCCTCGTGCTCACAATAAGCTCGCGAAGGATCTTACGTATGTCGAACCTGTGAAATTTCAAGATTGACCAGGATGTCGTTCATTAACGGGGGCTCCCATTAAATGGAGACGTTTTATTGATCAATAAATTCTTCTAGATGATAGAAGACGAAGCGAACAAGTCGGCTACGCAACGATCTTCGTGAAACGGTGGCCCCTCTGCGGGTGGAACGCACGATAACTCGGCGTTTTTGCCGCGATAGGCGCGAAATCAAGCCATCGGGATCCCGTTGCACCGCGACGGAAAAAGGAAGAATGCGCCGCAGAGTTCGCCGTGAGATAACGCCCTGGTAACTTCCTATAAAACGGTGGCGATCGATGGCGGGCGCCCCGACGACGTCATTCGATCGATCAGGAATGATCGAGGACGACGATCGGTGAATACGAGGATCAACCTGTCCATAGAAATGTCCGCGCTTGATTTGCTAGCTTTCGCTTCGTTGGACCGACAGGATTCCCTGTTTTTGTGCATCTTTTATCGCATAGGCCGAGTTTCTGGAATTTCAGAGTTCGTCTAATTTAGATGGATAGATGTATTTTATAGGCTGAGTCTTTGGGGGTTCAGAATTTATCTAGTTTAGTTGTATAAATACCTACGTTCATGTTTAAAAGTTTTTATGTGCTTTATCGCTGGACGAAACAAAAAAATTGGAGAAAATAAATTCTTTCGCGTTTGATACTGGTGGATGTAGAAATAACGAAACAAATCTTATCGAGGAAATTACATAATAATTATGGTCGGCAGCGTATAAAGTATAAATTTAGAATATCTTTCCATGTAAATAGAACTCGACGCAGGCTTTCAATGCGAAATGTAGAGTGTCACGCTACTGGACGTCCAAACGCATAGATCAGCAACGAATCAGCAATTTATTATACACAATTAAACTAATAGCATTTATTTTATTCGTAGTAACAACGCTACGGTACATCGAACGGGTCGATAATGACAATACTCGGCTACTGGAACGAGCAAGGAGAAACGCCGGGTCACGATACGACACGCCAATTGAAACTGATAGCTCGCTTCAAGACAGAGGCAAATTTACTGTGTATCCAGTATTATCTATAAACGTGCATGTCTACCACTTTTCTTTCGACTCCCCCGAGCTAGACTTTCGTATTTAATGCCGGTTTCACACCGATGGGAACATAAATTTACTCTCGTCCCTGTGTAATTAGTTCGAAAGTCGATGAACAATTTACCAAACGACAACGAGCGCGTTTAACTTTCCTCTTTTGCTTGCCAGCCATTGCCAATCATCTTCCGAGTTCACCCGAGGCGTTACTTTTCTACGCTTTCTTCTTTCTTCGACATCGAAATCGAGGTTTAATACAATTTCCACGTTTTATCGATCGAGATAATCTTCGACGTTAATCTTCGATTTCAATCTAGTCTTTCAAAAGTTGGACGTTATCGCAGGATGTTATCTTTAGTTTTGATATATCTATATAAGATGCTACATGGAGTCACGAGCGTTTCCGAGCAGCATGTAAAATAAATGTACGATCGGAACACGGAAGATGAAAGTGGAATTCTATGAGGACAGAGAAGATTGCAGTTCGTAGCAACATGTTGCTGCCTTTGATCTCTGCCGCTCTTCTAGTCCAAGCTTTTCGATTTATCACGTGCTATATACGTATCTATATTCTACCTGTATTCGTACACGAATTTAAAAAACCTGGCCATCGTACTCTTACTAGTACAATACCTTCAAACGTAATTGTGAACCTAGCACAAAACTCGGAAGACCGATCTTCAAAATATTTTGTATATCGCATACGATATGGTAAATGTACAAATATCAGTGTACCTACACTCGTTTCCTGTTTGTAAAAAATTAACGAATCTCAGAAGCACGAGGATATAAGAACGTCAGTATGGACCAGGCCTAAGGGCAGGACGAGCGATTAACGGCCAATGAAGAAGTATTACGGAAGTATGACAACGGTAATAGATAACTGGAAACGAGCAGGCTGACGATACAGGACGTATCACGACGACTTTTCGATCGAAGTCACGTTCGGCGTCGTTACGGTATTCGAGTGGCCACGGGTAACGTGGAAATCGTAGTAGCATCGGCCATCAAGGACTCGTAACTGGTAGCAGAATTGCTCGGGCTTTATCGCGTCCGTATGCCGCGTGCAATTGCTTTCACGGATAAAATCAGTCCTCTCTTTCGCTTTCTCTCTTTTTTCCTTGATAATCTTCCACGTTTTTCCCTCCTGTCTGCTACAAGATAAGCGAACGAGAAGATTGCGTCGTAAAGGACAAAACGTCTAGCCGATACCTCCGGTATGCCATTCTATTCTGCTTTTACTTTTACGAGACACATCGTCGCTCTTCCGTCTTATTAACCTGACCAATAGTTTAGTATTTATATAGCTACTTTTCCATTGTGATTCTCTTCGTGTGTCGTATTTTTAACAGAAGCGAAGCGACAAGTGAAAAGAGAAAAAAGGCAGAGGATATAGGAAACAGATAAAGAAATTAGCGAAAGAAATCATTATGTTGAAGAGATCGATAGCTCAGGTTAACCAGTCTTCTTCGGTTAACGAGTTAAAGAGAGAGAAAAAAGGTAGGCTGTTAAGACTATAACCAGAGATCCCCATCTCACCAAAAATGTCTCGTCGTTCGAACCACATAAACTCTACCTTGTCGTTGATTTTACAGTTAAATAAATCATACATTTTCTAGCCATGCTTCGATCAAAAACAAGAATCACTATATCACTAACGAACAATCAAATATTGTACCTAAAGCTGTACGTAAAACTGTGAAACTCCACCTAAAACCTATCTACATCTCCACTAGTAGATATATCGACCACAAATTAGCCCTGTTGAAAATAGAATAGTATATCGATCACATTCGACTATTATAGCATCAGAAGAAGAGAAGGTTAACGACACCTAAAAAGGAGGAAACAGTGGCGAAGGCGAGGGTAATCGCGGCCGATTCATCGAATTCCGTCCGGTTCGCAGCTTGTGTTCCGTCTTTGCTGCGGATGAAGTTGTACCAAGGCGAGAAACGATGGATCGGCACGTTGGCGCGCGCGCGCGCGAGAAAGAGAGAAAGAGAGAGAGAGAGTATTGAGCTTCGATCAGCAGCGCGAGGAACGAACACGATTTTCTGAAGAAAGCACGGAAGAATGAGAGACACGCGGAAGAAGTACCTGGATCTCCCGTGGGATCAGACTGGTCCGTGACTGGTCAGTCCTCGTAATTACTTCATCCGCGCTCGCTCCGAATCCTGGTATCCCGATGGCTGGTTGCTTCGATTCCCGCTGCCCGATGACCCGCGGATCGCCATGTCACTCGCCATTCTGAAACACCTCTACCGCCCCGAATTTTTCACCAATTCCTTCCTTCGTTTCTAGATGAGTCTCTCTTTAGTCCTTTCACACATTCACATGTCCTAATCACATGTCCATTTTGAAGGATCGTTGAAATTGTCTGATCAATGTCGGACCTAGAAGGTCGAACATTTGGTACACATTCGGATTTGCTTTCTGGTGAATCACTGGTGACGTAGAAAGGTTTGGTCCAGGTATATCGGATCAGAGGAACCGCTGATTGATGCGAGAATCGCTTCCTCTCTAAGGAGAGGCCTATGACTCAGACGGATAGAATTCGAGATCCACGCCGATGAACCGTTGTATTTAATTTCCGGGGGGTCGAGAACGGTTTCTGTCTTCGTTAGATCGCAGTAGATCGAGTTCCGACGGCTGCCTCGAGGAATCCTTCGCGAAAACGGTCGTTCGATATCATCACAAATATTGTATAACTCCGGGTCAAGAATCTTCCATATAAAATTCCAACGATTATATCTGTTCTCTCTCTTTTTTGCCAATTAAACTGATCCAGTTACGGGTCACGAATTGAATTCTCTAGGTATCACTATATAATTCGATAGGAAACTAAATAGGTTCTCGAAAGAAATTGAAATTGGCCAAGTTGGTGTGCACCAGTTTAAAGGACGACTGGATGACCTGGTGCATCGAGTTGGTCCAGGCGACGATCCCCAGATGGAAGGAAGGAATCCCGGAGGATTCGATTGGTCTACGAGAGATCGAACGACCGAGTAGTCGAGGTTTAACCGTGACGGACGCCGGCCTGGCACTGAACGGCTTAACCGGTATACAACCACTGACCATCACCATCGTAGCCATCATCGGCCTTCCTCGTCTCGTTCCTCCTGGCTGCTTCGTTCCTCTCTCTCGTTCCACCGGCCCTCTTTTCTCCTTCTCCTTCTCCCTTCTTCGTTCACCCTCTTCTTTTCTACCGCTAACTACTATCGCCACCGTCACTCGTCCTTCTTCCAGCGCCGATCCTCTTAGGCCGTCGCGGCGTCTTCGGCTATTCAAGGTCATCCGGGGAAATATGTCAAAATCGACCCGGCATGCGCTCCCGTTCGACTCGGCGCTCCAGTCAGCTGGACTCGATACACTTTCGTGTGTTCGTGAATTGGGCTATACGATTGTTTCCCGAACGGTACTTTCCACTCGTCAACAGTCAAAGATAGTTAAAATTAGGATGAACAGAGTCGATATGCGAATTTTCTCTACGTGATCGTAAACGGTACTTTTGAATTACGAAAAGTCACTGGTAACTAGAATTAGTCTGGACAGAGTTGTTACGTGATTTCGTTGTTCTTTCGTTAAATGGTGTTTATCGATGGATGCGTCGAATCATACCTTTTTTTTTAAACAAAGATAACTAAAATTAGAACGAACGGGGCTGATACAAGCTGATAAGAATAAAGAGAATTGACGGATAAGAATAAAACTGATAGCAATAAAAGTGCTAGAGAATTCTCGCATAATAAAAAATGAGAATAAAAAACTAAACTACAATTTATCGAGTATAATCGCTTTTGTAGTAATGATATGATATATGGTTTCAAGAACGTGACAGATCTGACGATTTGTATACAGGCTCTCGTTCGTTTTTCTTTCTCATTAATAGTTCGACGAAAGGAGGTTCCAACAAGTAGTCCACATATTTAGCCACCAGCGATATACAAACCGGCGACGTTGCGGCTTGACAAAAAGCAACGGTAGAAATTTAACAGATGTTCCAGCAGATAAACTCGTCGTTGCGTTACGCTGGTCCTAGGATCCGACAGCGTGACGTATCGAAACGGTCGCCTGATTCGTACACGAATTCCACCCGTGTCTCGAAGAATGGATCGTATATACACGAAACTTGCCTCTCGTCTATCTACCTAGTAAACGTACTCTACTCTCGGAACTAGGCCGAACGCTTCTCATTGTGCTCGATGCTCATCTCTCGAGGGGAGCGAAGGATCGCATTTGCATTTCGCGCGCGTGAATTATTCGCGCGGTCATCTATCAAAATCACGTCCAGCGCGTGTCAGTCTTCGCTTCCTCGAGGATCGAACGATGATAACGAGGCCAGCTCGCAGCGGTACGCTTCGCGAAACGATAGGATGTGGTGGCTCGAAACGCGTTCAGAAAGCAAGAAAGCGGATTGCTGGGCTCGAGGGGACACGGAACGCGGTAGGCGAGAAGAAACGAAACGGCGCAACGGAGAAAACATGCAGCCGCCAGCCCGTGACGCAATTAACGACGAAATTATTTCCACTAATTGCGAGGCAACTCGCGCATCGGCCGCGGCGTCGCGGCCACCGGCCCTTCCCCACCTGCTCAACACGTTTTGCGAACCGTACGATGCGAAATTTTTTGCGCGCAGCTCGACGCAAGCTGGAATCTGGATACGCGCACCCAAGTGTATCGTTTTAGATTGTATACATATGTATATATACGAAAGCTTTTGAAAAGCCTGGGGTAAAAGGGCGAGCAAGCGGTAACACGCAGTTTGAAATGTAATTTCAGTTAATTGGAACTTTGTTTTGTTTTCTGTAAGGGTTGTTTGAATAGGTATTTCGGAATTGAGAGGTTTAAAGGGAGAATGGTACAAAGGATGGTATATAAAATGTATAATTTCAGCAGGAACAAGAACTTAACTTTCATTGTTTGTTTCAAGCAAATTCCTAACAATAACTCTGCTGTCAAGGCCATTACTGTGCCACTTTGGCTTAAGACACATCCATTATACGTATTTGTTATACAAATTTGAAAGCTCTCTAGACAAATACAGTTCTTCCTTATACCTGTTTCATAAAAAAAAAAAAAAAACACTTGCTACTTTACTACATACTTACTACTACGTTATTATCTAAACCAATAACAGAACAACCTAAAAATATGCAATAAAACAAATTCGTAGTATACGTAGAAATTTAGCATACTCTTCGTTTCTACACTATACAGAATAAGAGTAAAGAGTAAAAATTTAATTGCACTAAAATTCATGCACAAGTGTGCACATAATTTCTCACTGTACTCTGTAAATTTATACACTATGTCCCACGCGTACTGAAGCAATTTTTCCCTCTTGCGTTACACGAAACGTGTAACATTCCGCGAGTGTTCTGTTATCTAACAGAAGCAGGCTCCTACTCTAAATGAATTGTTACAAAAATGGCGACACGGTGAAATTAATTCATGTTCACGGGCGGTGGTAACGCGGTTCATGTAAACGCGGTGGTAGCACCAGCTGAGCGCGAGTGCAGATTAGCGGTAACTCTCCCGTGGCGTGGAGGAAGTGCTGTGGCCCATTCAAGTAAAGGCCAGTTTGCACGTGAGCTTTCTTCTGTTTTTCGTATCTCGCAGTGTATCTCGCAGACAGCTGTCTGACCGAGAAAAATTCGACCCATCATTTTAGTCATATTCTACCGCTTAATTTTTGTCTATTTTACCTTATCTTCTAAGCGCTTAAGGATTTTTAATTAGAATATTAAGATAACGCGTGCATAAAAGTCGATGATTCATATTATATCTACGAATACCATATTTACTATATTTATTATTCATGTTATATTTCTTTCCAGTCTATCGTACATTGTTATTTGTTCAACAATGGAATAGGTACGAAGTAAAGCGGAAGAAAAACGACGCGAGAGCTGGAGGAAGGAAAAGATGGAAAAGAAGTAAAGAAAGAAAGAGGAAGAGGAGTAGAAGGCAGAGGCGGGTATCGAGAAAGTTATCGTTCGATAAGACAACTCGTATAATGAGAGTACCGGCTCTGAACCTGATGGTCGAGCTGTTTCCTTTTTGCTGAAAAAAGAGAGCTATTTCGCTTCTTACCGCTCCAATGATACCAGCCTATATTAATTAATTCGAAGCGCACCGACGCGTGACGGCGAAACGCCGCGATCAAAATGGAGCAATCTGAAGGAACGGGACGAAAACCGACGGGAAAAGCGAACGAGAGAATCCGTTTGTTGCTCGATCGTCCGTGCCACGTGAGCACGTTTCATTATGAACAACGGCGTTTAATTTCCACCACGTGCGCATGGCTGACCGAACTTTAGTTACACGCTGGTATTTGGCAAACGTGATTTTGGTTTAATTAAAACTAGAATAAACGGCAAATATATATGGCACTGTTTAAAGTACAAAAATATACAAAAATGATACTGTTAAAAATATGAACTACCCGGATAGTTAGTTTCGACTAGATGTAATTCAACTAGAAAGTCATAGATGAGCTAATCGATATGCATTGATCGTAATGAATCTAAAAGTTCACGATATTTACGATCGATTGCTTAAATACTAGAAGCTGATTCCAGCAAAGAATATAGTTTCTCGAGGAATTTATTGGTATCTGCACGGTAATGTTCGCGGATTGAAAAGTGCCATAACGTTACTTCTTTCCTAAGAAACTGTAGAGGATGCCCAGAAGACTCGACCTTAACAAAAACTGTCATTTCCTCCAAGTTGGTCCATCTCTCACACTCGTGGTTCGCGATCCGTTCTTCTTCGGTTTCCAATCGATCACCGGCGGATAGAACAATCGATCTGCCGCTGAGAAATGGTGAAAAACTTGAGGAGAATCGAGCTGTAGCCAATTGAACGGAGCCGAGTGACGAGAGGCTGCAACGGGCGGCCGTTACTCCAGAGAAATACCACGAAACACGCGAGAGATGAGCTGGCAGAATAGAAAAAGTGGCGAAACGCAGAGAAAGAGAGTAGAAGGATAGGAGGGCAGAACGATACGATGATCGATCTATCGACAGAAGCAGGAATGTTATCCCTCCTCTATCGACCGGCACGTACCCAGCACTCTCTAATGACACGGCACCGTCCATCTTTCCGCCTTCTCGCGTCCCTGCTAACTCGTCTGGAGCTTCCGTCCATCGTATCCTCCTCATTCAGCCACCTATCTTGCCTCGATCTTTTTTCGAGGCCTCGGTCGATCCACGATATTCGGTTCCACCTTCTGTTTCTCTATCAACGCTCTACATATTGCATCCGCGGCATATGAAATGAATTTTCTGTCAGATTTGAATCGAATCAATGTCTGTTATTCTTTGTCTCGTCGTTAATTGTGCCAATTAGAAGCGAAACTCATCGAGTACATTTCTCGAAGATTTCTTAATTTCAGTATCTGATTAATGTTCATGTTTTTAGAACCAGATAATTTCACTTCGACTTCGTAATAATCAGTGTAATAATAATCATGAAAATTAACTGAATATATACCGTTTTGAAGAAACTATTTGTAGAATTGTATATGAACAAAAAGATAGTGAAAATTTGGAAGTATTCTTGACAAGAGGAGATCGCGAGTAACATTGTACGCTTCTTCCAATCTGCTTTAAAATTTCCGTAACGATACATATATATTAATTATTAATCAGCGTGTTACTACAAGTCTCGTATAGTTCGAGTGGAAACGTGATCGATAATAAGCTTCGAGCCGATAGAGTTTCTCCTCGAATCAGTCGTTAGAGCTTTCCTTTTTTCTTCTTTCTTCGTATTCCAGGCTAACTATCGAATCTTGTAGATCCGAAGACAACGATCGCTCGATTACGATCTAGCAGCTTAGCAGGCTAGCTTAGCTACGCGATGCCGGATAAATTAAAATGGATCTCTATCGAGGGCGATAGCACCGACAAGATCAGCAGTAGAATCTCTATGCGAGACTTAGGCGTGGTTGATGCACCGAGAGCATCGTTAAGATTCACGACTAATTGCTAGAATCTCTTAGTCAAGCCATAACAAGGAGATATTCTAGGTTAGCCGGCCGGCTTACATTCTGCGTCTGAAAGCGCGTATCTGTTACCCGTCGGACATCCGATGCGAATATTCGAATCGACCAGCCGATACAGCATCGAATTTCGAGGTTACTTGGCCGCGTCCCGCCATCGATATATTCAATTATATCGCGGCGAACGGATCGATCTCGGCCGACTGACAATACCACGGACCGCATTCTCCTCTTGCCTCGTATACTTTCACGCGAATGTTAATGTCGAGTCGTACTGTTGCACTTGTCAGATTTATTCAAACTATGTGCGAGACTTTGTGCTTCTGTTATCCATCCCATTATAATATGTATTTCCAACTTGTGGATGGTATAAAAAGAAGATAAAAGTATAAAACCGATAGTTGTGAAATTTAGATTTTTTAGACACTAAGAAGTGCAAATTTTTATTTGCGACAACTACGAATACTATTAAACTTTGATATAGTATGTTCTCAAATTAACATTAAAGCTGTAACAATACTGTAAAATATAAAACTATAATAACTATACGTTAAAACTGCAAACTATATCAGAATTATAAATGCTTAGTCTGCGGAAGAATTGATAGAAAATTCAAAGGTGCAGAAAGGTACAGAATAACGCGCGATATAACTTCTTCAAAATTCCAAGAACTCAAGGAACCCGTACATATTGCAATCTCCTCACGATTCATAACCAAAAGCTGACGCACGAATAAAAGAAGAAAACCTCCTCTCCTGTCTGTCCCCGATGTGCAGGAGAAAAACGGGAGCATCGCGTCAACCGGTGGCACGACCAGCACGAAATTCCAATTTTACTTTCCGACAGCGGGTACCCAGGCCGGAACGCGGACAGAGGGTATCCGGGCCAAATTTGAATGAGTTGGTGTAGGGAGTCTGGGCTCGCAGGCCCGTAATTAAAGCAACGTACGCGAGTTGGGGCCCTGGGACGCGCGATACATCAACGTGTCCGAGTGATTACGGTGCTGGTAGCGAAAGGCTGGCCCTATCGTGAATTAAATCTTATTCTCAAGCAGGCTGTAAAGGGTAGACCAGTATCTGGGGGGGCTTGTTTTTCCTGCTAAGTGTATACACAGCCGCCTGGTGTCCCATCCTCTTGCACGGTATCTCCGGAATGGACGTTTTTAAAGGGCCACGCCGTCTAATCGAGTGAAAGTGGCGAGGTAAAGAGAACGCGCCGAAAATTAGTTTTCGATTAACTTTTTCGTGGCAGCCAGTCAGCCAGGCTGGTTGCTCGTGCACCGTGGAAATACCTGAAATGATGATAGTGCCGAGCAGACGCATGATTTGCATGATTCCTCGGTAAATCTGTCGGACTCGATTTGACGGAACGCGGCGAGCTTCGTGAACGATCGCGAGATTGCTGAACCGAATAAACCGGCTTTCTTTTTCCCTTTATACACCGACGTGTTTTTATTTAGAAACTTCGCTTTAAACGATATACGCTATCGATCAGAAATTTCGAATCACTTTTTTAATTGTAGTTGCATCGAATCTTCTGTTCATTTTGTTATTAATTTGGAATTAATGTTGTTCGATATCGATGATGATATTATTCTGTATTAATTTTTCACTCGTCAGATATATGCCATTGATATCATAACTTAGATATGAAATAACGGAATGCTAACCTAGCTTTCTTTTAAATTCATTGAGTTTTAGAGAGCATATAGCAATTCCATACTCAGATATTTAGATAATATTAACGTTATAATTTAGAAATTATGCTTCCTTATCCTGGAACGCAAAACCTCGCAAGTTCTAATCAGCGTGAATTAATTAACGAAGATTTCAACGAAAACGAAAAGTAGGGCAGTTCGGCTGGATTTCCTCGGGAATTTCACAAAGTTTATGTAGGATAAATTCCTCGATCAACGAGATTGAACGTAAGACAAGATAAGGGAGAAAATTCGCGGGTGATGATAAGTTTCGTGGGAAAACTCGCACGATCGGTAGTCGACGTTGCATTGGAACATCGTTACAGAGTAAACGTTTAATTTGTATCGATGCTTATCGACGCGCTATCAGTGCAACTATCGCGCCAATGGGTAGCAGCTTTAATTGCGGAACAAGTGATACACGTTTTGTAGAACATGCTACCTGCCTTTATCACCGTTTCTATGATACATCGTGTGGCAATCTTCGTTTAAACCGTGCTCGAAACCCTCTGTAACGATCGTTTGCTATTTGGAATTACCGTCGATAGTATTAAAATTGAAATACCATCCACGAGATTCGACGTAAACGTTCTATCGGTATTCGTTTGAAAATTTTTATTAATCGAATACAGCAAAATCAATTAGATTCAGAGTTGCGATTAGAAATGTACAGTATGCGATTAGTATGTACAGAAATTATTAGATAGAGTATACAAGTTAAAAGAGGTAAAAAGGTATTCAAAGATTCGTAGAAGCTGCATGCCTCATTTTACAAAACGTCGATTTATGGTACTCTCTTTCTTTACACGAGATTAAGCAAAACTTTCTTATTGAATCATTACACTCGAGGCTGATCCAGCGTGATTTCTCTGCTGATGAATTTCATTCTTTTCCCACTCTTACTTTCATGTTTGTTTGCTCATTCCGATCATCGATCTCGATTAACATCGCTTCGACTTCCTTTTCACCCACGTAAAAGTACGCTACAATCGTCGTTTTCTATAAACTTCTCTATTTCATTATTTACGTACACAACTGATATTTCATTCGATATTCTCAAAGATCCAATATTTGATTTTCATTTATCATAAGGAGGTAGGTATCATAAAATCAAATTACCAATAATAATAAAATTTATAACTTCATCGCTCTTCTCCAATTTTCAATTTCTGAAGTTGATCGATGTAGCTTTCATCCGACGGTTCGGCGACAAATTCAGTCGCTAAAATTCATATCAGAGTTCGTCGTGCGGATCGATTCACCGACTCGGTTCGATTTTAATTAATCGAGTGGTGAATAGCTGCGCGTTTCGATAATTAATCGCGCGCATTCGACGGGGCGCGTCGCTGAAAATCGATACCCGAGGCGAACAGCCTTCGAAAGCGTGCACGCGCGTGCACCGCAGGAATACCGGACGAGTAAGTCGCTTACCGTTACCGTTAATCGATGTCTCCGAGCGTTACGTTTTACTCTTACTAATCCCCCAACGAAAGTCCACGACGACGTGCACGAACCACGAGGTAGATAAACTCTTAGCCGAGCGGGCAATTACCGGATCCCCTTCTCGTCCTTTGCCATCGAGTTAATAACTCACGTTTTAAGAGGCGGCCTAGCCTCTGCATAGAACAGTTCGTTAATTGCTTTTCACCAGCGTTTTCACGGTATTCTGCTTCCCCTTTTCTCTATGTATGATCACTCTTTGTGATCCTAGATCGGATCCTTGTTAACTTAGAATCGTATTTAAAAAACTGATTATTATCATACTTGATAGCTACAAGTTTATGTTTATTTTTTACTTAGCTTACCAAGTTTTTAGTGATGTATTTGATGCAAGTATCGACACTTGCGAAACAATTTTTCATTTCGATTTTTTTAGTAGATACAAATTTCGAATTTTATCGAATCGAGCGTCGATAGCTGTAAAGAGATCGTCGAAACTAAACACAGATATCTAAGAAACGAAAGCTCATTTGGTAAAATCCTATCAACGTTTTGCAATGCACGAAGAACTCTACAATTCGTACCTAGTGTAATTTCAAAAATGATTTTCATACTCATACTTTTCCCTGCTCGGAATTAATTAATGTAAGCCATGGCTTACGATATAAGATCATCGGTAATCGAGAAAAAAACGACAAAATTCCTACAAATTCTCGAGAAACTCGCAGTTTAGCGAACGCCAATGTCACGTAGCAGCTTCACCTCTCGCCTATTCCATGGCGAAATGAAGCTAAACCAGAGGAATTTGGCTTAAAATCGCAGCTAACGAATCGTCCACGTTCCATACAGAAGCTGAAGAGTCGCATTTCGAGCAAAGTACGGAGAATGTCGAAAACGTGGCTGTTTAACCCTCTGAATTGGAGAGGAAATGTCGCGATATCGAGGTAACGACCCGAGTCTAAATAATCAGCGTCGAGGCAGAGAGTTCTCTCGACGAGATTTCACGGAAGTCGTTTCTCCGGCGAGCTTTTAATTACGAGCGTGGTAGCTGAACGCCATGACGACCCTTTCCCTCGATACGATTATCGTCCGAGACGACTTTCGGGAGAGACTGGCCTCTCTCTGCGACGAAATTATATTACACGAGAAACGAATATACAGCTTCGTCCCGAATTCGAGTCGGGACCCCGTCTCTTCTTCGACGATTATACGATCGCTTAAAACTGATGGTTTACGGCCGAAAATCGTTCCACATGCGGATGGCGAGAGTTCTGGGCAAAAGTTGTCGAGGGTCCTCCGCGGTGAAATGATTCGAAGTGGCGTAGGACCGTGTTCATGACCGACTTCGACAGTTGATGGCCTCTCGCCACGAAATTACGCGTAATAACACGGTATTGCTGCCATTAAGCGGAAGCTGGCTGGGCGGTTACGCGTTGGTGAGACGCGAACTGTGTTTGGCACGTTCTTACGCTTCGAAGATTTATTTTCCCACATTTATCTTCTTTGTGCGCGAGCGTTATTTTGCTGGTTTAGTCGTGGCTTTTGGGAGAATGGCGTGTGAAAGCGAGAGTGATTTGGTAAACGTGAGATAGATCGACAATGACAGCACAATGGCGTTAATGAAAATGGATGCGATAAGGTTACGGATATTTATGTAGTTTAGAGAAACGTAAACGAATACAAACGTACTGTCCTACCTATTTATCTATTCTCTGTTTGACCTATTTTCATCTCTTTTACGTATGTATTAAAGACTCTTAACACCTTGAAGTTCTTCCAAAATGCACACAAAAAGTCAAAGAGTTTGAGAAACTCTCGCGTTTCTGAACTTCCACTTCCAAAACTAACGCGAACTTTCCATGCGTGCGTCTTGAAAACGCACAATTTTCCGAGGCAATTTCCCCTGACAAGCTCGCAGACACGCGAGCTACGATTTCCCTTCAAGATGGATCCTCCCATCCAACAATAGGCACGAAAGTAAAAGGAAAACGATGGAGCAACCCTATCTAATGCGAGGAGCCAGACGGTGTGTGGCGTTCCATCGCTAATTTGGAGAAAGTTGGAAGCATAACAGCGATTATCGGCGTTGAATGGACAACTCGCGGACCTGTACGTGTACTCTCGACAATACTGGTCTCTATGTGGATCTCTCTCGAGGGATATTATCCCGCTCTTTCGCGTCCAAATGGCAGGGAGTGTGTTCGCTCGCGCGCGTATTAAGAGCAACTCGCTCGTTAGTTCCGTTTAGAAGATGCTATCGTACACGTAGACGTACACGTTATACCACAGAGAAAGATAGAGAGAAGGGGCATTCTCCTTGCCTTTCTTTAATTAGTCCTTGCGAGGTAGGTGCAATTAAATCTGCCTTGCCTACCCGCCGTGCCATGATAAATTCGTCGGCCAAACAATTAGGTGCCGTGCTAGAGATTAATAATTTTAATCCGACTCGACTGGTAAACGCAAGGGACGGGAACGATCACGACCTCGGTTATTTCATGCTCGTTCGCCGATTCCTTCCTGAAACTCGTCGACCATTCGGCGAATTAACAAATCGTCAGCGAAGGTTACGAAAGATGCGAAATTTAATATATACTTGAGCGGCTATGCAGCTGATTATTTTTAAACCAATATATCGAGAATAAATTATTTGATTCGTTCACGATTATTTAATCGGTATTTTGTCTATAATTGTAGGAATGCGTATCTGATTTTTATTATTACGAAAGTTTTAGCCAAATTAAATTCAAGAAAGCTACATTTACAAATATTTTAGACAATTTATATAGATAGGTATACCTACTTATTTGTCTTCGTATCATATCATTCTAATTATAAATCATACGCAGACAACATATATTATATCAAGGTGCGCATTAAAGCTCGGTAATTCCATTATTAAAAAGCCAGCGAATTAATTAACACATATAATAAATGATTGTAGTACACGTGATGAATGTAAATTTTCAATTAAAGTCAAGACATTTCTAATATCAAAAAATCTGCCGAATTAATTAACACAACTAATAAATAAATAAACGATCAACCTAAATTTTTGATCGATGCGAAGATAGTTCCAGTATTAAAAAGATATCGAATTAATTAACACGTGTAGTAAATGACGATATAAGCGACGACTCTAAATTCTCGATTAAAATCGAGAACATTTCCACGAAACAATTTCGAAGTAACATTCCCTGGCATATTCCTCTATCCGCGATGTTCCAGCTGGTTTTACATCCTTACGGAGGACACGTCGTGTCCAGCGGTAACAGTGTACACACGGTTAGACCGATCCAGGGGCAAGGATCGGGTACATGGTCCTTCAATTTGCATAAAGCGTGGGTATACCCGTTCCAGCTTCGCGAAGATGCCGTTCGAGAGATGCACCGGGTCGCGACGAACAATGCAAAGAGAATGCGTGTACCGGTGCACCTGTCCGTCCCGCTTCGACGTAACTTTAATGTGTAACTTCCGCCCACGCGTGCTCGCCTCGAACAAGCGCATTCGCGCGTATATACCCGCGTGGCTCAGGTGTTCTTGGCCTCAGTGAAAGTATCGCCGTTTCCGGCGCGACACCGTCCACCGTGATTACATCAGTTTCGACCATTTCTTATTTCATATGCTAATTACAGCGAGCCGTGCCAACTGGTCCGGAATTTCAACGAAAACGAAGAAGCTTCTCAAACGAGACTGTCTTAAGCGAGATAATCAAGAGATTCCCGAGGAGCTTGTTATTTGAATATTATCGTAGGAATTTGTGTTATGCGATTGTAGAGAGGATGTGTAAGCGATACGAGACAATTTCAACGTCAAAGTAGAATTAAGATTAACGTTAGAAATGCTAGTGATTAAACGCTTAAAATTCGCGATAGTAAGAGCGCTTCTCTTTTGTGTTCTAATCTAAATCACGCAATCCTTCCACGCGTCTCTAATATCTCGAAAATCGTAATCTCGTAAGAGCAGTGACAATAAATATAATAAATGTAATAAACTGGCAGTAAACACGGAAGATCGCAGAAAAATCTCACCGCCATGTAATCAGAGTGAAAATTTGAGGATGCTGCGGAATAATTAACGTATCAGGAACATCGTCTAATTACCGGCATCTTTGCGTGATGTTCCTTCATCGTCAACGATCGTCCACGTATCGTTTACGTTTTTTAATGACATAATCCAGCGTCATTCATGCGACGGCGTCTGCGTTGATCGTTTTACCTGGTTCGAGGGATTAGCTCGCTGGCGCGCGATCATTATGCAAATTGAATATGTTTTACTTTAATTGTAGGAGGCAGGCGTCGAACGCGCGTATACGATGATCTTTGCGATTTCTCCTTTACCACGGATACCTGTCGGCGTTTACTGATCGGACACGAGCCAGTGATTTTTGCTCTATAGCCACGTGAAAGCTCGCATGTTTGCTCTGTCAGCCATTTTTCTGCTTGATGCGATGATATTTCGCATGCACGGTATACCGGGACGCGATGAGAAACCGCGATAATACTCGTTATTTATTAATAATGTATTAATTCGTCACGCCGTGAGTAAAAAGACGAGGAAGAAGAAAAGAGAAAGAAAAAGAAATAGGAGAGAAAAAAAAGAGGAGAAGAACTAGCAACCAGACTGTGTATTTGGTTTTGAGGAACAGAGGCGAATTCGTCCGGAGAAAATGGGCCGAGCTCTATGAGAATTTCAACGACACCGATGTGAAACCTTTACAACCGGAAGTCCGAGCGTCGGGTGAAAACGCGCGATTCCTCGCGCGCCTCTTTTTATGGATTGCCTTGATCCGGCTCCGAGAGCCTATAAGGGAAAAAGAAAATCGCGTACGAGTTCCGAGTAACGCCACTCCCGTTTTCAGGCTCGAGAGCCTCGGAGATAACGCCTCGATCATCACCTATGACCTCGACTCGAGCTTCGAGAGTGGACATTTATCGCGAATCGCTCATTCGAACTCGTCCCTAAGCTCGCTTCTAATAGCCAGCAGCGTTTTAGCACGCACGCCTACTACCGCTTCTTACGCTGCTTCAAGATAATTACCGCCGATTAGCTGAGAGAAATCGTTCTCCTATGGGAGAACACTTGTGAAGCTCGCATACAAATGGCTGGTAATCGGAATTTAACGTACAGACGGAGGATGCATGGAAATAAAGGAGAGGCGCTCGTTGTCTCACTGAATCTTTGCTTTAAACGAAATGGAAAACGAGCGACGATCCTCTCGGTATTTTCTGTAGTTTATTTCCTGTTTTGTCCTTCGAAAGCAAACGTTAGAGGATAAGAGTAAATATTATTGGCAAGGTATTATCCTTCTTGGCTAAAATATCCCATTTACCATTTCGAGACTGAAGAAGGCTGAAGTTTTATCGTTTCCTTTGTACCGTACGTCTTTCTTCAGCCTATTTAAAGTATTCTTAACCGTTCTTTCCTAAAGGTCTATATAATGTAGCGTATAGGAATACGTACGAAAAGTATTTGCACGTATTTCTACTTTCGAGTGTCATTCTTTGTTCTAAACGTGTCATCTATTATCGTACTTTCGTGGCGATCTTCCATCTTCTTGGTTCCTAGGTTTAGAGACTGGGAGATCGAGGACGGTGGAAAAGTCGACGGATCTCTCTTAAGAAGGTCGTCTGGTGAACGCCATGGGCGTCGGCGTTGCCTGCAGAGAAGCTGAAAAACTTCAACAAAGCCAGAGAAGGAAGAGACGAAGAAAACACAGACACGGAGAAACAGATAAAACCGATGTTTGAGGAATCGATCGGAACGATCTTAGAGGCGTGGACATCGTCTCGTAGGTGGTTTTCCAAGTGAGAAATACCGAAAAAACAGGAGCTATGCCAGAGCCACGAGGAGATATTCGGATTTGAATCGATGATTGGCAAGGTTAGATTCTAAGTGGCGACCGTTTTGTCTCGGTAGAAATCTCGCGTTACCATTTAGAGCAAGCTGCTGCTGCTGGTACCGGTAAAATTTATGGCGGGCGGTGTATGACTGTTAGAAAGGGTGTTTCCACGACGGACGATGCATTTTAATGGCGACAAGGCCGGTTGGCCGGCTATTGCGCCACGGAGATGTATAGCGTCTACGTTTTCTCGCGTATCGTCCACACTCGAGCTGATTCGTCCGACACGAGTCTTTCTCTGTTCTTTCGAATTAATCTCTCTCCCAGGATTCTTTCTCTCAGATTAACTCGGTAAACGATTACAAGATGCGACGACGAGTTTCTACGGGTTTCTCGAATAGAAATTGCCCTAGGTATTAGTCCACGAAGATGGTAACGCTGGAGAAATTCTACGATTGCTTCCTGGTCGTTTCTAGCCGCTATTACTCGCAGGAGAGTTGCATATTATGTGTAAACAAAATAAATAAAATATTCTGCAACGATCGTGATTTTTTAAACGGATACTTCCCTCGTGGAATAAGATATACAACCCTGTTCATGAGTGCGACGCTTAGGACGATTAGGAGAAGATATTCCTCTATTTCCTGAGCTTCGCGTTATTCAAACGGATATCTCGATCGGTAAGAAACCTCTACTACAACGCAAGCGATACACTACGGAATATCGTGGATGGATCTTCGATCGATCGCGACAAATGTATCGCTCGGGAGATCGTAAATTTATGAAGTAGCACGATGGTAATAATTGGTGTTATCACGGGTACATCGCTATAAATCTCAACCCCGATACATCCAACTAATCGAACTATGTTCGAACATAGGACGATGAATACTTATAGATCGATTCAAGAATTATATCGTTCAATTTCAATGATATTTTATTCAAAACTGAAATGTCTTATGACGTTTATGAGATATTATATTGAGAAAGACAAACATCTTAATAAAAGGTAATTGATGATTGTGTATGGATGGGCGGAATCGTAAAAATATATTTTTGAAGCGACCTGTATTCGCACGTGGCAACGCTCGCGTCGAGGCGGTACGCGATCAATGCCACGCAATATCGCGATCGTTCGCATCATGCAGCTCGATCTTCGATCGCGATCGCGCGATCCAGCTTGCTACAGGGGGTAAAAGTGACCCACTTCGGTTCGTGCACGAGACCTCTGTGCCAGCGTACACGCATTCATTTTTACAGGGTGATCACGAACGCGTTTGAAAATTCTTGCGTAAGTCAAAAGTAATACGTAATCTGCCGATGTTTATGCGTTTATAAGAAGTCTAAAGATGTCAGAACATCCAGAATAAAGGGAATATTTGAAATGTAGTACTTACAGTATTTAGTAAACGAATCGAAAATTTCTTTGGCCTTCACTTTTTTAGTCGTGTTCATAGAAATATTTTACAATTTACGTAAACGTCCACAGTCTGGTAATACAATTTCTGATCTCCAACGAGTTTGTCTCCTGCGTGGTTCAATGAACGCCTGTGCGCAGGGTCAAAGAACATCGGAGGACATCGAACGCATTAAGATACAAGTTGGAAATATAAATCTATTTTTAAACGATGTTAGAGAATTTTCCTTGACTTTCGTCAACGTCATAAGAGGCTAAAGTAAAAGTACAAAAACGTATATATCATGGATACGATCTGAACAGGTAGTCGATTATTTACGAGGATGTCGCCGTGATTCGTCTTACGCGATTTGCCACAGTGTAAATATTAATTTAACCCCGCGGTAATCGTGATTTTCGCCGACATTACGAGCGGAGTCCGGCAAGATCGGCGACCGCACGAATGAATCAATAGCCAAGCACGACGCACCGTTATTACGCGCTCGTATTAATAACGAGCATTAACAGACGATACGCACCGCGGCCGGCTGCGTAAAACACGTAATTACACCGCGATATTAATGATCGCCATTAATTCCACGCTGAAAATCGTCGACCGTTGATGCTCGACGCCACCTAGAAACCGGCTTTCGATTGACACACATTCTCTCGCCCGCTCGCTCGCGTACCAAAGAGCCCATGGTTCGACTCGACGATCGGCCACGTTCCCGCTAATTGTTTTCCGCGAACTGTCTACCTCGAAAATTTATACTCTCCGCCTCGATGAGGACGAATGGTACACTGGTACCCGAAAGTATTTAAACACTTACCATAGAAAACATTTATGTCGATGTTGGGTGTATCATACAAAACATATCGGTATTTCTTTAGCACTGTAACGAGGCACGGCTGCGATAATTATGTTGGTAAAGTTTGAAATCAATCTAAAAATGTATATACCGTAGCATCGATAGTGATATATCGATAGTGGTACAAACTAAAAAATATAAGTCGTAGAGGAGAAGCTTTCTAAGCCAGTGTTGTCGTAAAGCTAAGGTAAGGTTATAATGGCGTAGCTGTCGTCTGACGCAAAACTGATGGAATTGTAAATATGCCGTTTTACATGATAAAAGTAGGAACACAATGTAGACTTATCCTAATTCTAAAATTCTATTCAATGGAAGTAAATCTGAAATTTTGTCAATTGTGCCACTATCAATGCCAAGCAGCGATACAGAATATATGTACATACATTTCGAGTATACATACATTTCTTCCAAACTTCATCAGTATTATCACGTCAATGCTAATGAAATTTCAAAATGATTCGTGTAACTCTCATAATAATTCATAAAAGGTGCCTACAAAACTTCGAATACTTCCGTATATCTGTATATTATAAGTAATCGGTAAGATCGTCGATTTGTTTCTCGATGAAAAAACGTTATTATCTCGAAAGGCCGATCTCCATTTGGAACGCTGACTTCTCGCGATTTCAGGCGTTCTCCGGATACGAAAAAGAACCGTTCGCGAAAAATTCCGCGCCATTACCGATTAATTGCTGATATTTTACCCGAAACATGGGCGAACTAACGGCCAGGAGATTGGATTTTTCTCGGTGGCCACCGATAATTGTTTTTACTTCTCCCTTTTTTTGTAGAATCTCGCGTGCTTTATCGGCCGGAGGATTTCGGCGAGCGGGAATATTCTTCTGCGGACCACCTCGAAACCGCTTTACTGACCGGAGGCTGTGCGTGTACAATTGTTGGCACACATTCGACGCCATGGCGAGACGATCGGATCCGGAGGATTCAACCGGTTCGCCGGAATCGATTTTTTCTTGCTTGAACATCGCGGCTCGCTAGTCTAATTAACCGGCTCGTTCGCTCTCTGGCGCCATCATTTTATGCTTTTCCGTTGTCCCCCGTGCAATCCGTGAGTTTTATGAATGCAGATTGTTGTACTGGAGAAACAGTAAAAATTTCATGTCTTCGCCAGCATGCTGTAAAATATTCAATACTTTGGCAGATAATATGACTGTGCTGACGCAAATTCATATTTTTATAAGTACAGCTGAAGAAATAGAATCTAAGCAGAAATTTGTCCCATCTGCTAAATATTTTGCTAAGCACTCTATTTTGAATATTTCATACATTTTTCGTAAATACATAAAAATCGGCGGTCTACACATTACGCATCATCGTTCACTGTTTTGTATATCTTTCTAATCCACTTTATTAAATCGTAAAACAAAAGCGCACCAGTTGCGTCGCTAGCGTTATGTACAATCAAACGATCTTTAGATAAGATCAGAAATTTTTAGATAATTACACGGAGGCAACGTTGGTGATGGCGAATATGTTGAACCTATTCTTCCTAGAAGCTGCATTACACGATTCGCTATAAACTAGAATCGCGTGTAGGGAAACGGTATTGGAAAGTCGTTGCTCTCAGCATTCAGCGAGGCGCACCTACGCGACAGTTGGGGTCAGGTTTCGAGGAAATGCCAATCAACGATCGATCAACGATCACGCGTTTGATTCGAGTTCGATTCACGATCGCGAAGGGACAGAAGAGAGCAGATGAAAATGCGAAGCTCGTTCGGCCGTGCCTTCCCACGAGCGCGATGTCTCCCGTTTCACTTGGCACGGTCGATAGCTTCGTGGCAGCCCTGCTAGACGAGATGTTAATTATTCACGATGATGTATGTATTATTAGCCTTGCAGCGGAACGGACCTGCCGGTTTCGGACCTCGCATTATGTCCGTTTTATGGGAAACGACTCATTTCCTCACCCTGCGTCTTTTCGAGACTCTCCAGGCACGGTAGCAACCCATGCGTCCTGACGATGGGCGTCTATTTGCCTAATCTTTCGTATTTTCTAATCCGACATTACGCGAAGAATACGATCAGAAGTATTGAGACAGCTACTTGCTACATCTAAATATTATGAATACACTAACCGATTAACATATTTCAGATTCTTCGAGTTTCCATCGTGTTAATACGAAGTCTTACGTATGATACACGCTGTACATCATCAGTGAAATTCGGTAGTTACCGTATGATGTACATGATGAATCTTTAATTACGAATGTATTCAGAAAGCGTTAACTAAAATTATTGCTGTAGGTACAAAAGTTTATACGACAGTCGACATTCTTTATTCTCCCTTGAATTCTGGTGTTATTTTTATGGAAGAAAAATTACCGATTTTTAAGAGGATATACATAAGAAGGAACAATTCAGCTACTCCTCTTCCTTATTTTCTTTTAATGTTTCAAGTGCGGCGAATATATACTCGGCACTCGAAGTAATTGAAATCGATTCCTGCAAGGGGCACAGAGTGAACATGTTACGCACAATGCCCGTCAGCGGAACCGTGGGGATTTCAAGAGGCGAACGCAACGAAATCCGCGGGCTAAATTTATTGCCACACCGGGTTTTAACGGGCTGCAACCATTGACCCTTTGCGGTCCCTTGCCAGGCCACCGGTTGGTTGCACTGTAAATAAAAGCCAGTCCGGTGGCTGGTGCCGCGTGTACCGTAAAACAGGGTTACTAAAGTCGTATGCAACTTTGGCGTGCACACGCGCGTGTGTCTTCGTTTCCGTCGCACCGCGTTGCGTCGTATCTTTTAAAGCTCCCATTTGGCCCGTGTACCGTTTGCGACCGGATCGTTTCGTGAATCGTGCCCGCTAATTGGATTCGCTTAAAACGATCCCCTGTGCTACGGCTCATTAATCTCAGATATCGTTGATATTGCGAGAGGAGAGGATTAATGCGAGTTAAGCAGATAAAACATGGAATGGTTTAAGTGATTTTTTTGTAAAGAACGAAACAGTTAAAGTGTAGTATCGATGTTGTAGATTACCTTCCAAAGTAATTATACCGATATCGAACGAGTTGGGCAACAGACAGGACCTTTAACTTTCCTTATTCTTCTGTTTTTTCCAATTACTATCGCCTTTTTAATTAAAAAATAACGGAACACGATACGAAATTCATAATTTGTAACAAAGATAAGAAAAATATATTTCACAGATATTTGAAAACAAATCTGTGAAATGAAACGAGCAAAATGACTCGTACGTCTATTAAAATGAAACGAAGAAGAAATGGGAAAAACTAGCTTCCATTCGGTACACATATCTGTATCGTCTACTTTTCATATTTTACGAGCGGAACAGGCTGGCAGGACATCGTGGCACGCCATTTGGATTCGATCCGACAATATCATCCCCGATCCCATTTATCATGAACCGTCGAGGCACCGCTGGTAGTTTTGCAAGCGAACGGTTCGATAAATTTCAACGCGGCCTCCGATTGCCACGGGAAATAGGGTCACGATCGCTAATGGCCGTATCGGAGATCACTTATTTCCAATCCGATGTTGACAGAAAAGTCGATACCTGTGAATGGAATACAGATTTAAGGGCGGAGCTGCGGCCACAAGCGAACGACCGCTCGTCTACGCGTTCTAATTAGCGTATTTCAACTCGAAATTTCCCGGCGAGCTGCGTGCCTCTGATAATCAGCAATCGTGATGTCCGTGCCTCGCGATATGCATCGAGATTTCGCGACGCACGTGACGAGGGTGTGTATTAGACGCGGTTACTATCATTTCAAATAAGAACCATTTGAGAATTTGCTCAAGTAGATTATGGTCCTATTATGATTAAGAGACGCGAAAGTAGCGAGAATCTAATTTTTTAGCGATCTAACGATGTGTTAATAATAGCGAAAGAATTTTACAGTTGATGATAAAGCTGTCGTCGAATAATACGTCGTCAACGATAAAATCTCATCCGAGAATGCAGTTTTCTATTCTAAAAATCCACAAAGTCCAACTAATTCAATATTATACGCAACACAAAAAAGTTTACTTCTCTAACGTTAGTATTTTTCTGTTGCAATAAAATTTGAAGGAAGACGCCGTCAGCCATCTGTATACCACAAAAAGAAGGAGCTAAATGGAACACGGAAACGAACAGTGGAATGCAAGCTTCCGTCACAGCTCGTAACAGCGGTCTCAATCTATCGCCGGATGTTTTCACAAGAACCCATGTCCCCGTCATTTCCGATCAGGCAATCGAACCATCGCCGCCTATAATATCACTCGATTCCCCGTGGATCGTTTCGCTGTTTGTCGTAATTGACGACCATGCCACTATGTGTCCCACGAGAATTCCAACGATACGTGACGAACTTCTCTTCATTCGTGTCGCGCGTCCACCCTTTCCTCGTCACGCGCTTCAACCTTGTTTACCTTCGTGATAGGTTAATCGGTGGGTTTCAGGCTTAACAATGGTGCACAGCGAATCGAGGTTTCTTTTCTTCGTAGAACCTATTGTTAATTAATTAGCCACTGTCACTTGCTACGTAGCTACCTACTTTTCTTGCGATATATCTAGATGCATACATTTATATGGCGGTATATAGCGAGTAAATTGTGGCAATTAATATTGTAACCTAAAATGAAATTTCAGATTTCAACTTTAGCGACGTAGCATTTAGAAAATATAGGAAGCTCTTGAAATTCAGCTTGTCAGTATTTGTGCAGGAATAAAAACTATAATTAATGAAAGAGCATCGCGCTGTATTTTCTGCACGTCATCGCCGCATCATTCATATTACGAGCTGTACAAAAAACACGAGACCTAGATTTTGTTACATTCAATTATCATATTTATTGTAACCGTATAATCTATTTCATAATGAATTAAGTGGATTTTATAATCCAATGCATCGTATTTCCAGCGCGTCAAGCCCAATATACACGTTGAACATCTTTTATTCTAAAGTAGAGATTACTAATTAGTGATACACCACACTGATATATGTTAAAAAAGTTACCTCTTTTTCTCGTAATTGAGACGTATCGAATAAATCGCGATAACTAATATCTCCGTGCATTTCAAAATTCTAATTTTTGGGTCAACGAAGTAGAAACTACATATAACGTAAACAAGTTTTCAATTTGAAACCGTCTTTCAAAGATTACCAGCCAACTGGATACACCAGCACAACAAGTGCTTTATCATGTTCGTCGATACAATTCCAGGCGTTTTTCACGCGCTGTCGGTCGTTCCTCGAAGGCTAATTAGCCGGACCACGTTAACGACCGAACGCTAATCAAGACGCGAGAAAGCGCCCGTGCGAATTAGCCGCGTTAAACGACCTACGTTTCGCGAATTCGCGTTCGATCTGCCGATTTTGGGTCAAATACTACAAGTATTATCTCTGAGATATAGAGGACAAATCTTTTGTGGTCCAGCGACCGTGACGATGAAATGGTTTAACGGCCTCTTCCGAACCGCAACAGAAATAATATAATAAGTAGAAGAGAGAAAGGGGTCGATGGAAACGTAGAGAGAATCTTTCGCGAACTCATACTACCCATTATGTGTCTCCATTTCAATCAGAGTAACAAATAAGCTGTGGACGTTTATGTAAATTAATATATCTATGAACTAGGTATGTACATCTGCTAAATGAACGGTAGAGTCGTGTATCGTTAAAGTAACGATAAAGTTTCAAAATATTTTATACAACACATAGGTACGATACAAAGATAACAATTTTCTATGGTAAGTGCCCAAATAATTTCGTGAGTCAATACACATTAAACGATGAAGATGCAACAATATAATTTATATAAAATAATTTATATATTGTCGTGTTAATTTGTTCCGTATCGTCTGGCAAAGAACGAAGCTTGAAACTAGAGCGAAATGGTTAATGGTTGGCTGATCAGTAGCGCTCGATTCGAGAACAAAGTCGACCGTATTGTGGTCGACCTGGCTGCTGGTTCCCGGATGAAATTAACACCTGCGACTTTCGATGATAGCGAACTCGGATCGCTCGAGCGCGATATCCAAGGCAAGCGGTGCGATTTAATCGGGACACCTGGATGGATCGTCCGTTCGTTTTCGCTTCTATCGATACCGTACCAAACGATACCAAACGGAACGATATCACCGGTCTTTCTCTATCGCGTAGAACAAAAGGATTTCTCAGTGACTAGGTGAAATCCTGCCAGGATAGTATCACGAGCCAGATCGATATCATACCTTGAATTCATAGTATATCGTATGGATTCACGAAACTCTTTCTCCAAGTTATTGTCTTTGGATCGGCATATAGTAAAGATGTTTGACCTATAGTAATTCTACCTGGCCTAATTATGGACAAAATTCTATAACAAATTAGATGGAGAATGAAATAACAGTTTTTTCACTATATACTATGATTTCAATTTATAGGAAGAGAAAAATAAAGAAATAAGTCCTGTTTGATTTATTGATTTATTTAACGATTGTCTATTTCATTTTAAACATTTCGTCGCTTATATGCGAATATTTCAGTTTGTAAAAGAATAAAAAAATAATTCTCGTTTTCCTCTCCGTCTGATTCTGGTTAAATTACTTACGATATCGTAATATGTACAAGCCATTTATAAGTGTACGACGCTACTAAATTAACTAAACTTCCAACAATACGTTTCACGAAATGTAACACCGGTAACGAGAGAAACGCGGATAACCGTTTCATTTTCACTTCGTCGTCGCTATGCTTTCGAAGTTCTGTTCTCCATCTGCCTTGAGTGGAACAAAAGGATTTCTCGGTGAAACGTAGCGAAGGGGATCGATCGATATCTACATAGCTTGGAAACCTCATAACGCCACATGACTTTACAGTTCTAGACTGGCACGCGTTCTCCAGATATACCTGCTTGTCCTTTAACCTGTGGCTACAAAAACCGTATCCTCGTTCTCGTACCTAATTCGTTTAACGGTGATTCTACTGAATTTTATTCGAAGTGAAAGTGGAAGCTCGCTGTGAAAACTCGGTCGACCAGATAACCCGTGGGACATAGTCGTTAGACAATCAGAAAATAGGGTATCTCTGTTAGCGAAGAAACTCGTGACGAATCGATATAAATCTCCATAGATAGAATCGTTCTCATTCGGGATGCAACGATTGCACTCCGTGCTTTCGAGGAGCAAAGTCATCGTAAGCAATGAAACGACAAGTAGGCGACTGGAACGAGATGAAAGACTGTCTAACCCACTTAAAGAAACACAGACCAGGCAAGAAACGGACGAAAATAAACATCGCACGCGCGTAAAATCGTCATTCGACTCTGTTCCAGCTACTGATTAAATGTCTACAGCGATTACGACAATGACCGAGGTTCGTTCCATCGAACGAGACGCAAGAAGGAGAATCGTAAGTGCAGCTCGAAGTGGGTCGATTCGATTTTCAGAAGGAGCGCGGCCACTTGGTCGTGTGGCACTTTCACTGATTAGCTCTACGCTACTGTTCAAACGCATCGTCCTACCGTCTTCGAGCCATCTGGTCAGCCAGATGATGGCTTTTACAGTTAATCACGGTAACACCGACACTTTCTCGGTGAGATATTTTTGGATTCCACTTGAATATTCGTTATTTTTATATTTTATCAATTCATTGGCACACGTAATGCGTGCTGCCAAAACGGTCTGACACATCGTAGCTATTTCTTATTAATTCGATTCTTACAGTGGCTAGAAAAAGTATTTGCACATATTCTTGGTTTCCAACGAAGCGTTCTTTCGTCAGATATCTCGATCTATTCTTCCATTGCCAGACAATTCTTTACGTTTGAGAAAAAACCTAATTGATTTTTCGTTCGAATCTTACGCGTAAAATTTAAAATATTCAAAGTCGTCTCAGTCCTTTGAAATAAAAGTGAGATTGAGATATGAAAATTCGAGAAATACAGCTAGGCAGAAGACGGAGAAGATGTCTGAAATGGAAGTGTTATTTATTCAAGGAAGATCCAGTTGAATCACGAATTACGAGAATAGAGTAGGGCAACGACTCGTTTCCAGATAATGGATTGCTTGTTTTTGACGCGTGTTTCTTTGTTTCGCGATGGAGATACCTTATTATATAGTCTCGGCTATTTGAAACGACTTAAAAAAACTAGTCTAGACGAGTTCTTCTCTCGTCTAGGTTGGTTCAAGACACGTCAAAGATTTTACGTCAACGAATTAGATACGCTATGATACATATATCAATAATGATAGGGTAAACTACGCAAGATCAGACTAGCTTGCAAGAAAGAGGAGATTCTGATAAGTTTTACGAAAATAATCCTACGATCCCGTCATCGTAAGGACAATATTCGCGAGTTCTCTCAATTTCGCTTCTCTCTTCGACAGCTCTTTCAACGAATTGCTTTCTAACGACGTTGGCCAATTTCGATACGCATGCTTTCGTGTCGAATCGAGTCGAATGCATCTTTACAGCCAAACGATTTCTAACTCGACTTTAAACTCAAATATACCGACTATGTTTTCCCTTGACAATCGTTTGTTCGATTTTCTAACGACGCGGTGTCACGTCGTCAACTCTTTCGAATTGAATCGAATGAAACGATAGAAACAGGTGTCCACACATGTACACATGGTTTCTGTTCCACGAGACACGAGAGCACGATGTTCCGACGCCGGCTGGGAGAAAGTAAAAGGCACAATAGATATTCATTGTACGCGTTAGAAGGCGGCGGGTTACACGATCTCGCGCGATTTATTGCCCTGTACCACGGCGTTTTTCCGTTCCGACCTTCTCCATCCTCGTTCCTTCGCCATTTAGAACGATGAACGTTGCAACAGCATTGAAATTTAACAACTAATATAATAAAAAATATTTGTACGGTGAATCCAAGGAACAGAAAATTATGTTCATCGGCGTCATTCGTGATTCATAAATGAAACTCGAATGATATATCTAATGAATATTCATAGATGTCACATTTCACATCTTTTATAGAAAATCAATTTTAAGATTTAATATATGTATCATCAATCAATTTCACATTAAAGCTATCTTTTCATTTGAGTTTGAGGATAAATATATGCTACGATCATGAACATTGAAAAAGTACCGATAAAAAATGTTTCATAGAAAATAGCCGTAAGAAGTCTATGAATTAATAAATCATTAGTTTTTGAAACATTGAATTATCTTTTTTAACCCGCTTAAAGAGCTACTGAATTTCATCTATGGATCAAGGTACATATAACGATGAACCATGTCTACGTCATTCAGAGTCATATGAAATTTTATTGTCACACGAATCACCATCGAAGTAATTTATTGGTACCGTATGTCTTCCGAGGACGTCGCTTTATAGACTCCTGATTACTTCCGGTGATACATTCGTTCGCGAGCGACTAGTCCGCGTCGATTACGCGGCTCGATTTTATCGTGATATATTTATTTGCGTTTCCGATCTGTTCGCGAACCGGTTTGTCCAACAATGTACAACGAGAATACTACCACGTAGCCAGCTGACGATTTATATAATAAAACCGATCGATCTGAATGAATCACGGACTCTATTTTTGTTTTCCATCTTGATTTATGCTGTATATTGACGGAGTGGTTTTTAGAAAATTTATGGAGATGGATAAGTGGTTTGAAAAACAAAACTGACGTTAATCACATTATGGTAGTCGATTTATATTCGATAGATCACAATTATCTAAACACTAGAATATCCATTTATTTATTTACTTATCTACTAAATCACGGGCTCTAGCTCGATGGTACAAAGAAGAAGAGGAGCTACAACAATGAATAATGGCTGTACAATAAAGAAAACAAAAAAAAAAGATATAAATATATAAAAAAGAAGACGGTCAAAGGAAGTTAAATTATGATAACACGTCAGAAATGAAATAATTGCAATTTTCATTGCATTGCTGCGTCGTCTGAACATATAATAAGATCCAGAGAACAGATAGATTTGTTCGGAGATACTACTCGAATAGTTGCATAATTTAGTGACGGGGTCACTAGATCTAAGATCACTCGAAAAGAAGTTAATCCGGAAAACCAAAAAAGCATTAAAGCTAACATCAAACTTACAAAGTCCAAGTAACACATTTTAAGTAAATCAAAAATTTCAAAAAAAAAAAAAAGAAAAAATTTTCCAACTAGAATCCTAATTCGAATCCTTAATATAGAAATCAAAGTCGAAGACTCTATCAGAGTTACTAACTCAATGAAAACATCTGTGTTCGAAGAACAGGCAAGCTAATTATGCACGATCTGTCCGATTTCCATTAGCGAGGGCTTCACGAGGCTCGTCAGACCTTCATTTTTGTTATTCGGAAGGCGTGACTGATTCACAGGAATTAAGTCACTTTCGTTTTAACCTGCCTGAGAGGAATACCAACGATAAAGTGGTAATTCGTGTTATAACAGCCACCCTACTTGGGTTCGTGTTAAACACGTCGCAGAAAATTGCTGGGAATTCACGAACCTGACGCACGATATTTCTTCGTTTCTCAACAAGAGTGGTCGGATTCGGCAGCCAAGTAGGTCGTACGTCTGCTTTTAGAAGTATCCTCTAAGAACGCTGCTAATAAACGTTCTAATTGCGCGATCGTTAATGTATTTCGTGAAAAAAAAATTTACGAGCTTCGTGGTTCGCGTTTATTATTTTTTCTCACGATTTCTATCCGCAGTCGAAGAGGATTGAAATGTACAGAGAGATGCTGTATGGAAGAAACAGTATTATTCCGGCGGGAATTCGATAAACTCGCCAACCAGAATTTTTTTCAGATTCACGAAGTCAATGAGCACGAAAGCTAGCCGGAGCAGCTGTCGGTTCGAGGAAAATTTTCCTAGTAAAAGATCGGTAACCTAGTTCGCGACATTCCGCGATGTCTCCGTGTTATTATGCGTTCCTCGCGGAATGTTTTTGCCCACGCAAGAAAGTATCTACATAAGAAACAGTGATCGACAGATGTTCCAACGAGCTTCGTAAAAACGAAGAATCTCCAACCTGGATTACAATCGCGTTTCGTGTCTGTTAGTCACCGCAAGTTTCTTGTGAAAAACTTTCGTGTATATTAAATATCAACATAGAAAAGAAAATTCTGAGAACAAGCTGAAACGTTATGTCGAGTGTCGGAACATGACGCAGAAAATTACAAAATATTAGGTCATTCTCTAAGTAATATCATTTACGTGTAATTTGTACAAGATATGTAATTTCAAAACTTTAAAAAATGAAGTTCACCGTGTATGAAGATCAAAGGAGGAAAACAGTGTGTAAATAAATATTTGTCAATTTTAACGTCGCTTTGTAATCGAACAGAAGATTTTCATGCGACACGATGAAAAATGAAAATAACCTGTTAAGCCTAAAGATGTTACTTTTTCAAGAATACTTGATAAGTTAACGGAGTTTTGTGGAAACAAAGATACGATTACTAAGACACCTAGTATTTTTAACATCTCTATAAATATTACAAGAATTTTCAAAGGGATAATATACACGTGTCTAACTTCAAAATCAAATACAAGGAATAATCTTACTCGTGGTAAAGTCCAGTTAAGATCAAATAGAAGACAATGTTACGGAATGGTCGTCTAAAAAAATAAAAAAAAAGCCGAACTCACCGATTTGAAGCAGCTCTCACGTTCTGCGAAGCGGAGCATTCACCCTTTCTTCATTCTTCATCCATTCCTCTGGATCCAGGATCCTCGACAAAAACCTCTGGTCCCCGCGAGAACCCAGACACTGGATCTTCTTTGATCACGATCACATGTGCCACTGAACTCCGAGGAACCACCCCGTGTGTCTGTTCTTCTGGTCGAAAGGTGAAATCCAGTCGAATCCAGTCTGACTGGATGACTGGACGCCTCTTGGATGATTCACCTGTTGACTTTTCCACGGAAATCGATTCACCGTCTACGATCTCGAAGAAGAGAAGAAGAAAGAGAGAGAGAGATAGAGAGAGAGAGAGAGAGAGAGAGAGAGAGAAAAAGAGAAAGAGAAATTGAGACACGTTTCGACTACTGTTCCTAAACGACGTTCAATTAGTATCGGATCGATCACGATCGATCGTTCCCTTCGTGTAACTCCGAACGGTCGATCATCCACGATCGCAGTCACGTTTCACGGCTAGATCCTCGGGTTGAATGGGAGCTCGATCGATATCAGACTCCGTTGATCGGTCGGTTGATCGCGATCCACGGAGGCAGAGACCACGTCGGGCTCCACGTGCACGCGGTTCGACTACCGGTCGGGCTTTGAGGATCGGCTGATTGCGTCCAGCGTGGACGAGGAACTCGTGGTAGAGAGTAGGGAGCCGCGTGCCTGCAGAAACCACGTGCCGTCTCCCGCCAGGAATACCGGCTTTGATTTCCAATCTCGCTCGTGTCTTTTAATAAGAGGCTATTATCGAATCAAATATTTCGAACTCCATTGTCTTCGTGTCTTCTTCGTAAAAATAACTTTAATAAATCAAATTTCTAAAAATGTGTCCAATCTTGCCTTGGTGTCTGATTTAACGAACCAACGTTACTAAATCAAATTCTCGAAACTCTATTGTCTCCGTTAGAACAATGTTCGCATGTGTGGTTACGACATGTCTGGAACAAGGTTGAGAGCGATTGTCGTAGTTAGACAATGGTTTAAAATGGTCTATCAAGATATGGTGAATCGGAATAAATTATGAAAATCGTTACAGGCACGAGTGACACGTGCGATCAACACGGCACGGCGCGCGAACCAACACTACGAGCGACGCCGACCCGAGGTTTAACAATCGCATCGACACCGATGTCGCATCGAGGACAGACGAAACGAAACGTAAACAGCCGATAGCGGCACAAGCTTGAACGATCGAAAGGAAAATCCGTCGCGGTTAATTTCTTCGACTAGGAAAACAATGCGTGATTGGAGTTATTCGTGCGACCTGTTTCGACGATTCGACCGAACGTAACGATAAGGGAGGACGAAAGGTTAGTTTATCGAAGTACACGGTTGTTCGAAATACCTTTTGGACATATCGAACGGGGAGAACAGGGACAAAGAATGGAGGAAGAGAGAGGCGGAGAAAGGGTGAGGCAGGGAGGCCGTTATACGACGCAAAGAGAAGATCGTAGATATATTTACGTATGTAAGGTATACGTATATGTACGTAACTGCCTACCAGTACGGTCCCTCTCGCCTTTGGGCGAAGTGGGTCGACCTCTTGGAGAACAGTCGAGGCCGACGGCCTCCTCTCGCGCTACCTGTCTCGTCCGAACGTCTAGTCCTGTGTCTCCTCCCTCTGTGGACATCGCTGCGAGCCATCGTTAGAAGGATCGTCTCGATACTCACGTCCCTAGGATATTACCTTGCCTGTGAGATTGTATAAGATTGGTTAAATGAGAATGGAATTCGATGGTATCTATAGTGACTCACGAAAGTATTTGAACATTTGCCGTAATAAATTATGTTCACATTGTTGTATATGTTATGTAAAATATTTGGAAATTTCATTAGCACTGTAATGACACACGGCTGTCAAGGTTGTATGGATCAAATTTGAAAGCAATTTGAAGATTATAGAAATTACAAGATGTTTATTTCAAGTACGTTTTATAAAAATTAGTAAACAGCATAAATATAGGAATTGCAGGATATCGCAAATATATATTTAACAAAAATTAATACACAGGATGGCTGATCTTAAGTATACAGTAAGCGTTGCATATAGTTCCACTGAATATCCAGGTTTATTAATATAATATGATTATTAGCCTAAAACCTAGTCCCATTAGGTAGACTATTATTATAGTAAGATCGTTCGACATAACTGTTGTAATTCATGACATTACTGGTGTAGTCGTTCTTATTGTGAAATCGAGTGAGGTAAAAGGAACATGAAGCGTGCGAGCACGATGATAGCAAGCCAAGAGAAGAAGATGGAAAGGATAGGAAAACGAAACCTCGCCTCTCCGCAGCCAAGGATCATTAATATTCCCGCATCGGCTGATTTCTACGGGAAGTTTTCGAATTGAAATATCGCCACGGCTTTAGACACAACCGAAACGCGGTCTACGCCTCTCGACGCCACTCTCACCAGTTTTTGAAGTTTTCGCTCTAATTCGCTGGCCTAACGAGTACCGTCTTCTGCGAACCGGCAAGAAAAATTTGCTGCGCAACCACGTCCCCGTTTAATTGTTCCTCCAATTGACTAACTAATTCGTTTCTTTCATTCTATTTCGAATTCTATATCGTTGCATCAATTGTTTTTCCCTACAAGAAGAAAGAAGAAAAGGGTTTAAATAAAGTGTATTTACGTATTGAAAATTAAATGGTAGTCCATATATAATAGAGTTCATCAATTTCTGCTTACTATCTATTTTTCTTTCGTACGATAGAAGCTCATGTTCAAATTAGTAATTTCGATTGGCAAAGATTCTATTAAATCGGGTAAAATCAACTGAAATTTCGTTCCAACAAATGCAGTTTAGATAAATGGAGTTGTACTGTATTTTTGAACGACAGTGTAGACGAGTACCTTCTATTTGCTTATTCCGTGAATACGGAATTGTAGGAGCATCTACGGTTCGCTTGTAGCTTCGAGATAATAGCATTTGAATATTTACTTTCCCCGAAATTGCTCGTTCAACTCGAGCAACTTAATTACATCGCAACGTCATGGCCGGAATATCGCCACTTATTTATGAATATTATTATGAAAGCACAAACGCTCGAGTTTCCTTTCTCAACAACTTCGTATCGTTTATATTTGCATTCTGAAACCACTCCTACAGAATTTCGATCGTTATCAGCTAGATATATATACTTAGATGTACCTGGTGAAAGATCTTTGGTAGAATAGAAACACCTTACGTGGAAATAAGACACTGTGTCGCTGCTTTTCAATCTAAAAAAACAATTCCACCTGTCAATCCTAAAAAAATGAAAAATATTGCAAGTTTCGAGTGACTCTAATAAGACGATCGGGCATCTGGATTTCTGATAGAACAGTAGAGAGAACGGTGAGAAGAAAAGTAAGACAGGTAAATCGTTGACAGTCATAGAAACAATGAAGAAAGAATCGCTTTCACGATAAATGGAGAAACAGATGTGGCGTTAAGGACATTCGTTGGGAGATAATGCATCGTGTGTATCGAGTGCAGCCGGACGCTCTCCGACGCGAAATGCATTTCCTTTCTCGGCTCGTAACTGGTGCGTACGCGGAAATAATGGCCAATTCTGCATACGCGTTCACCATATTGTTACAGAAGGTTCCTCGTTGATTATCTGGCACAGGAGAAACTTTTTAGTTTCGATATCCCATGAGGATTAACGCCGTGCGCAGTCGACGACGTGTAGATAATTGCCGACAAACAGAGCCACTCTTCCAATTAGCCCGGAGGAATTAACACGTTTCACGCTGGGCATATTTAAAGCTATCGTTTCATCGTATTTACTAGAAAATAATTACTATTGTCACGAGGTTAACAAGGCAAAATTGTATTTTCGCGAATAGCTTCTAATACACGGTGTCTTAGTGATCATAACACAATCGGCAAGGGAGTGACTGTACGTAAAAGAGTAAATCGAAAATATAGGGACAAATGACATTTTTAAGACGATCGAGTTTGAAAATTTGTCAAGTGGATATATTCGAACTTGGTTAATTTTGCACTGGACAGAAGCGAATATACCAAACAAATGTTCGAATTGAATTTTCTAGATACGAAGCGCCGCGCCGTATAAAAAACTTTTATTTTATATTTTCCATCTATTTTTTCACGAATAATTAGCAATTTACCGATTGTACCGTGATGATTGGAACACCCTGTATAACGAACTATTCGTCAGCGAACAGCTGGGTTCGTTATCGTTTCGGTTTTTCGTCGCGATGATTAACAACGCGAAGATTTCATGGATTTCTCATAGCGTCCACATGCCGGGTCCGATCTAATCACGGAAAAATACCGCGACGTTTCTGCACGCTGATAACTCGACGACCTGGTGAAAATTGCCGCGTTAATTAAGCCGCTGCTTTGTATTAAATGCGTCCACTAATTGCGAACGCGTGAGCCAAGATATATTGCGATGAGCTAGATACCGAAGAGAGAGAAAAATAGAGAGATAGAAGGAAACGTTTATAGGAGGCTCGCGAGTCCTGGCCGCGTATAAAAATCCGGCGATTCAGAGTGGAAATGTCAGGTAAACGCCTGATGAAACCGAGACTCTTTTTCCTTCAGGTGGTAAATGGGTAATTGACACGATTAATTAACCCCTTTTCCGTGCTATGCTCTCTGTTCCGCATTGTCGTTTCAACTGTCTCGACTCCTAACCTTTCCAGCAAGTTTCACTTGTAATCTCCTATTATTATCTGACCGTAATAGAAACCTGACGTGACTTAGACATCGATATCCCTCAAACTCGTTCAGTTTACAGTTCTAGACTGTTCGACGTGACAATTCCCTCGTTTCTGTTGATGTGACGCGAACCGCCTGACCTATGTAAGCTTACACTACGAAATGTGAATAAATATTCTAGGGTAATGAGTACTTTTATCGTGTAATACAAGTGGAACACCTTATCGTACAGGTTGGCTAATATATCATATAGAAGAGAAATAAATTTCTTAATTACGTTACCGATATGGTACCATTTCTTTGGCTAATGGGAAGACACCAAGATACGTTGCAAAGCTCGAGGAGATCGAGACACGCGGTTGAGATGCATTTTCTTTTCACGGTACACTTGCGTCGCGTATATCGCGGCCGCTGTTGATTCCATTGTTTCCACTCGGACAGCGGAGGTCCGACAGGACTACGTTGAAAAAGGAATTTCTCCTCGTTGCTTAACAATCGCTTTCTTTTTTCACTGTGACCCGTTCGACGTTCTTTTTCCCTTCGTCGATATCTCTCTTCGTGACGTTATCGAGTTCAGCTATGTTTATCGGATTAGAGAAGTCTTCCTCGAGGATCAAAAGGAAACTTACGTGGCACTGCTTCGCAAATCGGCTAATTCATAAAACATAATAGCTGTCCCAAGATCTTCGAGCTGAGGTGTAACAGTGCACGTCTAAGACCAATCTGCTTACAATTTTAATTTTCGTTCGGTATCTTTGTTGCAGTATCCTTCGTGATCTTCGATATGAACGCAGCGGTAATTGTATCACGCGAAATCCGGCTTTAACGTTACGGCATAAATCGCGGAGGCAATCTTGGCTTTGCATACATTTAAAATACATGGGGGACCCTCTGCGGGGGACCAGACTCATTTGGAATGCGTGGTGGCCCGGGGATGCACGCAGCCGATTAGCCGAACCGGAATTCGCCACGCCACCGGATGAGATGACTTAGAAACCGTCCTCCTCCTTCCCATTTCGGTCATCGACGTTACACGAATGCTCGAAATTGCTGGCTCGGCTTGGTCTCGTTAATTGCGCCTCGTTATAAGAGTAGCCGCGTAGAAAATAAAAAAGAAAACGGAAGAAAGAATAATGGAGAAGGATACACTTGGTTGTTGCATCGACGACGACACGCGTGTTCGAGTTCGATGGGTTTGCTTACCACGGGGTGGCCCCGAGGTATTCCATCGAGAAAAATGTAGCAAGTTCTTGTTGCCTTGTAACGATGCGTGCTAAGTGAAATTTTAATTAGGACAGCCCTCTTTGGATCTCGTGTAAGGGTTTGCTAATTGCGCGTGTGGGCTCCTTCGGCGATGATACGAGATTCACGACCACCTACGCTGAGAGTTTTAGGTTAGAGTCGCAGACTGACGGAGTGCTTTAGCAATTTATGCTTGAGAAATATAGTTTCAGAAAACGTTTCCACATACTGTTATACGGAAACGAATTTTAACATGTCACTTTTGTGGTGTTGTTTATAGTTTTCGAATTAAATATGCAAAATAAAAAATATATCCCAATACAATTTATATGTGATATCTTCTTCTTTAGTTATATGCTTATATAAAAATACGAATATGCACGAACGTCTATCTAAAGTGCAATAATCATCTCCATGTTAAAGCCGTACATCGCAATTTAGATTACGCTGTTTAGATAATCCTCGAAAATCATTTTATATCTCCATATCCGGTAGAATATTACCGATTCAAGTGAACATTTCATCGCTATCCGGCATCAACTACGTTAACTATGTAAGTACATGTAGCAGAATTTACCGACAGTATGGGATTTAATGGAATCAATATCCGTTCACTGGGAAACTTGGAAACTAGAGTTGAGCTAGATAAAGCCGCAACTTTGAATATTGCTCGTTTCGACGAGCCACAGCCTTGATCGTTTGAGGCACGACAAGGAGGAACACAGGCGAGAATGAAACTGGCACGAGGCATAAATTCGATTCGCTGCGCCGATTCGTGCCGAATTTTCGTGGCGTGTGTGCGCCCCTAATTGACACGGACGGCGATGGCAGGTTTACGACGGTCTAAAGAGGAATTTCCACGGGCGAAACCCGCAGGTTTATTGGACGAGACGCAGTTAAAAGGTCCCCCTTTACGGAACCTGTCACGCACGATTCCGATCTCTGACTCTGTACATTCTTCCCTTTCCCTTCGCGACGAGCACGTTCCTCTTTGTCGCGTTTTCGTTTACCCTGCGGTTGAACCGAGTCTTCGTCCTCTTCCTCCTCGACGGAAGTGGGTCACTTGGACCACGGCCGACCACAGAGACAACGGCTCGTCGTTGAATTGAATTTATTTACGCCACTCCGTTCATTGCGCGTAATTGAGTTCGATATCGATCGAGATGTCCTCTTAGTCCGTGTCCACTTCTTACCTTTTATCCTTTATTCTGTCTTTCAGACTCGTTCGCCTTTGCCGGGCAATTTGGTTCGAGAGTACTCTCTTCGTAGAGGGTTGGTCCGATGGAATATTACAATCTCTAGTCATCCAATCAAGACCACTCGAAATCTACGATATTTTTCACGTTCCTTAGTAAAATTAAGCGGCGTAGACGAATTCTAGTAGCAAGATTTTATTAATTACTAAGATTCAAAGGCTCATCTCGATAATGAATTGAATATATTTGTAGCAGAGTGAAGGCAACTCGTGTAATGACTGTTTTACACCGTGTAAAGTCAGGAATTTTAATTTAATAAGCCGCGCAACGAGCCACGAAACACGCTACATAGAATGAAGAGAGAACCAAAAAGATCGTCGAGAACACACGAATCTCTCTTGGATTTACTATGTTGGTCGTAACACTTCCGTAAATTATACAATAAAATCCGAAGAACGGTGTCATTGGCGGCAGACGGGTCGTTTCGTTTTAGCTTCGTCGTTATAATCCTCTTGGGTCTTAGACGATCGAGTTTACATTTCTCAACAGCGATGCCACTTCGCAAGTGCATTAGGAAATTGTATCCATAATGCTGTCGACATATTCTTAACTAATACATTAACTAATACAATCTTAACTATCTAAAACTTAGATTACTCTTGGTCGTACCGTCGACATAACTGCTGAATTTCTGCTTCTGTACGTTTTAACGAAAATATTTGGCAGGACGAACGAAACTGTAATTATTAACTAAACCGAAGATACTTTAAGATTCAGCGTGAAGCTGGCATAACGCTTTGAGGAGATAGTCGAGCCTGTTGCAGGGTCGACTCTCTCTTCTTAATTATCGACCACGTCTCCAACAGTATTCCCGTTCTCGTCGTGGCCCCTTCACGGGAACGCACTTGCGTTTAATTGCTTTTCAAGGACAGAGAAACGACGGAAATGGAGGAGCAAACGGGCGATCGATCTGCAGGACGAGCCACTCGATACGTTTTCTTTTTTCGCTTCTTTACTTATTCTTTTTGAAATATTTGCTTTATTTTTAATCGTGAGAAGTTTGATGGCGGTTATGATGCTTGGACAAAGGGCTCTGTTTATTTTTTCGTAATATTTGTTTTAGTTTTAATTGTGAGAAGTCCGATGGTGGTTGATAGCTGGGTTAAGGGCCCTGTTTATTCTTTTGTAACGTTTCTTTTATTTGTAATCATGCGAAATTGTTGATGGTGGTTGATGATTGAATTAAAGGCTCCGTTTATTCTCTTTTAATTGCCTCCGCTCGATGCCCCCACTCCTCCTCTAGCCCTCAGAATTTCCAATAAACTTAACAAACGCACGCGGCGGTACGACGAGTGCCAGACGTGGCAATATATTTTAATTAACTCGATATCAGCGATAAATATCAACTTCGCCGCGAGTTTTTTGGTACAGTTAAAACACAGTTAATCGCATACCTGACGATGAGCCATGTTCTTTCCGATATTCGCCCATCCGTGCTACGTTATTCAACTGATTCCGAGATCTATAAGAAATCGAAACGCGTTTCTTCTTTCTCCTTTTCTGAACTATTCGAAATCGTATTTATCGTCAGGGTTATTAGCGACTGCCTATTAGAAAACAATTAAAAATAACTTAATTATTAGAAGATAATTCGTTAAAAAACAGAAATATATGCCGATACTTTTTGTAGTCATTATACATCATGTATAATAACTGATATTTGTACGACGTGCGTTGTGTCGCCGTTGGTCGTCATGGTGGTCAGAAACGTATAAAGACGTGTTGAATAAAATATGGTCGAGAAAAATGGAAATTGCGAGAAATAAGCGATGATTCTAGGTATTTTCGAGGGAATTTCCCAAAGGCTAGCATGCTGAGAGGCTATATGTTAGGGAGCCAGGGATCAAGAACCACTATGCACCATCGATAACGTTCACGCATTCCTGTAACGTGTCGCAGAAACGCGAAGAAAAAGCGGCGGCAACACGCGATAACGGTTGCCGGGATCTTCGTCGTGTCACTGGGTCGCAATACACATTTTCTAGCGGCATTTTCTGACCCCGCTTCTCGCCGCATCCGTTCACCACGGGGTACACCGGAATGATGATAAATACAAGGAGAAACATTTCCTAGGGGAGATATTAATTTGTTCCGTCGAGCCGAGCGTATGGCAACAGGGACGCGATACTATACTACCGCTCGTCTATACTTTCCGTGTATTTTGTCATTTTCATATTGACAGCTTTGTATCTCATCTTTACGTCGCCCAGAGCTGTGTTTACATACTTCGATAATCTGTACTTTAGTATCTTCAGCTGTCTTGGATATCTTTACAATTTTTAGATATTCTTTGTCTTATTTTTATTACGGTCTTTCATCAATTCTTTTCTTTTCTCTCTCGATATTGTTTATCGTTCTTGCGGCTTATAATTCCTCGTGGTACGTTGACGCTCTCGTTTTAGTGGAATCCCTTTTTTTTCTTGTCTTCGTGCTATTTCCTACGACGTGAATCTCGAATAAATAAATTATAACGATCGACGATTGAAATTCCTCTTGCCGAAATAAATCTTGAAAAGAGTGCGAATCTTCAGCTACTTATTTGTTATCTAATCCCTTCGAAAATGTCCAGGAAGTCTCGTCAACCGACTACGCGTTTATCGACGCCGCTGTTTTAACTTGACCAATGAAATTCGTACGTGTAATTGATGAGATTAACCGCTGTCGAATTTTTCATCCAGCTGAAACCATCGCGAGGTATCATGGATTACGAGGCGCAATTAAACGAAGCACGCTGAGATTTATCATCGTGAAGCTAATTAAAAAGTGGGAAACGAGAGATCGTCCGTTCCGTTCTGTAAACCGGCATTGGCCCAGTAAGAATCTTCGTGCAACATTCGGCTGTAAAATTAACCATTCGTTCCGTACACTGTCTCTTCCAGCTTCGGTGCACTCGAATCCCTCGATTTATCTTATTTCGCCGGTCGGCGAAGTTCTTAGCGTCGCCGATGGTATTTCGATACATTCGCGAGCTTGAGTCTCGATCTTCGTTTGAGATACGACGTCTCGTACGATCTGGCCGTGCTCCAACATTCTTTCCCCCTGGTGATTTTACTTTGTATACTACAACGATGTATTGTCGACTACGACGAACGCCGAACGAATACCGGCGATATTTCGACGTTCTCGCGAACACAAGCTTTGAAAAATTCGTTAAAGCATAGAACGTGATAAGAATGGGAATATCGGAGTCTCTATCGGTGCTTGGTTTTTACCACTTTACATTTGTTGAGAAAATAAGAGCGGAAATAATGTCGTTTTGAAGGTTTACCTTCATTTTCTAAAATTGCGTCCTCGGTACCGGTTATTGTCGCCAACATGCGAGTAACGTTACGTAATACGTGGTAATTTTCGGAATCACGAGATCGTCGGCCTGATAAAAAGATGGCAAATAAAAAGGAGAAGGATGAAAGTGCCGGTTGGCGAGACACGTGGTTTCGTAATAACGCTGAATGGGAAGAGGAAGCAGACGGAAAAAAAAGCAGGTGGAAGTCGTGGGTGGAAACGAGCCAGTCTATTGTTTGTCACGGGCAACTATCTTGACGCTTTGCCTGAGTCTACAAGCGTGTACATGCGCGTGCTCGTTTCGCAGAACGTTGAAACAAACGCGGCCTTGTTCTGCATGTTAGACGAAACCTTGAAGAGAAGATTGAAAAAGTGCTAACGCTAACTTCTATCCTTCTAATGGATTTTTAATCTCTATTATCTGTTTCGCTGTTGGGCAAATACCATAACTGAATCTCTCAGAAGCTGCTGATCGACTTCGCTTTTTATGGGCCTTCTGATCGAACACGATTCCATCGCACAAATACACGATTACACAAACATACGGTATAAGTACTTTTTGCAGAGAGTTTCTCGATTGCAAGTTGCAAAAGTACGCAAGAAGAAGAAAACGCACGTTCGTTGCGTGTGCATTAAGCGTAATCGAAGCGTTTCTCGAGTAGCAAAAGAAATCATCCACGAGGATCGACGTTTCTGAATGAACGGACTGTCGCTGGCGAAACGAAAGCCTCAATCAGTTTGCAACGGCGCGTGTGAGTCGGCATAACGATGGGGACAATGCACACTGGTGAAAGTTTGCACGCAGACAAGATGCAGAGGCATTCGTCTCGGGGATGCGCGCTGAGAACAGAAATCTTTCGCCTCGCCGTGATTCTGTCGAAGGAACGTTGCCAACTATAGATTTCGCGAACAAGGAGAACGTACATCGTATCCTTCTATCCTGTAAACGCGATGAAAACTTCTTCGAATCACCTGCTGCCGCTTCGTGGTTACATTTTGATATTGCAGAATATTATTATTTTTACTACTCGGATCGACTTGAGTCAATGGAAACGTGACGATCGTGCGGTTTCAAGCGATAGAAACGTGCCGATCGACAATTTCTTTCAGCAACTTGGAATAGTGGCTGTCTGATGTTTGAGAATATTATTATTTCGTCACGTATAGAGTCGTTTAATAAGATCCATTCGGTTTCCAGGTAATAAGCTCAGGATTGTCGGCAATTTTACATTTCGAATTTCTAAAGAAATCCAAGGCGACGAGAACGATCGTAGAGAGAGAGTCGTTCGTTCGACTTCGCGTTTGACTTGCTTCCAACCTCGTTTCTCACACGTAAATGGGGGAACGATTTGCGAGAGAATGGCTAACCGTTCACCTCGGGGCCACAATCTTTTTCTCTGTCGGAGCCACTTGTCCCTGTCATCCCCGAAATTGCATTGTTGCACGCGAACAGAGACACTACGTTTCAAAAAAACATCCTCCGTCTTCCAGTACTTTTACCGATCGTTCTTCTTAAACGTCGCCCCGTTTATGTATTCGACGTGACGTTTAACAATTCCACTCGTCCTAACAAAAAACTTCGCTGCCCTCCATCCTCGTCCATGTTTGTCGTAAACCGAATCGTTACTTCACATCGTTAGAGAATTTCTTAAATTTCAGAAGAACACGGGAGAATCGTTATCCTACGAAAGTGTTATTGGTTGCAGAGAAAAATTGTTAATACGCCACGTTTCGACGTTCTACGTTCCGATACTTCGAGATCCAAAAGATTAAACCCAGTAGCAGGTATAAAGCACAAAAGCGCATCGTAGAGAGGAGGTTTCATCTCGGTGAAATAGCGAGGGGAGTTTGTCGCGATTGGAGGCCAATTGGGAAAAGTTACGTTTTATTCTTCGACAAAACGGCTGGTCCCGGATCGCCTCACCCTCGATAGCCCCCGATAATCGAGGGTTGCGGCTTAGAGCTGCCCTTTTACCGCCACGATCGTGGCAAAATATTGCTGATGTTCCTCCTATCCGCCTCTCTTTTCACGTATACGATTTTTAATCCAACATCTCGATAAAATTTAATCGAGCAGGATATTGCCGTTTCGATGGAAACGCGATCTAAAGCGCACTTGATCTCGCGTCCGCGCGTATTTTCCGCTTTGTCGGAATTTCCATTTATTCGATGTCACGTGGAGGTACCGATGGCCTCGAATAGCCGAGCCTCCCACTGCATTGTTAAAAGATACGAACGAACCTCGTACGACGAAACATTGTTTTTGCTGGATGATTTACTGCCTATAAATCGCCGTCCTCGGTTTTTCGTTATTGCACCAGGTGGACACGGTATAATCGAGGTACGCTTTCGAGCATTGCGATATCTTTCGCGTATACGTGTTCGCAATTCGTTAAAAGCATCGTCGAAAGTGTGCGTTCAATTGAGAAACTCTCGATGAAATTGATCTTTGTCAAATGTTTATTCCTCTTTTGTTTCCTCGAAATGTTACGAAATATTAGGTTGTTGAAAAGGTTCGTGGTAGATTTGAAGAAAAATTTGCAGATTATATATTTTCACGGAATTAGAATTTTATTAAAGGATCTGTACCTAAGTATTCGGATTTGCTTCTTGTGAATTGAAATGGTCAAAAAATGAAGTTGATCAATTTGGATTCTAAGAGATTTATATTTGTTACAAGCCACAATTTTTCCATCGCTATCGTACAATTTTCCTTCCATAATTCACGCGTTAAGACGTTAGAGATTTCCACAGCTATAAAAGAAAAATGGTCTTATGCGAACGTTGTAAGAAGGCTTTCCCAGTAAAATTCAATCAATCTGTGTCGGAGTACTTTGCAACTGGGAAAGTACGGCCGCCAATAACGGCAGCATTTGCATGGACAGTGAATTAGGGTTGGAGAGTACCCTGGGAATCTTCGCTCGAGCTTCTGGTCGCTTCGTGAAATGGGTCGAGGCAATTTCTATGCAAAGTATCAGCGGATAAAGCGAATTCTCGAGCAGGCGAACAGACGCCTCTAATCAGAGTGCAAGGGCCGTCGCGACGCCCTTGTACGTGCGCGTCGTCGTAGCTTTCTCATTTGCGACTCAACGAGATCTTATTTTCGGTCAAAATTACCCAGCCAAATACGCTCTAACTTAATGAATTTTATTTTCACTCGAAATTACGTCGAACACCCGTTGGAAACATTTTATCATCATTGAAATGCAATTCGATACATATGGATTAATTGCGGATCTTTTATGTAGATACGGGAATTTTAAGATGCAAAAATATCCAAATTCTCCGTCATAATATCCTTCAAATTGTATTAATGAAAACATGAATTCGTACAAACATAAGCCTAATAATTATTGTTATATAGCATAACTATATGCTTGAAATTCTGATCGACGAATACTTCAAAGTTCAAAGCACGCTTCAGAAGAAAGCGCAACATCTTCAAACGGTTACAGACCTTACAAAGTTCGAGGAGTATAATGGCGGAATTTCAGATAGCTGAAACAGGCAAAGCCCTGGGTCGCAGGATAAAACGCGTCATCGCATATTTCACGAGGTCACGCGTATCGAAGGGACGATTTATCGTCCCAGAAGAATGACTCCCGTATGCTGTGTGCACACCACGCAGTCAGGAGGCTCGTAAGTTCTCGCCGAAAGCTCGCTCTCGAAGCCAGATATATTTCTCCGGTTGATCCCGTGACACGGTCCACGATATACAGTTACGAAAGTTGCGTAACAGGGCCTCGAACCTGGCAACGTTATAAATATAAAAAAATAACGGTACGGGCTGTACGGTGGACATTGTGTCCAGCCACCCTGCTGCTCGTTATCGTCGCCTTTCCATCGATACTCTCGCTTCCAGTTAATTAGCTTACGACTTTTCGATGTTTTACTACCGTATACGTAAAATTCGTCAATAACTGATTCTCGAAATGATAAACGCGTATGTGAAACGAAGGACGAACGAGACAGAAAACAATCGAAAATGTACAGTAATTGTAGGAAGTTTTTATTTTTACAGATAACGAATGCAATCTGACATTCTCTATTGGTAATACCATTTTCAGCGGACACGTGGAATTAATTATTGAAACGATAAACGTGATAGGAAAATGAGACGAAAATTTGAGGATCTGCAGGAATCTTTTATTTCTGAGAGAAACGAGTATTATACTCGTTACTATACTCGTAAATTCGTAGATCGATTATCGAGATGGATGAACGAATGAAAGGAAAACGGAATGAAAGAATGGGAAATTGTACGAGTATCCATTTTTTTAAAGGAAACAAGCGTAATTTCGTTGAAATATTCCATTTTCGATGTTTTACTACTGTCCTCGTGAATTTATGGACTGATTAGCGAGATGATAACCACGTGAAGCAAAAAACGAGACGCAAAGAAATTCTAGGAACTTTCGACTTTTAAGGGAAACTAAACGGGATTTCGTGCAACTATTCGCGATTTTCCTGGGAACCGGAAGATTTCACGGGAATCCCACGAAGCGTACGGTCAAATCGCTTGACACGAATTACATCGTCGGCTCAAGGTTGTCCAAGAAACCTAAATTTACTTAACTGTCGTCAAATTGACTTTACGGCTGCCGGTCGAGAAAGTTTGCACGGCCTCGAAATCGGTCTCCATTAAGAAAGCAATTACTGGGAATAACGATACGTCTGGAATCGCGTGCTGTGCGATAAGTAATTGCAAGTTTGTTTCGGGATCATGATGAATCGAAACATCTCGGCGAAACGTGGCAGAATTTTCTCACCGGGAAAACGATGGGAAAAACGTTTGAACGTGGATATTTCTTCAAAAGTGAAAACGAACTCTGCCACGACTCTTGCCATCGAACGAATAAAATACTATATTAATTCGATACGAGGTGGAAAATAAGCGGTTGTTGGAGATGGTTCGATATCATCTTAGCAAATTTCAAGGCGTGTTCGACAGAGAAGTGTTCGTGGTTTCGTGCTTCAACGAGCGTCCTCATTTCCGCGCGGCTTTCGTGGTACGCAAGGTTCGAAAAAAATACTAAGCTTCCTCTCTCTTACTCTCTTTCTCTTCACGTTTCTACGTTCGCAAGTAGCAACATATTTTAAGGCTGCCAAAGGAAAATAATGCGTTCCGCGCGACTTACCACGCCGCACATGCTTCTCGAGACCGCCTCGTATATTCCGCGAACGTTGCGTATTAGGAAAAAAATACAACACTCGTGGATCGTGGTAAATTTTGGTGGCTATCGTATACATTTATTGTACGATTACATAGTCACAGATGGATTGTCAAGCGAAAAATTGCATAAAAGTTAAATCGTGATATTTTCATATTTTCTCGTCGTTTAGAGTTTCTAACTGCGTTCATGGTTTTATACGCAAAAAGGAAGAAAGAACATCGATCGATCATTTCCTCGAAACCCATTTCTAGTTAGATGATTAATTTACGAGTGAAGTGTAGTTTGGATACACTTGGGCTTTTAGTTGTTCTTCGATAATTAAAGTTAATCTTCGCTCACTGTAATTTTCTTCGTAGCCGAAGTTTTTCGTCTTTGATCGTTGCTAATGACTATAGTAGGGTCTAGTGAATTGCTTCGTGCCAAAAAGAAAGAGCAAACGTACATGTACGTAAAAACGTGTATAATACAAGGTCCATTTTTCAGTCATCATTTATCATAAGAGTAAGATTTACAAGCGAATTATAAGAGGATGGGAGGAAAAATTCGCCTATAAAAACATAAAAAGAATTCAATTGCAAAAAATAGTAAAAAGCTATTTGTACCAAAAAGAAGATACGATGTGGAATGCGCTGCTTAAAAACACCGAACTCAGAAAAAGGTCAAATACATATAAGGAGCCCTGGAAAAAAGATATTGAAAAAAATATCTTAAAAAAAAAGTAGAAGCTTTCGAATACGATCGGACAATGTAGGTCAACCAAATTCCTCCTTGCCCGATTTAATATTTGTAGACACATATATTGTACACCTAACATCGCCTACACTCTACACGATTCAATTATCTCGTCTATTAAAAAGGCACACCTCTCGAACAAAGCCCACTCGATCTTTCTGGTGAGAGTATTCGAACTTGGTCTGGTTGCATCTCAATATACAGACGTCGCTGTTCACAATAGCGCCAAAAGGGTCTCGAGGCCAAGTTTCCTCCTACAAGATTATATTAGCATGTTGAACGCGCTGCATGCTCTCGACGATGATGCATCGTATTCACATCGTAGCATTCACGTGGCATTCATAGCTATCCTAATCGTGAACGCGTTCCAGTTCGAGTGGAAGCATCGCGTGACGACGTTGCTGTTTCCCTCGACAAACAATCAATTATCATCGTGGCGTTCGCGCCATAGGTACGCGCGGTTGCTATACGTCTCTTCTGTTTACGTTGACACTCTGAACAGAGTGTTCCCGATGAATTTGATTTTGTGGGCGTTCTCCACTTCCATTAGCGGCGAACGTCTCGATTAAGCAGCCAAGCACGCTTCGGGACAATGCATTTCGCTAATAATAGGCGATCGACGTATGAAATTAAAGGGCAAACGCGTGTCAGTCCTAGTCGTGATACTCGTGTTGTCAGGTTGAAGAGCTCGTTTCCGTGCTGTCCCATATACCAGTTAGCTCTCTCGATACTCCTCTACTAACCTACTCCAAAATCGTGTACCTTAGAAAATTAATTGATGTTTCCAGCTCCAATCATGTCGGTGGATAGGTATCTCGCTGAAGTGAAACATCGACCACTTACTAAGTTAACAACTGCGAGGTGACTTAATTAATTTTGCTGCTGCAACCTCGATTAAGATCAACGATAGAATTTTTCTAATTTCTACTATTTTTTAAGAGAGACACACACGCGGTTACAATACCATCAACGATAGATGCGTATCTTACAAGAATGAAATATCGACCACTCGATTAATTTTGCTGTTCGAACTTGATTAAGATCATCGACAAGTATTCGTACCAAGGAATTTTTTCTCATCCTTAATCTTCTTTAACCGTACATGTTTCGTTAGAGTTTCATTGATTGATAAACGTTTTACAGAAGCGGAACATCGGTAGCTTATAAAACTAAGAAGTTCTTCTCTCATTCCCACACACCCAATAAAGATTTTTCTAACTGCGGTTCAAAGAACGAAAGAACGTCTTCGTGTTCTAACGTAGCTTCGTTTAATATTCCTATGAAAAATATCGTAATGATTCTCCTCGTCGACTTTTCCAATGGATTCTCGTTACAATGCTTGCGTGTACGTCATTCCACTTTCACTTTAAACGAAAATCTCGTGGTAAAGCGATCGGCAGTATGACTTAACGTGTACGGTAATCGCGATGAGCGACGACGATTACCAAGAAGCCTGTTAACGAAATAGGGCGATGACACGATGACGGTGCTACCTAGAGCACGCGAAACTCCAATCTTCGAAGCCAATCTTCGAAGGGTGGTGTTTCATTGTTGTTTTTTCCGTTCAACTCGTCTCGAAACACAACAGCCATCGTCGGCATGCTGTAAGTAGGCAAGTAGGCAGCCGGAGATATTGCCTGGTCGTTTTATAATAATCAATAGGTTTTTTTGCGCGGACTAATGCGCACTGCTGCGGTTTCGCCTTCTCACGCCTAGCTAGAACCTTACAAATTGGCTACACGAATGAAATTTTATGGCTAGATTGAATCAAGCCAAGAATCGCCGGATCACACCGTGACCCAATGTCTTCCTTAATTCTCTCGATTCTAGATTACCCAAGTTCAACCAAACGATCGCATAAATCGCGGGACGAGTTGCCGCCGGGGATAATACCGCTATTAATAAAATTGAAATTCCAGCCTATTTATCACGACGACGACTCGAATTTCCCTCGATTCTTAGTAACTGGAGAAGAGAATCCATTTTTGAGGAAAGTACCCGTAAACAGAGGTGACCAAACAATCGAGAATCCAATATCCAAAGTGCAAGTGCCAAGGGATTGTATTACGAGAGAACAGCCAGTTCGATCGATCCTCTCTTCGTCGAGTGTGAGCTTGGAAAAGAAAGATCGAAGGGAAACGCTTGATTTCACTTAACACCTTTTCCTCTTTCCAAGTTGTATGCTCTTTTTATCAGAAATGTATCGAAGAATTTGAGTTAAGCGAAATATGTGCAAATTTTGTTGCGGTGTTTCTTTAAATAATATCATTTTATTATTTGTGGTCTAGATGTACGTTTAAATGCGTTGATTAAATTTTTGTATCCCTAATAGCTCATTTTCAAAGATTGATCATTTATTTACAAGTCGATCATCCATGTTGCGAAAAATTGCAATAAAATTCCCTTCCGACCATCGTATCGAATTAATATCTATTTTAATGCACAGTTTATCGATTTGCTTCTCTGTTTGTCGAAACACGAAAACAGGAAACGCAACAGTTGCGTCAGCAGCGTTACACGTAGAGAAATAAACGTGGTACTGTATGCCTCAATAGCGAAGGAACAACTTAACGTTAACCAGACACAACTCTACTCTCGCACGCTTCCTTTCTAAACCGACGATGTTTCTTTTCATTGGAAAACTCCCTTTGAAATAAAAAGCGACAAGGTTCGTAGACTTCTATTGTCACAGAACAATTAGCAATTGCTCGAACAATGAAACGTTTCGCCAGTGTTGGTTTTTCCGGTATCACCTGTTCGAGGAGCAACGCGATGCACCCGTTCCACGAACAATGAATCATTCCCGTGGCCGTAAGGCTGCACTTTTAATCAAACTTTCCAACGAATCCGATCGTTATCATGGAAGAAATGAAACACGCGTCAGAATGTTCAGCTGGAGGCGAAGAAATGGGCTGGCAACGAGTTAATGATTAACAGGTAGAAATTTCTCCCATTAGGGTAAGATTATTGTTAACCAATTGCATAAAATCGATACGCGTTCGTTCTTTAATCAGCGAAGAAAACGATTGTTCGTACGCGTGTCTTCGATTCTGATTATCAGATACGTAGATTTTATGAACTGCGAAGGTGTACACCGCTCAACTGCGGAGGAGGACAATATCTGTTAAAGGGGAAAATCGATATAAACTTTTATAGATTCGATCGTCGATATTACACCGTATCTCGTAACTATAAAACCTAACGTTTTTAATTCGTATACAGACGCGAGATAATAACGGGACAACGTTAGAAAATTGCAAAAAACTGGCTCCAAGCTCTTTTTGCAGTTGCTATCTTCCTTCACGATAGGGACGGGAGAGAGTACATACGTTGCATTAAAAGTTTCTTTGCTTGGATAAATCAAGGTAGGACATCCGGTCGTGCGAAGAATTAATTCTAAAGAAAACGATGTCCCTGGTAACGAAGGGTTGGGTACGTAGAGAATAGGGAAAGCTGAAGGGAACTTGAAGCGAGGTGGCACAGTATGAAAGCAGTTTACTTCGTTCGAGACGAGAGCAACTCAAAGTTTTTCAGCCTTGAAACAATACTTTAACCACTTTGTGTACTTACGCTGTTCGAGCTGGTGCTCCCGCCTCGGTCGGTCAATTTACGAATCGAGAATGAAAGCGTCGAGCAACGTGTCTCGTATATTAGCGTAAACCGGTAGAAAAATAAAAAAAAAAGAGGAAATAATCTTGTTCTTAGAAATAGACAAAGAAGGGTGGAAAACAAGGAAAGCTGGGTGTCAAACGAACATAAAAATGGCACAGCTTTCCTCGTCACCCAAGGGGTACTGTGCCGGAACGCGTTCCCGTTTTTTTACATGGCGGGGATCCCCAGGAGGCCTACACCATGCCACACGGTATGTCCGTGTGGAAAATATGAAATTAAAGTGAAAAGAAAAACCAAATATATAGTATTTGGACAAAATTATAAAGAGAGCGAGAAGAGAAGTGTATAATCCTTAAGCCATCAGTCTCGTGGATGTATGCAAATCTCGTAAGAAGTTCATCTTTCTGATTTCGAAGTTCTTAATTAAATTAATCGTAGTCAAGCGGACGGTTTCGGGTGTGAAATGTTATCGCGACGACCAACGAATACCGATCGCCAACCATCATTTAAGAGGTGAAAGTATTTCAACGCTAATGACTCGTCGCGTATTTTTCCTGCACGCTCGTTCGATTACGTGCCTGCCACGTGCAACCGCACTTTCTACCGTGGAAAACCATCCCCATGCAGAATCAGAATCGTTCGATCGAACGGATCAAATCGTTTAATCGTTTCCCACACGCCAATGTTTTTACATTTATCTTTCGAATCTATTTATCGGTATTCGAGGAAGCCACGATGATGTTGCGCTCTTCGAGGCCTCCGACAGTTCTTCTTACATTTATCTCCTGACGAAAACGACAAGAAAAATCGACAACATGGAAAAAGATAAGGAAAATTAGACAATTTCGTTAATTCCAACCATACATATATATGTATATATATATATGTACGTATGTATGTATATTACCGTACGACGCCTCGATAAAGCGATTCGATAGGATTATCCCGAGATCGTCCGTGTGACCACAGGAGTGAAAACTTATTACTAAACACCGGCATACCCGATGCCGGTGCGTGTGCCTTATACGCTAAATCACTTAATCAACTACCTGCTTGTATACCTCTTCGATGAAACTGATAAATCGTAAACGAAGAAGAATCCACTAAACACGTTCGAAGCCGAGGTGCGCGACACACCGATCACCGGAACTCAAAGAGGTGGCCACGTTACGGAAACAGGACCTTTTATACCCTGGAAATTATTGATTTCCATCGCTCCGCCAGGCCGGTGCACGTGCGCAGGTCCTTGGTGAACGGCGCACGAGCACCACCGACGCGACGTTCCCACCAGCGAAATAAGAAAAAATAAAAGGAAATACTTTTTCAAGAAAGTCGCCCGCCCCCGACATGTTCATTTCCACGCGCCAGTGGCGCGATGTTCTGACGAGCGATTTTATGAACGGCGATAAACCACCAACGAATAGCTCGATCCAACGGGGGTAATTGCGAGGCGTTTTTACTACTGTTAGATAATGCAACGACTTTCGGTCGACGGGTTCATCGACTTGGTTACGTTTCAGCTCATGAGATTTTATAGGAGATTAAATATCGAGGAAATGTTAGGAGGATGGCGTTGTATATGGTGAATAAAATATGCATCCCACAAGGGTTAGTAAACGAACGAGAATTGCGTACCATGTGTAAATGCTTGCTCATAAATGGGGCTGTACGAAAAATGTTACTTGAAACGTAAATGTGTTAAAATGTATTGAAAAAGAAATATTGGAATATGGAGTGCGAGAAGGAATTGATATAATGTGGAATGTGAAGGATAAAACGATTCCATTAGGCTCGCAGATGGGTGCGATTTGACTCTTTCGTTGGTATTCCGAATTGCAGATGGCGATGCATAAAATTTCCTACAACTAACTGTACGTGCAGCGCATTTTTAATTGGGTGCGAGTTAATGAAGCCATTTTTTAGCCGAGGAATTCTTGCGGAGGATTGGATCCTTTACAAAACCTAAAATACGAACGTGTGGTTTAACTTGTCGAGCGATTGAATTATCGTAGAATAAACCTTGATGTATGTACACGAGATATTTTATAAATAATAAATCATTTTAAATGTTTGATAGGAGTATCTATATGTTTCATTTTTTGTAAAAAATTCCTACTTGCAATTTTCATAAAAATTTAATGGAACAATCGTATACGACAGCAGTACCCTCTGACGGAGAAGCGCTGAGATTATTTCATTGAGAAATTAGGTCATCATGTCTACCAACCTTTATTATACCTAACTTTCCATTAGATCTATCCTTCAAAAAATATTTACCCGCTATTTTAGTTAGTTGTAACTTGTAACTCAATGGAATTGATTCGTTTCTAACAAAAGTGAATAAGAAACTGCTTACTTCCACTGGATAGTACTAGGTATACTATTATAATTAGATTTCTAAATTTAGAATTTTAAATCTAGGATCTTTAAGAATAAATAGAATGCAGCATATAGTTTTGTTTATATATTCCTAGTGAATGACGCAGTTTTGCGTAGTTCACGATTAGTGACAGGCATCTGTAGCAATTTTATGAACTCTATTTTCTACATAAATGGAAGTTACGACGATTGAACGCAAATAAGATAGGATGCAGAAATCACAGATTAATAATTTCATGTGGTCATTTCAGTGAGTATTGCATGTAATTTTTATAATGGATTTCGCAAATATTTGGAAAGTTGAATCATACACTTCTATGTATATATTATACGTATATTTTTCAGTATAAATGGAAATGCTAATTCTCGTAATCCATGGCCAGAACTTTGTCAGAAGAATGAAGTCAAACATTCTTCTCGAAAAAAAGATTTCATAAATATTGCTGATGATGATAGAGCAGCAAGTTTAGATCATTCTGAGTATCCAGAACTTGGTAGTGCGCTTGTCAAGAGTAAAAATTTTGTTGTACCAAGAGATCATTGTTTGTCAAGACCCAACAGTGTGCAGATTGTATTACCCGTGCAGACAAGTATGGAATCAAAGAGGTCAAAATCCTTAAAAAGGTATAAGAAATCAGATAAAATTTGTATTAACCTTCAGGAAGCTTTACAGGTAACTGTTATTAATATTATGATTAAGTGGTTATTCTATAATGATAAGCGTTAAATAATTTTCACAATTCTATTTATAGAATACTATACACGCAAGTAAAATTGGAAAAGAAGTTCCTAAACTAAGGATTAATTTATACATGGGTAGTTTTGGGTTTACGATGCCAAACACATTGGGCAAAAACAAATGTTCAGATCTAAGGAGAGTGAGAATATGTATTTCTAAAAACAAGAAGCCCTCGAAACTAAAGAAATTAATTTTGTTAAACCGTAATATGAAAGCACAAATTAACATTGAGAAAAGAGAAGCGTTCGAACGTAAAAAAATGGAAGCTATCTATAGAGATGTTGATGCCATGAATTTTGATGCTTTAAAAATTACAGCCGATCCAGAAACAAATATAGATTATGTTAGAAATATGTGGACAATGACGCTGTATGATAAAGATCACAGAAATGTAAATGAAATAAATATTTCAGATAATACATTATCTCACAGACCAGATGTGATTGGGAAAATAAATAATCTTGGAATTCAAGGAAGACGATTGACAAACAGATTGGTTGGAAGAAATAGCAGAACAAATTTTTCTGATCTTGTCAGTGACATAATAGAGAATGATATTGTCAAACAGACGCTCTCTCTTCATATTGCAGACGACCTGAAGGAAGAAGGTCAAAATAGCACAGACATAGATGATAAAAGCCTTATAAAATTTTCTCGTAACTTTAGAGAGTAAGTACTGTAAGTAAGCGCTTATATTCATAAACAGCAAAATATTTGATACAATACTTATATGCTATCATATGACATTGTAATATACATATTTGTACACCTGACTCATTAATTCTTATTTATAGATGCAATAAACGATATAAACACATTACATTATCAAAATGTTTATCAGAACCTATCCTCTTTTCTATCCTATTTCCTTTCCATGATTATAACCTTATACAAAACATTATCGATTATTGATATTAAATTATTCTTAATTGATTTTAAAAATTCAAATACCTTACAGATACTGCACTAATATGTTAACAGTGGCCTTGAATGACAACCTTGAAAAATTCATACAAGAAATCACGAGACTCCAAAAAAGATTTCACGAGAAAAATCCAAACAAATCTAAGTACAAGCGTCGTTACTATTCCGGTTTGAAAGAAGTTCGTAAACACGTCGAATTGAAAAAGCTCAAATTCGTAATTATCGCTCCTGACATAGAAAAGGTCGAACTCGAAGGTAAATATCAAATTTTTCTTTCGAATGAAAAAAAGATGACGATCGTGTAATTTTAGACGGATTAGACGATCAAATCGATAAATTGCTCAATGCGTGTAAAAAAGAACATGTAGTTTACTGTTTCGGATTACGGAGAAGGAAGTTAGGATATTATACTCACGGAAAAGGGTTTGTAGGATGCGTTGGCATTGCAAATTATAGTGGAATTGAGGTAAGCAGACCATAATCCTTTAAACCATAACATATAAAACGCACAAAATATTTGAAAGACACTTTTTTCAGTTACTTTTCAAAAATGTTTTAACGGAACTTGTAGGCGCGAGGAACGCGTTCAAAAAACTAAATGGCGACACCGAATCAATTATCGATATATCAAAGGTGATCTCGGAAGATTATTTACTTTCAGAAAATATTAATGCCCTTTTGAAAATTTTGTCCTATAATATGCATAGTTGATAAAATAATCATAAAAGCGGTGATATATTTGTATTTATTACGTATTAATTATGTATATAGAAAATATTGATTGGCATGTGATTTATGAAATCGATACATATCGACGTTTGTTATAATAGATATATTTTTTATAATTTGAATTTATATTATTAAATGCATTATTATATAACAGATTGTTTAGAAATAGTATAATAAATAGTATATTCCAATCTGTATGTTGGCTTCGTATTAGAAATCATCTTCGTATCATTATAAACTTAAGTCAATATTATCATAAAATTCATTTGATCTTGAAACAATTCCTAATCTTTCATAATATAATGTAATAATATTATTCATTGATAGACATTAAACAATTGTGAATTTTTTGAATATTAATTCTCTTTTGAAGTCTTTTACTGTTGAGCACATCGTATATACATATATATACATATATGATTAAAGATAGATCTACATATATGTAATAACCAAAAATCAGGACTCTAATATTCATTAATTGAGAATACCATAGTACGTATTTATAAACATTACAAATCTAAAATAAAAATCGCATTGATATATTGCCATTTCTAAGGGAAAAATGTATTATTCAAAGACAAATTACGCCCAATAGAAAGCGCAAAAGAAATCTTGTTTCTGTCGATAAATATATCGACTAAGTACATCGATCTTTACAAATGTACTAAAACTAAGGTTATCTCGTTCGTATAATAGTAGTTTACGTTTAGTTAAATGAACTGAATCGGCAGAAGTTTATTTAATCATGCAATAATTAGTTTTGTTTAAAGTTTTATTTAAATGAGCAGATTCAAGCGAACTAATTACACTCGCGCTATGTTATAAATTGTAGATGGCGTAATAAAACCTGTGAATCGTCGGTATTACAGAATATAATTTTCCACTTTTATCGCTTCCGACGATTGAAACAAATATACAGATTCCTACATGCGACGTAGTAAATCGTAGAGGGCATAACAAACTCTGAATTTTCACGAGGTCGGTATTTCAGAACATGAGACACGAAATCTCATATAATGTCAGGTCTATGCTGTATTTAGTCAATGCTGCGGCAGGTATTTTTCAGGGCAATATTAGTCGGTGTGTAAGTATATTACATACATCGGTGTTTGCACAACACGTAATGCATACCTGTCCCTAAAACCAAAGCCAACGCACCGATACACCTCGGTCGGATGCAGATATTTCGCTTAATTACTACGTTCATATGCATCGAACACGGATGCTCGATCGTGGGAGGATTAGTATCGATTCTCCATTAATTTTAATGAAGGATGCTAATCGATCCAGGTGTAAACGCTTTATCGCTCTATAGCAGTGATTCCAGGAATCTTTGGTATTCAGCTTCTTGCGTGTATCGTGTGCCGCAATATGTTCGTTGCGGCCTTGTTTTCCAGTTGTGCTCATTATGATAAACGAAGTTGAAACAATTAATTTCATTCAGGCATTTATAAATAATGCAAGCTAGTACGGCCAGAGTCACGACGATTAATTTCTAAATATTACAACGTCATGTAGCATATTTTAAATTCGCGCGTTCGTTGCACGATAAGCAGTTCGCATAGAAAACTTTTATCGATATCGAAAAAATTTAATCTCTCGACAACTCTATTTACGAACGTATTACCATTATCGATTCTTCAATTAATGTCCTTACCACACGATACCATGCTAACAGCGATAAATGCTTTTACCCAAATGTACGCTCCAGTTGGCGGGCTAAAAATCATAGTGGTGTAGTAAATCAAGATTTGGACAATTTGAATTGGATCAGATATTTCAATATATATCCAATACATATAGTACAGGATACTGTTGCATGGAAAATAGCACAGATCTACACCATTAGATTATCAATCTTAAAATTCTTTCTCAAAAATCCATCGTTCAAACAAAATCAAATAAAAGCGGAAAATCAAAGACAATTACAGACAAAAATCAGAATACAAATTTCTCGAATTCTTGATCGAATTCCACGCTTTCACGAAGTAAATAGGATCTCCGAAGGGGGCGAAGAAGCGTGGCGAACCGAAGAAAGCACGCAGCTGGAGTGCGGGCCACGAAGATGCAGGCAACGAACCAGGGCCTCGGCCGAGATGCACGAGAGAAGGCACGGTTCTGAGAGGAGCTGGAATGGAGCTGGAAACGAGAGGCTGCGGGGGAAGTGGATGCCAGCCGGTGTGTGTTGATGCAAGTGCGGTGACTGTACGTGCTGACTGGCGGAGTCAGTCAGTCAGTCAGTCAGTCGGCTCGGCACCGGCCGCGACGCACGATCGCGTGGATTTTTCTTGCTTCTCCGTCCACACGTATATACGCACGCACACAACACGATAGAGTGGCCTGCACGCCTCGACACACACCGTTTTACCTCTGTTTCTCCGGCGAGTGGCGCGCGCCACTCGATCCCGGCCTGTTGTTCGGCCCAGTTTTTCCGTCTCGATTTTCCCTCCAGGTTGAGAAACCTGCCCGTGTACCAACAAGGGGCTCCGAGTGTCAGTGTGCTTCGTCGGATTAGTGGGCCTGTCGAAATCACCATAGAGGGTCACGTCTCAGCATCGACCAGGTAAGCCTAGAACCGAATTCTTAAGGATATGGTCACGGTGGATACTTATTCTAACTGGCGTTCTGGCGAATTAAACATCTCAACGCTATAATGCGTACGCTCACAAGACTCTCTGTATACGTATTTGATTGCTTTGACGTATCGAGTTTGTTAGAACTGCAGTCCATCCGGATACGTATTCGTTGTAACTATATAGCAAGTTTGCAGATTTGGAATTTTTTTTATCTGTGAGATTTTTGACGTTGTATGGGAAAAGCTTTGAATCCTCGAGATCGTTGAAGAGACAGTAACAGTAGAATGATGTCGAAAGAATGTATTACAAAGAAGAGTCGTTCGCTGAAAGAGGAATGGATGATCGTTTGCTTCGATGTCGAACACGTTCACGCGCGTTCCAAGTGCCGATAGGCTGAATTATTTTCATGTCCCGTTAGGCGTCAACGATCGACGGATCGATAATGGACGGGTCGTAAAATACGTGGAATCAGGCGAATACCCCGTTTTGGATAAATCCGCGATCAAGGGATGTCATCACATCGAATACAACCACGGGAAAGTCGGCTGGTTCGGTTTCGATTGGATCGCGAGTGGACGCGATAACGCGCGAAACCGCAAGCCGGCTAGACCGAGTAAAAACCGTCGCATTTCGCTGTTCATACTGCGTCATTCAAGTCGATCGTTTTGTTTGTTTTATTTAATTGCTCCTGTCGCAATTCCATTTTTAATATTCTTCTTTGAAGATTTGAATTACGCTATAATTACAAATTCCACGAGCAGGCACGCAATTAAATCGAAGATGTAGCGTACAGTAGCTGACGAAAGTATTCGAATACACGCAGACACCCGTATCTTATACAAAACATTCTGACATTTCTTTGGCGTGACGTTTTCAAATATCAAAGTTTAAAACAAATTTCAAAATGTGCATAAAAGCTACGAGTACTTAAAAGCATATATTTCGCAGAGATGGCAAATATATTTAGACGATCGATTATCCATTGTATTAAATAGTCCTAGATATTCAAATGGCTTTCTTATACGATTAAGATAAGGCTATTCATTTTTTAATTTAAGTTTTCACTAAACGTACGTTTGTAGTAAGTATCTTATAACTTCTATACATGTTTTCGGCTTTGTTTCAAGCTTTACCAATATATCATCGATAGCTGTGAGTCACTACAGTGTTAATGACATTTCAAGAATCTTTCTACGACATAAATACACAATATATTTATACAAGATTTTTATACATAGTTCAAATACTTTTGCAAGCCACTGTACGTCACGTATGTCTACGTAGGAATTCTCGACGTGTGTCATTCCCTTTCCCTTTGCCGCTAACGAGGCTATAGGAACGTCGCTCGCGATCCAACGCAAACACGAGATAATGCTCGACGTTTGATTTTTAAGTGTCGTTCCTCGTCAAGGATCTGTAGCCGCGATTATCGCGATAGTCGCGGCGCGAGAGTGGCCGTCCACTCCTTTGTGTATATTTCGATACAATCTGTTTTTACGGTTGTATTTCGACAGAATCGATGGAATTAATGGGACAAAGGGAACAGCGTTCGCGAGACAGCCGCGTTATCGGTCGGAAACATTTGGTTTTTTCTTCATGAACCTTTTAACCGCCGCGTTTAGAGAACGACACAAGCGGAGGCGTGTCTGAGGAGCGTGCGACGAAACTCGTGATCGTTGCTGACTCGTTGGTTTCAAGCTATATTTAGCCAGACGGACGGCGTCGTGACGTCGCATCCATGTCCGACACATCGATCCTTGTTAATGATCCGACTTAATCATCGATCATTGTGCGAACATTTTTAATACGTCGACTAGACTCTTGTAATTTTTGTTGCCATTTACTGAATTACAGTTATCTATTTTGACGTAAGTATGTAATAGATATTTTTTAGAAATTATCTCATTAAACATGTATGACTTGCTCGAAGAAAGTCAGACATATATAATAGCTCAAAGTCCGACAATTGTATTTCTACAACTAGATCATTCACGATATGTTTAAGTTAAGAAGGTTTTAAATTGTAAAAAGAAACGCACGAAAGCTACTATCGCTAAACATTTTACGTAAAATTCTAAATTAACTGGGCTGTTCTTCGTTTCCTCCTCGCGTTTTTATCTCTTCGGTTATCTTCTTTTTCTTTGAGTATACTTTGTTTACAAAAAGCTAGTCCAATTATATCGAATATTAAAACTAAATATTTAAAACTTGCTTTGTAATAATATCTATCGCTGTGCAACATTCGTTCTGCATCAGACAGATTGGAAAAGAACCGGACGGTTAATGAAAAAATGTTATTCTTAAATTAACTTCAAATATTCTTCAAGTCAGCGCCGACCAGAATAGCGCGTCGAAAAGAAAGTTGCTTTTAATTTTCTCCTACGTTCGTCGAAAACTGTATTTGGAGCGGTCTTTATCAGCGTACGTAATTCGCTGGCAACGTTTCACCGCTGCGGTGTGGCGGAAGGTGTTTCGACGCGGGTGAACACGCGGCAGGCGTGCGCGCGATTTAAAGGAGAAAAAGGTCTGACACGTGAAAGTACGCGCGCTTGCGAAATCGAGGAGAGGATATAATCTAATTCTAACGGTAACCGGATACCATTCCGTTCGTTCTGTGGCTGATTGCCAAAACGAATTGAACGTGCGTTAATTGTCACTAATTATATTATTCGATAAGTTGGTTAACGGCAATTTAACCGCGTGCTACGGGCCCGCGGTTTCCTCGTTTGGACATCAAACGTATCCGCTGTCTGAATTACGACGAATAAAAATCGGTTACACAGTAGACAGTTTTCACGCGCTAAAGTAATATCTGTACGGTAACCGGCACTTTTCCACTATTTGCATTAGGTCGGTGTACAGTGGCTACAAAAAGTATTTGCACGTACCTTTAGTTTTCAATGAATCGTCTTTTTATCGGGTTTTACGGTTGGCCTCTGTAAGAGCTACTAACATGATAAGAAATTTAATACATTGGAACTTAATGAATTGCTATGCAAATGATATAATAGATACAATGGTGCGCAAATACTTTCTGTGGACACTATATATCCGGAGTTTTATCGAGCGTGCAACAATGATATGCAAAGGAAATGCAGATTTTTAATACGTTTTTTAATTTTATGTGGCATGATAACGCTACGTCTACGATCTGAGCGTGGAGAATTTGCACTGTTTCGACAGAGATGAACTCTGTTCCTAAAAATATTTCAGGATTAAATGTTTCACGCTCTGAAAATTTGCTCGAAAATTATAATTGTAAGTTAGAGTTTCAGTTATGTGTTATTAAAGATCATTTTACGAGGGTGGTGTTTTATTAAATTGGCCGAATAAATGTTATTAATAGCCTCTTAAATTTGATATATTTCTGCACGTTTCCATAAATGTATAAACATCCGTGCTCTAATAATAAATGTAAAACACTCGAAGTACAGTAAGCATAATGATATTTAGCGGATGAAACAAACGTCTGCTTGGATGACTTTACTGTTCGTAAAGATATGAATTTGCAGAAACATTCGCAATCCAGAGACATCTAAAGCTATCAATCGTTTCGGTTGATCGAAGTTGGTTACGATCGGAGCAGCGAGAAAAAATGACGCAGCACGAGAGACACCTTGTAGCATAATACCGTGATAACGTAATTCGCGCGTGACCAATTGTCAGAGCTCAATTGGAACGCAACAGGCACGGCTTTAATATGCGTTTTATACGCGGCCCGCTAACTCTCGTGTGTACGCGTGTCTCTTCTTAAGCGAGCACGAACACGTGAAAAAGCTGGTGGCTCGGTTTGTTCTTTCGCGTCGCTCAGTTTCGTTCCAGTTTCCGGCTCGATATCTCTATTACACCGCCAATTAGGGCGCCGGCATAACGAGGATTTGTAATCGAGACCGCGCGGCAATTACTCGCGTATCAATCGGTCACGTGTGAAATTCCTTGTTTTCGTCGTCGATTCTTCACGCCAATTGTCCTAGCTTTCTGAAGCACTTCATTAGCCTCGTCGTTTTTCTCGTCTCGTTTTTCTTTTCCCCGTTCGTATACATCGTTACTGGTAGATCGTTAAATTGGAAACGATCTTTATCGTTAGCAAGAAATTACTGAATCGTTGTAACGAATTACCTTACGCGAGGAACGATCGCTGAGCGGAAGACGCAACGAGTTTTCGCGGAATCGATTACACGACTGACACTGTTTATTAAGATTCAAAAGGAATTTCACGACTCGATTGACTAAACTGGAAAGAATTCCATGTTTTATTTTTATTCATAACAAGACTCGATCTAGAGTATCGAGTGGTGGAACGTGGACACGTCTACGAAAGCAGGATGTGAAATCTCCTATTACGTAGTAGCCACACCACGTAAAGAAAATCTTGGATTTCTGTGCACGAAATACGATGCTTCGACCAACGTCGAACCGAGTCTCCTTTGTATCGCCAGATATCCATGCTGCAGGTGATTAATAAGATTCACCTTGAACGGCAACACGCCTGGAAAATTGACGCGCGAAGCCTCGTGATCGGAGTAGCAACGATATTTCATCTAGAAAATCTCTTTCCTCGGATACATACGCAGCGTATAGTAGTATATTCAAATATTATTCATATGTTATTCGAAATGTACCAATATGATTATGACAGTCGTGTTTACAGTTACAGTGCTAATGAAATTTTATGTATACAATACATTGGCGCGAAAGTTTTCTATGGTTAATATTAGAATACTTTCGCGTGCCAGTGTGAATAGCGCTTAATGTCCGAGCCGCGCTTCAAAGAAAAAGCAACAAAGAAAAGTATAGCTATCGTCAGCAATGGAGAACAATGTTTGCGTAAGCTGTGAACTCGACGTAATTTAACCAGCGAGTTATGTAGATATCCTACGATGTGGACCGAGCATAACGTTATCGAATAATTAGCGAGCAATGCTTGAGTAACTGTGAACTGTGCGTAATCGATAGTGGACCAAACTAGTGGCCGGCATTTCGCTATGAACCTGACGTAATATGAACATTATTGGTAGTAACAACGTTTGCATGGTCGTAAACGGGTCATGGTGGCAACTCGACGAGAGGGCAAAGTCGATGGACGAGATTTATTTCGCTATGGGCGGAATATAAAACGGTTAATAGCGCGCGATCCTTAAAACATTAAAAACGCTTAGCAGCTACACTGCCGTGCACAAATATTTCGTTCCTTTTGCATAATAATTTATCGACTAATAATATCGGTGAATTAGCATATTATTCGTTGTAATTATGTAACGATCTACAGAAGAGGGACGACGAAAGAAAAACGACAAGACGAGCTTTGTTTCTAGTTCTGTAAGATTCCTTTGTGCTTTGAAATAATAAAAATGAAAGGACAAGCCTGCGGACTCGAACGATAACGTAAAGTCACGAGTCAACTACCAGCTGTCCCGTAAAAGGAAACGAACGTAACGTACCGACGAAGTAAAATGTATTATTTACGTAGTTATTCACCGTTCAGAGTGCAACGATCCGGCAAACGTTCTATGCATAGTTAATGCAACCCAGGGACGGTGACTTTCCCCTCCTGTTCAATTATCAAAGGTTAGAAGTCCTTCCGATATTTGCGCGAAGAGGCGGAACTTGATTAATTTGTTCGAGGGATGAGTGTAATTACAGTGACACACGAAAGTATCTCAACAAGTACATAGAAGTGTTTTATGAATAAGAAAACTACAGGAAAAGAACACGATAAGTTACATTCTCGATGTCCTACCGGAGAACAATTTTCAAATTCTGTATGTTGCCGATCAATTGCACGTTACTAAAATTCTTTCTTCGGCAGGCTGCTAATAAAGCGCAGTGTCGGCCATAAGAAATGCGTCCTACTTATTATGAATATATTACGTAAACATTAGAGGATAGATATTCTTGCTTATGAAAGGAGATTTTTCTCTAAAATTGGCCAAAAAATGCATCCTCGTTCTTTGAAGAAAAATTATATTTTGATCGCATTTATCTGCTCTGGTTAAAATTATCGAAGCGTGGAAAGGAAAAACAACGCCGGTCGATGTTGGCTCTCTGAAAATTTGCACTGATTAAAATCGGACGTTCCATATATCCCGCTGCTATATAATCCACGTAAAGTAAACAGGCTTCTTCAAAGAGAAGACGGAAAAATCGAATATCGAGGCTGACGTAAAGACTTTCTGATCAACTCAGTATGAACGTTACACAAGCTGATCCGTGGGAAACATTTCCAAATATTAAACTTACGAGCGAGAAGCTCTATCCTAGCTTTGACCATTTGAATAAATCAAACCGATTTAATATATCAAACTTCTACCGACCGTTTCGTCAAAGTCAACTTTTATACGCGGTATGCAGAGAATCCTTTTTCCTCGTTTAGAAACTGCAAAGTCTACAAAGAAAGATACTGTACAAATAACAACAAAACGAAAGATAACCGGGAACAAAGCCGTTTATTGTTGAACGCTGTTCTTGCATAAGGAAGACGCGTTATCGTCATTACCGTTATAAGATACTGTGCTGTGCAAAAATTCCAAACCTATTAACAAAGGAGGACGAAGTAACACCGTTGGCCATCAAAGTCTGGGGCCCCGAATTTTTGCAGAACTCTGCACAAAAATGCAAGTCTCATCAGCCACAACGTGGCATGTTTCGTCGAAATTTATTTGTCGCGCGACCGAATACGTTTCCTGTTCCAGTTTCGAGGTAACCCCAGTTCCGCGATCCTGTGAACGCTTTTTGTAATTGCAGCGGTGGCTCTAATTAAATTAAGGCGCGCGGAAATGCGCGCGATTCGTTGCACGGTCGACAATGCACAGTTAATGTCGCTCGGCCAATCGGTTCGTAGAAAAACCAAGCACGGTACTTTCCATCTAGGTGTTCTTGGCTCGCGACCATATGCAGCGATAATTGAGCGTCTATCATAGAAAACTTTTACGTCCATATCGTACGTGTTATAAAAGATATTTTGAAATGTCATTAGCACTGTAACGAGACTCGACTATCGTATTCATAAAAAATGTCTACAAGCGATCGAGCGTTTTTGCGAGCAATTGCACGACGATGTTTTCACTAGGATCGAACGCTGGTGAAAAATGCACGACGTCGTTTTCGCGGTGGGACTTTTCGAATTTACGCGTACATTGCAATTAAATCGAATTCGCCTCGTCTGTGCAGAGGCGAATTTTCCAGGCAAATTTTCACGTGGATGAGATGCAAACTCGTGTTCCTTATGCATGAGGCGGGAAACGCGGTAAAGCTCCGATAATTTCTTGAAACAGACTCGCTTCAGCCTCTCTCTTTCTCTTTCTAGCCATGAAACGTTTCACAGCATCGCTATCAGAAACGGTTTGATAACGGCTTGCCTGCGCAACGGGAAGAAACTGAATTCTCATTGTGTAAACGCGTGCGTGTTCCAGCGGTTTCCTGCTACGTGAAAGTCGATGGAAAGTAATAAATTGAATGGCGAAGACGAAGTTCGGTGAATTCGTTCTTTAATGGAGGAGAAGGCATCGGGATGCGATGAAAGCCGCAATAACGACTATGTTAACGCGCATCGAAATAATAACACGTATGCTCGTTACATATTTACTTTACGTTTTTCAACCATATTCTCCCGATTTATCTGGTTACCAACAGGAAGAACAGGAATTTCTAAATCGACCGGTTAGAAGATTTCGTCGATACTTTTCCGAGTTTCGTGTCTTTGTTGTCTTATATATATATCTGACCTCGGTCAGGGTCTCAGTATCGTTGCCACGTGTTTAATTCGAAATTGTTTAGTCAGCTTCGAAGATGTACGGTGTGTTTTATGAAAAGAGGGGTCTAGTGCTTTACGACCTTAGAGTTTAGAGTACAGTAGAATTCCATTTATGTGAACTTGCTTGGGGATAAGTAATTTATGTAATTGGAGTTCACTAACTCTCCACACTAGCTACGATTCCTCTAATTCATATACACACAGTGTGAAACATAGTCGATCTTTTTAGTCCGATAAAAAACGATCTCGTGGTACGATTATCTTTGATGACATGGATTTCTCAATTTGTTTATTTTCGAGAGCGATTTCAAAAACAGATAAAAGAGAACGCATTCAGAGAAAGTCTAGGCGTTTAGACGCTGATCCCGACCGCCGTTGGATCGCATTACGGGGACATTACCTACATTTAAAACCGCGAGGTTATGCGTCAACCTAGTCGTTTTGCGACGTTACCTACTTAAGCAGATAACGTCGCGGCAGTGGTAATGCCAGTTTACGATTCCGCTAATTCGGTTAAATCGCGGACTGTCTTTGTCATTTTTAAGTATCGAGATAAAAATTTCACCTGAGATCTGAAATTCCACGTTGTCAAGTACCGGTCTTATAACGATGCTGTGATTATACATTTATCGACGATCTAAATAATATCGCAGAGATACACGGCACGACAGCAAACTTCCCGGACTGGTACCAGACTACGAGTTCTAATGGTTTTCAATTAAATTTTTCCACGTTTCCTTCAAGTTATATTCTATGCACAAAGTATCTGAATTCACGGAAGTTTCCAATTGTCAACTATGTAACAGTTTTATGAATATACCGTGTGCGTCGTACGAAACTTTCGCAATTCATTGACACTGCGACGAAACACGTCTGTCGTGATTATATCGATAAGATTTGAAAATCGAAAATATATTTGTTACAGAACACGTACATGAAAGGTATCTATGTGCGAGTGTTGAAATACTTTCACGAGCCTCTGTAGCGGTTCTCCGTCGAGTGACACGGGACCTTCCGATTTCGAGGCGAGCTTCTTCGACCGATTGCTCTTATCTGCCATTGTAAATCTATCTCCCGTCGCGTGACGTATTTATCGTTGAGAAAGTAGCAGACAACGACCTTGATTCTACCGCGATATCTAGACGTATCGAGATATTTAAATTTCGGTCCACGAACGTGGTTGGAGGTTCCCCGATCTCCTATCTCGAATTGCACGAGGGATTTTCGACCATTTACATCCCGTCACGAGAAGCATACTGCGCGACAATAAAATTCCCGGATTATGATAATACAAAATCGATCATTTATTATCTTAAAAAAATACCCTCGACGTGAGGGCCTCTTTCGATTACACGTTTAAAAGGAATGTTCATGTTGTGTGTCAATGTTTTACAAAACACATGTTTACGATAAATACTTGGTAATTTCTATACATATACATTTTTAGATTGATTTCAAACTTTACCAATGTAATCACGACAGTCGTATCTGATTAACAAAGATTTCGAAATGTTGCACCGCACCGCATGATCATAAACATTTTCTACGATAAATGTTCAAATACCAATGTACACTACGATCTTCTTTGTTCTGTATCATCGGAAACAAAACGACTCGAAGCCTTTTCCTTCTTGGAGCAGACAACATGGATCGCACACCTCTCTAATTCCTGCACGCGCTCCGAACGTTGTTTCCCTTCTCGCTCTCTGACTGGAATATTATTTAATCTGCAGATCTACCAATTAAGAAGTGAAAAGCTCGGGGAGCAGGAAACGAGGTACGATTCAACGGATCGCGAACCGGAAGCATCGGCATTGGAGATCTCTTCCGACGAGTCCCCCCGATCGTGCGGAGAATGAGCAAAACTTTACACCTCGCGCGGAGAGGAACCCACGGCGTTTAGATATCTTTTATCTTTCTACAACCATACGCTATTTTCCCGTTCTTCTTTCTCTCTTCTCCTCGTAAGCTCTTTACCTCCGCGATCCTGCTGAAATTCGTTGCCTCGTTGGTCGTTACCGCGATAAAACTGCGACACGGTGACGCTTTTTATTTCGACAATGGTATGCTCGCGCGAAGACACTGTTCGCTCTTAATTACTTTTGCTCTAGATTCATATACGAGTAAGGCGGTTAAATGGAAAAATGGAAGGCATAAAATTCAGAAGAAAACTCTGTCCTCCTTTTTAAGCTTTTATCTTTTGATCTAAGAACTGTAAAATATTTCCAAGTCCTTGTATTCGTCCTTATTTTCTACGTTGGTTGGAACACTCGGAGAAAAGAAAATTCCGCTAATGATAAAACTTGATCAGAAGGTAGGTTAAATTCGCGAGCCCTCCAAACAGGTAGATAGATAGATAGAGAGAGAGTGAGAGAGAGAGAGAGAGTGAGAGAAAGGGATAAGAGAAAATTCTACCCTCGGCCACCTTTTAACTCGAGAACTGTAAAACACTCCCACTCTCTTTTGCTTTACCTTATTTTTCACGTTGGTTGGGAAACACGGGGTAAAATAAAATTCCGCCAACGATAAAAAGGTGCGTAAAACTCGCGAGATCTCCACCTTTCCGTGGGTAAGTTTCGTGTTTGGAAATTCGAGGGCCGAGACTCGTCCAATATATTTTTTCTCCTCTCTTTCTCTTTATTTCGTCAACGTGTTGTTAAGTTATTATTAAGCTATTATTATTATTGCCCCTAACCGTTAAAACTCCGCCGTTCCCGCCGGAAGAACCCTCGAAACTCCCCTGTGCGTTATAATCGTCCGGAAGCGTAGTGCGAAGCGCTTTTGAAATTCTCCCTTTCTCTCTTCTCTTCTTAACCTTCTTATTGGAAACACTGCATCTCCAGTCCCTCTGTTCTTATTTACGAGAACGAAGTACACCTCGAACGATCGTCAGATTCAAAGGGCGGTACGTAAAAAGTAGGTCGATAAAACGGCGAAATGGTGTACGTAAACCGGATCGTAAAAATGATGCAATCAGAGGTTGGCGAACGATTTTAAGATGTTTATATGAACTTTTAGAATAAACGCTGGTGGCGATAAATAAACCACAATGACGTGATAATAAAATTTATGCAAACAATAACGGGAAAGGTAGAGAAGTATAAAGGACTTGAGAGATAAAAGACACTAATAAAATAACAAAACGTCTAAAAGATAAAAGTATTGCGTACTTTGGTATGACGGGTGGCAATTGCTCGTACATTTCGAGGATCGATTATTACTCTGCTGCTTTTCCTCCGATCGTTTGATAAACAAAAACTCGAGTGTTTCGCGGTGAAAAAGAAACTTTGTTCCTTGAATTTCCAAGATAACCACGGCGCGTGTTTTTGGTCATACTTGACATTCTTCGTGCAGTGGTTTTATTTTTTGTGCGCAGGCAGCGCTGCTTGAATGCCAGGACCCCCGATAAGAATCCACCTTGAATTCCAGCCAGAATTTCGGATTACTTAAACTTTAGCGTAGTGGAATAAAATAGATTAAAAAATAGAAAATGTCAGCTCAGAATTATTTTCATCGTAGAACATTTTCTCGTCCAAGATCTGCCTATAGGCACCGATTCCTAATTATTAATAATGAAATTAATCGAATATTCGATACAAGTAGGAGCATAAAATGGTTTCAAAGTTCCAATTGGTAGCGTACATTTTCAACTCCTTATACTACTCTAGAAACTGCATTGGGAAGAAGAATGCAGAATAGAACGGAAGGTCAGGTCGATGTAGAAACGATCACGATGTACTTCCAAGCTATTACGAGCGCATACGTATGCGTGACGCGTGACGGAGTCACAGACGCGTGCATAGAGGCTCGCGGGGGAACGCTTCATTCGTACAATACGAATGAATGGGCAGTGGTACGACACGACATCCGGTCGGAAGAACGGATCGCGGGGAAGGAAGGGTCCGTCTGGTGTACGCGTTCATTTTCCACGATCGCTATTTCAAGAGAGCGCCGGGTGCGCACGGTACCAAAGGCGGCGACGGCGGCGAAAAGCCTCGTAAAACTTTACGACCAACTCTAAAGTCAGAATCGTCCGGTCGCGAAACACTCCGCCGTCTCCTCGTTTTTGCCGCGTTTATCCCGTGAACGCCGATAACACCAATAGGAAACGATGTTCCACGATCGGACCCCGTCCCGATCCACCTGATTTGCGGCGTTCTACGGTAAATCGTGGCCGAATGGTTTGCTCGAGTTGTTTAGATTATGCAGCCATCGTTCAGCGATCTTTTATGGCCCGTTTTAAGGCAATGATTTTGATCGTTCGTGTACACTGTTCGCTTTTGATGAATCTGGAGAAAATCTCTGTTCGAGTTTTGAGGTTTTAGTCGAGCCACGTATCTTTGAATTGGATGAAGGTTTAGTAAACACGCGGTAAGAAACGAGTTCGTTCACGTTTTCTTATAAACACGCATGCACGTGACATCGCTTTCATATAAAATATACATGTACATAAAGCAGTACTTTATTTATTTCACTTTCACGATCCGTGTTATCGAAATCTGTGTTTGAAGATTTACAGGCTGAACGTTGACACCATCTTCGTAAGCAATCGACCATTACATCGATCTATCCATCCAGCCCTGACACTTATCGGTACTGTAACTTTCTCACCAAGTCGTCATTTATACGATTGCCGTTTATTTTTATAGCCAGAACTCTCGATTACAAGTTACAACATTCAATCTGTTTCACTTAAAATCATAAACCTCTGTAAACTACCTATAGAAAGAAAATCGTTCGAGCAAAGTGGATGTCCTTCGCGTGCGGTAAAACGGCTTCATTTTTCCTCCGCCTTTTTCATCTTGTCTCGCTTACACGCGTATTGGCCACGATAACGGTATTCCGGTTTTGCAGGCGCAATTAGCCGAAACGGAGCACAAACATTCGGAACGTCGATCGGTATCCTGGCGCACTGGAGATTTATTCGAGTGATATACGCAGGCTCACGGAAGTATTCGAAAACATTTTGAAATTTCCTTGTTACGAGACTCGATTAGCACGGTTACGCGTAACAGCAAAGTTTGAACTATTCCGATCGTTTCTTTTTCTTCGTTCCGATTAGCTTTTCAAATGAACTTATCACCGAATGGAAAGCACCGCAGGCTTTCACGGTTTCGTGGATTAATTATTGTGAAAGCCACTGTGCCACGTATAATTGGCGCCAGATTCGACACGCGAAAAAGCGGAATCGAGGTCTCTTCCTTGTTTCGCGATCGTTTCCCGCCAGATATTGGCTCATCGTCGTTGTCGAACCTAAGTGTTGAAATCCTGGATCGTCTTCGCGTGGACTGCGCTGGGTCTAAAGGCAACGAAGCGTGGGGCATCCGATCTTTCGCAACGAACCAGGCAAACGCATCTGTTCTTGTCCCGCGGCGAACGGGAGTATGATTTACGGCGGCACAACGAGATAGCGTGCAACTTTAATTCGTGCCTCGTCGCAGTTTCGCCAAACCAGAAAGCCAATTTGTAAGAAAGGATTAGAACATGGTTTCCTGTTTGCTCCATTATTTAGAAATTTCCAGCGTGCTTGAAAACTCTCGAAAGTATTCAGATACTTGCTCATTTTTGACATGATCTGTTTTAATTACAAAATTACGGATATTCAGAGGCTGGTGAACATATTTGAACGCTTGCCGGAAAACTTTTATGTTATGATGTATTACGCGTAATATTATACAAAATATATTATACTGTACAAAATAATCATACCGGTAAATTGTAAAATAAGTTTGAGAATGTGCACAAAAGTATATTTGTTTTAAACGTAGGCTTGGCAAAGAATTCTGACAGATCGAAATAATCGAATGATCCGTTGTATGGATCAGTTATATTATACCTATTATATCGATAATATATCAATATATTTACCTAATATCGAAAACTCGACTCGTGTTCGTCATATGCTTTGTACAGAAGAATGAAGATAAATCAGCATTCCTGGTAGCGTTTAATTCGCGTTTGTGTGCGACAACCTATTGGACGTGGTTGGAAGGAAAATCGCGTTACTCATCGTATGATCTAATATGCCGATGATTTAGAACGGCGGCGAAGGCGTGCGAGTGCGGCTTTTATTTCCTTCGGAATTTAATAGTTGAAGGAGCATCGAGGGCGTAACATGTCGGTGCGCCGAGAAAATTATTTTCACCCGTGTAATTAAAGCCCGTTCAGTCTATTGTTAAATATTGCAACAAGAATCAATTGGCTGAGGCTAGAAGCATCGTAAGAACGTGCTCTAACGCTCGCTACGAAATTGGAACGCTCGTTTCGCGATTGTAACGTTGATGAAACACCGATTACCTATTAATCAAAACGCTATACAACGACTCTTGCATGATACTACTGTATTGTTCCAAAATATCGATAAATTTCACTCTTCCTGAACATCGACAATTTATTTATGTTAGGCATAAACTACCTTGGAAAGCTATTCGTGATTCAGTAACTTACCTATATCGACGTGTTCCTATTAAATGAATCCATTGCGAGACCGATATATGTACAACATTATTGAAAAATGTAAATAAAGCAACATATCGTTTCATCGAAACACAAGAAAAGTCTTGAAATTTATTGCGCAATTCAGATCTATAGAAAAAATGCCCGCACTTGAGAAAGAAATTATCCTGTAGTTATAAATGTATTTCAACTTCTTCAAACGTCGTGCCAACCAAATCTTAGAAATCTTTCGTCAAAACTGTGATATAGATTGATTGATAAAACATTGCAAACAAGAGTTGCATCAATACGACCTTGTTCCTTAACTCGGATATAGCAGTAGATTCTTCTCGTTTGTCCGAATAAATTTGGGAACGAGACAACGTGACAATAGAGGTTCCAGTTGTAGAACAAGATCGAAAAGAGTTTCAAATAAGTTATACACAGAGTTATATTTCAGTTTGATATAAGATAACAAGGGGTTAATTTCACCCTTGAACCTACAACTTGGCATCCCACGCGTTCCTGCGAAACAGACAAAAGGGAGAAAAAGGCAAGACACATAAATAACTGGAACGCGAGGATAAGGGATAGCACTTAATCCCTGGCTCGTTCGATCCTCCGGACTAAATTTACGCGGCGTCGCGTGCCGATCGCGTCCTTCGACGCGCGATGCGTCTCCATTAAGCTTCGTGGCCGTCCACTTTCGAATGCTTTATCGTTGTTTTGCTTAAGCGAGCCATGGCCTCTGCCTAACAGGCAGAGAGCAGACGCTCGACGCGTAAATCTAAATTTAGTGGCATGCATCTCCTTTCGGAAGAAGATTCTGTAGAGGGTTTGGCTGCGCCGAGTATATACACGTAGGGTCAGGAAGCGAAAGAGAAGAGGTAAGAGCTTAGCGAGCGCAGACTAAGCAGCGATGCACTTCCGTTCGAAATAACCTCCGGACGTGAATCCACAACGAACGAGATTAACGAGCAAGCTTGGCCGGCTGTGATAACTTTGTATTATCTCGCTCCTGGGGAAATCATGTGATCGACGGCCTCCCCTCGCCGACGTCTGTCTGCTTCTTCGCCGAACGACCCGCGACCAGATTAGTCGTGTGTACAGCAGGGTTACCTACATGCTACTCGTATCTGTCGATCGACACGATTTCCCGGTTTATTTAAACGCGGGCAATTGGTTCAGGTTCGAGTCGGTTTCAACGTCCTATTTAAATTCCACAAAAATGCTGATAGGATGGTATCGAACGATAGTTTTCGATTTAGTATCTCTCAACTCGCCTAATAATAATGTATTGTATATCGTTGTGTCTGCGTATATTAGATTGACAGGAGAAAGTTTCGCATCTAGGACCACATTCAGATCATTTTACTTGTCTCAATTTTGTGGAATATCCTATAGATACGTGTATATAGCGTTTTCCTACCGTATCAATCCTATCGCTTCGTCTTTCGTATCGTAAACGTTATATTACTTTTGCACCACTGTGTAGCAAGCTCGTAACCAGCGCGGGCCATTCATACTAAGAACTCGAATATCCAATGAATTCTCCTGTCACCTTGTAAATTCGTACGAACGACATTTACAGCCCGTAGATCTTGCCGGTTCTTGGAAGACATTGATTTTCGTGGGACGAAGGGCAAGAACGGTACTCGGAGAGCGGAGAACTTTCGTAGAAAGGTCGATCAATCTGCAGACCCGTGGACGTATACTCCGATTCGATTTCTCCGATCGTACGTCACGGAGCCGTCCAGCGCAGTTACTCGCGGCTCCCTCTTCTTCTTCAGGGTTCAAATGTCAGTCGGCCTAAAGGTCACGTCGATCGACCGACATTCACCGAGGTGCGCGGCCATTGTCTCCTTGCTAATCAGAGTTCTCGACACGATGGGAAACAGCGTACACTGGTCAGCCTCACGGGCGTCGTTTCCACGCAATTTCCATCGTGGGAAATTCGATTACGAGATCCTTCTTCCCCGTGTTTTATCACGGTGACACCGTAAACAGTCGTTTTCGAACTCGCAGAATTGCGAGAAGAACGAAGAAGCTCTGAGTGGTTTAATCGAAGGAGTCTGGAATCCCAGCCCGGTAATCTGCTCCAGCAATTCTTCGTCCCTTCACGCACAAAGTTTAATTGCAACCGTAGCGACCTTATCGACACGCGATAGACAATAGACGCGCCAACACCTCGTCCAACTTCGCCTAACGCCTGAACTTTGACATGGAACGAAGAACAATCATCCAGACTAAGTTCGTTCCTTGGGACGTAGTCGACTCTGGCTCGTTCTGGTAGGAGCTTAATGAAGTTACACGTAGAAACCTTGAATACCGCGTGCTGTTCCTTGACATCGTCGCCGAGGGTGCTATAGACTCTCCCTCTCGTTCATTCGAGGAGGACGATCAGAGGAGGAAAAGTTAGATCTCGTTCGATTCTGAATTTCTTATACCATAGACGACAATACTTCCTTCGGTTGGATACGCCGGATCTTGTTTCGACAACGAGTTCTTGTTAAGCTGGTCCATGCTTTGACGCCGTTTATCAAACAGCGTGGCCTCGACTTTACGACGCCACGGAGAAAGGCTGTTGGCGACCTTTTTGCTCGCCATCGTTAACCCCTTTCCTTTCGAAACATTCTCCAGGACCTGTAATTGAATTCGCAGTTTCTCCAGTTATTTCGAGGCATTATTGGAGGATGTGTCAATTATTTTTGGTTCGAAGCAACGTGAGAGATATCGAAAGATATCGCGGAAAAAGTGGTTCTACAGGTTCTGGATATTTGCTATACTCTATAATAAAGTTATTTTTATTCAAACACAGTTCCATCAAGTTTCACAGCGATGTTGTTGTATTCTTTGCTAAAAAGGTCAATTGACAGATAATTTAAGAGCAAGACAATGTTCACGATATTAACGTAATTTGTAATTTTGTTATTGTAAGACTGCACGAACAAAGTGTTCTTCCTCATATTTATTTAAATATATTTTCTGAACGACAAATTTACGATATACAGATTCGGATATTCAGTCCTTAAGAAGTTAGGCAATGTATCATAAGAATATTCGAGAAACAGTGGACCAACTCTCAGAACGAGAACATTTTTATTACAACATATTATTCACGGTCCCCTGGAACTGCTTTGAGACTTTCGGATTCGATTGCTTTTGGAAGTTCGTAATGCTGTTCCATAGAATCGCGGACTCAGCGAACGAATCACGCGACCGTCTTCGACAATCTATGCCAGGGAAAAGCTAAAGATGTCACCGTATCGAATCTGCTAGCGTAGCTACGACCGTAGAAACCTGTATATTTATGCGAAGTCCGTGACCTTTGAATACCTCTGCCTCGTATATTGCACCGCGAATATTCCGCTTTGTTAAAATAGTAGGACGAGCGCATCCAGAATTTTTCGCGAAATTGAATTTATCCTATCCCCGTAACTAGTCTATTTAACTGGCCATTTTATGCAAATGCAATATTGTAGGAATGTTGGGTTGCGATGTAAAGTAAGTGGAGGAAAATTTTATCTGAACCCTTCAGAGACCTAGTCTTTTTTAAATCTGTGAAAGAATTAAAGTAAACGTACGAATTCTTCGCAATCCAGCGTTTCGAACGAAGTAGTCATTTTTTAAAGTTTTCATAATTTCTGAACGATTTTGCAAGGTTTGCTTAAATTTTCATAAATATTTTAATATTTACGAACGATGGTGCTCGGTTCTCGATCACTCGTCGTTTACGCGCATTTTCTCTGCCTCGCGTAACGATGAATTTCCTTGCAAATGCAAATCTCCAGAATTCCAGTGCAACAGATACCGGATCAGAAAGTCTGAAAAGAATTTGCAGCCGGTTTTATTATTCGCGATTCAGAAGTTCCGATGAAAAATGGTCTCATACGTTCACGCTTTAACCTTGAACGAATGGACAGGTCTAGAAAGTGTCCACAGTGCAGAGTAAGCAAACACACGATGACGAGCAACCGCGTGAAAGGATCGCGGAATTCGCGAGATTCTCCTGTGCTCGATTGCACTTTCCACGACAAAGTGTGGAAAGTGGGTGTGCATCGTGAATTAGTATGAGACACGTAGGGTGTCTAATCGTCGTGGAAAGTGGGAAAAAACGGTATGCAGGGCGGAAACGCAGTGGGACGAACGAAAAAGGAAATAAACCGGCTGCAAGAAAGTCCACAACTATCCTGATGCTTCGGCCTAAATTATGCGTTTTCACCGGCGTCGTATTAAACACTGTTCTCGTTCGTTTTATGCGGTGGAAGGGGAGCTCTTCGGTGAGACCTGATTGCACAGTTCGCGGTGGTTGTTCCGTTGTTCGATTCAGTTTGCGTTGGATGCGTGGTCGTTAGCGGATCGCGGTAGGATTAACGGAGATTTCGTGTGTTGTTCCCAGTGTTTTGGCAAAGTAAATCCGACAAATGGATATTGTACGAGAAAAAGGATTAATAAATCGTCGGATGAAAGTTTCGTTCGCGATTTAAAAATTTCGAAGATGAATTTTGCTCGAAGGTGGTACAGGTAAGAGTACGATTGTAATTTATAGAGAGACGTAGATGTTTGGAAAGCCGACAGGTGTTTCATGTATCGGGAGATGTAGAATATTCTACAGTGGAATATGATACATCGAACTAATTAGTTAGTTAGAACTTTGTTCATAGTAGCGTATATTGCGATACATATACGCGTTTTTCCGTCTTCTTTACGGCATTCAGATTTTATTTACAATTATTCGTCATACCAACTATGCTTCGTTCATCGTAGCATACATCACTACGCTCGATTTTCTTGGAAAAAAATTCTTAACCAAGTTCTTATGAAACACGGCCGTGTCTCAAGAAATACAAAATTGATTTCGCGAGAAGTCGTAAGCAGCGTTAAGTGGAGGAACGAGGTGAAGTCATCGTGTCACACATTCGCGCAGCTAACTGAAACGAGAAGATGCGTTCATAGGGAGAGTTGGTGAAAGTAATTTTTCTCAGTAGCCTACGATAAGCTGGATGCTTCTATACCAAAGATAAGAGATCGGCACGCGAGCAAATAATCCATTTCGCGGACGGGTTGGCGATTGGTCGACCGCCATTGCCAATGCCGTGCGCGCGCGAACACGCGAATATACTCGTGCACTGTAAAAGCAAGACCTTGCTTCTATCACAAAAGGCGGACTTTCACTTATTACGAGCGAATTCACGCTGCTGTGCCTGTCTTTTTTCTTCTCTCTTGGTAATTAAGGTGTACACGGCCGCGGTTCGAATTACCGACGATGATTAGGCTGTAGGTGCTCTCCCTCCAACAACTTAATGACAATATTGACGCAGGAACCTAGTTTCGGTCCACTTCGAGTTGCGAAACGAATCGCGGTTAGGTTGCGAAACTCTGGCAGCACGTTGACAGAGCTGCACCGCTCTGGGCCTTTGTTTTATTCTACTCTTACGTGTGACAACTTTAACTCTTTTAAAAGCTATAGTTAAAGTTGACGCTATCGCAGCTGAAATTTCGCACTAATTCGTTACGTTTGTTTTAGGAATCGACAAAGTTAAACAAAGTTTGATCGTAAATTAAACCTGTTCCAAACTTTTTACCATATATTCGATTCCTACTTGTAGCAATTCTAGCGTAATATTCTATCCATATCCTTTGCTACGATACCTTAATTTTGTAACATTCGAATAATTCACAGCCTCAAGTGGTTTCATCTCTTCCTTTGAATGTTCTGCCATAGAAAAATCATTTGATCGCTAATTAAGCCCAATTAACGCTTAGGAAAATAGACACCCAACGAAGGATATGCCGGTTTCCAAGGAAAGTTCGACGAAACGGAAGTTAGGAGAGCGTGGAGTGTTCGGCACAGATTCCCCAGCCAGCCATCCGGCAAACGGTACTCCGCTTCGTGTTCGTTAACTTCTATCGGTGAATCTAGCGGCGAATAGAGTCGGTCGCGGCATTAATATTTATTTCGTTCGAGCGGTTGCAACTTCGCCAGATTCCACTAGTACGGTCTTTAAGTAGGGAGTCGGCGATTGCTTTAATTTGCAGCATCGTTTCTAAGGACGGACGAGCTGGCCGCGATACGCGGTTTATAGAGTTGTAAAGCGGCGGGATTTATTAACGAGTAACAACCTGTTACGTCCACTTCTCTCTTCGCTCTTCTCTCCATTCCGAATCGTTCAACTTCCCGTCCGTCGACTACCGAAGTCGCTCCTTCTGGTTTCTGGTTTTTGTCTCTGCTCGTTCGACAGCTAAGATTATCTTTTGGTAGTCTGTTATTCGAGGCGTGAAATTTCCATCGATAGGTTTGCTCTTTCTTTGTACAAGAAACAAGCGATTTCTTTGCCTCGTATCTTTATACAGATCGATGCTTTAGCTTGTTAGAAATCAAACGGATCGAATCTAATTGCGAATTGCCTATTTCGATTTAAGAAATCTATCAACGATAAATATAATACGATTCGATCGAATATGATACGAAAAATTCCATAATGAGTTATTTTTCTAAATAAAATGACGAAATCTATCAGAGTTTAAAGTTTCTTCTAAATTAACCACACGAATATCCTACATTCTCCTCATAAAGCACAAACCTATTGCGAAACGTTATCATGGATCGCATTAATTGATATTAACACATGCAAAATACAATTTATGTCTCTATTTTTCTCTCTTTTAATTACAACGTCACGATACTGTATAATTAAAAACGAGAATTGTATTAATTTCACTGGGTTCGATACGAAAAGATAAGATCCGTGAATTATTGGATACAAGAATTTAAAGTCCATTCCCTTGAAATAATCTGGTATTAATTAAATAACTGTGCGAGCCACGTCGATCGAAGACGTATCACGTTCCCTCCGGTCGATTCGATGGTCTTCCGGTGTTTGCTCGCGTTAAAATCCCGTGACGACGATCTGAAAAGTGTTCTCCGGACGGTGGAATGGACACTGGCACGTTCTCAGCTCCGGGAACGTTTCATCGAAACGAATGGAGCGTTTCGCGTGGTTTATGTACGTTCCTCCCAGAGTTATGCGTTTCTTCGGCAGCCGATGGCAAACGTGCTGGCACGTAGCGGAACTTTGCCTCGTACGTGGTCCTCGCACACATAATCCACGCCTTCATTGTCTGCATTAGTGTGCGTCCTCCGTACAGCCTGATCTCCGCTTTGAAACTTCGTCGAAATTAAAGGAAATCTTCCGTTGAAAATCGACACTTATATACTTTTATCTTTCTTGCGCGTAACTCAAATATTTTCCTTTGTTTTGTTATCGTAATCGTGACACGAGTTAACCACGAGAAGTCAGTATCGTTGTAATAAACGTATAAAGCTCACATATACAGATGTAAGATTCGAGTATCGAAATGGACGGTACCAGACACATTTCCTCGCTGTAATATCGATAAACGGTTCTTGGGAAATATGCAGAGGATGTGAGAAGGTCATTAAAAGAAAAAAAAAAAAAAAAAAAGAGAGCGAAGGTATCGAAAGTTTCTCCTTCGATAGGAATGCGGGCATAAGTTATAGAAATGCAGTGAACGAATAATAAATAGTATTCGTGACGCGAGAACGAACCAGCCGTTATTGCGAAAGACGTCGTTACGAGTTTCTTCGATTCTCACGACCGCACCTTTCAGGTCAATTTTCACGCGTTTACTGTCTTCCAGCTGATTCGAACTTTTCGCAAGACTCTCACTCGTCCAAGAGATACGTGCGTCGCATGAAACATACTTTGAGCTAGAAATTAGTAGCCATATACTAAACAGTTTTCCATTCCGAGGCTATTTAAACAAGTAAATTATCAGCAGACTCGCCGATGATATTACTGTTATCTCTTCGGATAATTCGCGCTTTGATTCTTATGTATCTGACCCAGTTGTATCGAAAAGTAGCTCACGATCACCTGATACGACCCCTACTCTATACTTTGCACAGAACAATATCCTATAGAGCGAGGAAAATCTCATGAACGATTCCCATTAACCCAGGTCGCGGTTCGAGACGATCATCCTGTACACTCCACAAGCATGTACATTCACAAACACGGAGAAAAGCTCGTTGAATAGCGCGTGAGCGTGCGTATAACTGAGTTTACGGTATACTGGTCGCGCGCGGGAACGAAACCATCTCGGATAAGAATATAAATCTGAGAGATTCGTTCGGTTTCTCTGGTTTGCAGGACCGGGCAGGGGAAGTGCGGAAGCCTCTGAATGCGAAGAGGAAACGCTGACACCGGTCTGGACGACTGTGTGTATGCGAATGAACGAGAACCAGCAGAGGCATTGACCTCTTTGGCGACCTGCACACGCGTGCGCGCCAGTGACACCGCACGCGTGCGAATTCTGCCTTCTCCGGATAGATCGACTACGGATCAAAAACTTTCTATATTTTTCTTTCTACCTTTTACACATCCTTTTTACTCGAGACCGTTTATTAAAATATTGGAAAATAGGATTTTTGGTTTATATTGGAAGTTAGATTAGAAAATGGAAGGTCGTGAATATTTTATTTACCTTTACTTTTTTTTATTTAAGAATGGTTATTAAAATACTACTAGAAATGAAAATATTCTTTTAGTTCGTTTCGTTTCGGAGATTTGATTGGGAATCGAAGAGTCGACAATTCTTTCCAGAAGAGTAGAAATATACGCCAGATTAACCTCCAGTCTGTATTAAATAAATTTCAATTATACATAAAAAAAGTTCATTATATCGAACGATTAAATAGCCAATCAAATTATGAAAATGTGCATTTCACTTAAACGTTTGAATTAAATATGGCGAATAATGTATCCCCGCGCGAATTTCACCTGCACGTGCTCTCCGTTAAATAAGAAAAATATAAACAACAAAATACATTAAAAAATATCGGTATTTTTAAGTTTCATCCGACAATAAATCAAAGCACGCATCCTTTTTTACGGTATCGATTCTATCCTGTTAAGGATCTCGTTTTTGACTACCATTATGTTTTTACACAAAACGTATAAAACATTAAACAGGAACTGTTTTTGTTATCACGCAACCAAAAATAACGTCCGCAAAATTTATATTACAGAGTATCGAACACGTTCAAATTCTAAATGATTAAAACTCCAGTTCCGCGCAAAACATATCCAGCAAACTTACGATTCTTTATTCTTCGATTAGTTTTAGTTCCCTCGTGCCGTATTGCGAACGATCGAGGCTTCGTACAAGGCAACGGCTGAATCGCCTTGAGATTTCGATCGGGAAAGGTTACACGGAGGTTTCGCGCGCAAGGAAAGAGCCGAGACTGTTAACGTTGGTCAGGGATACTGTAACCTTTCGGATCGGTTACTTTCGTCATCGTCGCCATGATCGTTCGCAATCCGCGCAGGCTATTACCTCTAATTATTATTTCAGTCTGCCATTTTACGAGCCACAGAACGATCTTTAGGGTTTCCTCGAAACGGCTAATTGTGAAGTTCTCGATTCGCGTACTCAGTTTCTAGTTATTAAACCCACGACTGCCATACACTTTCTCCCGTCCAGCATACCTTCCCACGTTCTTCGACCCGCGGTGCAGACGTCGCTGATATTCGCGCGGATAATAGAAACTACCGGAAGAACGAATTCCTTGCACCAGTACCTGTCAGTGCTTCGGTAATTTCGATCGTACACAGTGTCTGACTAGACGAGTTATTAGAGTGATATTGCTGCAGTGACACTATCTTTGAGTGAATATTAGGAATCTGAGCGAAAATCTGTCAATAGAGAAATTATACAAATCCCGTCAGATTTTAATACATCGTCATATTCGAGTAAATCTAGTAAAAAAAAAACTATAAGAAGCGAATTACGTGGATGAACCAATCCGAGTGCTTGAGATTAGAACGTGAAAGAACATGTAGGGTATCGTTACGTTAAGATACTACGAACAAAATTTCTACGATGATGTCAGAAAGATTATAATATCTTAACAATCTTCTTAAATTTATCTTGGAACGTATCGTACCATTTGTCTGAAAATGATACGAAAGTCAAATTAATACACCGAACGGCAATTTTATTCACGGTTTTAAAATCACCTAATATTCCTGCTCTTTCAGCCGGTCCACGAATGTTACAATAAAAAATTTCCACATAATCGTACGTCTCGTCTGAAAACATAGCGTAGGCATACGGAAGAATCAGATGTACGAAGAGTTCCTGGGTTAATTAACGCGACCGACCGGAAATCTGGGTAAAAGTTGGCGGGTATTTCGCGGATATCGGAATTAGTTGGCCGCACGGTAACGCAGAATCGAGAACGACCTCATTAGGGGGCCGTTTCTTCTAGCAGGTAATTAAACGGGCAAAGGAAAGGAAAAACTCTGGCCGCGGGTGCATCGGTCGCGAAGTAGGGCTTCGCATTAATTGTATCGCGCCTCGTTAGGTCGTCCCAGAACGGGTCGAGGTGTTTCAGACTGGGCTAGGGAAACGACGCCGTATGCCTGATAGCCGGGAGAAACAGAGAAGAGAAAAAAGAAGGAGGGAACCGGGTCCGGGGACCTTGTGCTCATTGCCACGGCGGATCGACTCCGGAACACGAGCATCACGTGCTTCTACAGCACCGAGAGAGAGTTTCGACGATCCTAGAAACCCTGACACGCCATGCCGGTCGGGCCTAGTTTTTTCACCGATCAAACCAGCTTGCCTTCCTTTCTTTCTTTCGTATTTTACGCCTTGCTCCTTCCGCGAAGAAGAGTTTCTTTCGGCTACGTCAGATTCAGCGTAACGATCATCCACTTAGACTCGAGCCAAATCGATCGACCCTGTCGAGATACATCTTCGATTTTTAAAAGATTAAACGATCATAGTATACGGAATCCAGCCCTGGAGTATTATAGTGGAATAGCGTGGAGTGTATTAATTTTTGTTTCTCTAAATCTCTAAAGTATTGGTAGTTCTGTACGCTCTGTGGTAGGTTTTCAACGCAGCAAGAAAGATCAAAACTGTTTAATAGTAGGATTCTTTTATACGATCGAATAACATTACTAATGAAATTCTACAAGTCACGTATATTATAACGTTCCAACCGAGATTAAGATTCTAAAATGCTAAGAACCGTTCGAAAGATCTTGTATGGAGATCTTACGTGGCACGCCGTAAAAATGTAGAAACGTTGCAGAGAGACCGGAGTTCCAACAGATCCAAAAACAGTTTCTTTTCGACGTGGCTCCATGATTCATCGACGATTAAAAATTGCCGTTTCAAATATGGCGTGCACATGTTGCGAGAAAGATTGTCGATGTCGTGCCACGTGCGTTGCCTAAAAGGAACGAGATAGCGAAGGAATATCAGAAAGCGGATCGAGATGATTCCAGAAGCGGATGACACAGTAACCGGGTCCAGTTTTTTCGCGACTCTCTCGAAACCTGGTCGTAGGCCGCGGAACCAGCGCGGTGAACTGCCACAGCCCTGGAACAGCGTTGTTTCCGGGATCATCGTTTACCATCGACGATCAAGGCGATTGTTCCGGCTTCACGGGGATCTATAGGCTCTACCGGTTCTAAAATCGGGGACAACGAAGCGACGATTCGTCTTCGGGCAATTAGAAATCGGTTGCGCTTCCGCGAAGGCGGTTTTTGAGATTTTCTGCTTCATTCTCGCTTCCGTGCGATTTCTTTCCATCGACACGCGCGAAGTTTCCAGAAGTTTCTTAGAAGATAGCGATGAATTCGACGATCGATTTAATTTCCTAGAGGCCCGTATTTTAGTATATGTGGAACGTATCGAATTTCTTCTTAATTCCAGGGTTCATGGAAATGTATTTCTTGTCGATCTATGTAATCGCGAGAAGATCGTGATTAGGAAGCTTATTTTGGAAGTTAGCTAATCAAGTTTTCCTTGAACTTGTCTATCGACTTCAAACATTGATCGATAAACGAAGATGCGGAAAACAAGTTGAAGGTGGGAGGATTATCGGCCGGAAATCGGTCTCGTTTCGTTACGAGTTTCCACGAAATCTTCTCTTGCAACGTTTCGTCGTCACAATGGTCGCGAGATCTATCGCGGTCATCGATCTCTTCCTGTCCAACGCTGCGTTGTGTACGTAGAAAACTTTGACGTCATTCGGTTGCCTTGGTATCGCGCAACCGACGCGACGCTGCAACCGACTAAATTCCGTTGAGAATTTCAGCCTCCCTACTGTTTATCGGAATAGTAGCTATATATAGCTGTGTGAGATCTCGTAGTCGATCGATGAATTCTCTAGATCGTTTTCGACTCGAGTTGGTCGATTAAATCACCAGCAGGAACTTGAAAAGATTAATGCTGACGTTCTTTTCGAACAAAAAGAAAAAAAGAAGTAGTTTTATTGGGCGGATAAAATAAATAACACGAGAAATGAAAATAGATTGTTCGTCATCGGTTGTAGGCGAACGTGAGTCTAGAGAAGACACAAGAAGCACGGCGACCAATCGTCAGATAAACGAGAAACGTATCTGCTGTTTTGTTTGAGGAATACGCGCTATTGTTATCGAATCACGTGGACTCGCTGTTCGTACTAGATAAAGCAAGTGGACGAAGTCGAACGAATGGACGAACGATAATTAATTCCGTGCGATCGATTCAACGTTCGTCTCTGCTCTACGTATTTGTGTAGTATACATCCATTCACGAGTATTAGGACACCTGCTAGTTTCGTGTGAAACGAATAATCAGTTAGAATATCATATTCGTGCAAGATAACGATACAAAATGCACGGCAGAAACGAAGAAAGTCTGCTTGCAACAGTTAAGAGGAAAATAATGTATTAATAATTGAAGATTTTTTGTAGACAACACTGTAAGTATAAGAATTAAAAAATATTGTTTGTGCAATTTCCATTTGTAAATAATTATTAATTATTAGCGTTAAAAGGCGATTGACTTTGTTTTTTTTATTACCAATCCTGTGACAATTCTTACTCGGAACATTATAAGATATATTTGTGTAGTAAACATAAAAAAAACATCTATAACAAAGAACAATATATAATTTTTGTTGTTATATGTTTTTATTTTTTTAATTAAAGTTATTTAGAGGCGAACAGGATTGGTATCTACAGTGCTTGCAAACTTAAACGAATGTGCCTACAGATGACATGTACAGGCTTCTCTACAAATAGTATAATATTTAGTATCTAATACTAAATAACCCTTCTCTGATGAATTTTGACTGTATTAGTGGAAAAAGTAAAAAATTTCGTGATGCATTTGCATTATCGTACACTTAAGATCGTATAATAATGAAAACAAATGAAATTTCGAAAATAATTTTAAGTCAGACAAGTCTTTTTTCTCCGCTAAAAAAATTTGATGCTTTTATATTTTATGTTTCACATGTTTCCACAATTTTCGAACGCGAAGCTTCATTGGAAAAGAGTTCGCGATAAATTAAATGACTTAGAGCATGGCTAAAATTAGAACGTGATTCACGAAGTACCTTATATAATATACATGAAACTAAATAACGCCAAGTAAAATAGAAAAATGAATAGTATATGTATCAAAATTAATCAAAGCAGTATTTCGAGATAGACGTAAATCACGAGAGAAACATTTAGTTTTATTATAGCGTGGCGAGATAGCTCGCGTGAAATATGTATTTCTAATTAAATATTGTCATGCTGTGGAGTGGAATGTTCACTGAATCGAAGTGGGTATTCATAAAATACATGGCATTTTACGCAAGTATTTATCTGAAATGTATGGTCAAGGAATAACACCAATGAAATTGTCACATATTCGACTCTCTATATAATCAATAAAATGTTGATTATCACATTAAATACACGAACTCTGTGTAACTTAAAGTTTTAATCTAGCAGACAATTCCTAAAGATTTTCATAATTCTTTAAATCATTTTTAAGATTTACTTTTCCTTTTCAAACGAGTGTTTTAACGCTTATGAGCGGGAAGCATATACATACAATCGAGAACGAGTGTAAGAAGTTTCCGGTGGAAATGGGAGTTTAACCGGCCGCTTTATTAACCGTTGGCTTCGTATCTCCTTAAACTACGAACTTATTCGAAGTCGGAAGAAGGAACGAAAATCAGGACGGCGAACTTCCGTAAAAGTAGGAAAACGAAATCTCTACGCTCGGTTTGTCCCGAGGAAACGTTTCGCCATTTTGGAGAACGCGCAGCAGATAGTCGACGTTTTCATTAATTTTAACACTTTGACTAGCTCCGACTGAAACTTTCATTAGCGACTGGCTATTTTTGTTGGAAATTTTAACGATAACTATGGATTTCCTTGTAGTCATCGAAAAACTTAGTAACATCAAATACATGTAAAACGTTCGCATATATCCAGGATGTTCACAATCCTCGACACGAGAAACGCTTCTTTCTGTCATTTCTGCGATTGAACCGCGTCACGCGGTCGCCTCGATGTTACGGGAAAGGAAATAAAAACCCATTGTGCAGTCTAGCACCTCTCTATTGTCTCTCGACGTGTCGGCCGCTTTGTTTCGCGGCCACGCTCTTCTCATCTTTATTCCCTATGGATGGATCGCGCTTTCGCGGGACCGTTCCGGATAACGAGACAAACGCGGAACATCTACTCGCGTTGAAAAAGTTTGGCGGAATATTTGAAATTAATTATTGCAAAGCTGTTGCTAGTTTTGCACCTCTACCGTACTCCTTGCCGCAAAATAAATATTTATATTTGCGCGTTGAACGTTATTTTTTCACGGTAAAAGGGAACGATTTATAAAAATGTAGCTACCGTATGTATATTTAGAAGATTAATGGCGCGAAGCAGGATGTTTCGAGGCAAGTACAATAGTATAGTAAACGCGTTAAAAGTATACGTTCGTTTCTTTTCCCTCTCGAGAGACGGCACGTGCATAGGAATAAAAGTCTGGATGGAGGCGCGTTTCACATTTTTACGAGTCCCAGCACGAAAGTTTCTTTATTTGCAGCGGCTCATATTCCTCGAGGTGATACTGCAAAAGCTCGCCGGTGAAAGAACCGCTTTCCAAATACATACATCGATGCCAAGCTGTTCTCGGTTGAATCTGGCTGTAGCGTTTTTACCAATGTCGAACATTCCAAGAGCAATTGCACCTATATGTAGAATATTTAATCGCACTAAGCTGATATTGATAACACGGTTGAGAAATAGAGAGTTGCGTATGCCTAGCTAGGTGTAACGATGCGTAGAATTCTTAAAGATAAAAGATTAAAAAAAAACGATGACCGAGAATAATAATGGGACAAACAGGTGACACACCCCGATTGCCTACGCGCGATTACACAGAGATTTATAACCTCGTCAATAATTAATTTCTTTGCACGTCGAACGAGCATCCCGTTTCCTTTTTTATCTTAACGGATCTCTCGTTTCGTGGTGCACGCAAGCTGCCGCAGGAAGTAGCATTCTTGTTAACAGGAAAAAACATTAATTCGTTTGTTTTCTGGCATTGATCGTCTTATAATGGCGACCATGGTGTGGAACGGTACCAGACACGTAAGATTGCAGGGTTACGAGGGAAAGTCCATGGCACGTATCAACTACGTGTTGCCTTCGCGCATTCTGGCTCTCAAAGTGAAAGAGCCGCCATTAAAAACGCGGACGAGCAAACGACGCGTGAACCGTTTGTTTGAACTATCGCAACGTGGCGTGATTAGATACATCGATACTTATGGGAAATTGCGTTTGAATTAGAAATCAACGATTCACATTGCGAGGGTACTTGGAAGCAGCATTTCTGCTGATATAAAATACGTGACCGAAGGATAAAAACAATGGAAAGCATTCGATTTGTAGACACAGTAGGTTCCAGCATGTATATAACAGACATAAATCTTGAAACTGTGTTGTTTAGATCTTCATTACAAACTTAAATAGCCGAGTTGCGAAAAGAGCCTTACTTTTCTCTTTTTACTTACTTTTTTACTTTTCAAAAAAATATTTAACAAATGTCAACCAATGCTTCTAATTTCTTAAAACACTTAAATAGTTTGATCCAAGTTTAGAAGAGCTTATCCTGTTTTATGGAATGTACGAATACTTTTGTCCAGTGCATCGCTGTGTGTTATAAATAAGAAAATGATAATGTAACAAACAGAAACAAATTTTCTAAAGGAAAGAGATTATTTCGATATAGAAAACACGTTTTAACTCGATTTATCCGGGTCGTCTGTCCCTCGATTAAGCCGGTTGATCAAGGTCCTACTGTATTCTAATGTCGAACAGTCAAACTAGTTGCTTTCTGTCGTGTAACGTTGTAGTTAAGAGAAGTGAAATATTCGCACGGAGCCCTAATTCGATGGGTCGCATATTTTATTATTATATATATTTTATTGGTCACATTGACCGTGTTCCACCGAAGCAACAGACCGGTCTTCCGTGAAAATATACGACCGATGCAAACGGCTTCGAAGAGAAATGTACTCTGGGTTTTAAGTTTATTTGAACAAGGAAGGAGGACGAGATTCTCCGAGAGCGCAGTTTTCATTCTTGAAAAACTTCCTCTCAAGTTATCGCATTAATTTCGGGCCAGAGTTGAAGAAACGCTCGGACTCTCTCTTCTCGGCAGCACGCTCGTCGCTCCGCCTCGGTTAACAAGAAAAATTCGTAATAAGAGGCGGAGAATTTCAGGACCATCGGGCGCATTCCAGGAGGATACGACTTCGCCTGAACTTTTAATGTACAGCTCGCATATTTCATTGAATGGCCCCCTCCCTGGTTTCACTACGTTTGATTGATTTAAAACCGAATTACCCTCGAACTTTTACGAATCTTCTTAGTCCAATAAAATAACTTTTTTTCTTTCTTTATCTCTGACTTCCCGTTGTTTCGCTGTATATAATTCTACGACCGATTGAAGTCGAATCACAATTCTGTTCCAATTTTCAAACAAAAGTATGCTTTTCCAATAAACAGGACGGATATATCCAATACTGATCGTATCAATTGAATTTGTAGTGTACCACTCCATACATACATCCATTTCCTTTGAACGTTACCATTCATGCATTTTATCCAAGTAATAAATAATTATTTTACTATTTGAAGCTACTTACACGCTCCATAGATGCTTCAATTTACGCATCTGATCATGCATCGCTTATGAGAAACGCGTGGTCGTAAAAATCATCGGCACACGGTCAAATCAAATCCACGTATTCGCCGATACGTTATATAAATGTGGTAACTTATATGGGTCTTAGAGTAAGGATAAGTAATGATGTTTTATTTAGAGTTAAGTTTAGTTTAATAAGCGATACTCAATACGAAAAACTGATTGCAATATCGCCGTACGTCTTATTATCATACTCGGCTCTCAACTTCCCGATTCATACTCTCCGGCTCCTCCACTTACACTCTCTGACTTCTCGACTCACACTGCGACTTCTCAACTAACATTTTGGCCGTTCTAGCATCCCTTTGTCTTTTCCTAGGCCCACCACGCACGTGTTCCGCAGACGCTCGTTGCCAGGGTCATGTAGGCCTTTTTTACAAAATTATACAATTGAAAAGACCGACGACACATTGATGGACCCAACGGCGTCTCGGCTCTCGCGACATTGTTCATGGTTAACTCGATGTTAGGCCCTTTTCCCCGATACTACATAAATATTTCGAACGTTTCCGTACTCCTACACGTCAGTAATCCTTTTATCATTTTATTTCATTTGCCCGCAAAACGTGGCTGTTTGGAGAAATTGTGCTTACGATTTACTATATCCGTATTATACGAAAAATCGTATCTAGTACGATGTGTGCAACGTGTCTTTAAAGTTTGGCACCTCATCCTAGAAACGAGGTAGCCATTCTCCAGTTTTACGAGCCACGGTTATTGTCATCACTCGGCCTTCACCCTCCACCACCGCAATTTTACGACTGTCCATTCGTTTGATCGTTGCTGCCTCGCCTCCGCGTATATCCACGTACAAAGAAATCCATCACGTTGTCGGCCATTTTGCGGTGCCCCGTTAAAACAATGAAACACATATAGGAAACTCGTATAAAACCGGGTATTCGAGTTTCTAGCTTTATAGTAATTCGATTTATGAATTAAATTTTGTAATCGAAATTGTATCCATTGAATGCCTTCGCAACGAACATGAAATAATAAAAATGGAATTGAAAGGTTCCGATATTATCCGGTAAATGAACAATGAAACAAAAGCCGTCCTCTTTCGGCTTTCACAAACCTCTAGCTTCCTCTACTGTCAGCCACGAAGAAAATTTCGTTCTACGAAGCTTAACGGTGGGTGGTTCTCTACCCGGAGAAACTCGAGCAACTAGGCGACGATTTTTACTGCCGTTCGATTACGAGGAACGGCCGAGGGGAACGGTCACAACCTGGCCACGAAATTATGTAACTCTTCCTGGCCGACAAGGCGCGGGCAATCGAGCGTAGTCGTATCGCGGATCTACGACCGCCACGGAACCATTTTCATTTCGATACCAACGATCCAATCGGCGAATAATAAAACAAACCGTTCCTTCCACGACGTGCCGCAAAAGCAAAAAACCGCTATTATTGGTCGATTCTGTAGCCAATTGCAGTTTCTGATAATTTTGCTTTCCTTGACGCGCGGTCGATCGGCCAAATTGCGTTGCTATTTTGTCAACCTTCGTTCCAGATCACGTATTATATATCATAATAATGATCGCGTTTGAGATCGATGGCTAAGGTGAATTATCGATCATTTCGTAAAAATGTGGTTGTGAGGTGAAGCAGATTGTAGACTTTTTGGAGAATGATTCGAGGGAAGTTGATAGATACGATGGACGATTCTCTTCGTTCTTCGAACGATATACTACAGGACAATGTGATAGTCATTTCCGATACTCGATGTAAGCATCGTTGAGAATTGAAATAGCTTTCGGAATGAATTTTTGCGGATATCTCAAACTTGGTGGATTTTTAACACGTGCCTCTCGCTTGTCTATCAAACTATCTTCTCGATAAAAGGTTCTCTATAATTTTAAAATTTTGCCCCAGATTAGTTTTTCATCATACTGTACCGAACCTCCCCTTCTCCTTCCCTTTTATAAAATACAAACTCATCTTCGTAAAAATTACTGCATACAAAGAGTCTAAAGAGAGAAGAAAAAAACATCCCTCAAAGAATCTAATCGCGTGGAAAAATGCACGTACAACGAAACACGAAAATATTCATATAATATCTGTCGAAACAGCGAAATGATCAAAGCTTTCGAAACACGAACGAACCTTGGAAAAAGCGTGGTATAACGGACGAGTAAGTTGGAATCGATACAGATTTTTAGAAATCAATGCCGATACCTGGAGCAACAGTCTCTAGAGCACACGGGGGTCTAGCTGGCAAGAGTAACTCACGATCGGACGCTTTCTCCCAGATGATCTCATCGCGTGGCATTTCAAACGTTGAGCATCAAAGTAATTCTTCAAGACGTTCACCCTCGCCTTTCCAGTTCTATTCGATTAAAGCAAACTAAGTAAAGCAACCTGCAATACTATCATGACTTTACATGTACGGTAGAACTTCATTTATTTCAACGAAATTTTAATCAGTGCTTAAATGAACTCCAGCTGGTTCAATCTACTTGAAACTTCATTTTCCCCAGAGACGAAGCGTGGTACGAGGGAAACGTATCTTGCATTTTCGACTTATTTCCACACGTAGAATAACTTCCTGTCGATTGCTCGTTTTCCTTCAATTCGAAATTAGCCAAATTCGACTATACTTGAGAAACGTTCTCGATAATCTCGAACGAGAAGCGTGCCACGAAAAAAACGTCACTTTATATTTCCGACTTACTTTTTCACGTAGAATCACCTTGCCGATTGTACCGTGATTACTCGGCCGCCTATATACCGTAGACGTACTATACATTTGTCCTCGTATAAGTTCATATAAACGGATTTCTACCATAATATACGTTTAGTCGAAGCGGTTCGTTCGTGTTATGTAAATGAGGGGTGGGACGAGCGTACCCCAGAGGGTATGTGTCGTTTGGCTTTCGTTGAACGTCCACCACGAGGGGAGAAAACGAGATAGAGATTCCAGGGTTCAGGATGCTTTTGTCGGTCGGCACAGCCTATCTGCCGTCGAATCTCGCGCCCGACATCGCGGGATAAAATACACGGACGCGGACTCTGGTAAAAGGAGGTGTGGTTATGGTCGGAGCTGGTCGACCTCGTTTAGGACCGGTAAAGGCATAACACGAATACACGAACGGACTGACGCACGTAAGTACAACTACAAATCGACTGGCGGCTGCCTCGACGCGTTTCAACCTTAGAACACGCGCTTTGCGTGCGGTTTCTCCGCTGTTCGTAATGCAAGAGAACGGCCATTGTGAGAAATACGTTCGAATCGAACGCGAAGCGTGGTTGGAGATGTCCGATAGGATAGTTGCACTACCAGATTGGAACGACAAACTAAAAGCTTGATAGTCGCGGAAGAGAAGACTCGTGCAACGATGGAAAAGAACACGCTTTCATTCATGCCACCTTGCCCGGAACGCCGCGACCTTCGATGCGTGATTGACTGACATTTCGAGCAGTCGCGGGAATTCATTTGCATAGCAGGAAATTCTGCTTCGTTTACTTCGTAGTTCTGATGCCGCGGGCTCTTCGTTCGCGTTTGATATAACAAGCGTGTCCTTTCGCGCGGTAAAATCGAAGGCAGACGTTTGAACTCATTAAGAGAGCGTTATATAGCAATGTATCCTTCTTTGTTAATTATCCATACGTTTTCAATATAATTTCGTGGAGGAAGTATCTGGTGTTACGTGTTATACATACGTAACTCATGAAAGTATAATATAGAAATGTATGTGCAGAGAGTACCTATAAGTCTATTATAGAAGACTTTTATGAATATATTACGCGTATTATGTAAATGTATTTGAAACTTCGTTAGAACTGTAACGAGACTCGATTATCATGATTAACGATAAATGCATAATTGTTTTAGAAATTTATTTCCCCCGATAACTGTTCAGGAAACTCTTTCTGACTCGTGATCGGTTAGCAAAGCGCTAGCAAATTGCTTTAGAGAAAATAATCGATAACGAGAAGAATGAAGAGTGCTCGACCGCAGATTTACGTTAAACGGTTTACGAGGAGACTACGTGACTGAAGTTTACGGCCACGAAAAACTGTACACGGTTTAACAACGGTTTCCAACGCGTGAATTACTGTTAGGCATTAGGGGAACCGCGAGACTATGCGGCGTTGATTGCCAGCTGGAAAGAAGAAACAACTTCCCGTTCCAGCGAAATGTCTCTTGTCGTTTTAATTTCCCGGTAGAAATGTAAATTCCATAAAGGCGAACGCACGATAAACATCGCGGCCGTGATTCACTCTGTCGAACCAGTGTCGAACTGTTTTCGGAAAGGAAATGGAGAAAATTATCGCGCGCGCGAAAAGTAATATTCGACGACGACTGTACACGATTCTTTGTGTTTTCTTCGTATTTTCTTTTTTTTACAAGTTATAAAGCTGTATCGATACCGCGTTATATCGTCTTAAATTAGCGAGCATATGTAATTTATGTAGCACGATCAAAAATCGCATCGTATCCACAGTGTTGTTAAACGGATAAATATTTATGCAACACACCGCGATCGAACGTAACTTCATTTGCAGCGATGGCATCGCGGCGTGTTCCGCTCAAAAGCTCTTTGTTTTTACTAATTATGTTGAATTCCCTGTGGCAGGACGAGCAAAGGTTCAATTGCAACGGAATAGCCGCGGACGGTAATCGAGTTTATTGTGTGTAAATTCGACCCAGAGAATAATATTGACCGAAAGAATTCCAGTTCCAACGAATCGCAATAAATATATTAAGATAGGGTTATTTGTGTCACCTAAGCTTTAACATTTTGAAATTCAATTTCGAACGTTACACGGAATAGTTGGCTCGCGATTGCTTGTGATTCGCGCTTTTGAATTCTTCGTTCGGAGCATCGATCTTTTTAAATAAAAGCATCGCTAACGATACCGGCATACTAAGTGTCACCTTGAAGCGTCCCGAAGGAATTTAGCCGGTCGCAAACCGCACCACGGCAGTACAAGCCTCGTCTGCGATGCAAAGTGTGCAGCTGCAGTCAACGCTTGGCGCCGATTCAGCCGATTATTCGGTTTCGATGCTTGAAAGGCTCTGACGATTATAATCGTTCGTAGCCAATTTTCAAGATTTAGATTCGTCGTCCTTTCGAATTCGTGATTTGTAAGCGGTCAGATAGTTGAAACGTGATATTCGCACACACCGAGTTTCCTATTTCCTGACGACATATTCGTAAACTTTCAGTTTCGAAAAATACCTTCTTCGGTAAATGGAATAACGCGTTGCGAAGTGTGTCAGCTTCTCGAGGCTATTGTGCAACGAGGATTCTATTGTCCGTTCCATCTCAGAGCGTTCTTTATCCCCGAAAAGCGGCAATTAGAAAGTTAACGCGGTTAGTTATCACACTGTATACATCGTTATAAAGACGACGCGCGAAGTTGTTTCACGATACACGGTTGACGAGCCACGAGGAACACCGGGGCCGATTACGCTCGCCCGAAGCAGCGGAATAAATTGCCACAGGATACCCGCTACAAATTGCGAATCACCGCGTTATTGCTTAATTGTTGTTTCGAATTAGGGGCTTTCGGTGATTCTGTAATCAGCGGACAAGCGGCGGCATGTCCGTGCAATTACGAATGACGATATCGGTCAACCCGTAATTCGTATAACAATTCCCCATCGCGTTAACCGGTTGAAAAGTTGCGTCGCACGTTTCAAGTAGGAAGTCAGGTTCTACAACCTCGTCTAGATCAGTCAACTTACAGGAATTTGAACAGTTCACATTTTACAAGCTTCAACCTGTTACTTACTTGAAATATCCTTGAAACTTCGTAACACTCGTTTACTTTGATCAATCCGACTTCAAGTTGCTTGTATTCAAACGATTGCCAACTTCATTACGATTTTGTTATCGAAATACTTGTAATACTTTCTCATAGCCACTGAATATAAATTTAATTTCTATTAAATATACTCGTGTATTTTTCGTACGATGACCGATAATTCTTCCCTCATAAAATTACTAAAATTTAAACGGTCCCGAGCTTAATCTAACATTTGAGAAACCCGAGCGACTTAAATAGATTTAACTTGTGCAAGCTGAAAGTGGCTCTATGTACACAATATACAAGTTGATTTCCGGGAAAGGCGCGGGTGTCTGGCTTTCGAACTTGGGTCCATTTTTCATCTCGAGAAAGTTTTGCGTGCCCTATCGCGAAAACGTAGAGCCTGCGACACCGCGAAGAGCAGTGTCCCGCGTTTGTTTAAGCGCGTACGTTATCTCATCGTCGTAACGCGCGGTTACTAACGAAAGTCAAACGTAGCCAACGACACATAGCAGCGAATTGCAAACGGCGAATCCTCTTACGCGCGTGCGACTACTTATCTGTTCCCTAGATCGTGTATCGCGATGCTGCAGCGCGAGCAGCGCTTTCCTTGAAAGCAGCCAGCTGCGGGAACGATCGCGAGCCGCGCGACTCGTTCATGGATCGTTGAGAGTCTGAAAGCCAACAAAGGCCACTTTCGATCCTCGAAGCTGTTTCCACCTCGTTTCGCAGCGAGAGAGGATTGTCACACTTAAATAGATACAGAGTACGTTCGTGCAGTTTCTTGTAATTAGAGTACCTTGCTTTAATTCTAATCGCTAGATTAGCAATGTTTATGCAAATTCATGCTCTTACGGATATAATTAAGCTTTCTGGTCCACTCGTTTCTTCTTTGCCTTTGTATTTTACAGATACTTTCTTCTTATATTTTCCAATATATTATACATTCATGAATAGCGTAAAATTTAAATATACTGGCTACTAAATTCGAAGACTTTTGATTCCAATCGCGGAAGTGCATTGAATATGATATAAATTGTGTAAATGCAAAGGGTCACAGGTCTCACGCATACGCTACACATTCTTGTCACGTGCAATCTAATTTCCGCGTAGCGCCAGGCATACCGAATATCCACGTGAATTCTTCGAATTACTCCCTATAGATATCCTATCATAAAAATCTGTTATGTTCATCATCCGCTCATCATGCACGAGAATTCGATCGTTCCTACAGATACACTCTCGTCTATAATTGTTAGAACACCCGATAATTTCGTGCAGGTGTGATATTTAATCCCGAATATCAGGGAAACGATTAATTGGCCGGAATTGTGTATTCGTGCAAAATAACGACTCTGAATATGCAGAAAATATTTGCAAAAAATATTTTCCAAGAGTTATGGGAAACATTGAATCAATCGTATATCGATGCGATGCAATTCGTTGATTTACATATCATTGCGGAAATTTTATGCGCATTCTGCGAATTTTCGTACCATCGTATTTTCCATAAACGCATAAAAAGCCTCGGTCTAATGATAAAACATTCGAACCCGTGTTTCTAAGCCGCATGTGGTATCGTAAATTTAGAATGAAACGCATTGCGATGTTCTTTGTTTCTACGACGAGGTGAGATCGCGTTGGACAGCTCGATAAGGGAAGCAACCTCGTTAATTGGTTACGATGGAAGATAATTCTCTGTGTTTTGCGTCGATCCGCTGTTTCATTCTCATCGCCAGATATTTTTTAACTAAAAACTCGGGGTCAGCGCTGCACGTATCCGGTAATTAATCGGGCGTAATCAATCGAGCCCGGACGAAAGTTCCACGCGTTTGTATTTTAATTTTATCGGGTACGAGTTCGAATACATGGAACCAATTGATCGTCGATATAATTCCCCCTCCCCTTCTTGTTCGCATACAGGTAACCGCTTCTCCTGTCGTATTTTTACCGCATTCGACCGTTGATTTCACGTTTCTGCAAATTTTTGGCGATTTCCGATTGCAAACTAGCACAAACGAGCGAACCTTTTGTTCCGGGTCGACACAATTATTCCCCCAAGCTATTTTTTTCCTTTCTTCTCCATCTCAGATTCGAATTCACCGACGAAACAACGACGTTTTAATTCCGCGATTAATTGACCATTCAAGCGTGCAAAGGTTTCTCGGTTTTTATTCACGGCACAATAAAAGGGTACCGCCGGGCCGAATATCCTTCATCGAGCAGAGCTGCTAGTGTTTTAAAGCTTTCGCGTAATTCGTGCAGCCGGGTATAAAGCGAATCGATAGAAACTTGTTTCTTAACGTTAAATCTTTGATAAATGCAACACTTCGGTATAAATAGGACGTCCGAAAGTCGTGCTATGGAAAGTTCGGTGCTCCAAGTCTAAAGAGCGCAAAACGCAAAGCTCAAAGCACGACGTCCGTGTGATCGATTCAACTGCTAGTTTCAAGAGTTAAGTTTTCGACATATTCGGCATGTCGAGGCTTGTAAAATACTCGAGTGCTATATAAACTAAATATCGAATCTCTAAAAAATAGCAGATGCTCTCGCTCGTAGACTCTGGAATCTCCGATTCTAAACAGGTAACATTCGACATTCCACGAGGGAACTCTTTGGTCCGCCTCGATTCGAGGAACGCTGGAATGTTTTTTTTCGTCTCGACCCGGGGCCGAATAAATCTTCGTCGCTTCTTATTCCCGTAGGAACGGCGCCATAGCCGCGCGATAAATCCGTTCGAGCTTCAAGATCACCGGCAGATCTCGTGGAACCGCGGCCAATCCGAAATGGCTAATAAGTTTCCAGAGGGGACTGGTTCGCGGGAAACACGGTATCTCGCTCTTTTAATCAGCCTGCGCGCCACCAGGCACCAGTCTCGGTGGCTTTTGCCCAAGAATCTCCTTCTCTGTGTGTTCTCTCGGTTGCTGCATGTTTTGCTTACCAATTCCCAAACGTTGCGACATTATAGTCTGACAATATTTATGTCCGGGATCGAGCAAAGCGACAGAAGAATCGATCTGGGCATTCGTAGAATTTCGGTCGCTTTGAGGATACTACGAGGATAAATGAACTTTCTTCAATGCATTTTAGAGTCACGCGCGGACTTTGAGAAATTGCTTCTTCCGGTGTTGTAGAAAATTAATATGAATTATCGACCGGGTTAAGGTAAAGTTTTTGTCAATTTTTTAATACACGACGCTCGACTGTTGCTCTCGGGGTATATTAGAAAATTATCGCTTTTGTTTCGTTAACGATTCGTGCATGGTAGAGAGAATGGCGGAGTTAAACACCAGCGAATTTAATATTAACCGACGGGGCAGGCTCATAATAATTACGGCGAGGAGAATTTCCAGACTCGTACTAACTCGAAAGTTTCTTTCCGGAGCGCTTCGTAATTAATGGAACGTTAACACTTGATCCTTTCGTGCTAATGACGACTCGCGCAGGTAACTGTACTTGCGGCCTATTCCTCTCGCGCTCGAACGCTTAACAAATATGTATCATCGTAAAACGTCGTACGCTGTTTTCTATTAACCTAAGCGAGATGCCTCTTATAACTTTGATATATTATTTGGGTCACTGTTTCCACTCTTACGCCGAGACGCGCGATCTGAAACCTTGGCTAGGAATTAACGCTTTTAAATTAACGGCTTGCGTAGCTTACAGTTCCACGATAGATCTATAAACCATGTTTTCACGATTAATCTATTCGTAGGCGAATCGAAACCTCTTTCTAACGGTTTATGATGTCGATTTATTCTCCATTGTCACGCATTAACGTTGGCAGCTGTTAGTCGATGGCGCGAATAATAATTTGTTTTGTCTCGGTGTGCCGCCGTGCGTTCCCTTATTGTCGTGAGAAGGGAAACACTGTTTGGGTGCGACTCCCACGAACCACGGATTCTCGACGCCTGTTTCGTCGTTCCGCAAAATTGATCGCCTAGCTTGCTTTCCACGCGTTTCTTCTCTTACGCGAATTTCATGAACGTTCGCCGCTCTCCTCGAAAATCAAGCTTACCATCGTGCGTTTTCACGAATATACGTATTGTTTGTAGAACAAAATCGACGATTATACACTGTAGACTGTAAACAACTTGTTGGATGCTGGTTCGTTTCGTCATTATCGGAAATAACGAGGTAGAACGTATTAAACCTTGGAATTTCCTTTCATAATTACAACGTTGAAACACAGCATTCGAAAAATTAAATTAACCAGAGGCAAAATCGTAAATAAAACGTTGTGTTAACGATACGTTGTCTTTTAATAAGTTGTCAGGCAGAGAAGCTGCTTATTATGTTGATTACAGGACTGATCATTTTTGTAGGATACAGAACAGAAAACATGGTTCGAAACAATACGACGGCGTGGATCGAGTTTGTTTCCTCGGCTGTTCTTGGGCCGCGTCATCTTTATGGAATGTCTCGGCAAGGTCTGCCTTTCTGACTTTGTGGCCGCGACGAAGAAAAGAGAGTCCGGTGGCCGCGTCGTGGTTGGCCCGTCGAGCGGTCGTGCAACGAACGAACAGCGTCGTCCCTAGACATCAAAGAGAGGAACTGCTTCGTAAATCATGCTCCGGTCAAAGTACGGAAGCGTGAAGTTTTACAAACGAGAGATAGCTGTATCTGCGTATTGACGTGCATCCGACTCGATCCACCCGTGGTATTTAACATTTTGCCCTCGTTGCAGTCGCTCCTTTTCGCGATTTCCTTGAATAGCATCGAGATACGAGGCCGTTGAACACAAATTTTTGATTGAAAATTCCTGTGTTTACGTCGTTTAATTGTGACGCGCGTAATTCCGATGAAGCCTCGAAGCCAAGAAAGATGGACGTGTCACATTCCAACGATGTTCTTTGCCAATACTGATTATCATTCAGCGTATCATTCTCATTCGTTAACAATAAGAAGCTCGGAGCGTGTTCGAGAAGAATCGCTTTAATCTCCTTCATCGATTTCGTCCCACTCGCCATATGATAGATACTACCGTGTAATGCGATACTGACTCAAATACAATAGGCAAGTAGAAACATTCAGAGGTTTTGAATAATACTTTCGTAAAATCCGATCAGCGTCGAGAGCACTGAGAGTCGGAGAGGGTGTTAGAGTGAAAGGCGACCAATCGCGAACTGATCGAAAGAATTCGCTGTTCTTCATGCATAATAGATATACGAGGCGAGGATGACGATAGAGGTTTTTGTTTGCAAATTCGTACTTCGTCTCTGTCTGTCATTGTTCTATAGTTGGCAGCGTGGCAATGAACGAGACCGAGTTTCATCGAGGCGCATGTAGCGCGCCAAGAATTTGAAATGATTTTGGCACGAGAGGGTCGACGACCCGTTCAACTGGCGAGGATAGAGTCCGTGAAGAGATCGATTCACGAACCTGTTTACGGGCCACGCCGTGAGAGGTCTCGTTATACGAGGCCTCGTGAAAGATTCCTTCGGTTTCCTACGTTCCAAAGGTCCCGCCATCCGTTCTCTCTACTTTCTCTTATTCGTCATCCTACTCTACGAGTTTCCATTTTACCTCTTCTTCCTCTTTCTAGAGGAAGTCTGCAAGATTATTTGATTTATTATCTGAAACTTACTACTTGAAACTCGAAACTAACGCAAGACAGAGACACCAAAAATTCGAAAACAGCTGCACAATTAAATTATACGCTCTTAATTAATTGAGCTATAAATTACAGGATTTTAAAATTCGCTCTATGCTTTCTTAAACCTGATTTCGCTGTTAAATCAAAAGTACTCCGAAGCGCAGCGATCTCTAGCGAGAAGCAACGTTGGCCAGGATATCATAAAAATCCGTGTTATTTCATCAAGTAGAAAAAGCGGATTGTTGTTCGCGCGTCCATGTGATTCGAGCGATTGGGTCGCCAAGACAGGATCCAAGAACGCCGATGGAACGCGTCTCGGTCTTGAACGTGATCTTGAGAGAAACACGGTCGAACGCAGGCTCGTGCATGCGTCATTAATTCGCTGCAATTGACAGGCCTGTTTCGCGGCAACGGAACCGTTCTAGCTGATCGTTCAGCAGGAAGATAATCCTGGTCGCGTTGGTCAGGAACGCGTAACCTGTCCCCGTCACCTTTAATTTTTCTTCGAGGCCTCGGCAGATGCGGCGGCATCCACGAGACTGCTACGGAGAAATGGAGCAAAAATTTCCTTGAAATTGATTGAGCGAGGTTGTTACGACTTTCCGAGCACGCCAGGCATACCGCAGCCTCCGTGTCGTGGATAAGTTATCGTCCTCGGTTTCAGCGTCGATATTTCTACCGTCACTAAATATTTCCCGGGGATTTAGGTGCCTAAGATTGTTATATCTCGGCTCTTTTCTTCGTTTACATTCTATTTTTGAGCTTGATTTAATCTGCAGCCGATGGGGCGTTTTCGAAATCGAGCCCACGATGGAACGAATGGCTTTGGAATATTTAACAGAAACTGTCGTATAAATCACTGGTGTTCATTCTATCTTGAATAAAAATTCTTTTTGAAATATCTTTCGTATATTACATTTTTTTAGGTAAAATCTCCTGTTTACAATTTTTTCCGACATATTTTGAAATAAAATTTCTTCTGAAAATATTCCCCTTACGGTATTCTGTTCAGGTAAAACGATTTATCTACCGCTTTTCTCATTTCTCGTGATATTTTGAAATATTTCGAGACCGATACGTTTCTTTCCTTTTAAACGATGCTTTAACGTCCTACGTGATTTTTAAGAACGTAGAAATACTCTAGTTTATTTGTCTTGAACGATATTCACATGGTTTTACCAGTTTATAACATCCTATGTATCATCGACCAAGACAGATATTCCTGAATTAACAGTTGAAACGCAGATAGAATATTTTATCGTACTAGGTATGATCGTTATTCGTGTTTAACGTGTACGTTTAAAAGTATAAATTAAATAGGATTTCACCTGTATTTCACATCAAAACGTTGTGTCTCACTTTCTTTAATTAATTGCCACATTAATAATGCATTTCCTGTCTCTGCGTGTACTCGGATAATTATATAGGTTGTTACAAAACAGACATTTCCTAGAATTTAACGAAGACAAACAAACACGGAACTATTCCGATTATCGATTTTTATTAAACGATCGTGAAATTTTTGAAATTTAATCGATCTAACCGAGGACAGTTATTCAGGCGACCCTTAGGAAATCAGCGGCTACACAAACTTTTTGAAATTTAATAACGCAAAGGCAATTTCGAATTTAGTTAAAACAATTAAGCTACTTCATGCCAGTAGCCTCCAAACAACGAAAGATTAATCCGCAGATTATCTGTCGCCAAAGTAGCAAAGCCGTTAAAGTTCTCAGGTGGTCGCATCGGTCCGGAAACGAAGTTTAACGAAGACGTTCGTTGGAACGTCCTCTCCCCGCGAAGAAGTCCTCGATGGACGGGATTCCAGCGCGCGGATGGAACGCAGGGGATGTAACGGATCATCGAGATTGGAAACGGTACTTTATTCCTGGCCTGGGTCTGCTTGCAGCTCTCGTGCATGTTAATGCGGCACCGCGGTGTCACTACGGTTCTTTGTCCTTGACGGGTCGTGTCGCGCGCGTTTACGCGCTCGATCGTTCATCCTTCGGGATTAGACTGGTCGTGGGAACCTGTTTGAGGAATTCATGGCGGATTCCGGCGCCCGAGAACTCGTCCGGGTAAAACACGCTGTACCACGAAACTTGTGACGTAATGATAGTTGGTCGATCATAGAAGCCGACCTTGATTTCTCTTTTTCTGCCAACGAAGTCGTCCCTGCTATTAGAGTAGCGGTGAGTAGCGGTAGCTGCAGTTACTTTCGGATTGATGGACGTCGAGAAGGCTAGGAGCTAAGATCGTCGGGATTCGGACGAGCGTTCAAGATCGAGGAGAATCTGCAACTACGAGGAATCGTTGTTCTTTGGAATGAACGCGGGTATAGTGAATAAATCGAGAGATTAACAAGCAACCGCTAATTTAGCTAGAATGCGATTTTTCGTCACGTATAATTTCACGAATCTTTCGTTTGCAAAAGAAAGGATAAAAATTGTACTTACTTTACAGAAAGATTTATCCATGAATACGGCCGCCAATTTTTCGTCACGTTATACAAATCGTTACGTTACGATGTTATACGAGGCTACATTGCAGTCGCATTAATTATGAACGACACTGTACGCGAGGAAATATAGCATCGACAAGGTTAATCCGGGCGAGAGTATGCTTTCCTGTCGACAGCGGCCACCGTGAACACAATCACGACAATTGACCCGAGCTGGTCGCTCGACTGAATAATTGCCCCGCTTCCGGTCCCGCTTTTATCCGTTGCTATCGTATTGGCCGACCCTCGACATTTGCCAGCGATACCTCGAGACTCGCACGATCGTGACGCCCCATCGCCTGGGAAGATGTTCTCGAGGAAAGGATCCCTATCATCGTTGTCGAACCCTCCTCGTCGATGGAATCGTTCGAACGAATTGAAGGAAAAACGAAGAAACACGGTACGCTCGATTTGTGCGACCAATGCGGATCAACGTGTTTCGATTCGAGGCAAAATAATGAACGGGCAGGGTCGTAAAACGAGAATATTCGGTAAGAAATTTCTATTGAACGAGGGTGAATGAATTTATTCGTTCGTTAAATGCAAGTTCCGCGAGTCGGTGTTTCCTGGTAGCACAATGGTCGACGACAAACGACCACGCGATTCGTGGTTGGCGTGAACATCGATTAAGTTTCCTTCTCTCTACCTTTTCCCATTGCTTCGAACGTGACCAACGATTCACCTTGCTGATTAAACACGGTGAAGATCGAGCAGCGAAACGATGTATAGAACTTGGCTCACAGCCACATCGTAGGAAAACGCAACGATAACATAAAAGATGAATCGGTAGAGGAAATGTATCAGAGTAACGGATATATGTCATAAAAATTCATTACACAAATTGGAGATACTATTCGTTGAAATGTTTATCTCGCTATCGTTTATCGTGATTCTTGGCAAATTTATTCGAAAGACAGAGAAAAGAAATTTATAAGACAATTTCATATTCTTCCAATCGCTTGAAATTACGAAACGTTTCTCTTTTATATAAATAATACATTTTTAAATCAAAAGAGTTCACGCAACAGCTCCTTCGTCTACATTCGCACATGGCGATGGGTTTTTCCATTTTTCCTATGGTTTCCCACGAGAGAAGAACTTGTTATTCGCCTGAAAAAGTTTCGAGACGGAAGTTGGCGTGAAAGGATAAAAATCGCGAAGAAGTTGGTAGGATCTGGTGAATTTCAAACGGCTCTGGTTCGAAGCCCGGCCAAAGAAATTCCAAGACGTGACCATCGCGAGAGAAATTTTTGAAAACTAACCAACACCATAGCTTCCGACGCTTTCTCGCTGAGACGATAAACCATCCTCCCACGGAAACTTCTTATCGTTTTAAGGTCCACGGTGGGAACCGTTCTCTCGGATGGCAGGAACGTGCGATATTAACGAAGCCGATAGATTTTATTCACTAAAGATTCCAACGATACCGTCGCTCCCTTCGAACTTGCTAGTTTCAATGATACTTTAATCAAGTTCTCTTATTAAGCGTATAATAAATGTTAATGATTGTCCCACTGAATATTGGGGTTTATCGACACAATGGATTAAATATTTTCGCGATCTCTACGATGTATACATTTGTACTAAATATCTTGTATATACGATAAACATTTCATTTTCAATTTCGTATCAATTTCATCAATATAATCATAGTGGTCCTGTCTTATTATAACGCTAATGAAATGTAGTATCCGTGAGCTGCTTAGGGTGCTGAGATGTCGCTGCTGGGTACGGCCGCTTTTCTTCTCATTTTTGTATCGTGGAAGAAAAATCGGAGTCCGGTCGCCCGGATTCGAACCCGGGTTCCGAACGTTCGTAACCTAAGGCGCTAACCACTGCGCTGCTGTCGTCCGACACTAGTTAGTGTCGAGTGGTGGTATTTGCTATCGAGTGTCGCCACAGGCCTTTTTTTCCACGATACTACACTCGGCCATACCTGACAATTACATCTGCCCTGAGATATACTCGTCAGCGCTAATTTCACTCGCTGAATTTCTCTAGCGAGTCCTCTAGGTCTTTGAGCGTTAACACTGTGCGCTTAGGCTCGTCTTGCCTTGGTAGTTTTATCACTGGAGTTACCCGAATTCCGCCGTCTTGATTATTGAGATCGCGATTTCCTGGACCGTTGACGTCTAAACGCTCCCCATCACGCCAATCTCATCGTCGTCGTCGTCTTCTCGCGCACCGTGTTTTCCCGCTCTAGATCCTGGACGAGCCCCCAAAAATATGTGGTAACTTGTATGGATCTTAGAGTAAGGACACGTAATGATGTTTTATTTGGAGTTTAGTTTAACAAGCAATACTCAATACAAAAAACTGATTACAATATCGTCGTACGTCTTATTATCATACTCGGCTCTCAACTTCCCGATTCATACTCTCCGGTTCCTCCACTTACACTTTCTGACTTCTCGACTCACACTGCGACTTCTCAACTTACATTCTGGCCGTTCTAGCATCCCTTTGTCTTTTCCTAGGGCCACTACGCACGTGTTCCGCAGACGCTCATTGCCAGGGTCACGTAGACCTTTTCTACAAAACTATACAATTGAAAGACCGACGACCCTTTTCCCCGATACTACAGAAATATCAAAATGCCTCGTATCCCATAACAGGGCAATTTTAAAGAATAAATATGTATAGCAATACGACGAGTTAAACATCGGAGGATGTGACTCTACACAGAAAGCGACGATTATTTCGCTATCAGACAGCTATTTAACACAGTATGTGTTGAACTTGTTTCAATCTCGCTTGATAGAAAAACAAAGGCTGTGAAAAAGCTTCGGAGGTTGAAAGGGATGGTTAACGAGAGCCGGTGGGCTATATCTCCTGTAAAATAAAGCATCGCGTGTAAGAAGCTCGTGGAATATTCAGAATTAAACTCCTATTACCCCCGTGCTTCCGAAGACCGAATAATTTATTCAACTCATTCCCTGATCAAACTTTGTTGCAACGGACCGGTGTTAACAATAAAGCATCGTTTTATCGGGCAATTTATAGCCACGTCCTTCATTAAACTTCACCGAACGCTACGGACAGTTTTCCCGTAAACGTATGCGGCAAAAAGAAGGAGACGTTTAATTATCTTTTTATCCTACCCTCGAGGTTCATCGCGAGATTGCGTTTCGACTGTGCTCTCGCAAAATTTACTAGCTCCGCTATATCGTACTGCACCGTGCTGTGTTTTGTAGGAATAATCAAATTTCAACCTCGCATTAATTATCCTGATTATCCATTATCATTTTTGTGTAATTTGTTAGGAACATATCGAGAAGATAAATTGAAAGTTGCCAATTTTTAGAGAATTATCGTATAAAAGCACAGTAGAAAAATACGACAGTATCGTGTCTACGTAGTACGGTTGGTGAGCAGTTCACGAGAAAATTACAACCATTCTGTTGTGAATAGGCTCTTCGACGTGATGTTGTTGGAAGCGGTATAGAGAGGCTATAAAATTGTTCAGGTGTACAAATCTATACGTTCCAAGAGACAAAACAACGATTTGAAACGTGCAAGGGGAAATAAGATGCTCGAGACCTCGTTCAGAATTGCATTGTGTCAATGCAGTATCGTTCTTCTTATTTCTCTTGCGGAATATTTTTAACAAATTTGCAACAAATATTTTAACAATATTTTAACCAGTTGTATAGTATAGAATTTACTTCGAAGAAATTGTTACATTCACGAGACACAAGTTCTGGGTATTAACCGTTAATTCTAGACCTCTTTATTGGTCCCTTTCCTTAATTTTCTAACAAACGACTCGGTATCTCTCGCTCACGAAACCAAGTCTGAGTCGCTTCCGGCAGTTAAATCAGTCTTCTAGCAGGGACACCGTGTATATCTGGAGTAATGTCTCCCTAGAGGAGAGCACGACGTGCAGTCGTGTAGGAGGAGCGGTTCTCTCGTGCGCGATGTTGCACACGTGCAGCACGAAACTCACCGTTCACCGGCGATGCTATAGCGACGGGTTAAGAATTGGACGATTACTATTTCGCCTCTTTCCTTTCAGGGTGATGATGTAACGGGACTTTCGCTGTCGCTGCAGTGAAGCAACGATGTCCACACAATGCAACCGCTTCGTGCAGAACGCCTGGAAGAAGGAACTCTGTTCGAATTGCTTCAAGCCAAGAGAGGAACACACTTTGCCGGAAGAGACGTTCAGGTTGAACATTGGCAAGGCTCTGAACTATGTGAAGACTGATAATGTTAAGATACAGGTATTTTATTTCCTACTGAGTTACCTACTTGCTTTAGAATTTCAGTCTTTTGCATTTTATTGGTCCCGTTACAGGGACATTGATAGTGTGAAAATTGTTTCTTCTATTGTCTTCGCCGACGAATAAATCCTTTTTTATCGAAGCAAAAGTACTTCCAACACGGATGATATAATTTAAAGGAATGTCAACGATTTTACTCCTGACCGCTTGAAAAGCAAGCCGGTAGTAGAATATTATACATACACAGTAGGTTGACGTATACAGTACACTCTGTATAGCATACTGCGGTTTTGATTCAACGAAGACAAATCGGATTTGTATAAAATGTACTACGAACCTTAGCTAAAGTTTCTTCAGACTATGAGTTACGGAATATAAATTACATACGCGCGCGTGTGTGTATGTGTGTGTGTATGATGTCCAATATTTTACATAAGACTGTTACAGTTAACGACCTCTTAAATGGCAAGTAAAAATATCATACAGCAGCAACATCGTAAAACTAGAATATCATGTGGTTCATTATATTATCGTTAGGCTAAATGATATTGCAATACATACAAGTCCCTAGAAAATATCGCTAATTTTCTGTGCCTGAGCGAAGCAGCTGCGCGGCGTAACCGGGAAACTTGGTTATTCCTTGGTCATTGATTCTAATCGAGTAACTAGAATGCTTCTGGAATGGGACTACTAATTAGTAATGATCTCTGGTACACGTGAAAAAAACAGCTTCGATGGCGAGATAAATGCGGACCACGAAATTGGCTTTCTCGAGACACGGACAAGATCAAGGAACCAGCTGCGTGGAATTAGCATTTTGCTAGCAGGTTATAGGAGCGAAAGAACCGGCGAGCAAACGACAAAATCGATTCGGGTAAACTAGCGTGGCAGGGTCCCGCTATCGTTTTCACGCATGACGTTGGGATCGAGCAGGCGGCGAGCTAAACTGTTCTACGCTCGGAAAATTGTTACGAAGTTCCGGCCACGAATCGCGGCGGCATTATGGCAGCGGCATCAAGTTCGTAAAACTGGGTCGTTCGAGCAAAGGACCGTCGTGCACTGTCGTTCGTCGGGAATTCCTGGCTGCCGCTGGTAAGAAAAAGAGGGAATTTATGTGTAACCATGCGGATCGTAATACGTGGCGATGTCCAACGAGCTTTTTACCCGCGGATCGCATTCGCGTTCCTCCATCTATAATTTCTACCAACTTATGCTCGGTTTTGTACTCGCGTTTTCTTATTCTCGCCAAGGCACGTTGGAATTCACGTTCCTCGAGATGCACAGCAGTGGATGGTAATGGAGGAAGAAATTTGATCGAAGAGCGTTGTAAGATGTTCAAACACGCCACATAATGGAGGAAAAATCTCCGAGAACACCGGATGATAAGTGTTCCGCTACTATATATAGACCGTCGATTCCAATTAAGCGAGTTTATTTGGTCTGCTGGTTAATTGTTTTCATTTGGATAAAAAATGTGACCGGTTAAAGCGAGACCGGATAACGTCCGGTCTTACCGTATTTCTTTTAAAGAATCAGCACGAGAAGAAGCTACTGGAGATACACCTCGTGGCTCCATCTCGTTTCCGTTAATATCCAATTGAGAAGACCGACTGAATCGCAGTGTGACGTCCTCATTGTCGTGGAATTCTAAATTTACATGAAGCATATGTGCGCGTCAGCCAGTGACAAGGGTGAACGTTTAATCGCGCGACACGCGCGCCTCTGTCCACGCTCGAGAGGGTAGGCGTTATTCTACGAGGGTTTAATGCCGCATGTGGGCGCGTTCCATCGAAGGAAATCATCGTTCGCCCACGTACTTACGACGCTTTTAAGATCGTTTCGCGTGTTTTCTCATTTACATGCAGGAAATTGGAGGGAAAAATAAAACGGCAGGCAGATGAGAGAGAGAGAGAGAGAGAGAGAGAGAGGAGAGAGAGAGAGAGAGAGAGAGGAGAGAGAGAGAGAGAGAATGAGAAAATGAGAAAACAGGCATCTACGATTACTTTCTCCAGCTGATTAATCTCGAGACTTTTCAACATCCGGTGAGATGTAAAATAACGCATCCGAGAGCGATCTTTTTTCGTTCCACTGGATCGTAGAGGGGATACGTGTTCAAGTGTGTCGATAACATCCGGCGAAAGGAACGCGTGAAAAGTAGCAACTGGCGAAAAAATGATGTTCGCAGCGACGAGAGGGAATGGGATGAAAAGTCGAACGAGAAAATTGCCAAGGTGTTCGTACGAGACTATGGAACGACGTAGAAGCTTGCCATAGCTTTTGTCGAGTCGTCGTTTTCGAAAGAATTCGCAGTGTCATTTCGATGATCCCACCACCCTCTTCTATTCGCTGACTCGTGTTATGAAACAGGGACAACGTCGACGAATCTGCGACGAATATTCTAGCTAGTCGATAGTTTCTTGTCGTAGCTGATAAACGAAAATTCTAAAACAGTCCGAAACGTGTGAAATTCGAGAACAGCTTGGATCCACGTTGAATAATTCATCAACGGTTTCATTAACGCCAGCTGACCACCCGAGAGTTTCGGCGAAAAATAACGTTTTTGCACCGGCTGCATTGATCCAACTTGAGCCAGCAACTTTCATTTCCTGGCAAACGGTGATAAGACGTTCGAGTGTACGAGGAGACCCTTTAACCAGATCCAGAATACTATTTCTTCCGAGTACCGGTGAATTATTAGACGGATTACACGAGGATAGAGTGGTATGGACGATTATAACTTACTTAAGCTGGCTCGAGATTGCTCCTATCCGTCGGCGTTGCTGCCAAACAATAATATTTAATTCCTGTCGAAGAGGATTGGATCGTGAATCTGCGGAACTAGCCTGGAAACTTGTCCATAGAGTAGATACTTGATCGCCGTCCACGAAGATTACGATTCATGCCGATCACTTGGAGAATCGTGGTACATAATGCATCCTTCGAACGTTTCGATCCGCGTGAAACTTCCGCCGTTCCTTCGGTCTAGGGAACAACGTTTCATTTCACGTTCATTGAATACGTAATGAATTAGAGAAATTCGTATAGAAATCATAGAAATTCATAGAAACGTTCGCGCTACAATAATAAGTATCTAATTGTGTATTTAATTGTACAAACATATTGTATATTTAATTGTCTAAATGTACTATGTATAAACAGACATAATTAGAATTGTACGTCGAAATTGAAATAGGAATATATAATTATATTTCAATCTCGATAGAGGTTGACGTCAAACACGCGTCCAAATTAACTACGATATTCATAAATATTCAAGAACCGATTTATTTTACAGCACAAATAATTGCACGGAAAAAATCCGTGTCTCAGCTGACGCTTTAAATGTTCAAATCTTACAATAATAAATTATAAATATAAGTTTTGATCATTTTCAGAGTATTTTGCGCGGGAAGGCGGTGTCTCAAAAGGATCAGAAAAAAAAGAGCGTGGCATTTACGGAGCGGCTGACGGAGGTAATCGGTTATGGAGGCGACGACTTCGTCTCCGAAGGTGAAGAGGAAGATGAGCAGGACTTGGTGGAGTCGTTCAACGGCGACGATGACACGTTGCCAGACAGCGAAGAGGAAAGGGCTTTGGGCAACTTGACGCGTGCCAATACCAACTTTAATACGATCACCGCAAACTTGACGGAGATCGTCTCCACGAACGAGACGAGTAAGTCGTCTACAACGACGAGATCCTTCGCGTCCCTTATGTTGGGAAGGATACAGAAGGATTCAGAAGGCAAGAAGACTACGTTGTTGGTCTCTGTCACGCCGTTTGGCGGTGACGAATCTTTGCCAACAGCAAAGAGGCCTAGCGATAAGAAGGTGAATGGATTCGTTAATGGCTTAACGAACTTTACCAAATCTAAACTAATGGAAACTGACAAGTCAGAGGTTGGTATTTTGTATTACGTTCGTTGCATGTTCGATTTTCGTCGTCCCTTGATTAGCATAGTCACAGAATGATCATAGAATTAACAAAGACAAATGAATTTCATTTAAACCGATTTTAGTGTTACTGTCTTGCAGACGTAGATATAACGAAACAGTTGTTCTGTCCAGGTTAACAGGCAAATGAACAGATAATTTTCGTATAATACCTGTCTCTATATTGTAAAATACTACGTGTGCGAATTATTATCCTGAATTTACGATACTTACTAAGAACTTTTAGCCACGATTTTCTGATTTTTATTTCACGTCTTTAGAAGCACTTTGGAAGATAAACGTTTGCCGATTTGGATTCACGTCATGCGCGGTAAACGCATTAAAGGGATCTTCCCTTTGTAGCGAAACTTTATTGAAACTTTCCGTCGAATTCGTATCGTAAAGTGCGTTAAAGAAATATTCTATACCTGGTGAAAAGTTTCTTTCTTTTTTTTATCGACTTTTAATATTCCTACAGACGATGTCGAAGAGCATGAAAAAAACCGATGTCGATGCGAGAAAGGAAGAAAAGAAGGATCAGAAGTTTTCGTCCGGCATGGAGAAGATCGTGGACATGCCGCTAATCACGTCGAATAATTTAATTTCTGTCATGCAAAGAAACGAATCGGGGGATCCTGATGACACCAAGGACAGAACGTCCGAATCTAACATAATCAACGTCGAGAGGAATTTAGAGAATAGCAAATCGGATAAGAAGGCTGCCAATATTCCTCGAAGCCAACCAATTAAAAAGTTCGACAACGAGAAATCCAAGATTCCTGCGCAAGCTTCGCAAAATGGTGTCAAGATCGAATATGACTTTACCGGGAAAGTCACGAAGAAAGCACGCGACGTATCGAGAATAGAAAATGAATCCTTGGACAAGGGTATCGAATTGACTCTGACACCTTTGAAGAACGAGGCTGAAGACGCTGCTGAGAGCGATAGATCCATGGTTGTTCGAGGAAAAGACGCCAATAAAATCGACGCAACGTTAAACGACAGTAGGAAAATCGTTAAAGACGATCCATTGTTACTTGAAGTGCGAAAAGTGGAAGGTGAAGCTACACCCGTGGAGAAGAAGTTCAGTTTTGAAGAAAGTCGAGAATCGGCTGGTGAACCGGATGGAAAGGCGGACGAAGAGGAAATGACGGAACCGCCAGCTCTTCCAAAGAGTCCTCCGCCTATTGAAACTAAGCATCCTGTTCAGGCAGAAACGTGTAAGACACCGATCATCACAACCGAACCGAGACCGTCTTTCCTACATGGAACAGTTCACTCGGAGTCGAAGATGAAACCCATGGTGCCTCAGAAGCCGACTAATTTTTTGGCCAAGAATAGTCCTACGTCGCCTGATACAAATGGAAAGAAAAGTTACGTGCTACCGCCTCCTTCGGTTCAAAACGCCGCAGGCAAGCCCGCTTCGAGCACAGGTGAGAATATTGTTCTTTTTCGAAAAATATGTCGCATCTTTCTTGAACTTTTAAGATTTTTATATAAAATCCCTGAATACTTAAACTTTCAAATATTTTCATGTAAATATTTCCAAACTTTCGAGTTTCCAAGTTTTCCAATATCCAAATGTTCGAATACTTCAATTTTTCAAATTTTAAACATTCACTTCTTTCGAAATAACTTTCAAATAAATTCTCGATTTTACAACGTTTAAATCTCCCAAGAAACAACTAAACCTAATGATCTGCGAGTCATTCGCAACTGCGACAAGGGCGTAACGATTAGATCACTGTCGCGACGATACCAGGATTACTTAGGGATTCGGTAGACGGTTCGCGCAAAGTCATCCTTCTGATTAGTTGAAACGACCACGTAGATCCACGATTACGTCGTCCACGGTACAACACTCTCCGTTCTAATTAACGACGTTTGCATTTTCAACTGATTTACAGGCGCCAACAACGTTCCACCTCCGGAACAAATAACTTCCTCTCGTCTAACAGCTACCAAAGACAAGTCGGAGGAGCAAGTTGCCGCTTCGCTCTTAGATCAAAATCGTGGATCTTCGAACGCGGATACTCCAAAAGACTTGGAACAGCGAGAGAACGAAACTTCTCGATTCCAAATCAACTCAAAGTCTGTATGTCAAGGTATCGAGTCGAAGTTACCGACCGTTGAGATGTCTGCATCGAAAACGTCGCCAGGAAGCAAGTCAAAGGCGTCGTCGAGCGTAGTCAGAAGTCAGACCACAGATTCAGCAGATAGTACGGATAATCCGGAGGTAGACGAAGAAATTTCAGATCCCCAATTTTCGACGGTAGAGTCGATACGGTCGCCGAATAAAAGAAGAATGGCGCCAAAACCTCCAGCGATCGATTCTACGGAAGAACTGGCTCCCAGTTGTAGCTTGTTCGCCAGGAATCCCGGAGCGAATTTCAAATCAGACTCTCCGGTGGTCAGGGAAAAAGAGAAGAGAGAAAGAGCCTCGTCGTGCAGCCCGAAGTTTCGAAAAGCTGTCTCAGATCTTCCAGATCCTACGAGCGCGCAAACGTGCGATCCAGCGTCCAGAAGAACGATATCTCTGTCGCAGGATAGCCTGGCAAGTGGGCCAGAAGTTAGAGAAGAAAAGAAGAGAGGTAGACCGCGTTTCTCTTTGAAGAGATTTCTCAGGATGGGTTCGAGGAAAGACGTGGATATGGTTAGCGGTCACGCGTCCAACTCGAGGATCGACGAAATACCATCGACGCCGCAACCTAAACCACGATTAGAAATTATTCATCCGTTGGAGTTGGATGGTGCTGCTGTTGAAGTGGTGGGAAACGATCGGATTAGCAGGATAAGCGAAGATCAACCAGATTCCTGCGGTTCTAGGAACGACGCGGGAAGAGCAACTCGATCGCCGTTGTCCGCCGGATCGCACGCCGCCGGTAAGTTTTCCTTTTGACACACGATCGCTCTATCCGATAATGATCTATCTTGGTGAGGGATCGAGGGAAACGGAGAAGCGGTTCTTTTAGAATTCGTCCATAATTTTGGCTTATCAAAATTTACCTGGTCTCCCTTTGTCAATTAATTAGCATGTATATTAGTGGTACGGACATCATCGTGTCACGTTCATTTCGCAGTCTCCTCAAAGAGAACGTTTAATATTCAAGCGCGTACCGCGATGGTTCTCCACCATCGAGAGCGAATTCTCCGAAGATAGTAAATTTGCAAGGATCGTATGCCGGCTGTATAAAATATGCGTTACTATGTTATGGTAGCGAGACCAGGGAAACCGCCGCCACCACCAAGGAACCAGTCTTTGGAGGATTGGTCGAGACTGGATCCAGCTAGCAAACCGGTCAGACCACCACCGCCACGCGTCGAGACCAAACAACTACCGTCGAGGAACGACAAGTCATCCACAAAATCGTCGCCCTCGTCGTCCACATCTTCAACGTCCTCGTCGTCTACGTCGTCGTCTTCGACATCGTCCTGGCAGCCAGCAGCCTCGACCACCTCAGACTCGATTTACGCGAATCTGGGTAAGTTCAGGCCCATCCAATGTAACTAATGATTATCCACGGCAAAAATCTCGATGTTGTAACAGCCATACTCACACGAATCCTCGCGCCAGCTGCTTCCTTGACGAATTTACAGTTTTCTTTGCGAGAGTACGTCCGATCGGGGAATATAATCCTGTAACGCTGGATAACGGTGGTTAACTCTCACCTTTCCCTCACGGGTTTTTTTCTTCGTTCCTCGTTTCGCCGGGTCGACGTACGGTCGTCGTGAAATTGCCGTTTCTTTATACCCGTCTGCCCCCTTTTTTCTCAATTTGGATAGTGCTCGTTTGTCCGTGCCTGGACACGAACGAGGACTTAGACGATCGATGAAGACGAAGAGTCGCGTGATCCTGTTTATATCGGGATTCCCGTGAATCAGTCAGATTAATATTCTTCTCGAAGTTACGTTCTCTTTTAAACTTTTGCTATATGCCATACGCGTTTTGTATTCTAATTATTGTTTCTTATACTCTATACGACTAATCCCTTCGAACGACTATACTCTATACTCGTGTACTTTCTCGACTAATTGCTCTATTTAGAGACATTATACCGAACGATTCACGATTCTCTGTGATATATCTTATTACCGTCTTGTTAGATAAAACAACGCGCGATGACGTTTCGCGCCTCGTGTTTTTCAACAGCTACGTTTGTCGACGAAACACCGTAGTTGTGATTGTCTTTTTTGTACCGCGCGAATCGCCGTCGTTTTGATACAGAAATTTCTCTATCGAACGAGCTAAAGTTGCCTCCAACGGACCAGAGTGCGATCAAGAGTTTGAGAATGGCTGACCGAATTTAAGAAAGAATCTGAAACTGGAAAAAGTGCGAAACCAGTTGTATGAACCGATGATTACACATTGTTTTTTTTTTTTTTTGTAAATAAAACCATAGAAATGGAGTACGAAAGATTCTGTAACCTCGAATTTCTGTGTCTGAAATAAACGTTTGTTGCCTGAAAAACCAGAGAGCCTTGTTTTCTTGGTCACGTAATATTCTCGCAATTTTTTCTTTCTTTCTTTTTCTTTTCTTTTAGATTTTTGGTTCGTTGCACCCGTCGTGATCCCAGTATCTCTCTATCCGTTGCGTGTGCTTTCTCCTTTCTTTTTCTTTTTTCATGACGAACGGAACGAAGGCCTCGACGATGTGAAACGACGAAGCGAAAAAAGGAACCACGATCGTTCCCATTCATAATTGTTATTGGATTGCGATCGTTTGACGTTTGCGCGGTTCGATTTGGGGTTGCTTCATCGTTAACCGCATGCACCTGATACGACTGTATTCAAAAACCACGCGAAACTCGCATACGTTCCCTTTTTCATCCACCATCCCGCTCGTTCCATTATTTCCTTTCTTTCCTTAATACGTTCGTTACCATTTACCGAATAGAAATATCCTCGTCAGACGACCCTCTTAAACCACTTTGTAAAAGTCCATCTTTTGTAAACTTCTTGGTTTCCTTAAACTTTAAAATTGTTCTTCTATAAAAGGCAGAAGACGCGACTTTTCACGTTTTCCCTGCGGTTTCCATTTTTGCGTAATATACTTTACGCGCGAAATTAGCAAATATCACGTGATTTACAAACAAGCATGCACACAATGAGTGATAACGGTATTCCTTCATTTCGATTCAAAAAGACAATTTCATTCGCGTGCTAAGCATCGATCTACTCGACACCTTCCTTCTCTCACGGACGACGAGTCGAATTTGCTTTGGTTAGACGAGAATCGAACAGCTATAGGGTAGAGAGGTGCTCGTCTCATTCCTAGTCCGCTGTAAATAGTGAACATGTCGGCGGCGACGTGACAACGGTGGTAGGATTGTTGCGCAAGGTATCCTTAACCGTCCCAGGGTGCAACTAACGCCGCATGTATTGATTGCATATTAGCATCGTGTTCTCTCCCCCTTCCCCTTCAGTCAAACCTTGATAACGAATGCCTGCCAATTCCAGGATTCCCGATGATTCGCGCAGGAACTCTAAACGCCACTTAATTCACTGTGTTTCGCCCTGGAATTTCTAGAACTCTATTGAACCCTTTAGCTCCGCCGGAACTTCTCCAAGGAATTAGGATACCGAGAGAGATGTGTCTCTCCTTCCACAGGAATTACGTTTCCAATTGATACGAACGGTGTTATTTAGTCGATTTAACGTTGGAAGAAAGTTGAAGGGTTAAATAGACACGATTCTCGTTATTCGATTATCATACAGTATCGGATCGTTCGATAAGCTGGTGCTGATTTTTGTAGCACAATATCTAATTCGCAGCGTCAATTACTACGCGTCATCGGTATCATGTATAGATGGAAACCTCGATTTCTTGTATTTCTATTTTCTCGATTTCCATTCGCCAAGAACATGCTGTTCATAATAGAGCCGCGAGAATGGGTCTGCCAGGTACAAAGTTGATTTCAACCTCGAAAATGGATGAATTGTTCGGATATAAAACAATTGTAGGAAAATGGAGTCCTAAAACAAACGGAACAGTTGAAAAAGATCATTGAACAAAACTGTACGTGTATATCGTATTAAAAATACACGTATTTCAAAAAGGTAATGTTACGAACCATTTAAAAATCGATACAAAACTTATCGAACGATCGACTAAACTACCATTATCATTATCGTACTTACGCTGTAGTCGTATTCGTAAGAGTTTTATCGGAAAAATGATTCACGATTGAAACACCGACGAGCGGAAGAGCGATCCGAAATCGTCGATACGACGACCTCGAGTGATTCACCAACGTGTCTGATTTGTCGCTTTGCCCTCGTCCTCTCGCAACAACAGTCCATTCTGCATAGATATACACATACGTATGTACGTGCTAGCGCGTCTCTAGTGTTTTAGCCGGGAACGATAATTCCGTCTCTCCTAGCACGCTAGTACGCTAGCTAGCCTGTTTTGTGACATGCCTTGTGTCTTGTGGTACTAACCCATGGCGCTTGACGATGGCGGACGTGCCTGCAGCAGCGGAGGATGTTACAGGTGAGGTGCGCAGCTCGTTGGCACCCTCGAAACCGCAAAGAACCGCCAGCATGAGGGACCAAGCGACCTCGCAGCCAATCCTCAAGAAACACGGCTCTTCAAGCCCGGCCCTTAATCAGGATTACGAGACTGTCGCGGTTACTGCGCCACCCACGTCCGATTCTCTGGTAATGCTACAATTAATGGGCTTTTAACGATTTTTATGGCTGACCGCGGAAGTGTACACAGGAAGTAGGAAGAAAGGTGTTCAAGAATTTAAGGCTACCGTAATGTCTCACCTATTAGACGTCAGTGTGCTCTCGAAATAACACTTATGGCACGTTCGGCTAGGTTAGTACATAGTACGTACAGTGTTCTCAGCGTTCACCATTCGGCGTTAATACATTGGTGGATTATGTTTGATCGGTTCTTGAAACATCTTCCTTTGTCGATCCGTTTACACGATTTGCATGACAAGAATGATGGTACAGGTAAGGTGAGAGGGAATCTGCAAGTCAAAATAAGTTGAAAACTAAAAATAACGAAACAGAGTTGGAGCATTTTATCGTTTCGAAATAAAATTTTTTTCACGAGTCGTGCTAATTTCAACTGTTTTTCCAAAAGTTCCTTTCTATACGAGGACTCTAACACGATGTTGTTATTGTTGCTTTCTGTCTCATTTTCACTCGTAGAATCTCCTCGTTTCATTTGTACCACAATTTCGTTACATAGAATTACCATATCTAACGAGTTACTAATTCCAGCGTGGTTTCACACGATTTTTCCAGACGTCTAACGACAGTCATGTTTACGAGTGCCTTTCTAGCTCGCCGGAGTGCGATTCGAATCTCGAGCTGCGCCACACTGGCGTATCTCATCTCAGCTGCAAGAGGAAATCCGACAGCAACGCGATGGAACCCGCTTCGGAATTCAAATTTCATCATCAGACGTTCGTCAGATCGACTTCGCTTCCATATTGCGGCAGCGAGACCGAGAGCGAGTTGTATGCCCCGTATGGTTTTTACACCGGTGACGAGGTACGATCTCGTGCTATTTTCCGAACTGGACGTGACCGCGTGGGTGGTCGCGTAAGATATCGGAAACTGTACAACCAAAGAACGTATGTGCTAGTTTTAAAATTATGGCGACTACCGTGGAACGCCATCGAAACGAACAAATTTGATGCTACACACGATTCGGTTTCGAATAATTTGATCGAAATTCTGGTCTCGTAGCGATGTCAACGAAACTTTAAAATGTTTCGTACCTCGCACTCGATGTAACATATTCGTGAAAAGTGTCTGCAAGAGTCGGAATACTTTCGTGAATCGGTGTATGTATATTACGTTTCCGTCGGAATTTATGCTTTTTAGAAAAGAAGCGATACG